>NC_138730.1:31923532-32601032 GCF_965113295.1 Leuciscus leuciscus
GAAAAGAAGGAAATGGTTGTTCCATAACACTTTAGATGTGTGTGAATTTCCCACACCAGGAGTAATTTATATAGTTCTATTTTATAGCGATTATCTGTTCAAAAAAGTATCTATGTTCTATGCAAAATGTAAAATGTTCTATTAAAGAAAAGATAGAAAATAAATATTTGTGTGTGCTGTAAAGTGGTTAGAAAAAATGAAATGGGAATCGGCTAAAATCGGTATCGGCAGGTCAAACTCAATGAAAAATCGGAAATCGGAATCGGCCTAGAAAATTGTAATCGGTGCACCTCTAATGGACATGGTCAGCAACAATACTCAGGTAGGCTGTGGCATTTAAACAATGCTCACTTGGTACTAAGGGACCCAAAAGTGTGCTAAGAAAATACCCCCACACCATTACATGCATTCAGAAATGCTCTTCTGCAGACCTTGGTTGTAACGAGTGGTTATTTAAGTTGCTGTTGCCTTTCTTTCAGCTTGAACCAGTCTGGTCATTCTCCTCTGACCTCTGGCATTTTCACCCATAGAACTGCTCTATGCTGCTCACTGGATACTGGATATTCTTACTTTTTCTGACCATTCTCTGTAAACCCTACAGATGGTTGTGTGTGAAAATCCCAGTAGATCAGTAGTTTCTGAATTACTCAGATCAGCCCGTCCGGCACCAACAACCATGCCACGTTCAAAGTTACTTAAATCACCTTTCTTCTCCATTCTGATGCTCATTTTGAACTTCACCAGATCGTGACCATGTCTACATGCCTAAATTTATTGAGTTGCTAGAGTTAGATATTTGCGTTAAAGGGATACTTCACCGATTAGCATTAAACTTTGTATCAGTAGAAACCCGGTAGTATTTTCGAAAGACCATGCTTCCCTCCCTCATGTCCCCCTGAGACGAGAGATTTCTGTATTGTGTGTCTGGAAAAAAAACCTAATTTTGCATCATCTGAGACTTTTTTGGCCAGAGCTAGATCCGCATGTTTTCAACCCACCCATAGGGGGTGGGATCTCACAATAAAACGGCGTCTTTTCAGTTTCGAGTCAACTAGTAGCCTAATTGTATCATTTCTTTCGATACTGCCCTCTGTAACCGGTAGGCGTGGCTCGTAGGGCAGCGAAGCAAGTGCATCCTGGGAGTTGCTGTCTTTTATCCACATGAGCCAAAAATACATTTTCTGGCTTTTCTTTCTCTAGAAGGCACACACTTCTAAAATAATTTCACATTTCTACTACATAAATGACCAAATTTAAATACACATTCATCTTTCGAGCTGTAAAATATCCCTTTAACAAGCAGTTGAACAGGTGTACCTAATAAAGTGTCCAGTGAGAGTGTGTGTGTGTATATATAATTAGAAAAGCAATACTCAGTAATATATTTAATAATAAAAAACATAATTCATTACCAGATGAGTTTGCTACTTTCAACAGCTGACCGTGAGGTAGTAACATCTGAGGGCCCCCTACAGACACAGATGGGACACCGTACAACTGTCCATTCTCCCCTTTCACGATCACCTGAAAAAATGCATCCGTCTTTGAGGTGGGGAAAAACTGTCATTAATATATCGTTCAAAATGACTTAATGGGTGGAATACACAAGGTCAAGCTCATATTTTAACATTTTGGTATATCTGGTGACTGAGTCAAGTGCATGGGTAAAACACAAGTCTTCTAGTGTGAGTAATAGCCTGTGGTTTATGGTGATGGATCATAGTCCTTACCACCCGCTCATACTGAATGTCCGTTTTGATCAAGTATAACTAAGTTGTCCACTTGTTCCGGGACTGTAGAGGGCTTCTGATTGGCTGCTACAGTTTCTGGGGCTGGAATGACTGACGGAAGCACTTGTGCATCTGCATTTTCTTTCGATTTTGAGTTTTTGCCAGGTCGCTGATACATCACAATACAAAAATGATAAATAGTTTGATCACAAAACATTGACAGCTGATATTTTACAATTATTCTTTGCAGTTCAGATTTATTTATTTATTGCTATTTAATATTTAATGATGCATTTTGGTAAAAGTGTAAAAAAAACAAAAGTGTCTAAAAAGCCCCAGTCGTATTTCACCAAAAACCATAGAAATTATACTTTGCATACAGTAAAATTTATGAGATTCTTATATTCATTACTTTAATGCCAAAAAGTGATTGTTTAAATTGTATTATCACAGTAATATCTGTTGCACATTTAATAAAAAAAGTTTGATAATATTTGTAACAGAGCAAAAAAACTGTATTACAGTAAAGAGAATAATCAGTTAAAAAATTTGAATAGTTAAATTAAAATGTCAGAACACATGAAAATAATAATTTGTGGAATTTTTTTTTTTTTTTTTTTTTTTTAGCACAATTCACACCCCGCGGTAATTCAAGAGAAAAAATATCCAAATGCTCCACGTGAAACTGCGGTCTTCCGACCTTTTATTGTGTCAATTGACTTTGGTTAATATGTGCGAGGGAGAGAGAGCAAGACAGCGCTCGACGTGGTGTTTGAAGACGTGAGAGTGCATGCGCGCGGCCAGGGCACTCTCTCTGCTCATTATGCGCCCTGTCAGGCGCAGCAGTCATTTTATTCTACATCACTCACTGATCAAATAAGGCTTTGGAGGCCGGCAAAAAAAATGTAATGCAGGAAAACGAGTGTTGCGTAAGTTTAGCTTACGCTACGGGAAAACTCCTTTTCTCGAGAATATTGAAGCAAAAAATTATCCTTAATTTAAAAGGCATTTGCTGCAGCAGGCAGACATAGGCGAGGCAGCTCGCGCGCCTATTGGCTGCTCTGCGGCAACTGCTGCAACCTATCAGTGCGTCTTGGCATGACTCCAGCGCCAATGGGAAGCCCTTCCCACGCTAAGTCATGACCCGCCAGAATGGGCGTGGCCTAAGCCTATAAATGCCCGTCGCTCAGGTTGCACTATGATTTCAGTCGACTGGAAGCGAAACCATAATGCAGCACCAGCACGGCAGGTTACGCAACACTCGTTCCCTCTCTAGAGAGTACTCTCGTGTTGCGTAAGTTTAGCTTACGCTACGGGAACCCCATGTAAAACGGCGTACGTGCTAAATTCCAACACTAATGTCCCAAGGGCAGTATACCCGGGGCTCATGTAAAAGTGGAATAGTCACGTAAGCGGCAAAACGGGGAGGGACGACTCGGTATAAAATGATAGGTGCTTGCACATGTATACAGTTAAGGCAATATATGAACCTTGAAACTGCATAGGCCCACAGGACGCTGCAACATATTAACGGTCTGAGCAAACTAGGGTGGTCAGGCACATTAATGTAGCATAATTAGACTGAGAACAGCCTAGCCTGTTGGGCGGGCACTTCTAGGTTATAGAACCTTACAAATGTAGACGGGGAGGCCCAGTCTGCCGCCATACAAATGTCTTGAAGTGAGACCCCACTCGTCCAAGCCCACGATGAGGCCACGCCTCGAGTTGAGTGGACCCTAACACCCAAAGGGCAATTCAAGCCCTTGGATGCATAAGCCGACGCAATAGCGTCCACTATCCATCTGGACAGGGTCTGTTTTGAGATGGCTAGCCCTTTAACGCGGCCACCGAAGGAAACAAAAAGCTGCTCTGTTTGCCTAAAGGCAGCAGAACGTTCCCCGTGAAAATTAACCCCAACCTCGCAGTCGGACGCAGGGAGGGCTGACAGGGAAATAACTTGTGCTCTAAACGGAGTCGCAAGCACCTTCGGGACGTATCCATGTCTTGGTTTGAGGATGACCTTAGAGTCATTAGGCCCAAATTCCAGACACGTAGCACTCACTGAGAGCGCGTGTAGGTCGCCTACCCGTTTTACTGAGGCTAATGCCAGCAGAAAAGCAGTTTTGAAGGAAAGATATTTCAGCTCTACCGCATGTAATGGTTCGAATGGGCCACCTTTCATGGCCTCCAAGACCATGGAAAGGTCCCAGACTGGAACCGAAGGGGGCCAAGGAGGATTCAGCCTCCTAGCTCCCCTGAGGAAACGGATTATGAGGTCATTCTTTCCCAGCGACTGGCCATTTACAGGCTTCGTAAATGCTGCTATGGCCGCCACATACACTTTGAGCGTGGATGGCTTTGATAGCTAATGCTTTAGTTAATGTAGAAAAATAGAACCTTGCTTCATTGCGTTACCATTTATTTTTGTCATTGTCTAATTTGTCATAATAAATCTGAGTTGGTGCAAAATTGACTTTATAACTAGGAGAGGGAAATGGTTTAGTGTAAATCACAGAGGAAAGAGCTGTGAAGTTGATGCTGTCTAGAAATGGAAGGGGACGGGTTGTTCTTAGAAAACCTCTCAGCTCCTCACCCACTATCTGACAGGAAACCACAGTGGTTGAAGATCAGCTTACCACATATACGCCAGCTGCCTTATCATCTCTCCTTAATGCAAACTCCATTGAACCGTTTTTGCCAAAGAATATTTCACTGTGTACTTGGGACCACGTTGATTCAATATTTGAGGAGCCCCTACAAAAACTCTTGGCATTTGATTTCAACATGCATGTGTTTCCTACCCTGTTATATGATGTTAGTTTCAGTTTGACCAGACCCTCAGTCATGGCCTGACAGCTCTTAACAGTCCCATAAATCACTTAGGCCTGTATACACTGTCAAATTGCACAATTCTTAATATTATTTACTTCTAAAGATGAAGTCAAGAGTCAGAATCAATGTCTTTGAATTTAAACTAAAATATAAACTAAAAGTGAACATAAATTACAGATTCTTACAATGGTACTGTAGTTATTATACAAAATTGGTACATTAAGGCTCGTTCACACCAAGAACGATTACTATAACGAGCGTGCACACCAACGCAATATATCGTTCTGTTTATTATAAACCTGCAGTTTTGTTCTCTGCCGCTTTAAAGCAGGAAGGATTCTGATTAGCTGTCAATGTTTTTTATTGTTCATCACCTGAAAAAAAGGTGATTCCAAAGATTTCGTTCCTCTTCGCCTTTCTTGTTTGTGTTGTGGAGTCTGCTATTCTTTTACATTTAAGATCGATTTTTAAAACCGTAGGCTATATATTCGTTGTTGGTCCTTGGTGTGAATCAGCATTTACTGTAGGCTAAGTTATGCCATTCTGAAATTACATATGCATGTGTTGTACTACCTATTGTACACCTAAACATTTACTAGGCCTACATCATGTAGCTTCAATATTCGTAATTGACCGTTCGCAAAGACCCGCCCTCTTTAGTTTCTGTTGTTGTGTCCGACAAGCCACGCCGCTCTCACGCCACACCATGTTCTCATGCAGTGAAAAATACATTGCGGAGCAGAGAGGACTCTGACAACGCGCTGACAGACAGGACAGATCAGGTTACTTTTGATATGAAACAAAGTCTCACCTTTAAAATTTGGTCTTTAAAAAAAAAGAAATTTAAACAATAAATACTGTTTTGTGGCTCTTTAATGTGTCTGACAGATCGCTGTAGAGCCAGTTAAAGCTGGTGTTTCCCAAAACCATCGTTAGTCAACTATAGGCCTATGTTCGCAAGTTCCGTCGTTATCAGCATAGTTCAAGGAGTCGGTGTTTCCCGAAACCATCGTTCTAAGTAACGAACATTCGCAAACAGCATCGCAAAGTTGTGTGGTTGGAACGACAGCTCTCCACCTGTGGTTAGAAGAGTAGTTTGCATGACATGTGGACTAAATAAATCCTTATCTTGAGCAAAATAAGCAAGCTGACATTCAGTACAACCAGTGTCTTTTATTTAGAATACATACAAATGTCATTTACGTCTTTCTAGTTTGTCAAGAGATTTAAAGCACCGTTTTTGAAGAGTGCGCATGTGCGAACGAGCTCTACTATAAGAATGAGCCTATGATTGAATCTGGAAATAAAGCAAAATAACTGAGAAAAATTAGAAATAGTCAGATGCCATGTTTGTAATTTATAGCAAAACATCTAGCATGCGTGACGTCATAAACCAACGTGGTTGAACGACCACTTTGCGACAATACGGTTTCAGGAAACAGTCGTGACCATAGATATCCCATACTGTGTATGTAGATATCATATAATAAAGGCTAGATGTCTCGTCCGCGCTGCTGGCCAATGGAGGTCGGCGTCCGCACACGGCGGCCATCTTGCCACAGGAAGCTCACTCACTCATAGAATAGAATAGAATAGAATGAGGCATTTATATAGCGCTTTCATATGTACTACTGTACACCCAAAGCGCTTTACAATCATATCAGGGGATCTCTCCTCAACCACCACCAGTGTGCAGCATCCACTTGGCTGATGCGACGGCAGCCACAGTACAACGGCGCCAGTGCGCTCACCACACACCAGCTATAGGTACCAATTCAATGTAAGGGGATTATTAGGAGGCCATGATTGGTAAGGGCCAATGGGTGGAATGTGGCCAGGACACCGGGGTTACACCCCTACTCTTTACGAGAAATGCCATGGGATTTTTAATGACCACAGAGAGTCAGGACCTCGGTTTTACGTCTCATCCGAAGGACAGTGCTCTTTGACAGTATAGTGTCCCCGTCACTACACTGGGGCGTTAGGACCCACACAGACCACAGGGTGAGCGCCCCCTGATGGCCTCACTAACACCTCTTCCAGCAGCAACCTGGTGCAAGTTAATACACAGAAAAAAATTGTTTGCCGTGGTAATCTTTAATCAAAGTCTGAAAAGTTACTTCCGGTCTGGAATGGCGGTCCCTCTCTGATGACATAGGCTTGACGGCTTGGGAAACGCTTAACCACTCCCCTCAAACCGTTAGTCTGCTATGAGCAGAGATGGAGAGGAGGAGCGCTAGAGTAAAACCCTGCCCTCTGTTCAATATTCCGTTTCACTTGGAAATACGTCACAACACTGGAGAAAAGTCGTTTGCAACTTCCGGTTCACGGGGACTTTAAGATACCACCAAAGCCCGTCTACGGAAAGCCTGTTCACTCCAACGCCCTATTAAGTCCTATTGGTTGTAGTTCCAATCAGAGTTCCACTGGGGGCGCTCGCCATGAGTGCAAAATGAATGGGAGTCAATGGGGCTAGACGGCTAAATTTGTCTCTTTCACCCGATTGCCGTTGAGAAATCTCAGATTTGATTGTAGGTTTTGCAAGTTCAACATGGGTTATAGATCGAAAGTTGAATGAACGAGTACTTATTTCTTTTCGATTTCTTACAGGTTGAGTTGTTGTTGCCCATAACACGCTAGCATTTTGCTAATGAAAGCTGATTGGTCAGTGTAGGACTGTTTACGACCAGAGATACCGCTTGATGGCATCGTGGCATCCGAAGCAGAACCAGAAACAAACAAAACAAAAACTCTTCTAGCACGTGTATTTACCTGTGTCAGCTGTGTTGTCGATGCCTCGAGAGAAAAGAAAGTGCAGAGCGCGAAAGCACCAAAGTGACTGAAGGATTGCCGTAAAGCAGTATCTCTGGTCATACGATGTGTATGACGTCATTGACACTTTACATTTACATTTAGTCATTTAGCAGACGCCCTTATCCAAAGCGACTTACAAATTAGGACTAAGTTCAGCGAGTCATCATAAAGAGGCAAAAGCAACAACAACGCAGGAAGTGCTCAAAATACGAAGTTCTGGTATTATTCAGAGTAGCATAAGCCTGATAAGTGATGTTTCAAAGGGAAAGGATTTTTTTATTTATTTTTTTTTTTTTTTATTTTTTTTTTTATAAGGTTAAGTGCTCACGGAAGAGATTGGTTTTCAGCTGTTTTTTGAATGTTGTCAGGGATTCTGCATTCCGGATGAGGGTGGGGAGAGCGTTCCACCAGCATGGAACTGTAAATGAGAATGTTCTGGAAAGTGATTTTGTGGCTTTCTGTGATGGAACCACGAGACGTCGCTCGTTGACCGATCGTAGGTGTCTGGTAGGGATGTAGACTCGTAGGAGTGAGTGAAAGTAGGAGGGAGCTGAGCCTGTGATAGTTCTGTAAGCAAGCGTCAGTGCCTTGAACTTGATGCGAGCAGCTAGAGGTAGCCAGTGCAGAGAGATGAACAGAGGAGTGACGTGGGCCCTCTTGGGCTCGTTGAAGACAAGACGAGCTGCAGCATTCTGGATCATCTGTAGGGGTTTGGTCGCACATGCTGGGAGTCCAGCCAGAAGCTTAAAAGACTTTTTAAAGCAAATAAGTGACTCTAAAAAATCTAACACCCAGCAATGTGTAATTTCATTGCATCTCCTTTCGAATACAACATTCAAATTACTAGACAAAAAAGTATATCCTGAGAAAAGTGGATTTTGAGGCGTATAGCGCCATAGACCTCCATTCATTCTGCACTCGTCATGTGAGCGCCCTCATATGGAACAAGAGTGGAACTGCAACCGGAAGTTTATTGAGTGGCACTTCTCCCCAGAAAGCTTCCCTGTGACAAGATGGCCGCCGGTGTGATGGCGTTCGAGACTCCGCCTTAAGATATCTATGGTCGTGACTAGCTAGTTGATTTCTTCAACGATGCATCGTACTATTGTAGTTAAGCAGCGAGTTGCGTCGTTGTTCGGGAAACGCACATGGAAACGCACCCCTGACTGCTTTGTCGGATAAAAATGGTGGATGGCGGAGTATGATTGGTCAGATCTTACAAACTCATTTAGCACAAGAATGTACTCTTCCAAAAAACAAACAACAACAAAAAAAAAAAAATTGTTGGGAAACAATTATTAGTCTACATTTTCTTGCCTCACATTTATTTATTTATAAAATAATTTGCTAAATTGCATAGTTTTATACAGTTATTTGGATGTCATTTCAGCTTGCAACACAGTGCTAAGTTTTGGAGGTGATACAGCAATAGAAGAACATTAACTGCCTATTGGGAACTAACCTTCAAATAGATTTCATAATGTGCACAGGAGGAGATAATTTACCTATCAAAGTGAGCATCTGCTCTGGGCCCGGTTTCCCGATAACGTTGTCTCTTAGCGTGCTACGAAGACTCGTAAGGTAGGCTATAACTTAACTAAGGTATACCATTACTAGGCGTGTTCCCCGAACTATACCTTAGAAAGCTGCTTAAGATATACCTTCTTACGTGCGACGTTACCCGGTGCGGTCCGTGGCGATGCTGCTGAATCTGTTGATATCGATGACTCGAGAATCAATTATTCTCTTGTCCAGGCGCTGTTTCACTGTTATATGCTAGAAAGTGGTGTTCTTTATAAAAGAAGCACTTCAGAAATAGTTGAAATTACATTTATTAGGAGGACTATTGGATATTATAAAAAATAATCCAAATTATAATAGCCTATAATAGCATAGCCTACATATTTTAAAATTGTAACATATTGCTGCCACAATAACCATTTAATTTTTTTTACGTGCTTTCTTCTCTTTCCCATTTTTGTTCGCTGAGGTGGAGCTGCGATGAAATATTGTTCTTGTAAATACTTTCCAGCATTTCAGTAATAAAAGTGTACATCTTGCGTACGGTGCTCGTCAGTGATCAAAAAGGATTTAAACAGTGGATTTTGAATCTCTTCTTGTAAACTCAGAGATGTGGATTCAGACGGCAATTAAATTACCACTCGACCTGTTTGTCAAAAAACAGTAGGCTAGGTACTAATTTGGCCAGCGATTTTTACGCGGGTTGTGTGAAAAAACACTGATATTATGGATTCGGACGGCACTAAAATCACCGACTTACCCCTGTAAATGTTTGAAATACCGGACGAGCCCATGATAAACAATATTAGCGTCCGAATAGGACTTAACTGACTGTAGCCTATGCTTTCACTGGCCTTTAAAAGCGCTCTTTTATAAATTAATAATATAATAATAATATAATTAAAATTCTAACAACAATCAGTGTGATTGACAAATTTATTCTTTGCATGAAAACACTTGAATTAGCCTAAATGAACTGTCTGTGTGTATTAAAACTTCAGAATTATTTTCAAATAGACCTGCAACAGTGATAAAGCTAAGAGTGGTCCAGACCAACCTTACGAAAGTGTGACTTACAGAAGATATACTTAACGTACGAACGTGTCGGGAATCGTGCCATAACGTTAAGAGAGAGGTTAAGGAATAGGTTAAGAACTGCTTAGCGATAAGAACGTTTTGGGGAACCGGGCCCTGGTTCTTATTGCTATTTCTTTGAATATAATTGCTATGTTTGTATAATTTGGAATGCCGTGAGGAAATTATTATAGGCTACAAATAAAAGATTTTCAAAATATCAATTCAGTGCACTAAGAATCAGAGCTGTATGTTCCATTGCCATTAAACTGATTTATTCACATTGAGTTATAAACATTATATTATTTTGTATTTTATTATATTGTTCTCCTAGATTTTGGGGCACCAACTTTATTTTAATCTAAGGTAAATAAATCCATCTCTCTCTTTTTAATTTTTTTTTATGTATCTATATATAATGATGAAAGGATTGAATTGAATTGTATCTTGTATATTTATTACACCAGGCCACTGTCTGCATGAATTATTATTATTATTATTTTTTTGGAAACCATTTACTTATAACCATTTCTTAATTATTCTTTAATAATGGTTTTAATATAAATCAGTAAACTCAAAACATTTATAGTTAAAATTAATATAATAACACATTATAAATGTGTTTTCTAAATGTCATAATCATTTGTTAACAAACACATATTCATTACTTCAATAAGCTCATTGTTTCTGCATTAAATTATTACATTTTTAGCTAACTGTGATTTTATATGTACATTTCTGAAATGCATAACTTAGACATTTACCTCTGATAACAGAACACTCTAAAATTGTAATATGGACTCATGCACTTTCTGTAAAGCTGCTTTGAAATGACGTGTATTGTAAAAAATCACAATACACAATACAATGATGTGGATTGTGTAACGCTATACAAATAAATGTGAATTGAATTGAACTACAGTGCCTGTGTTACAAATAATATGTATTATTAAGTATTATGTAATTACAGACAGCTCCACTATAGGATCTGTAGTATTCCTCACTTACTGTTCTTACATTGTCACAAGATCCCAAATGTATGGTAAGACCAATTATTTACTAAAAGTTTCCGAAGACTTTTCATCAAGTGTTCTAGGCACCAATTTCTCCATATATTTTGTGAAAAGATATTCTGTTTGATGTGTCATTGTTTGCTCTTTCACACAGAGGCTGGCTGTTGGTTTTTGTTTCGAGTTGTGTCATTGTGGAGTGGGGTACCACAGTGATTCACTTCTTGCTTTGCCTCATACAAAAACCTCACAGAGTTTAAATGGCTGCCACTGCGCTGAATGATTCTTCTGAGGTTGTTCTGTCATCTTAGACATGAAGATTTCCACTGCAGCTTGGTGTTTCATCTCATGGCAATGGATTTTTAGTCAAATATGTCTATTGAAAAGCTTTTTTAGAAGACAGCATTTCAGTCTCTCTTCCATATAGGACAACCCCCAACATAGGGCACAATTGCGTCAGGTTTTTGTACTGACGTTTTTCATTGTGTCTGGACTACCACAGTGATACATTCTTCATTAGGGACTGTACAAAAATCTCATTGCACTGTTAGGAAAGAACATCTGTTTATAAATTGTATTAATAGCTTTAAACCAATATCTGACTGAAAAAGTGAACGATCACAGTTTTGATTCTCGCAGTCTTGTTGTTTCTGTTTTGAAGGCTTTTGTTCCAGTCTCCTGTTTGTATCTGAATGGAGCAGACATGGGTTTATCATGAGGACGGACCGGCAGATGGAATTGTCTTTGAAAGAAAATCAAACTGGATCTTTTCAACTGGCTATTTCACATCCAATTTCAGATGAGTCTATATTATATTTCTTAAGATATGAAAATACTTTCCATTACCAAAGGATATTGTCAGAGGGCTGAATGAAGTGCAGATCCTCTAACTTTCGGAGCTCCCATCCGTCTCACGGTCGAACCAAGTAAGTAAATTCACTTCAATATTATTATTATTATTATAAAGCATTTTTCCAACCCAGGCACCTGTTCTGTGAATACATGTACTTTGCTTAGTTAGTTGTTGTAAATAGGGCTTATTTAGGTCAGTTTGTCCGTCCTAATGCAGATGTAGGGTCAGGAGTGTTTTTGTAAGGGTTACGGTAGCAGTGCATTTTCAGCTACTGACACTTTAACATTCGGAAAGCCGATAACCCTCACTGTCTTACCAAGTAAGTACTTCGTTTTTAATTATTGCATGCTTTTACACCAACCATTTTGCTGTAGAAAATAGTGGAAAACCAATTCGGTTCAAACGATGTCTGTAAGTTGCTCTTTGTTGGTTGTGCTGCTGCGTTCAGCTTGTGATCGCAGTATGTTCACTGTTAACCCGTTGCTCTGAAGAAAACATTTGTAGTAGAGTCATTATTTGTTCATAAAACTAGTGATGGTTTATGCATGAATAGATGACTGCAAGGGTTTTTTCACTACATTATGGGCATAGTTTTGCAAATACCATATGTAAAGAACTGGTAAGAATGTAAATGTGTACCTTGAAATGCAATGTAAGTCGCTTTGGATAAAAGCGTCTGCCAAATGCTTAAATGTAAAATGTAAAGAAAGTACGGTCTTGCCAAAAAATTGAAAAACTGATGAAAACTGCTTATTTTTCTTTGCTTAGAAGATGTATCGCCTACTCTTCCAGTTTTGTCCATCCTGTCCCCTTTGAAAGAACAGAATAAGAAGGGTGAAGAACAGGATATTTGTTTGGCCGCCGGGTTCTATCCTCAAGAAAAGACTATGACTTTGACTGTGGAAGGTAAAAGTCCTGTGATTCAAAGTACCAACAACGCAGAACTGTTCAAACCCAGCAAAACCTATTATTATGCTGGATTCAGTGGTGATACAATCCAAACATGCACAATTGATGGTATAGACGCAGACAAAACTTCTACTGAAGATGCTCCTGCTCCTGTGACAGGTTTGTACTGAAATTGATAATTATAGTTTGATTTTTGTTTTATGAGATTTAATATTTTAAGTATTGTACGTTATTTTATATATATATATATATATATATATATATATATATATATATATATATATATATAAGAATTCTTTGTTTTCTACTTAATTCTTATTCTGCAGGAAGTCCTAATAAACCGACTTCACAGTCTTGTGAAACAAATTCTTCTAGTACTCCAGCCTCAGAGTTCAACAGGGGTTAGTAATAAAATACAGTATATTATATGCTACACATATATCTTGCATTAGTTATCTAGATTATGCTATATAAGTAAATTAAACATCAAGGGATGATTCATTTTGTGTGTTTTTTTTCTTCTTTTTTTCTCAGATGATCCAAAAATGAAGTCCATGACCCTTCTTGTGACAGGTCTGAGAATTCTGCTGGCTAAATGTGTTGCAGTCAATGTATTGATGTCAGTAAAGGCATTTCTATTTTAAAAGTTCAATTCAGCAAATCGAATTTCTTAACTGACGCTTGATCAGACCCTGGCAAACAAACAAATGCGATTATAGTGAGCCACAGTGACAGTATTTATCTATATCTCTGTCTGTTAATGTGAAATGGAATGAAAAATACAATTTGTTAGAAATAGTTTAAATATACAAAACATAGATACAACCTATATTGTACTTTTTTTTTACATTATAAACATTTCTGAATTAGTGCTGTAATGTGCATATTGCTTTGTTGTTGTGTGTTTTTAGATTTTGTTGCAGACAAGTGCAAGTTAGAATTTTTATGCTTTTTAAATCAACAAGAATTTTTTTTTTTTTTTTTTACATAGCGGTATCACAGAGTTAAAGACTCTTACATTGTCTAATTGTGTTATTGATTATTATATGACTTAAATACTGAGGCTTTGCATGTAATATGATTTTTATTTTTTATTTTTTATTATAAAATAAAATGCCTTCATGAAAAAAATGTCATGCGAGTATGTCTAAACCACAGTTTCAACAGCACATTGGTGCTCTAGGCAGACGCTAACCACACTTTCGGATAAAGATCTACTGCTCGCTTCGGGTTCCAAGAATTACTGTTTTGTTGCAAAGTTTTTTCCCCTCAGTGCCTCTGTGATATAAAACGAAAAACAGCTGTAAAAAAATTCTTGCATCTATAGCTTCTGGGGGTATTTTTTAAGTAATTACCTTGAGTTAATAATAAATATTTCACAATTGTTTGTCAAAGCACTGTTTTAATGATGAAATGTGTGAGACATACACTATACTGTTTTAAGATTTTATAAGATAAGAAACGATTTTTTAAATGTTTTTAAAAGAAGCTGCTCACCAAGGCTGCATCTATTTGATCAAAAATACGGCAAAAAGAGTAATATTGTGAAATATTATTTACAAATTAAAATAACTGTTTTCTGCTTTAATATATTTTAAAATGTAATTTATTCTTGTGATGGCAAAGCGGAATTTTCTGCATCATTACTCCAGTCTTCAGTGTCATATGATACTTCTGAAACCATTCTAATATGTTGAGTTATTATTATTATTATTTATTATTATTATCAATGTTAAAAACAGTTGTGTAATTTTTTCCCCAAGATTTTTTTAATAGAAAGTTGTCTTTACTGTCACTTCAGATAATTTTAATACATCCTTGCTGATTAAAAGTATTAATTTCTTTAATTTTTTTTTATTTTTTATCTTACTGACCCAAAACTTTTAAACGGTAGAGTGTATAATTGTTACAAAAACTTTATATTTCAGATAAATGCTGTCCTTTTGAACTTTCCATTCATCCAAAAAGTACAAAAAGTACTAATAAGTACAAATAATAATAGATGTTTCTTGAGCACCAAATCAGCATACTGGAAATGATTTCTGAAGGATCATGTGACACTGAAGACTGGAGTAATGCTAAAAATTCAGCTTTGCATCACATGAATACATTGCATTGTAAAAATATTCAAATAGAAAACAGTAGGCCTAATTTGTAATTTGCTGTATCACTACTATACTGTTTTGGAAAAAATAAATTCAGAGCAGAAGAGATTTCTTTTAAAAAACATTAGAAAAATCGTACCAATCTTAAACTTTTGAACCTTGGTGTAAGTTACTAGTCTCTTCAAAACAAATATTTGTTCTGTTGTATTTACAAATCACTAAATTTTATTTATTAAATATAATTAATAAGTAAGGTGTTTTCACTCACACATTTTATTGAAATAGTGAGCTTGCTGCTAACCGAGACCATGAAATAAAAGCTGTACTGCCCTCTTGTGGCCTATAGTGGGATTTTGCATGCAGTTAGGCCGGTTGTCTAAACAACAGACTTGAGTGACCCCTAGTGGCCGCCTGAGCTTAATTGGTACCATAAATGATTTCGCATATTCAACCTTTTTTTTTTTTTTTTTGCTTGTATGTGAACACTGAAGAGCTGTTTGCTTAAGGGGGTAATTTCGTGTCCGGCCTGGCTCATGTCCCGATTTCAATCCGACTTTACCCCGCCATAAGAGGACTCGCAGAATAAAATGAATATCGGCTGTCTGCAAATAACACATTTCTAAAATGACATCAGTAGCATCGTGCTTTTACTTGATACTCCATCTAATGCAAGGAGGCATTCAAAAGTGTTTTGTTAACAGCAGATACGTTAAATTAGAGCTAGTAAACATTCAGTTTTAATATGCGTTGACAAAACAAAACCGAGTAATATATAAAGAAAAGCCCAATGTGATTAGCCTATTTTAGACACTGCTTCATAGGTTGACAGGAATGAGCAACAATAACGCCATGTGTGAAGGTAAAACTAGGCCAGTAGAACACTGATGTCTATATGAAGAGGTGAGTTACTATGTATTCCTCATTTGAATGGTTTCTTAACCTAGTCTAAAATGTTCTGTTTGCTAGGTGTTATTTTAATTCTGCAGCTAAACTCATGTACACATTCAAAACACTTCCTTACATAGGAAGTGCAGACATATCCCAGGATCTTATGTAAATTGGGAGTAAGTGACACTAAGGTAAGGATTTAAACTGCTACAAAATTGAATGTATTTATTCAGTTTGTTTCACTGCACCACACTAAAATATTCTGTTTAAATGAATTAGAGAGGCTGTTGCATCACAATCACTGATATATTCTCATCAGTGGTTGTCTATAGCTACTAAAGACTCTTGGCTTCATTATAATGTATCTCAGGCCAAATTTGAGACAAATATAATAAAAAAATCCTCCTATTCTCTAATGTAAAAACAGTCATTCAATTTTTAAAATAAAAAAATAATTGAAAATACTTTTATTTTTCACCATGCATTTGATAATGATAACATTTATGGGGAAAGAATGTAAAAAGTATATTGTGTATTTTAAGATAGTGTCATTGAGAGTTTGGTAAATGATGATTTGAAAATATCCTGTTTAAATCTATATTTTTTATCTCTACATTGTAGGAAGAGGTTTTATGTATGGGAATGCAACACTGTGGTCGTCTGGTTCAGGCTACAAGCTCTTTATGGGATCTGGAACAAATTTAATTGTGCAGTCCAGTGAGTATTCTTTTTAATAGCTTTTGTTGTTGCTTTTATAGCATGAAAAGTATGGCTTGAAATTATTATTAGTTTTTTACATTATATTTATTATTCTTTAATTAAAGGGAAGTGGAATGAGTGCAACATTTTCATATCATTATCACTGGTGATAATTCAAAGATTATAAATTAAATATTTTGTATTTATTTTATTTTTTTATCTTAGTTTGCACATAGAAATATTGCTCAGTTGAGGATGTTTGCACTGAAGGATATTTGACATGGTGTGTAGTGTTGTGTGAATGACCAGGGATTCAATAAGATAATCTTTGGCACCGGTACAAAACTTATAGTGGAATCAGGTGAGATTTATAATTCTTTATGGCTTTTAAGTCTTCTGTAATGCAAGAAAGTGACATTTATGTTGAGCACTTCTCCAATTATAATAGTTATAAATACCGGTCACTAATCTACTCATTTACAAACCAGTTAGCTCTCCTTTGAAACTATAAAAAAGCTAAAGTGAAAACTGCATTCTGTCTGCATTTGATGGAATATTAGACCCCAATTCAGTGTTTGTCTAATGTAGTACATGATTAATGTGTGTTTTTATTTTAGAAAAATATTTTGAATGGCAATTATCAGAGGGAGATTATTAGAAAATATTTCTGAAAACGTAACATGAAATATAACACATTTTCAGTCCTTAAATGAGATAAAGTGATGCTCATTGTGTCGAGGCGTTTTTGTTAAACCGTGTAGCTCTGTGAGAATGCAATAGGGGTTAACCAGGTCATATTTGGCCAGGGTACCAAGCTCATTGTGGAATCAAGTAAGTTGTATTTATTTGTTTAACAATTTATTTGGTAACGCTTTACAATAAGGTTTCATTTGTTATCATTAGTTAACTACATTAGTTAACATGAACTAACAATGAATAGTTCAATTAACAAAGATGAATAAATACTGTAATATATGTTACCAATAACAAATTCAAATGTGTAAGATTAAAAACGAACATTGGTTGCAGGTCTCATTTAGTGTTTTGTGTCTAAATAGCAATCTGTGTAATTGTAAAAATAGTCTTAGTATATATTTGTGAGACATACAATCATGTTGCATTTACATGAAAACATCCAACTACATAGCTGTTCAATTTGAAAGACTTTAGTATTCAGTTCCTTTTTTAAATCCAATTTCAGTGTACATGAAACCTCAATTAAATGTCATGCATTGCTCAATTAAGAAAATATAATTTTTTTATTGTTGAAATTCATTTTAAAATATATCTATCTTCAAAATGTGCTGTTTGGTGGGTTTGTGTTATGGTGTATAACTTTGTGTGACTAGAGGGAATGACAAGCTTATATTTGCAAGTGGCATGAAACTAATCGTGGAATCAAGTAAGTTCTGCTCTTTAATCTTAAAAGAAATGTTTGTTAGGTGTGACTTTTAAATACTAAATAAGCAGTTTGCAAAAAGTAGTTTAGTAAAATACAACATTTATTTTGTGTAAGTTTTAGAGATGCTCACTTTTGACACTTCTTCAAAACACACAGACGTTTTTTAACATAAATATTTGCAGCCTTTGTATACTTAATTTATCCTACAAGTACCGCAATCTTGATGGCGATGCTGGGCTTTTTCAAGAGTTAAAACATCTTATATGTAACATAGAACATGGCATTTTAACAAACAAATTTAACAAACAAAATGTATCAAAATTTAACAAACAAATCTAAGCAATACCTTTAAAATGCTAAATGTGCAGTGAAATCTCTTTTGATAGACGGCATGTTTTTAGAGATTGCTTCTCATGCATAGGTTTATGTATGGATGTGTAGCCATGTGTGAATACTGGCAGCCTTGGAAAGATAATCTTTGGTAAAGGAACCAAACTTTCCATCCATGCAAGTAAGTTTGCATGTCTGATCATTTCAATAATTGCAACATCTTCAGAGTTGTATGTTTTATCCTTTTCTATTGTGTGTGCATTTACTCTTGAGAAAGTTCTGTGAGTTAAGTGGTAGTATTGGTCTAGTATCTGGACTAGTAATCCAAATGTTGAAGGTTGAAACTATATAAAAAGTGATTCATAAACTGGAGTGTTGTTGAGAGATAATCCTAGAGAAATTGCTCTGAGGAGGTTGTTGAGTCCACTGGAAAGCACTTTGATTGAGAATGCATCTTATATATGATATTTTAATTCTGTAAAAAATCTGTTCATCTTTTTTATATTCACTTTAAACATGCCCAGTTATTATTGACTTCAAATTTACATGTAGATTTAATTCTATGCTTTGAAAACAAAAGGTAAATTCATTACATGCATACAAAAAAATGCAGTAAAAATAAATGATACAAAAAAAGAAATAGTATATGTTTTATAAAAAAGTATATATTTATAATTAAAACTGAAACTTAGTTCAACATGGTTGAGTGAACAGTAGCAGTTAGTGTTTGGCAGTATTTGGTATGGAGTGTCTCTTTGTGTGACTAATGCTGCAGACAAAATCATTTTTGGGAAAGGAACAAAGCTGCTAATTCAAACCAGTAAGTAACATGCGTATGATACTATATCATGTTTGACAATGGAAACTAAAAACTAAACTGTATAAATTATATTAATCCTTTCAATAGTTAAATTCCTGAACACTGAATGACAAACAAAGATGCATAGTCAAATTCTTCATTTTAAATTCTAAAAACAAAGGTACAGCTCTGCATTGGTTTAGTTTCTATCATTTATTGTACAGTAGAAATGGTTATTGTAGTGGGGAAGTGTACTGTGAATGTTGGTGCTGGCAATAAGCTGATTTTTGGTCAAGGGACCAATCTCATCATTGAATCAAGTAAGTAAGAGTTGTAAAAGTATGTCAGTTATAGAAACTACAGATTAAATGTGTTGCACTATTAGAATTTGTATAAATTACTAGCTTTACCAAGGCCATTATCATGTGCTAAGACTTAAACTTACATTTTTGTTTTACACTTTTGCAATAAATGATTTAGCACTGAATAACTGTTAAAAACATCCAGTGAGGGAATCACAATGAGGTTTGCAAATGGACATTTCAGGAGACTTCAGAAACGTTTCCCATTTGGTCAGAGGACTTTATTCTTCTTCTATTGGATGGTGATGTCAAACTCTTTGTTTTGGGCTACTGAACTGTCTGTAGGCTGTAGTTGGATCAGAGCGTGTGATGTAACAAGAACATCAAATAGTTTAAAAAGAGAAAAACGAAATTTTAAAAGACATTATTGTCCATGGAAAAAGTCAAGTCTTTATTTCTATAGTGCTTTTCATCAAGCTTCACCAATTATGAAATGAGTTTGAAATGGCACAACGGGTGTAATATTACACAACACTGTAATGTGTAAAATATTTTCTTAGACACTCTGATTTAAAAATTATACCTTTAAAGTTTATCTCTTTAATTTTTCTGCAGTGGCAGGTTAGTACCTTGAGTATTTGATACAGGCTTTAGTGCTGTGTGGATGCAAATACTAACAAGTTGTTTTTCGGCAGTGGAACAAAGCTCGTAGTTGAATCAGGCAAGTATTTGAGTAATTTACAACAGAACACTATGCTCACATTGTATTATTTGATAGTGATGTGTTGCTACAGGCAAGCTAAAGCCATAATGTTTTTTTAGATCTTTGACATTTAAATAGCATTTGTAGTTGTCAGGTGTATGTTGTTCACTTGGTTTAGTTGTGTGTGGTAGTTCAGTATGATAGGTGGATCATTAAAGGTTCACTGGCCCCAAATCATTTTGGTGTGAACATTACATAAAATTATCATAAAAATACAACATATTTATTTATTGTAGCCACTTAAGTTTTAGAGGCTGAGAACTAATAGGCTGCAATATAGGGTTAGGTGTTTTGCACTGTGTGAATGCTGGAGGTGGATATAACAAGCTGCTCTTTGGATCAGGCACAACTTTACATATTCAGTTAAGTGAGTGATACCGTAACATCTCTTTAAGATATTAAATTTAGGATGTTTTTCCATGTGCACTACAAATCTAAAAAAAAAAAACTAAAAAAACCCCCGGGGAATTGAAGGTGCGTTAGCTTTCTTTTAATCATAGTCAACACCAAAGTTGAAAATTAATATCAGAATACACCATTATTTTGTTCATTGTGAAAAGTCATGCAACCAAATAGTATATTTAAGGAAGCATGAGACAAGATGCAAAGATAAATGTTAGATGCACTTAAAGAAATTGCACGAAAAGAATAAATAAATTGCATAAAAGCAATTCTTAATTAGTAGTTATTGTCAGGTATTTATATTTGTGCATCTTTGTTTTATGTTATGCCATGACAGTTGGCATGTATTTGTTAGCGCCCAAAGCATTGTGTGTCTAGTGGGGGAACATGGAAGGTTATTTTTGGAAAAGGAACAAAACTCGTAATAAATTCAGGTATGAATAAATCTTAAATATAAATACACAAACATACCCAGTCTCATCACACCTTTAGACAATATTGCAATGTAAAAAAGCTTGGCTAAAATATCCAATTGGATCCAAATAAGGATTAATTTATATTGATATTTCCAGCAGGTTGATTTCAAAGCCTCTACATTTGTATTATTAAATCAAACCAACCTTTGTTCATGATATTTTTTTTTAGCAAAGTAAAAAGAAAACTATATCTTTTTCCAAATGAAAATCCAGCTCACTGGTTAAATCTTTACCATCGCTGACCTGTTGTTTTTAATATACATGTACCAAATATCTATATATAATTGTAATACTACACAACAGAAAATGCATATGTAAGAGGAATCACTATTCTCTAATCGCAAACACTTCTATGCGAACATCTCTGCGCTCAGAGATAGTGCATGGGGTATTAGATAGTGCATGGGGTATTAGATAGTGCATGGGGTATTTGTTATAGGTTGTATCTCTGTGTGAATACTGGAAATTATAAGCTTGTATTTGGTGGCGGAACAAAACTCATTGTTGAACCAGGCAAGTATTTGTTTCTTGAAGTTGCAAACCCTTTTAAAAAGCTTTGCTTTATATACCAGGTATTTGTTTGCATTTAGTTTAGTCACGTGCTATGAGTTTTCTCATATTTCTCACTCCTTTTCTATGCAGCACATGAATATATTCCCTTTTATAGAGGGCTAAATTGAAAACAGGTGAAAACGTGATCCCTGCTGGCCTTTTGTTACATACCAACTCATTAGATTCATTTATTTGTAAAATCTAAATTATTGACCGGGTCGTTTGCCATGGATTTATTATGATGTTTCCAATACAATAGAAAAATCATAGATATTAGAAAATTCATGAACTGTTGGGTGCATTTCACACAGTATTGATAAAGATTATATTTTTGAGAGTGGAGGGAGTTTTTGCTATAGACAAAATTGGTGTGTGACTAGTGGAGACTTGAAAGTCTATTTTGGCTCCGGAACTAAACTGACAGTTGAAACCAGTAAGTGCTTTGTATTTGCATAAATGCATAACATATTACTAGCAAATTGTTTTTATAAAGCAATACATATCAAGTTGCAGAACATGTTTCAACAAACTAAGCGTGTCATTGATTGCGATATTATGCAAAAATATAGTGCTTAATACCTAGCACAAGTTAAAATGAAATTATTATTATTTTTTTTTTTACATTTTTCTGTGTCGAACAGAACCTGTAGACTTCCCTATAGATTAGATATAGTAATAGGGTTTTTGATTTGTGATCTGACATTGTGTGAATGCTGGAGTCGCAGGAAAGGTGTTCTTTGGAAAAGGCACAAAACTGATAATCCAAAGCAGTAAGTTCATAAGAATTAGTGATGCTTACTTTAAATTGTTTTATTTTGCATTTCTTAGATTAAGAATTGAGTGGATTTAATTAAAATGCAGTTAGATATTAATAAGACATCATATAACACAGCCATCTCATTATGTGTGACTAAAAAGTACACTGAAGATTATCTTAGGGAGATGCATTGAATTAAGTCAATGCCCGTAAGTTTATTATTCTTGGCCATGCTTACTTAAAAGGAATATTTAAATGAAGTATATTCCATGTTGATGTAGTCTTCAGAGGAAACTGACACATAATATGAAACCTGTTTTAATAACCTGATCATTCTACAGTTCATTTCTATATGTTTATAGACAATTCTTTTTTTTAAGCTGGTGTTTGCTTTCCCTTTAACAGTCAGCATGTTTTTGTGTAGCTATGTAACTGTGTGTGACTTCTGGAGCACAGAAAATAATATTTGGAACAGGCACAAAGCTCAATGTAAATACAGGTAAATCATTTCTATTTGCACTTTAGATTCAAGCTAAAATGCAAACAAGAATAATCTTGTTTCCACTTGCATTATTATTAATATTGCACATAGAAGTACTTTATATAATATTGGATGTACACAGGTAGCATGTGAGAAAACGTAGTAAATTTAGTAATACATGACATATTACTAGTAATGTATTTAAATAATGCTAAGCGTTATTGTGTATGTTTAAATAAGGGAAATGTTTATGAAGAATTTGTAGTGTTGATTGTAACAGTGAAACACTCATCTAGTGTGCTATAATCAGTTATAGTTATGATACTTCACATTGTGTGACTGATGGATATGGAAAAATTATCTTTGGTTCTGGCACAAAATTACACGTTAGTTCAAGTGAGTATGCAGTTTCCTACATTGACCTATAATGGACAGCAGGAGATTAATTAAGAGTATTTTCGCATGGCATGTGATTGTGGAAAAGGAATTTATCAAATAGAATGTGCCAGTTAATGACCGGTCATAAAACTAACAATATCTGTCTTTAGATTTTTTATTATGTGAAAGCAGCTTAATCAAATAGCAGATTTGTGACTGTGGTGTTAGAAGGTTTAGGTTGTATGTTGTCATGTTGTGTGACTACTGGAGGAGGTTATAAGATTATCTTTGGGTCAGGCACAAGGTTGATAATTGACACAAGTAAGTTTATTTATTTCAGCAGTACTTTAAAAATTGCATGACTTACATTCTTTTTCTTTTTTTTATCATATTTGCTTACAAAGCTATTGTTTGTTTGTAGATAAATTTTTGTCTTTACCTACATCGAACACTTTAAATTTACTGTAATCTGTTTTAACAATCAAGCCGATTATGCCAGAGCCAAGGGAAAGATGCTAAAAAGATGCATTTTTGCACTAAACAAAGTTGATCCATGAAAAAGTATTGCCAGTAAATACACTGTAAAAAAAAAAAAAAAAAAATCCCGTTAAATTTATGGTATAAAACTGGCAGCTGTGATAGTCATAAATTCACCGGAAAAAAACACTGACAATGTTTCCAGTTTTACAACGTATATCTGTATATTTCATTAAGTGATATACTGTTAATCTACCTACTTTAACTGCCCAAATCTGCCTTTTTACCTTAAAATGTACTGATAACCACCAGAATAGTAATTCTTACTTTTTACTTGCAAAAATCATACATTTGACCATATTTTACGGTAAAATTACATATACTGTGATGTTAAACCATTAAAAATTTTCACCGTATATAAGGTAACGTAGTTAACCAATTAACACGTTTCCTGTAGCATTTTTACTGTATTTTACTGTAAAAATTATTCTTTTTTTAATGTTGTTTATTTGAAACGTCTTATAAATTATATATTCATCATTGTCCTTATCCTTATAACCTCACTGTTTTTAAACAATAACAGTTGTTATAACTGCAAGGGTACATTTTCAAAATCTTAGCCATTAGTTTGGATCATTGGTTTAAATGTAGAAAGTTATTGTGATGGTAAACTGCATTGTGTGACTTCATCTGGATTCTCTCAAATCTATTTTGGCTCTGGAACCAAACTGATAGTTGAAACAAGTAAGTGTCTGTTGAGAAGTAGAAACATCACAAACCATTTCTAGATCCAGATCATGATATAGTTGTGAAATTGCTGTAATTTAGTCAGATGTATCCCATTGCCACAATACTTCTGTTTATTTTTTTTCCTAGTTCAATACGTTTATCAAAATGCTTTTAATTAGCAATGATTAGTTTTCACTTGACGTAAATATATTGGCAGGTGAGTTGATTTTGGTCTTTCAGGACAGTTTTTGTTCAGTGATCTGGTATTGTGTGACTACTGGAGGTGGAGGCTACAAGATTATCTTTGGAACAGGCACAAAGTTAATAGTTGAAAAAAGTAAGTTTGTTTATATTGGATTATCAGTGCCTCTTCAAGGTGTGCTGAATTCTTCATTGTTTTGTTCATTTGTGAAAAGCCATGATTGAAATATCTACTTTTCATTTAATATTGAAAAGGTTAGCTCTGTTTCAAATTTCAAATTTAGTACTGTTGACAAACAGTAGGTATCAGATGCTTTTACTTGGTAGTAAACCCTGTCTTACAGGATGAAAACTTGGAAAATGTGAGATTTTTAAGCTTTCTTAGTAGCTTAAGCCTTCTTAAGCTTTTCTCAGAAACTTCATCGATGCTATTATTTAAGATATAGAAGAAAGCAGTAACACTTTACAGTAAGGTTCAATCTAGATCAATGTTAATTTTTAAAGATGCATTAGTGTATGTAAAAATTAACATTGAACTAGATTGAACCTTACTGTAAAGTGTTACTGCTTCTATATCTTAAATAATAGAATCTAGGAAGTTTTTGTAGAGGCAAGATATTGTGTGTGACTCAATCTGGAGGCATGAAAATCTTTTTTGGCTCTGGAACCAAACTGACCATTGAAAGTAGTAAGTGTTTTGCCAATATAGAAATTGCACACATTGTTCTATAGTATAAAAATGCATTCTTTGGTATGAAAGTGGGCTGTAAATTTAACGCAAAGATATAAAAAGTCATTTCTTTGGAAGGCTGTAGTATATAACATAGGTTATAGCATAAAAGGAACAATTCATTTGACACAATAGGCAATGTGCATAAAGTCATATTATGGAATATTTTAGTCAGATATAATTGAGGTTTAAATAGAATTGTCTTTAGAGTTTATACAGAACAGGCTGTATAGTTATATGTGTGTTTGACAGAGTTTTAATATGGATATAGATTTGTGTTGCATGTGTCAAGGGATTTTGATGTGTGGTGTGACATTGTGTGAATACTGGAGGTGCAGGAAAACTTGTTTTTGGGAGAGGCACAAAATTAACAGTTGATTCAAGTAAGTTCATTATGTTTAGCGCTACTAACATTGACATGAACACTTTATCTGATATCGGGTAAACTGCACCAATAGTTGAAACTAAGGCAATTGTTTTGAGAATACATTGTTTTCCTTTTATCAATTCCAACCAAGTCTTTTGCTGTTGAAAAAGAACTAAATTACACTTTTCGGCTTGATTACATGCAAATGTCATTTTTGAGTTTAATTAGTGCAATCAAGTTAAACTTTACTTACCATTTTTACGTAACTTAACTGAC
Source organism: Leuciscus leuciscus (assembly GCF_965113295.1). Classification (NCBI taxonomy): domain Eukaryota; kingdom Metazoa; phylum Chordata; class Actinopteri; order Cypriniformes; family Leuciscidae; genus Leuciscus; species Leuciscus leuciscus. Next base: position 31,949,390 of record NC_138730.1, read on the forward strand.
TTTCCTGGTTATCTTTTGAAGCAAAATAGAAAATGCACATCTAATTCACAACATTTGAGACAAATCAAAGTGGTTTTGGGATAGATAGTATAACATTTGAATAAATAAAAACGCTTGACTAAAGCATCTCTGAAAAATCTAAATCAGGTTAAAATGATTTAAAACATACTTGTTCTATTCAACCGAAATGCATTAAGCAATATTAACATGTAGCGGTTACACAGAAAAGTTTAACAGAGCGATGGAGGGCTCTTTGGCTGTCTCAATAGTTTTTGCTGTTTGGTTTTGTAATGTGTGACTACAAGTGGACTCAGTAAGCTTATATTTGGGACAGGCACAAAGCTGCTCATTGAAACAAGTAAGTTAGTTGTAATCACCTTTATTTAGAGTACACTAAATTCCTGACATTGTTGACATTGTCCCAGGTTTGGTAAATTAAGAGAGACCTTGGTTTTGGGAAAAGGTATTTGCAAAGAGTAAATGTTTGAGTATTTTATAGGCAAACTCTATAAGCAGTCAGCATGTTTTTGTGTGACTATTTAACTGTGTGTGACTGGTACTGGAGTACAGAAAGTAATATTTGGGAAAGGCACAAAACTCACTGTAAATGCAGGTAAAATTGATTTACTTTTGCACTTCTCTACAATTCACATGTTCTCAAGAGAGCATGGGTAAAAGTATATATGGTAACACTTTACAATGCGATCAATTTAGTTATGTTAATGCATTAATACACAATAAACTAGGACATTTCTTAAAGTACTTATTAATCTAGGTTCACAATACATGTTAATTTACACAATGATATGTTAAAATATGTATAAATAAATATTAGAGATTATTAAATGCAATAAAAGTATTGTTCATTGTTAGTTCATGATGACTAATGCATTACCTAATGTTAATAATTGCATAATAAGACACACTTGCATACACATACCGAACAAACTTTACAACTTGCATCATTTCCAGCATGTTTTTGTGTAGCTATATAACTTTGTGTGACTCAGACAGGACTACAGAAACTGATATTTGGGAAAGGCACAAAGCTCACTGTAAATGCAGGTAAACACCAAGTTTTATAGCTCTTACACATTCTTAAAAGAATAAACGTGCATTTAAAAGATTAGATAATTTAGACAACATTCTTAAAGGGGAAATTTGTCATTCAAAATCATTACATATCAGGTATCTATAGGTCATGATATAAAATGAATTGGGTTTATACATGTTCAATAATTTGATTTATTTCATTTTCATTTTATGAAAGATTGATTGAGCTACTCAGGCCAGATAGTTTTTGTTTGGTAGTCTTACATTGTGTGACTTATGGAAGTGGAGGCAATAAGATTATCTTTGGGACAGGCACAAAGTTGATTGTTGAAACAAGTAAGTTCAAGATTATTATTCAGTATTATGTGTACTGAATTCATTGTATTTGATTTCGTCTCTCTATAATTGCCTTCAATCTGAGGGAAAAAAAAGTATTGCATAAGGTAACCTCTTGCCAGATGTCAAAGTTAATCCAGATGACATTTCTCAAGTTCAAGTTCAAGTTCAAGTTACTTTATTATTAAGACAGTAAAAATTAGGAAATGGCAAAAACAAAAAAAAACAAAAAAAAAAACATCTCGGGATGGATATTAGTGACATTTTACTCATAAGCTAAGAAAATAAAATTATGGTAAAGCTAGCATGTAATCTTTAGGGAAGATACTGTATAATGGATGTTTAAAGAATAAATTGTTTAACTATAAAATTAATTTAGACTTTCGACCCAATGGGAATCTTATGGGCAGAAATGCACTAAGCAATATACTACAGTACTCACATTGCAACTAAATCCAATGTTATAATATGAGTTACATTCGGATTCTTTGTCGGCCGAACATTATTATCAGAGGCTAAGTTTTATAGCATCTTGGGTATCCCTAGTTTTTGCTGTTTGGTTTTGTAGTGTGTGACTGGAGGTGGATTCAATAAGCTTACATTTGGGACAGGCACAAATCTGATTATCGAAACAAGTGAGTTAATTATTACACACTATACACTATCACTGACATGGCATTGTTTTATGAAAAGCCTTGTTTTTTCTTTACGGGAATAAAACTTAAGTAATTAATAGCACAATATCTGTTAGCATGAGAGCAGCTTTAAAGCCTAAAATAAAAAAATTTCTACTGAAGCTTAATATTTTTGTATTAAATTCTAAGTTGAATTTGTGTTTCCCTTAAGCATTCAGTATGTTTTTGTGTAGCTATATAACTGTGTGTGACTGACACTGGAGTAAGGAAACTAATATTTGGGAAAGGCACAAGGCTTTTTGTAAATTCAGGTAAAACTCTTTTCTCCTTTTTTTCATATCGACTCACTTTAAAAGGACTTACAGTATAGTGCACATAAAAATAGATCAAGGTTGTATAACAATATGGAATTCGAAATTTAATTATAATTGAGTGGCATAAGAGGATTTTTTTTTTTTTGAAAATCAGTGTAAAGACAAACATTGTTAATGTCTAACATCGTAACCATATGCGTATAAGTAGTAACCAGTTAGAGTTATGAAGTTTCGTACTGTGTGAATGATGGAAGTGGATATGGAAAGCTGATCTATGGCTCTGGCACAAAATTATATGTTAATGCAAGTGAGTATACAGAATCCCACATATGTGTTTTTTATTGTTATAACTACTGTTGCTAACTTTACATAAAAATGGGAAGCAACAGTAAAAGATTGTTCCACAAAATAGAATGTAAATTATATAATAGCAGGAGCTAAAACGTATTTTTTTAATTAAACTTTAAAATACATGAAAGCATATTCATAAAAACGTGAATGTGATGAACGTGTTAGAAGGTTTTGGTTGTGTGTTCTTATATTGTGTGACTGGAACTGGATATAAGATTGTCTTTGGCACGGGTACAAACCTGATAATTGAAACAAGTAAGTTTTTTAATGCTAGTGGTGTTCTTGGGCGTATATATTTATTTATATTCACTGCGTATTATGAGCTATTATTCGCTTTATTGTATCTGCAAAAAATTATACGATCAATAAGTCGTATTTTTTACATTACTTTTTAACAATACTTTACATACGATATATGTTTTACATTACTTTAACTCATCAAAATAAGTTTGTAATACATTTTTTAAAACTTTTTTTAAAACTTTGTTTAAAATAATTTAAGTTTAAATTTCTTATACATCCAATTTGATTGAACTTAAAAAAAATCCGTATAGCTTTATATTATTGCTTATTTAAAGAGTAATTTATTATAAAATATATAATACATTGAAATAACTTTTTATTCAAAAATCTGTGTTTTCATGAGTATGAAGTTATTGGGGTAACACTTTTTACTTGTACATCTTTAAAATAAAAAATTATATCTGTTAACATTAGTTAATGCACTGTATACAACGAAAGATTAGTAAATTCTGTAAAAAATATACTGCTATAATTGATAGTTTATTTTTGCTAATGCATTATCTAGCATTAACAAATGAGACCATTGTAAAGTGTTAGCGTTATTTGTTTGGTAAACTGCATTGTGTGACTTCATCTGGTCTCAGGCAAATCTATTTTGGCTCTGGAACCAAACTGATTGTTCAAACAAGTAAGTGTTTAGGAGGCTAGTTTAAATGAATAAATCATATCATCATTACATATTAAGATAAAATGTCAATCTTATAGTTTTTAAGAGAAACTAATGAATATTTGACCACAGATTTAAAATACTATCAAAATGGTTCATTAGTATTGTACTTTTATACCAAGTGTTATTTACGCTTTGTAATGCATGTTTAATTCCCTTTATCAATTACAAGTTATCACCTTAATCATTGACTGTATGAGAGAGTCTCTCAGGTAGTTTTTGCTTAGTGGTCTTATGTTGTGTGACTTCTGGAGGTGGCCTTAACAAGCTTTTCTTTGGGAAAGGCACAAAGTTGATAGTTCAAACAAGTAAGTGTTTTTGAGGCTATAGCAAATAGCACAAATCTTTTATAGAGAATGCATATAATTTACGAAACGAAACCGATGCATATTTAATCACATATATACCAGAACAAAATGGTTATTTATACATGTAATTGTCTAATGGTTATTCATTACTGTGCTTTAAAATACACCTTATAATTACAACTTGTCATATTAATCTTTAAGATGCACTGAGGAGAATGAAGTTTCAGGTCAGGCAGTTTTTGCGTTGTGGTCTTATGTTGTGTGACTTCTGGAAGTGGAGCTTACAAGCTTTTCTTTGGGAAAGGCACAAAGTTGATAGTTGAAACAAGTAAGTGATTTTGAGGCTATAACAAATAGCACAATTTTTTTATAGGGAATGCATATCAATATACACATTTTCGAAACGAAACTGATGCATATATTTAATCACATATATACCAGACCAAAATGGTTATTTACACATGTAATTGTCTAATGGTTATTCATTACTGTGCTTTAAAATACACCTTATAATTACATCTTGTCATATTAATCTTTAAGATTAACTGAGGAGAATTAAGTTTCAGGTCAGGCAGTTTTTGCATTGTGGTCTTATGTTGTGTGACTTCTGGAAGTGGAACTTACAAGCTTTTCTTTGGGAAAGGCACAAAGTTGATAGTTGAAACAAGTAAGTGATTTTGAGGCTAGTAAAGAGGAATAAAACAACACATTTTTATACATATCAGGAATGCATATCAATAAGTTAAAGAGAACTTATGCTTATTAAGTCACACGTATACCAAACCAACAACAAGATTATTTACAAGTGTAATTTACGAATGGTCATTCATTACTGTGCTTTAAAATGCACATTTAATACACCTTACAATTACAAGTTGTCATTATTAATCATTGAGATTCAATACCGAGAATTAAGTTTCAGGTCAGGCAGTTTTAGTTCAGTGCTCTTACATTGTGTGACTTCTGGAAGTGGAACTTACAAGCTTATCTTTGGAAAAGGCACAAAGTTGATAGTTGAAACAAGTAAGTTCATGATTATCAGTGCTACTTAATGTTTTATGATTTAGTTTTCGTTACTATTTAACCTTGTTCCAGAGAGAATGTTTCTGAAATAAACATAATAACGATTGTAACTCTATAATTTATCTGAGATCTGCCATTTAACAAGGTATCAGTTATCTTTTCGGCTTGAAGTTAAAACTGGAATGGTCACAGGTGTAGGATGGTCATAGTTTTAGGATATTAAAGTTTCACCTGGTACCAATTACCCTGCCTTACATTAACAGGTACATGAAGTTCAATTTATAAGCTTTCTTTTATCATTTCAGTGGCAGAGGTATCACAAATTATTGAGGAAGTTAGTGTAGAGATGAAATATAGTGTGTGACTCAAACTGGAGGCTGGAAAATCCATTTTGGCTCTGGAACCAAACTGACCGTTGAAAGTAGTAAGTGATTTGTAAAAAAATCTTGCAAATTATTATTTCCTCCAAAATATAGATTGGTCAAAAGCATTAAACAGTACATTTTATAGTTGTATAGAGCTAGATACAATTGTGAACTAGATATTAAACATATTGGATCATAAAATTTGTGCTATAACTTTGAACAGATTCATAGTATGCATGAAGATTGGAGAACATTAATAGTATGCATGTTTGTTTTATTTTGGTTAGATATAACCGAGTCTTAAATAGTAGTTATAGTTTGAGGGATTTTGCTGTGTTGTTTCGTACTGTGTGAATCTTGGAGGTGGACAAAAGCTTATTTTTGGAACAGGCACAAAGCTAATAATTCAAACAAGTAAGTTATTTTTATATGTACAGCGTGATGGTATATCTGTAAAGATTTCGACTTCTGAGAGGTTTTTTTGGTTTACCATTGAAAAAGAAAAGAACGATTCTAAATCGATTTTAAGGATGGCTTGTCTTTTTGCTTGAGAACTTCTCAAGGTACATTTATCTCAGGGTAAATTATGTTGGTATTCAAATCGCACATTCAAGGAGATTTTCGTGATTTATTGTCTATGGGCCAGTATAGTAGTTTCTGGCATGGCCCTACCGGTTCTTCTGTCAAGAACTAAGCAAACTTCCCATGTTTCAATGCAGCTGCATCTGTTTCTCAGTATTAGTATTAATTTAGCTGGAGATTAGAGAACATTGAATTTTCTTGTATTTTTTAAATTCAACAAATTCACATTAATTCAGTATCTTTTTAATCTGCAAAATATCTTGACTAAGGCACACACAATGATCATGGACCTTAATAGTCTTGTGTCTCTAAGGCACATAGTTTTTGCTCTGTGGTGAGGTACTGTGTGAATACTGGAGTTAATGTCAATAAACTATTCTTCGGGACAGGCACGAAATTGATAATCGGAACAAGTAAGGAAAAAAAAAACTAACTCTTTTACTTTTAATAATTATATTATGAAAGTTATTGATTTTGAGCCTGATGGGTAAATCTTAGGATCTCTATTTAGGTATCAATGCATATAATTCCCATGTGTGTCTTAAGATAATCTGAGTAATAAGAAAAGAATAAGTATTAACTGACTACACTTTAAGCTGGTATGTGGCAAGAACATTTGATACATACACATACATGTTCTTACAGAGGTTTGAAGTCAGAGATGTTTTTGTGCAGCTATATAATTCTGTGTGACTAACACTGGAGGTGCTAAAATGATATTTGGGACTGGAACAAAGCTCACAGTACAGTCAGGTATGGCAAAATAGTTCATTCCCCAATTTATTTTCCCTATCTCTAAAATATCCTGCTAGATCTCCTGTTTTCAACAACCAACTGAAATATATCATCATAAGAAAGAGTCTGATTGTAATTGCAAAAAAACAAAAAACAATTAGCGGAACTTTAGATGAGGAAACAATGGCAGGGCGAAATTGTTATGAAGCTCAGCACTGTGTGTTAACAAACTATGGAGGGAAACTTGTACTTGGCGAAGGAACAAATCTAGTTGTTGATACAAGTAAGTGCCTGCAATTGCAATTCATAGTCAACAATAATGGATGTTATGGATATGCATTGTTGAACAAATTCAAACTAAGTGATGCATTATCCCAATACAAATGCCCTCGGGCACACCATAATAGAAGTTAGAGGTATGAGGTTTAGCAGTGTGTGGATGCTGGATTTGGAAAGCTCATCTTTGGGTCTGGCACAAAACTACATATTTATTCTAGTAAGTCTCTAAAATCCCAAACATGTTCTGCATTGATGTGGAAGATGTGATTATAGACACGTATGCTTAATATAAGAATGTAATATAATGGAATTTAGAATATAATAGTAAGTAAAATGTTGTTGGGGGTTTAACATCAGGTTTAGTTTAGCTGTGTATATTAAACTTTTGTTAAAGAGTTTTTCTTGTGTGGCAATCCACTATATGACTACATTCGGCATGTACAAACTTATTTTTTGAAAGAGTTGATTATCAAAAAAAGTAAGTTCATTATAATTGACTATTTCTCAGATGAAGCTGTATTGTAAAACTTTAATTTCAAAGCTCAGTAGTTGGAAACTGATATCTGCACTTGGTGATTGAGAGCATGTTAGAAGAGCAGTCAGAAAATGTTATGAAGTTCAGTACTGTGTGTCTAATAACTATGGAGGAAAACTCATTTTTGGTCAAGGTACAAATCTGCTTGTTCACACAAGTAAGTGGTTTTGTATTTAAGTATTGCAATATTAAAATATCCATTATTTGATATACAGTAGTACATACAGAAAACATTTAAAAGTTCATAATGGAAGTACTGTAGTTTAAAACTAGAGTGAAATGATGTAGAAAAAGAAAGAATGCATGAGAAAGAAATGAAATTACAGATATTGGCCACTGAAAAGCTATAAATTACCATATGATTAATCTGCACAATTTTATTTGAAGTATAATACAAGGTAGATTTTTTTTCACCCTGGTAGATTTCCAGGAATGTTAAAAACACCTATCAATGGCCTTAAATACTTAATACATACACATTATGCTAAATGTTTTGGTAAGAGTCAAGCAGTGTAATGTAGAGAGTTTTAGTTATCAGGTTTAGCGCTGTGTGAATTCTGGAGGTTCTTACGGAAAGCTAATCTTTGGGTCTGGCACAAAATTAGAAGTTCACACAAGTGAGTATCCAGATCCTTATCCCATCTATTCATATTTTATATATTGTTTTCTGTGTCATAATTTTAGTCATAACAATACTATATTTTTGTTTAATTAAAAATCCTTAACTCTCAGGTTCATTTATATAACGTAAATACAAGTGAAATTGTACAATTTTGAATTCCTACAAATGTTAGAATGAGGGTGTTTATGTGAGCATGTAGAGTAATTGCTGAGAGGAAATTCAGTGTGTGACTGGATCTGGAAACAGGAAAATATTTTTTGGCTCTGGAACCAGACTTAATGTTGAATCAAGTAAGTCACTAATATTTAATGTGATGAAGCTCTAAATGTAAATGAGAAAAGTATCTTGCACAAATTCAGTAGAACTTAGAAACACTGTAGGCAAGGAAAAGTACTTGCAACTATTTTTCTTATGAACAATTTTTCACAATCCAGCACTCATTTATAAAATATATAGATAACTGTTTTTTCTAATTTTATATAGATTTTAAAAAGTCTTGAATTTTCTATTGTGTTATTACAAAAATGAAGAAACCTCACACTATAGTCGAACACAGATAACGCATTATGTGGATGTAGAGTAATTGCAAGGGGGAACTGCAGTGTGTGACTGCATCTGGAAACTACAAAATCTATTTTGGTTCTGGAACTAAACTTCATGTTGAAGCAAGTAAGTGATTAATACATTGACAAACATGGAATTGTAATTCCAAACAAAATTGTACCTGTCCCAAAGATAAAGTTGATAAACAATCATGAAAAAAACTTTTAGTAGGCTATTGTCACCATATGCAACAAAATAAATTTTGAACTTACTCGTTTCAATTAAGACGAAAAATATTCATCAAAATATAATTTCAGTTCGTTAGTTTCTCAGTAGAATATTATCCACATGATGTTTGTGGTATGAAGTTTAAGAAGTTCCCATAAGTAGTTTAGGAAGTTTGCCATAAGTAGTTAGCATGTTTGTTGTTAAAAAAATGTAAGCACTTAACACAATATAATGTTTCCACAGATTTCAATATAAAAAAAAACAACCAAACAAACTTAATTGCAACAGAGTACTATTACACTAACTTTATTTTGATTGCAAAACTTAAAAATAATAATTTCCCCAGGCAGTACATTGTGTAAATAACCATAGCAAGTAATTTGTATGGTTGCTAACACTGTGTGTCATATTCTGATAAGATATACTTTGGTCAAGGAACAAAGGTTTTCATAAATCCAAGTAAGTAAAAACAAACCAGTCGGAGTTATTCATTTATTATTTGATGTATAGTGTCTGTTTTCTGGCTGCTTTTCAACCCAAAATGTCTGGTCTCTGATATATTTGGACCATGCAAAATAATAATAGTAATGTCCTGGGTTAATATAATTCACATGTGGATCAAGTTCTATAAGACTTGTTTCTCAGGTTGTGTAGATTTTGCTGCGCAGTCTTATACTGTGTGACTTATGGAAGTGGAGTGAATAAAATTATCTTTGGGACAGGCACAAAGTTAATCATTGAAACAAGTAAGTGTTCATTTCTGTTGAGAAAAACTTGCCAAGATTTTTGTTACCTGACATTTACACAAAATAAATAATATTTTAGACATAAAGCATTAACCCACGCAAGGTCTAAAGTTTATGATGTTTCCCATAAGTAGTATGTTTTAGGGCTGTCATATAACATGAAAAATTACTTTTGTAAAAAGAACAAAACTTATGTCAGCTCATAATGCTTTTCATAAATGGTTATTTTCATGAACCAATATTTTTAAAGAGAAAAAAACAAACATTAAATGCTTTATATAATTATAATATTTCAGTTACATTTCGGAAAAAGCAAACAAACATGAAAAAACTCAACATCGCACCATGTAAAAAAGTACTATTGATTATAAAAAAAAAATTACAACAACATTTAAAACAATCGTTTAACCATGAAATAGAGTTGATTTATATACGTTAATTATAGATTCATATATGTTAATTGTTTCTCTCAATTGATTTCTCGTTTCAAAAATAAAAACATTTGGTTTTGGAACCAAATTAAGCGCTTATCACTACAATCAACATTAAATTTACTAGCAAACCTGAACATCTTACATTGACGTGGCCAGTCTATAATTTCTTAGTTTTTGTTGCGAAGTTTTTCATCGTGTGAATAATGCGGGACTGGGGAAGATTATCTTTGGAACAGGAACTAAATTAATAGTTGCAACACGTAAGTGAACAGTCTTTGCTGTTGATTAAAGTTTGATTGTATTATTTCCCAAATTTGCCTTTTCAAATTAGATTTAAAGTTCTCAATAGTGCAACATAAACCTTTGTGAGTTCTTATATAGGTTCTTATTAACCGGAGCTACTCATTACTGTATTAATATTAATCTTACGTTTTTGTAAAGCCATAAAACTGTGTGTGACTAACTCAGCAGGACGTATAATATTTGGGAAAGGAACAAAACTTACTGTCGATTCAGGTAAAGCTAAAATCTATCATCACAGCATTTTCATTTGCTTTTTATATACATTTTTTTTTTTTTTTTTTTTTAACAAAGTAGTAGGCCTAATTATGTTTTCCATTATCCTTTTATTTCAACCAGTCAGTTCAACTAGTTATTGTTTTTCTTTAGTCATCTTGAAACATTTCTATAGCCTCATTGTAGATAGTTTTTGTTGTGTAGTTTTTGGTTGTGTGAAAACTGGGGGATATGAGAAGATTATCTTTGGAACAGGAATTAAAATGATAGTACAGTCACGTAAGTTTTGTTTGCTAAATTTGTTTTTGGTCTCAAATTATGTTTGGAGATCAGGATTAGTTTTCGAAAGTATAGTCAATCTCAAAAAAAAACTTTCTCTTGAGATTTTTGAAATGATGTTTCTTGATGTGTGAATGTGGGATTGGAGAAGATCATTTTTGGAAAAGGCACACAATTACTAATTGTTTCAAGTAAGTGTGTATAGATCAATGTTATCTGATTTGAACCAAAATAAAGTTAAATGAATAGTATAGATATTCTTGATATTTGCCAGCTTTACTGCTGTCTTATGCAGAGATAGACGTCATTTTATGTAGACCAACATACAAAGTATCCAATTACAAATATAAAAAGAAGATTGCATGTTTGACACATTTTAACTTAAACATTTAGTATTTCATTCTTTTTTGAAACATACTAAAAAGTTACGTTCACATTTAGCAGACACATTTATTCAAAGCGATTAACATAGCATTGAAGGTGTACATTTGATCAGTTCTTATATCCCCGGGAATTGTGGACCCTTGACTTTGGCATAGTTAGCTATATGTGAGCTATATATGATTTACTAGATTTTATTCATTCTAATGCACTCTAAGTAATTGCTAAGGTGTTAGCTACTGTGTGACTTATTCAGGGGACAAAATAATGTTTGCCTCTGGAACATCATTGACGGTCCATGCAAGTAAGTGTATATAAAGCTATTACAATTAATTGGCAATGTAAAAAGTTTATAAAAGTAAATTTGCTTGCATCATGTTTTCACAATGTGATTCTGACCCTAAAGTTAAGGATTTTACTCAAGAACACCATGAGTACTGCATAGTTATTCTATGACAGTAAAACACTTAAAAAACTTCAAATCTGCTTTATAGGGATATCTTATGAAATGCATGATTTAAAATTATGTTTGTAACATAACTGTGTTCTAGGTTTTAAATCAAAAGGACTTATTATATTACCAAAACTGTATAATAGATATTGTCAAAGTTTGCACTATTGTGTGACACTTGCTGACAAAATTATATTTGGTCAAGGGACAAAGCTGAATGTCGATTACAGTGAGTATTTAAATCATCATATTTGTCTGCATTACACATTTATCATTACCGACATTAAATATTGCATTATCTTAAAACAATATAACAATTAAAGATTACATACAAATATTTAAAAATATTGTTTGACAGTGAAAATGAGTACATACAGGCTGTGTATTAAAATAGATAAATTAACTTAAATTAAAAAATAATATTAAATATTTGGATAAAAAAAGAAATAATCATAATTATGCAAGTTTTAAAAATGAAACTGTGAGGTTAGTGTTTAAATGATGAGACTTTGAATATTCATTTTGGAAAAGAGACAACTTGTAGGTACAGTCAAGTAAGAGATCTAGTTTTATTTTTAAGAAGTGAAAAATAGTCATTACAAAACATCACAATAGTTTACATTAACTTTAAAACCTAAACTTTAAGAATTAACAACAATCGTCGGAATGTTTAAAGACCAAACAATATTCTCAAATGAAAATTCAAACCCTAAAATATATTATAAAAAAAAAAACGTTTTCCCATTTATAATCAGCACGTATATCAAACACATTAGCCCCAGTTCATGGTAAACTGGCCATGTTTTTGGTGTGATTGTTTCTGTTGTGTGGATGGTACTGGGAGAAAGATCATTTTTGGTCAAGGAACAACTTTAAGAATTGAATCAAGTAAGAGACTTTTAGTTTCTTAATACCACTTTTTAATTTATCCAAAGACCAGTTTAGTTAAAAAAACAAGACTTTATCAATAAGTCTTTCATGGCATGCGCACAGATGCTGATATTCATAACATCACCAGTTATACATAGCATAACTATCTTGGTGTTTTAGTTATCTCTGTTTTAATTCATATTTAGAAGATTCCTGTTATAGTCCTAATTGATGAAACAGTAATGGTCATAGAAAGATAAATAGTACTAGGGCTTGAACAAGCTTGTTTTTGTGAGGGCTGTTTCTGTTGTGTGAATATGGGGGCTTCCAGGATATTGTTTGGAAAAGGGACAATACTGCATGTGGAAGCAAGTAAGATTCCCATTAATGTTGTTTTTATTGGTAGCCCATAAAAAGGTTAAAGGTTGTTACTAGATACAGTGTGATGTATGATAAACTCATATTTAGTCAGGGAACACAGATATATGTCTATTCCAGTAAGTATGATATACATTAGAAGAGCAGTCAGAAAATGTCATGAAGTTCAGTACTGTGTGTCTAATTCCTATGGCGGGAAACTCATTTTTGGTCGAGGTACAAATCTGCTTGTTCACACAAGTAAGTGGTTTTGTATTTAAGTTTTATGATATTTAAAAAAATCCATTATTTTGATATTCATAGTACAAATAGAAAACATTTTAAAAGTTAATAATGGAAGTAGTTTGTAACAGATTACAATGAGTATTTAAATCATGATAGTTGTCTGCGTTACACATTTCTCGTTGGCAAATTTTTTTTTTTTTAATACTGTATTTTGAACACTTACACAACAATGTACATCACATGTCTGTAACAACACATATAATGTACAAAAACAAAACAAACACCGGTGCTCATATTACAAAAAAGTGCAATAGCACAAACCAACATTGGATAATACAAAATGTACTTTGGAAGTAAGAATTAACAATACACTGCAATCAATAATAACCACAGATATAAGCAATAAAGTAGGGTTAATAAAGCGCACGTTAAAATTGTTGCTGATATTTAATATCGTAGTATAATTGTCTCAAAACAATATAAAAATTAAACATTACATACATTTTTTTAAAAACATTATTTGACACTTTAAAACAACAGTGTAGATGTAGACTATGTATAAAAAGAGAGAAATGAAATAAGAATAAAAATGTATATTAAATATTTAAAAAAAGGAGTAAACATATATGTATCTTTTAATAACAGGTTTTAAGAAATGAAACTGTTTTTGCTGTGAGGTCAGGCAGTGTGTGAATGATGGAACTGGGAAGATTCATTTTGGAAAAGGGACAACGTTGAATGTACAGTCAAGTAAGAGATTAATCTTTTATTTTTAAAGTAGAGAAATACATCACAATACATTATACTCATTATAGCATTATACATTAACTTACATTAACTTTAAAACATGAACTTTAAGACCTAACCGTAATAGGCTAAATGTTTAAAAGACCAAATAGTAATCTCAAAAGAAAATTCAAACCCTAAAATATATTATTTATATAATATTTGTATTATTTATATTATTTTTTACCATTAATAATCAACATGTATACCAAACACATTAGCCCCAGTTCATGGTAAACTAGCCAAGTTTTTGGTATGATTGTTTCTGTTGTGTGGATGCTGGGAGAAAGATCATTTTTGGTCAAGGAACAACTTTAAGAGTTGAATCAAGTAAGATACATTTATTTCCTAATTAATACCACTTTTTAATTTCTGTTAAATACAGTTTTAATAAAACCTGTTTAATGTGCACAGATGGTGATATTCATAGCAATTTGAACACAGAACACACAAACAAGTTATCAGCACAGATAAACAAAGCTAAGGCTTTTAAAGTAACATTACCGGTGATGCATAACATAATTTCATTGAAAATAATGATGTACAACAGAGTCCTTGTTGCCTGTGAGGAAGAGTTTTTTGAAGAGATGTTTGTTACTGTGTGAATGATGGAGCACGAAAGATCATCTTTGGATCAGGGACAAGACTATTCATTGAACCACGTAGGATAACATTTTTATTCCATTTTATATAGTTACAGTACTCTTTAAAATGATATAATTCAGTGATAAAAATGACCATAATAGCAATCCAGTATATAAGGAAAATGAATGTGTTGGTCCAAGCAGTGTGTGACGTCAAATTTTAAGATCAAAATGATAAAAATCCAAACTAAAGCTTGAATATTGAAATTAATACTCTAAATGAAATCTCAATCCCTAAAATATTTGTATCAAATTATCAACACCTACATTATATACATGCATATTTTAGTCCCAATTATGTTAAACTGGTCCCATTTTTGTAGTGATTGTTTCTGTTGTGTGGATGCTGGTGGAGGGAGAAAGATCATTTTTGGTCAAGGAACAACTTTAATAGTTGAATCAAGTAAGAGTCTTTGATTTTTTTTTTTTTTATCAATTCTGCAATAATGGGATGTGATTAATACCATGTTTAAAAAAAAAAAAAATTATATATGTATATATATATATATATATATATATATAAATAATATTGCCATCAGACCACTGACATTGAAACAGTATAAACGTTTAAAAGAATAATTTATTCATCAACTGATATTTATTTATTAATAGGCAATCAAGATGTGTCTTGTCTTGATGTCTTTCATCACATACACATCATTTGAACTACAGTACTTTATGAAGGGCGTCCTCATGAACATTTTGTCTGAGTGTTTGTTACTGTGTGAATTACGGGAACAAAAATATCATTTTTGGAAGTGGAACAGCACTGACCATTGAATCTCGTAAGACAACATTTCTTCATCAATATTTCATAGATGTGCGTAATCATCCATAATTGGAATAATGTCTTCGCTTGAATCGCTTATACCACAAAATATCTGTCTTACCTTAAGACAAAGTAACTTTAAAACAACCTTTAAGATTTAACAATAATAGGCTAAATGTCTAAAAGACCAAACTAAATGTAATCTCAAATGAATATTCAAACTGTAATATATATATATATATATATATATATATATATATATATATATATTTTTTTTATTATTATTATTTTTTTATTACCATTTATAGTCAATACGTACAGTTCGGTAAACTGGCCATGTTTTTGGTGTGATTGTTTCTGTTGTGTGGATGCTGGGACAAAGATTGTTTTTGGTCTAGGAACAACTTTAAGAGTTGAATCAAGTAAGAGTCTTTAAATTAATTTTTTTTTTTTTACATCAATTCTACAATAATGGGATGTGATTAATACCATAAAAAAAAAAAAAAAAAAAAAAAAATAATAATAATAATAATAATAATAATATATATATATATATATATATTGCCATCAGACAACTGACATTGAAACAGTATAAACTTTTAAAAGAATAATTTATTTATCAAATGATATTTATTTATTAATAGGCAATCAAGATGTGTCTTGTCTTGATGTCTCTCATCACATACACAATTTGAACTACAGTACTTTTGTCAACACGTACAGTTCATGGTAAACTGGCCATGTTTTTGGTGTGATTGTTTCTGTTGTGTGGATGGTTCTGGGACAAAGATTGTTTTTGGTCAAGGAACAACTTTAAGCGTTGAATCAAGTAAGAGACTTTTAGCTCCGGTTGTTAATGCTGCTTTTTAATTTATTCAAATACCAGTTTAATTTAAAAAAACATAAAAAAATACTTTATTAACAAGTATTTCACCACATGCATGCTCACAGATGGTGATATTCATACGTATTTGAACACAATTTAAACTACAAGTTATCAGCATAGATAAACAAAGCTAAGGCTTTTAAAGTAACATCACCAGTGATATATAACATTATTTAATTGAAAATAATGATGTACGACAGAGTCCTTGTTGCCTGTGAGGAAGAGTTTTTTGAAGAGATGTTTGTTACTGTGTGAATGATGGAACACGAAAGATCATCTTTGGATCAGGGACAAGACTATTCGTTGAACCACGTAGGATAACATTTTTATTCTATTTTATATAGTTACAGTACTCTTTAAAATGATATAATTCATTGATAAAAATGACCATAATAGCAATCCAGTATATAAGGAAAATGAATGTGTTGGTCCAAGCAGTGTGTGATGTCAAATTTTAAGATAAAAATGATAAAAATCCAAACTAAAGCTTGAATATTGAAATTAATACTCTAAATGAAATCTCAATCCCTAAAGTGTTTTTTGCACAATATTTTGTTTTACAGTTTATCATCAACACCTACATCATATACGTACATATTTTAGCCCCAATTATGGTAAACCAGTCCCATTTTTGTAGTGATTGTTTCTGTTGTGTGGATGCTGGTGCTGGGAGAAAGATCATTTTTGGTCAAGGAACAACTTTAATAGTTGAATCAAGTAAGAGTCTTTAAATTAATATTTTTTTTTACATCAATTCTACAA
The DNA here is from genome assembly GCF_965113295.1 of Leuciscus leuciscus. NCBI lineage: Eukaryota > Metazoa > Chordata > Actinopteri > Cypriniformes > Leuciscidae > Leuciscus > Leuciscus leuciscus. The sequence continues at coordinate 31,966,396 of NC_138730.1, forward strand.
TAATGGGATGTGATTAATACCATGAAATTATTTTTTTTTTATAAAAAAAAAAAATTGTATATATATATTGCCATCAGACCACTGACATTGAAACAGTATAAACTTTTAAAAGAATAATTTATTCATCAAATGATATTTATTTATTAATAGGTATCAAGATGTGTCTTGTCTTGATGTCTCTCATCACATACACATAATTTGAACTACAGTACTTTATGAAGGGCGTCCTCATGAACATTTTGTCTGAGTGTTTGTTACTGTGTGAATTACGACAAGATCATTTTTGGAAGTGGAACAGCACTGACCATTGAATCCCGTAAGACACAATTTCTTCATCAATATTTCATAGATGTGCGTAACACAAAATCATCATCCATAATTGGAATAATGTCTTCGCTTGAATCGCTTATACCACAAAATATCTGTCTTACCTTAAGACAAAGTAACTTTAAAACAACCTTTAAGATTTAACAATAATAGGCTAAATGTCTAAAAGACCAAACTAAATGTAATCTCAAATGAATATTCAAACATATATATATATATATATATGTATATATATATTTTAAAAATGACCATTTATTGTCAACATGTACAGTTCATGGTAAACTGGCCATGTTTTTGGTGTGATTGTTTCTGTTGTGTGGATGCTGGTGCTGGGATAAAGATTGTTTTTGGTCAAGGAACAACTTTAAGAGTTGAATCAAGTAAGAGACTTTTAGCTCCTGTTGTTAATGCTGCTTTTTAATTTATTCAAATACCAGCTTAATTTAAAAAACATTAAAAAAAAAACTTTATTAGCAAGTATTTCATCACATGCATGCTCACAGATGGTGATATTCATACTTATTTGAACACAATTTAAACTACAAATTATCAGCATAGATAAACAAAGCTAAGGCTTTTAAAGTAACATTACCGGTGATGCATAACATAACATAATTTCATTGAAAATAATGATGTACGACAGAGTCCTTGTTGCCTGTAAGAAAGAGTTTTTTGAAGAGATGTTTGTTACTGTGTGAATGATGGAGCACGAAAGATCATCTTTGGATCAGGGACAAGACTATTCGTTGAACCACGTAAGACAATATTTTTATCCATTTAATGTATAGTTACAGTACTCTTTAAACTGTGAACATATTTCACAGTAATTTCTAATTGATCTAATTCAGTGATAAAAAATGACCATGGCAGCAATCCAGTACAGGGAACATGAATTTGTTGAGGGTCCAAGCAGTGTGTGACATCAAATGTTAAGATCATTTTTGGAACAGGGACAAAGTTAACTGTTGAAACCAGTAAGTACAAACACATCTCGATGTTTTTATTATCTTTGTTTTTATTTATATTTAGATGGTTCCTGTTATAGTCCTAACGGATGGAACAGTAATGGTTATTGTACATAGAAAGATAAATAGTACTAGGGCTTGAACAAGCTTGTTTTTGTGAGGGCTGTTTCTGTTGTGTGAATATGGGGGGTTCCAGGATATTGTTTGGAAAAGGGACAATACTGCAAGTGGAAGCAAGTAAGATTCCCATTAATGTTGTTTTTATTGGTAGCCCATAAAAAGGTTAAAGGTTGTTACTAGATACAGTGTGATGTATGATAAACTCATATTTAGTCAGGGAACACAGATATATGTCTATTCCAGTAAGTACGTTAATTGGATATTGATTAATGACATTCTCATTATTTATGTTACTAATGCAATTGATAAAATACTTAAAATACTTTAATTTACATGAATGTCGATAATGTTGCAGTTTTCAGTCAAATTCAAAATAATACAAGCAGTATTTAACCCCTCAAAATTATAAACATCCAGACGTATTTTTCGAATGCTCAGTCAGTAGTAAACAAAATAATTATAGATTGAATATTGAAATTAATTCTCTAAATGAAATCTTAATCCCTAAAATATATTTACACAATATTTAGTTTTACAGTTTATCATCAACACCTACAATCATATACATATTTTAGCCCCAATTCTTGGTAAACCGGTCCCATTTTTGTAGTGATTGTTTCTGTTGTGTGGATGCTGGAGGGAGAAAGATCAGTTTTGCTCGAGGAACAACTTTAATAGTTGAATCAAGTAAGAATATTTGAATGTTTTTGCATAAATTCTGCAATAATAGTATGCGATTAATACCATGGTTTAATAAATATTGAACAACTGACATTGAAAACGTTTAAAAGAATAATGTATTCATCATTTATTTATTAATAGGCAATCAATCTTGATGTCTTTCATCACATACACATCATTTGAACTACAGTACTTTATGAAGGGCGTCCTCATAAACATTTTGTCTGAGTGTTTGTTACTGTGTGAATTATGGGAACAACAAGATCATTTTTGGAAGTGGAACAACACTGACCATTGAATCTCGTAAGACAAAATTTCTTCATCAGTATTTCATAGATGTGCATAAAAGACCATAAAATCATTATCCATTATTGGAATAATCTCTTCGTTTATACCACAAAATATCTGTCTTAATATCTGACAAAGTAAATAAGTAAAATGGTTACAATAAACAACTTGCCTGTGTTAAACATGTACAAGTCATGTTAATTGTACACATTTTACATAAATTATATATTTTAGTATATTAAATACATTTTTGCTGAAACAATGATTGAAAGTACTAGGCCTTTAAATCACATAAAATATTTAATAATGTTCTCTGTACAATTGAAGCAATTGAACATGTAATTGAAGTTTTCACTGAAGAACTTTTTAGAGTATTAGATCTATTTACCAAACTGTAACAAAGGTAGTTTTTGTGAGGGACGTTTATAATGTGTGACTTTTGGTGCAAACAAGATCATCTTTGGAGAAGGGACGAAGTTACATGTAGAAGCAAGTAAGAGGCTGATCAAGATTCATTATTTTTTTAAAACCTCTGTTTGTGTCCAGCGGACAGCATTTGTAGATTGTAATTGAATTGATTAGGTGTAAGAATTGAAGGCAAAATAAAAGTAAAAATAATGACCGCCAAGGCATTGCAGTTGACTCCAGAGGTTGATGCTCTGGTATTCAACACAGTGTGAATTATGGCAACAAGATCATATTTGGTCAGGGAACACCGCTTTATGTATATTCCAGTAAGTATAATGCATTTTCATAATGAAATTATATTAATAAATCTATAATGAAAAATATATATTTGAATATCTTGTCAGCTTAAATTGGTAAAGAATGAAATAATTTGGAATGCAAAATGGCTTTCTAATTGTGAGACCAGTATATCCTCTTTACTTAAAAGTATGAATAAGAGTCAGTAAATCTAACGAATCATAAAAAAAGAATCAAAACAGGAAATAATTTATGAATTTTAGAACTTAAGCACTAAGATAATCAAAACCCGATGTTATCACGGCCCTGTTAATGTGCTTAGAGAGTTTTTGCTGAGGCCTTTTTTAATGTGTGAATTATAACAAGATCACATTTGGAGCTGGAACCAAGCTAACTGTGGAAACCCGTAAGACCAAACAAATTATTTCTATGAATTCATCTTAATACAGTATTAATTCATATAATGCTTCTTACAATATTAATACTCTTCGCAACATATAAATATATATATATATTTTTGCATTGCATTTAACCTATACCAGATGAAACAATCCAAATTTAAAACTTGAAAAAAAGTGTTACATATTCTCTTAAACCAGGAAACTTAGTAAAAACAAATGAATTAAAACAGAAGGGATAAGGTCATGGCTTTCTTATGTGACAAAATGGAGTAGCAAAACATATTTTGTAATGTAACATTTAAATGAGTAGGTTTTAGTCATGTTGATAAATAAATACTAATATAATCTGAAGTTTTTTTTATTTTTTATTATAATTAATTTTACATGCTTTTTTTATTTTATTAATAATGATCCCAAAATAAATACAGAACAATTTCCAAGTCATGTACCAAGTTTTTGTAGTCAACCAGATAGCTGTGTGACAACTGGAGTAAAGATAATATTTGGAAGTGGTACTCAACTTATTGTTGAATCAAGTAAGTGAAATTACTTAAACTTGTTCCTCCTTTTGACTCAAATCTACTATTTTTATAATGTTCAATTTGATCAAATTTACAGAATCCAGAAATTCATTCGATTAATTTATATTTCATTAAGACAATCCAAAATGTATACGTTCAAATTTCAAGGTGGAATACTGTTTAGGGATGTTAAGACACTATTTAAATCAAATTTTAAAAGAAAAATGCTACATCTAGAGTCATCTGTTGGCATCTGTTGATTCAAATATGCGTGAAAGCTCAATACTTCAAAACTTTAAAAAGGTACAATTGCAATAGACACTCTATTTGATATCAAAAATACAGTTTTCATACAAATGTACTATACGTGTTATACATAACCTTAGGATGGTTATTGTGTAAGGCTATAGCAATGTGTGACTGGAACTGGAGGAAGAAAGATCATTTTTGGAGAAGGAACTAAACTGACAGTTTCAGCCAGTGAGTATTCATATATTTCAGTCAAAATTATGATGTTCTATTTAGGGCTGTTATACTGTAATCCCTTTAATTTCGCTGAGGTTTCATTGTAATCTTAGCTATGTTTCATTAATGCGTTTACACATTGATCAAGAAAGACCAAATTCGTATTATTTATAGCGGCACATTTCCATTAATGCATTTGGCAGGCGCTTTTACTCCAAGTGACTTCGCAATCGGGGTACACATTATTTTAACTGTACTTGATTTCCCTGGCCATCGAACGCATGACTTTGGGGTTGCGAGCGGCATGCTCTACTCATTGAGTTACAGAAAATGTCATTTATAGTCAAAAAACATTTGTGAGTGCATGTTATTTGATTAGTTGCGGAAGTTGTACGTTTTTGCTATGTAGCTAGTGTCTGTGTGACTAGTGGTTACAAGTTAATCTTTGGAAAAGGAACACAAGTGCATGTTGAAGCAAGTGAGTTACATCTTTACCGTTTATATATTGTATAGATGCTTTCTTTTAAGTTGGTTTAAATCTCTTATTTGTTATATATTTATATATATATATGCATTTGGAAGATGCTTTTATCCAAAGTGATTAACATTGCATTACATTCAAGGGATATCTTTTTTTCAGTTCATTCTCTGGGAAAAACCCATGATTTTGTCCAATTTATCTACTTTTTGGAGAAATCGCATTATCATGAAAAATGTAAAAGGCTGAAATTAAAAATAACTTTATTCCCCTTAAAGTTTTACAACTACATTTTTAAATTGAAAATAATGTTCATTTGCAAATGGCTAATGGGCAGTTTTTGTCTTTGTCATTTTAGAAATTTATCAATATGGATTTTTATAAGTTTACATGTCTAAGTGAAGCATGCACTGTAGGTTTTTTTTTAGTAATATATTGAAAAGTCATTATTGAACTGACATTCAGAAATTAAACTTCACCCCATAATAAGCCCTATAATATATCCCCATATATCAAAAAACTTTAAATGTGTTTTGGGACCCCCTTTTTGTCGAGAGCTTTAGCAATGTGTGTATGATGGGACATACAAAGTCATTTTTGGAAGTGGAACTTTGCTCTCAGTGGAATCCAGTAAGAAACATTTTTTTTTCCCAATCAAATTTACTTTCAAGTTAAATTAAATTATTTTAAATGTAAATTATTGCCACACTGCTGTTAATAATTTGTTATATCTAAATACTAATCATTCAATCTAAAATCACCCAAAATTCCCTCAGTATAGCACAAATTACACTTTAGACTTTAACCTGTCTTGGGGCAGTTTGTTCTGCATGAAACATCACCATCACATACAAGTCAGACAAATACACAACATCAATAATACATAAAAAAAAACTACCTAAAAAACTACTTTTTTCTATACACAATATGTAACATATTAAACCCCACATCAAGTATCATGATGCATTATGTTTGCTAATTGCATCTACACAACACTACACATCTACACTGTACTATATATAACAAAAAACTTTGATAGTATCATAGAGTGTCAGTTACATAAGAATGATAAGTTATTGATAGTGTGTATGTCAGTGTGTGACATCAACTGGAATAGGAAAAGTTATATTTGGAGCCGGGACCCAATTGAAAGTTCAAATTAGTGAGTACAGTGCCCAACATATTAGTACCTTAATGTTTATTTAATGTTTTCCTTCACATGATGTGCAGTGTATTTCTGTCTTATGGTTTTGACATTGATAACTCATTCATGAGTTTTTGTGCTGTGGTTAATTGCTGTGTGTATATTGGCAATAAGATCGTATTTGGAAGAGGGACCCAAGTAGTTGTCGCTGCACGTAAGTCATATTATAATTTTACTTCAAACACTAAATTTGTAGTTTCTTAGTACAGACAAATAGAGTCCTTAAAGAAATGACCAAACGTGCCAACAAAAGTCTGAGCAGTAATGAAAACCAATATTTTTTATTCCTAATCCCAATCGTTGTCTTCTACTAATTAATTAACTAAAATAAGTTTATTTATTCATGAAATTGGAAATACAGCGCCTGCTGATTAACTAGGATCTCGCAAATTCAGTGTAAACCTTAAAATTACAAGATATCACTTTAGTACTATTCAATGTAATGACTACATACTGTGTGAATGATGGATTTTGAAAAAATCACATTTGGCTCAGGGACAAAATTAATTGTTCATTCAAGTAAGTTATTTTATGATCTTTTTATACAGGCTTTTGTACTAACACTATAATATTAAAATATATTATTATAAATATTAAATTGCTTAACAACTCTAAAAAACTTGAACTTGAAACTGTAAAGCACAATGTCCCCAAGAACAAGAAAGTTAGCATTAGGTATTTGGAATGGAGTCAGAGGTTGTGTGACTGATGGAGTTAGAATAATATTTGGCAAAGGAACAGAACTCAAAATACAACCGAGTAAGTGTGAATTCATCTTAAAGTTAACATTTTCAGACTAATGATGTGCATTCAAATTCTGCAATCAATCAGTTGTATTCATTATATATATATTTATATATTATATTTTTATATATATTTTTTTTTTGTAGAGAGTTTTTAAAATTAGCTTCATTCTTTTTCCATGCAATGTAGAAATCACAGCAAAAAAATAGGAAAATAATTTATATGGCAATTGTACTAGGTACAGTTTTTGTGTACACTGCTTTCATTGTGTGACAACAAACTGGAAGGTCATTTTTGGTTCAGGAATTACACTGAGAGTTGAGCAAAGTGAGTATTAATCAGAGCATAATTTATGTTTTTTATTTAGATATTATTGAAGTATGTTAGTTTTAAATGAGTTTTTGAGTGTTCAGTTATGACATCTTTTGTAGCATTAAAAAAATATTTGAAAATAACTTATTTAATATGTTGTTTGGCATTCCAATCAGCAGTTTTGTGTTTTAGATCTTAAATTTAGTCCGATTTGAATGGAACATTAAGCATCTGAAAAATGCAAGACTTTTTGGTGCATGTCTAAAGGCTGTGTGAATACTGGGTATAAGATTTTCTTTGGCAGTGGAACCAATCTTGTCATACTATCAAGTAAGTTGCATTTAAAAACAACAAAAATAATATTCATTAATTATCCCTTTTTGTTCCTTTCGTTAATATGATTCCAAATTAATAAAACAAAAAAACTAAAATAGAGGTTGCGCAAATTCCAATAAGGTTGTATTTGGCAAAAGGATCAAAACTTTGTTTTCATTTTAATTTAAAGTGATGAATTCACTATCACATGTAGTGTTATGTGAATTATGACTCATATGACAAGTTGTTGGTGCACACTCAATGTCTGTGTGAATAGTGCCAATATGAATTTCTTTAGTGAAGGGTCAAAACTCAAAATGGAAGCAAGCAAGTTCTGAACATTTGGAAGCATAAATGCTATTGGGTAGTTTGTAATTAATGCACATATCCATAGTTATTGATAAAATTATACTGTCATTCTTCGCAAAAACTTTAATGTAGCTAATCATTCATGTTCATATATTACTATTATATTATAATTAAACACCAGTTGTATTATTTTTAAGGGATCAAAAGTTTCTTGTATTATATAATATATATAATATACATAGGCCTACATACAATACATAGCTAATATTGTATTATATTCTTGTATATATAATAGCTTGTATTAATGCACAAACTATAGTATTAAAAAGTTTATAGAAAATGACAGTATAAAGTAAATATATATCAAGTGTTCATACACGATAACTTAGCTAGCAGACACAAGTTACTGTAATGAGTGTATATGCTGTGTGTATCAAGGAGGCAAGCTGACATTTGGTTCTGGGACAAAATTAATTGTTCATTCAAGTGAGTTTTACATTTTACATTTCTTTTACATTACCTTAAAATAGTACTAAAGAAAATCGCCACTGTTTAGAAGTTGTTAAAGTACAGTACAGTATGTTCAGTATTACATAAAATATAAAAACGTACAGCTCTCAACACAAGCTCACATGGTTTTTGTTATGGACCCGGCCCATGTGTGACTAATGCTCGAAAGATAATCTTTGGGACGGGGACAATACTCACTGTAGAAACAAGTAAGTTGCGGTGCTAAAAGGCATTAAAGTAAAAAAAAAGAAGATTAAAACTGAATATCAAAACTGTTACACAAAAGTACTTGATGTTATACTCTGTGATAGTCTTAAATAATGTCGTTTTATAATATAGTTTGCACATTGCTGGATATTTTTATTAAATCTTATTTAAATAGTAAACATTTGGTACTAGTAATAGTCAAAATTTGACATTCTCCTAAAAACAACCATTATCGAAATATAATTAAATACTCAACAAGCGTTTGTTTATCCTAAATGTTAATAAACCTATAGTTAAAACCCTCATTTTGTTTATTGTTGGACTTGATAAAGTAGCTTTTCAGTAGTATAAGAATTTGAGTAAAGTTTTTAGTTCATTGAAAAGGGGACCAAACTTGTTGTACAAACAAGTGAGTTTTGTTGTCTTATATTTTTTACTAAACATTATTTATTTTTTTGGACGCCATTATGAGTAGCTTTAAAATATAATGTAGGGCTAAACGCTCCAAAATTACAATTGCAATAGGCCCTTCTAAAGATAATAGACAAAAATGTTACATGATCAAACCAGTTATTTCTCATTTAATTTCAGTTTCACGAGAAAGATTAGGTCAGTACGTTTTTGTAACTAAGTCTGTCCATGTGTGACTGCGGGAAATAAAATGATCTTTGCAACAGGGACACAACTTATCATAGAAAACAGTAAGTTACTTGAAATATATTTTGATTTTTCCTTTCAATTTATTAAGTTTAAAACTTATCGTGTTAAATTATAAAAAATTTGTCTTCATACATCATTCCTCATAATACACATCACATAAAATTAGTACTGATTATAATCTAGCTTTTATAAATGCTGATACTGAAACAGTTTGGACATCATTAGTGAATTCATTAGCTAGATTGGACTTGCTTTACTGTAGTCTGTAGAGATGGTATAATTCCAGACAGTGTGTAAAATAGCTGGAAGGCATCAGTTTTTGGCACATAGTCAATGGGTGTGTGAATACGAATAAGATTATCTTTGGGAAAGGAACCAAACTTGTTGTGGAAACAAGTAAGTAATGCATTTCTGACAGTCAACATGAACAAATACTAACCTTTTAGAGGTCAGTTCAAACTGATGTCCAGAAAAGATCAAATCTGTGTTGTGATATTTAGATTTTTCCCCACTTCTTTAAAATGGAACGGAATCATTTAACAAACTTGAAAAATGTTTGTGATGTTGTAAAAGTATATGTGATGTTGATAAATGGTCAAGATCAGAAATTCTTTAAAGTTGACAAAAATACATTTGATAATGGTTAGTTTTCTAAAAACTAAATTACTTGCTTATCGTTATCAAACTCACTTTCATTATTCTTTTCTAGATTCTAGCTATAATTTACCAAACTAATCAAACAAGTCATACCTAAAAATAAAATATAATGAGCCCCAAAAGATGGAACCTCACTGGCCAAACGTGTGCTAAGGGTAAATGTACTATACTATACTGATGTGTGAATAGGAACAACAAGATCATATTTGGGACCGGCACCACTCTCATTGTTACTTCAAGTAAGATATTTTGTTTAATCAGATAGAATTGTAATAATAAAAATTGTGATCCTGAACATATTTCTTTTAAACCTTAAAAAAATGAAGATAACGTTTAATAATAAAAAACTAAACAAATCTGTAATTAATATTTGTATGAATCAAAGTGCTTCCCAAATGCATATATTTATTAATTCAACAGTTTATTTGTGACTTTCACTTAAAAGGATACATATTTGCAAAGTATACTACACATTTTACAACTATAAAGGTCATACAAGCTTCAGTAGCACTGAATATTAATATATTATACTATTATAATAGGGGTTAAAGTGTTTCATGTAGTGAGCTATGTGTTTTCGCTATATGGTCAATGGCTGTGTGAATGATGGATTTAAGATTTTCTTTGGTAAGGGGACCAAAGTCATAGTACAATCAAGTAAGTTAGGATTTTTTTCATATTATACAGTTCAATTACTTCAATCAGTCAATTGAGTTAATCAGATTTTCATTTAAAAGATTAATTCAAAATCATATATAATGAGTTATGTGAATTATGGCCGATTAAATATGACACAAGTTATTGGTGCACACTCAATGTCTGTGTGAATAATGGCAACAGGATTTTCTTTAGTAAAGGGACAAAACTCAACATAGAAGCAAGTAAGTTCTGAACATTTGAAAACTTAAATGCTATTGGTAGTTTGTTATTAATGCACATAGTTATTGACAAAATTATGCTGTCATTCTTCACAAAAACACGAATGTAGCTAATCATTCATTTGCATATTAGTTAAATTATGAAGAAACACCAGTTGTATAAATTTAACCAAAATTCTATTGATTAATTATGCCTCATGACAGCCACAGGTAAAAATGTTTTTGGTTTGACAAATATGAAACTTGAAGTATGAAAGTCTATTGTAAGGTATGGTAATATAATTCTTGCCAAAAGTAGCTTGCATTAATGCACAAACTGTATTGTTGAAAGTTTATGGAAAATGACAGTATTAAGTAAATATCAAGTGTTCATACACGATAACTTAGCTATAGCAGACACAAGTTACTGTAATGAGTGTGTATACTGTGTGAATCAAGGGCTTGGCAAGCTGACATTTGGTTCTGGGACTAAATTAATTGTTCATTCAAGTGAGTTAAATTTTTTTCATTCTTTTACATTAACATAAAAATAGTACTAAAGAAAGTCACTCTTTAGCAGAAAAGTCTTTTCAAAGTGAAATATTATTGCAAAACAAAAGCCCCAGTGTGATTAAACCTGACAAAGGTTGTTAAAGTACTTGCATTTATTTAATTTATTACATAAAAAAAAAAAGAAAACTTAAAGCTCACAACACTTCAGGCTAGATGGTTTTTGTTATGGACCCGGCCCATGTGTGACTAATGCTCAAAAGATAATCTTTGGGACGGGGACAATACTCACTGTAGAAACAAGTAAGTTTACATTGTTTAATAAATGAAAAGCCACTAAGTAAAAAGATAAATACTGAATATCAAAGTATCACTAATATGCAAAAGTAGTCTACTTGATGTTATACTCAGTGATTTTTTGTAATCAGTCTTATAATGTAGTTTTATAATATAGTTTTCACATTGCAGCTTAATCACAGTATATTTTGATCAAATCTTATTTAAATTGTAAACAATTTGACATCCTCCTAAAAACAAACCATTTCCATTATCAAAATATAATCAAAAATTCAACAAGTGTTTGTTCATCCTAAATGGTCATATACTAAGTTAAAACCTTTAGTTTGAATTGGAATTTTTAAAGTAGCTTTTCAATAGTGTAAGAATTTGAATTATTAGTTCATGGCAAATGATTGTGTGAATGTTGGGTATCAAAAGGGGCCAAACCTTTATTGTCTTATCTTATTTTTTTTACTAAACATTATTGATTTTTTGGACGCCATTATGAGTAGCTTTAAAATATAATGTAGGGCTAAACGCTCCAAAATTACAATTGCAATATGCCCTTCTAAAGATAATAGACAAAAATGTTACATGATCAAACCAGTTTTCTCATTTAATTTCAGTTTCACGAGAAAGATTAGGTCAGTAAGTTTTTGTAACTAAGTCTGTCCATGTGTGACTGCGGGAAATAAAATGATCTTTGCAACAGGGACAGAACTTATCATAGAAAACAGTAAGTTACTTGAAATATATTTTGATTTTTCCTTTCAATTTATTGTTTAAAACTTGCCGTGTTAAATTATTTAAAATGTGTCTTCATATATCATTCCTCATAATACACATCACATAAAATTAGTACTGATAATAATCTAGCTTTTATAAATGCTGATACTGAAACAGTTTGGACATCATTAGTGAATTCATTAGCTAGATTGGACTTGCTTTACTGTAGTCTGTAGAGATGGTATAATTCCAGACAGTGTGTAAAATAGCTGGAAGGCATCAGTTTTTGGCACATAGTCAATGGGTGTGTGAATGTGAATAAGATTATCTTTGGGAAAGGAACCAAACTTGTTGTGGAAACAAGTAAGTAATGCATTTCTGACAGTCAACATGAACAAATACTAACCTTTTAGAGGTCAGTTCAAACTGATGTCCAGAAAAGATCAAATCTGTGTTGTGATATTTAGATTTTTCCCCACTTCTTTAAAATGGAACGGAATCATTTAACAAACTTGAAAAATGTTTGTGATGTTGATAAATGGTCAAGATCAGAAATTCTTTAAAGTTGGCGAAAATACAATTGCTAATGGTTAGGTTTTTTTAATCTAAATTACTTACTTATCATTATCATACTCACTTGCATTATTCTTTTCTAGCTATAATTTTCCAAACTAATCAAACAAGTCATACCTAAAAATAAAATATAATGACCCCCAAAAGATGGAACCTCACTGGCCAAACGTGTGCTAAGGGTAAATGTACTATACTATACTGATGTGTGAATAGGAACAACAAGATCATATTTGGGACCGGCACCACTCTCATTGTTACTTCAAGTAAGATATTTTGTTTAATCAGATAGAATTGTAATAATAAAAATTGTGATCCTGAACATATTTCTTTTAAACCTTAAAAAATGAAGATAAAGTTTAATAATAAAAAGCAAAACAAATCTGTAATTAATATTTGTATGAATCAAAGTGCTTCCCAAATGCATATATTTATTAATTCAACAGTTTATTAGTGACTTTCACTTAAAAGGATACATATTGGCAGAGTATACTACAAATTTTACAACTATAAAGGTCATACAAGCTACAGTAGCACTGAATATTAATACATTATACTATTATAATAGGAGTTAAAGTGTTTCATGTAGTGAGCTATGTGTTTTCGCTATATGGTCAATGGCTGTGTGAATGATGGATTGAAGATTTTCTTTGGTAAGGGGACCAAAGTCATAGTACAATCAAGTAAGTTAGGATTTTGTTCATATTATACAGTTAAATTACTTCAATCAGTCAATTAAGTTAATCAGACTTTCATTTAAAAAGATTAATTCAATATGATATATAATGTGTTAGATGTTAGGTGAATTATGGCCGATTAAATATGACACAAGTTATTGGTGCACACTCAATGTCTGTGTGAATAATGCCAACAGGATTTTCTTTAGTAAAGGGACAAAACTCAACATAGAAGCAAGTAAGTTCTGAACATTTGAAAACTTCTATTGGTAGTTTGTTATTAATGCAAATAATCATAGTTATTAAAAAAAATGATGCTGTCATTCTTCACAAAAACATTAATGTAGCTAATCATTCATTTGCATATATTAGTTATGAAGAAACACCAGTTGTATAAATTTAACAAAAATTCTATTGATTAATTATGCCTCATGACAGCCACAGGTAAAAATGTTTTTGGTTTGACAAATATGAATCTTGAAGTATGAAAGTCTATTGTAAGGTATGGTAATATAATTCTTACCAAAAGTAGCTTGCATTAATGCACAAACTGTATTGTTGAAAGTTTATGGAAAATAACAGTATTAAGTAAATATCAAGTGTTCATACACGATAACTTAGCTATAGCAGACACAAGTTACTGTAATGAGTGTGTATACTGTGTGAATCAAGGGTTTGGCAAGCTGACATTTGGTTCTGGGACAAAATTAACTGTTCATTCAAGTGAGTTTTAATTTTTTTCATTCTTTTACAGTAACATAAAAATAGTACTAAAGAAAGTCACTCTTTTGCAGTAAAGTCTTTTCAAAGTGAAATATTATTGCAAAACAAAAGCACAAGTGTGATTAAACCTGACAAAGGTTGTTAAAGTACTTGCATTTATTTAATTTATTACACAATACTTAAAGCTCACAACACTTCAGGCTAGATGGTTTTTGTTATGGACCCGGCCCATGTGTGACTAATACTCAAAAGATAATCTTTGGGACGGGGACAATACTCACTGTAGAAACAAGTAAGTTTGCATTGTTTAATAAATGAAAAGCCACTAAGTAAAAAGATAAATACTGAATATCAAAGTATCACTAATATGCAAAAGTAGTCTACTTGATGTTATACTCAGTGATTTTTTGTAATCAGTCTTATAATGTAGTTTTATAATATAGTTTTCACATTGCAGCTTAATCACAGTATATTTTGATCAAATCTTATTTAAATTGTAAACAATTTGACATCCTCCTAAAAACAAACCATTTCCATTATCAAAATATAATCAAAAATTCAACAAGTGTTTGTTCATCCTAAATGTTCATATACTAAGTTAAAACCTTTAGTTTGAATTGGAATTTTTAAAGTAGCTTTTCGATAGTGTAAGGACAGTCAGTTACCTGAGATATACCTTGCTTTATCTTTTCAATTTAGCATGTTTAAATTTGCATTGTTAAATTATTTTACATGTGTCTTTATATCTCATTCCTCATAACGCATTATGTAATTCATTGTGTCATGAAAATTAGGAAGCTGATATGACTTAGACTGGCACTTGAGACAATTGAATATATTCGTAGCAAATTAAAACTAATGTCTTTGTTGAAAAATACAGTGGTAAAATAAACTCTTTCTCTCATTACATCAAACCCATTTATACAAAATAACACAATACAAAGCAAGGGAACAGTTTTCAATATTTTCGATATTAAATAAGTCACAATACAACAGTGAGGTTTTTGTGATGGGGTCAGCACTTGTGTGAATGCTGCCAACAAGATTATATTTGGGAGTGGGACAAGACTTATAACAGAAACAAGTAAGCTTACATCAATGCCACTGAAAATGTTACGTTGAAATATACATTATATATCATATTCCAAATGTATTGAATTTACTCTTAATTTCCACTTAAATACCAACCAGATTAACTTGATACAATTGATTTATCTAATCATCAAAATGTAATATTGGCACTGCCCTGACACTTTTATAAGCACTATATAAGCATTAAATGCATACAGTATATGAAACAGTTGGACTCTGTAGAGGGCAATGTTTTTGTGTAGATAAAGTTTACAGTGTGACATCAGCACAATGGAAAGTAGTGTTTGGAGAAGGAACTAAATTGACAGTTGAAATAAGTGAGTATAAAATTAGTACTGATTATAATCTAGCTTTTATAAATGCTGATACTGAAACAGTGTGGACATCATTAGTGAATCATTAGCTAGATTGGACTTGCTTTACTGTAGTCTGTAGAGATGGTATAATTTCAGACAGTGTGTAACATAGCTGGAAGGCATCAGTTTTTGGCACATAGTCAATGGGTGTGTGAATGTGGATAAGATTATCTTTGGAAAAGGAACCAAACTTGTTGTGGAAACAAGTAAGTAATGCATTTCTGACAGTCAACATGAACAAATACTAACCTTTTAGAGGTCAGTTCAAACTGATGTCCAGAAAAGATCAAATCTGTGTTGTGATATTTAGATTTTTTCCCCACTTCTTTAAAATGGAACGGAATCATTTAACAAACTTGAAAAAAATTTGTGATGTTGTAAAAGTATATGTGATGTTGATAAATGGTCAAGATCAGAAATTCTTTAAAGTTGGCAAAAATACATTTGATAATGGTTAGTTTTCTAAAAACTAAATTACTTGCTTATCGTTATCAAACTCTTTCTAGATTCTAGCTATAATTTACCAAACTAATCAAACAAGTCATACCTAAAAATAAATATAATGAGCCCCAAAAGATGGAACCTCACTGGCCAAACGTGTGCTAAGGGTAAATGTACTATACTATACTGATGTGTGAATGGAGCGAACAAGAAGATCATATTTGGGACCGGCACCAGTCTCATTGTTACTTCAAGTAAGATATTTTGCTTCATCAAATAAATAGTTTAGTATAATAAAAAGTATGATCCTTAACATATTTCATTTAAACCTAAACAAGATGAAGAGAAAGGTTCATCATAAAAAAACGACAAAAATAATTTTATAATATTAATATTTGCATGAATCAAAGTGCTTCCCAAATGCATATATTCAATAATTCAACAGTTTATTAGTGACTTTCAGTTAAAAGTATATATTTGATAACCATATAAATTTTACAACTATAAAGGTTAGACCAGCTACAGTAACATTGAATATTAATATATTATAGTTTAAAGTGTTTCATGTAGTGAGCTACTTGTTTTCGCTATATGGTCAATGGCTGTGTGAATGATGGATATAAGATTTTCTTTGGCAAGGGGACCAAAGTCATAGTACAATCAAGTAAGTTAGGATTTTTCCTAATTGTACAGTTAAATTACTTAATTTCATGCAGTTTGATTGGATAAAAATGGTAATAGTAGATATTCAAAATCTATTTATTTACAGTCATATCCAAAAATGCACTATGAAATAAACACCAAACAAGAGTGGCTAGAGTGAATTCTGGGTAAATGTACCATGCTGTTCTAATGTGTGAATGCTGGCTATGAAAAGATCATATTTGGAAAAGGCACTGGACTAACAGTTGATTCAAGTATGTTTTCTGCTACTTACAGTAAACTAAGAAAGAGAGCTGCAATAATTTTAAAACTTAAAAAAAGTTTGTCAATTCTGATATATTCATCAAACCAATCAAAGTACTTGATAGCTAGTAGTGATACAAAATGGCTTCAATTTCATTTTGATATACTGTTGTTTCACATGAAAAATAAGAACCTTTTATATGACTTTAAACCATAACTGCCTCCATGAAATGCTTACTTCAGAGAAATACAATTCACAAAGAGCATTAACATCCTTATATGTCTGTAATAATAGGTAACTGTGATAGGCTATAGATTATATAAATAGATTCCCAATTATTCCAATCAATATTTAAGGCTACTGTAGTTTGTATGACCTTTATAGTTGAACAATTTATAGTATGCTTTTCAAATATCTATACTTTTAAATGAAAGTCACCAATAAACAGTTGAATTAGATTCCAAATAAAGTATTCTAAATAAATATAGCCCTTATTGTTGGGCTTCAAAGCAAGGAGAGTATAGGCAACATGTTTACGTGTTCGGATAAACCACTGTGTGACTCAAGGAATTAACAAAATTATTTTTGGAAAAGGCACTCAACTCACTGTCCTTTCAAGTAAGTGTAGATCAAGCTTGTCTTTTTTTTATTTTATATTTTAAAACCAATATTAAATTTAAAACTGTTCCCATTATTTTCCCATAGTGTACACTTAACATTCATATGATGCTAAATTGCACAGAGGGGAAAAAACTATTATCGTAAGTATTGTGTTGACCAAAAGAATTGTGATAGCCTATTACTTTAGTAGTCTAAAATGTAATATAGTTTACACAGTCAATATGGCCTTTTATATAATCTCTTCCAAGTATATCAGGGCAAGATGTCAAGTTCTTTATTTTAAATATAGTATAGTGGAAAATTACCATTTATGTAAGTAAAATACGAGTAGATCATATAATTGGACTTTTTTATTTATTTTATTTTATTTCTTTAAATCAGCTAAGCTTAGTTCTTGTTTCCATCATCTTAACCCTAATACATAACTTTGAATTTGTGATCATCAATATGTAACATCAACAATAATAGGCATTTATTGTACATCAAATTTGGAATAATACCTGATACTTAACAGATAAATTATAGTATTATTTCTTAATTAGATTTTAGGTGATAATAATAACATTTATCCCAATTAAAGGAATGAAAACATACCTTATCCAGGATGATTATATGTTCAGCAGCAGTTATGTGTTTATGGTCAACAGCTGTGTGACTCAAAGTGGATTAAAAATTATATTTGGGAAAGGCACTAAACTAGCTGTGTTTTCAAGTAAGTGTGGCTCAGTTCTCTCAAATATCGCATAGCTTTTTCATTAAATATGCATGTTTTTATAAGAGCAATATGATTATTATCAGAACAATAAATCAACAGTGATCTTCTATCTTCTTAAAAAGATTTGAAGGTATTTATCTGGGAATTAGTACTTTATCATTTTTCTTTTAATATCCTACTTAATTCCCAGATAAATACATTCGAAACTTACTGCTTGATGTTAACTTTAGGAACATCAACTCTTCTTTTGTCTTTGAAACATAACAGTTAAAAACTGATTTTTATTCTACCACTAAACTTTGATATAAATGGATGTCATTGCTTCTTTAAAGTTTTCACACTGAATCTTATTTAAGAGCGATTGTGACAGAATTTCTTGCAGTGTTTTTGATATCAGGATATTGCTAGTTTTTAGTATATGGCCAATGGCTGTGTGAATGCTGGACAAAAACTTTTCTTTGGGATGGGAACAAAACTTCTTGTCCAAACCAGTAAGTTGTACTTTAATCTTAGTATGAATGCTTGAATATATATATAAGGGCAATATGTCAAGTCTGTTTTACAGTTTGAACATATAAGTGACTGAATCTGAATATATTGATGGCCATCATTCCTCAAAAATACTTTTATAATAGTAAAAGAAAAAAAAATACTAGATTTGGACTGCAATTATGAATGAACTTGGAACTGGACGCACTCGGGTGGACTTATACTCAAACTTGACGTGAACTTGAACAGTCAAATCCACATCATGTGTAACATGAAAGAAAAATAAGAAACAAGAAAGAAACATAAAATTAAGACAAAAATACATAAATAAACATTCCTCACTAAAATTCAATTGGTTAAGTGCTTAGACTCGACTCGGACTCTTGTGGTGGACTCGGGCCCAACACTAAAAAAATACCCTACATTTTTTGTTAAAACTGGAACAATGAACTATTTAGGTTTTAAGGTGACTTTTCATTCCATTGTTGTAAAATGCGATCTCCTCTATGCTGTTCAGTGCCATCAGGATGTCAATACTTTTTTATACATGATGAATGACTGTGTGAATGATCAAATTAGAATGTTATTTGGCAAAGGAACAAAACTCATTGTACAGTCAAGTAAGTCATATCCAATATTCGTACCAATATTGAATTGTATGCATAATATGTTTATTTAAAAATGCTAGTTATCTCATATTTATGTTATAGAAAAGCAAATAATGTAATGTAAAAGTATTTTCAGATAAGACTGCTAGTAAACACAACTAATGTATTGACATTTTAATTATGCAACAAAAAAAAAAAACAAATACAAACAAAAACCACCAAAAACATACTGTCAAAGAACGGAACTCAGCAGAATTTTATAGGGTATAGTCTGTATTTTTGTTTATTTGTAGAAATGAATAATATCTCAAAAATGAATTTAATATAAATGTATCCACCCTACAACAGTCCACATTGTACTTAGAATAAATGTACTGTGCTTTACTGATGTGTGAATCCTGGAGGCACCAAGATCATATTTGGGACAGGCACCAAACTAATAATTACTTCAAGTAAGTTAATTGTCTTTTCAAAAGATCATAAGTCCATATTCTTGTAGGGCGTTCATTTGGTATTTAATGGCTGGCATTGCTTAACAATGTTAATTTAGATATTAAAAATTTTACTATAATAGAATGCTATTATGAGGATAATAATAGATGAGTATAATATTAGAAGTTCACATGACTTGAAATTAGTATGGTGCTTGTTGTTAACTTTAGGAAATATTGAAACATAACAGTTAAAAACAGATTTTTATTCTACCACTAAACTTTGATATAAATGGATGTGGTTCCTTCTTTAAAGTTTTCACACTGAATCTTATTTAAGAGCGATTGTGACAGAATTGCTTGCAGTGTTTTTGATATCAGGATATTGCTAGTTTTTAGTATATGGCCAATGGCTGTGTGAATACTGGACAAAAACTTTTCTTTGGGATGGGAACAAAACTTCTTGTACAAACCAGTAAGTTGTACTTTAATCTTAGTATTCAACTTATTCTGTGAAAAACCCATTATTTCATCAACCAAACGTGACTTTGATTGTATTATAAAATGAGAATGACATGTCACAATGTAAACAAAATGCATTACAATAGATTTATCATTTAAACTATCAAATACTTGTGTTCAGTGATGTTGGACTTTGGGCTAACTAAACCAAAAAAAGAAAGAAAACTGACAAATATAAAAGGATAAAAGTGCCAAGCAAAACCATTTGGTCAATTCCAGGCTCAACAACAGTCATATTTGGGGCAGGCACCAAAATACTAATAAATTCCAGTAAGTTTTATCTTTATTAGTTGTTCAATATATTCAGTATATATTCATTTGTCAAGCACATTGAAAAATGGCCGCTCCAAAAATGTTGAGGACATTAAAGAGACAGAAGTTTATGTGTAGTGAAATTTAATATTCAATTTACTGTTCCACCAAATATCAGTAATTATCATACGATGTTTTTAAAACCCACTTCATCCACAGACATTAGTTATTAATCTAATTTTTAATAGAATTTACTGTAATGTCAAATTACGAAACTCTTGTCCTTTATCCCTATCAGAGGAAAGAGTATCCAATGTATTTCTGTGTTGAGCTTTGTAGTTGTGTGACTCAAAATGGAAACAAACTGATCTTTGGGCAAGGGACTCAGCTCATTGTGTTATCGAGTGAGTTATGGATTCAGTTATTTAAAGTTAACTGTAATTGATATTACTCAAGCCCCTTTCACTAATCCACTGATTGAACAGGTAGACTTGTACATGACATTCTCACAGCTTTTTTTTATAATTTATTTGTTTTCTAAAAATTAAATCTATGCAATTATTAATTTGACTGATACATTGATATATTTTAGATTTTAGAGACTTTCCGAGTACAGTCGAATTCACATCATGTGTAACATGAAAGAAAAATAAGTAACGACATAAAATTACGATAAAACTATAATAAACATCTCTCACTCAAACTAAAATGGTTCAGTGCTTAGACTCGACTCGGACTCAACAAGATGGACTCGGGAACAAAATCAAACACTGCTGAACAAATTTAGTTCTAATTCTAAGCATCGTGATAAAAGTAGTAAAATATTTCTTTATGATGTTTAAAAGTATGATCTTTAAAGTAATTTTTTAAAGACTGAAAGACATACAATACATGACTGGTTTTTGGTACAGAGTCAATAGCTGTGTGACTAATCAATTTAAGATGTTCTTTGGCAAGGGGACCAAACTTATAGTACAAGCAAGTAAGTTTTATCTCTAAACTAATAATCACTCATTTATTTTACTTAAATTATTTTATTAAACTGCTGCATGAAAAAACCCTTATATTTTATGCAATAGATAATATGTTCGTGATGATAGGTTTTCTTTCATTTTTTTAATATTCTTACAGACATTATCATCATATAACATAAAAAATAAAAATAAAAAGTATAGTGGAAAATTACTATTACTGTAAAATATGAGTAGATCAGATAATTGTACTGATGTGCAAGGCTTTGGAAAAGACAGACTTGAGAGTGGAGTTTAAAAGCGTTTTTTAATTTTAATAACTTCAGACTGTGTAGATTGCATGTAAAAAGAACAAATTAACAAGTTCTTAGGATTTCCCTCCTCTTAACCGTAATATAAATCTTTGGCATCATCAATTTATGTAACATCAACAATAATAGCCATTTATTAGTACATCCAAACAGCATGAATACAATCTTTGGAATAAAGCTGACATTTAACTGATACATTAGTTAAATTATTTCTAAATTAGAGTTTAGATGATAATAATCACCTTTATACCATTTGAAGAAATGAAAACATACCTTATCCAGGATGATTATATGTTCAGCAGCAGTTATGTGTTTATGGTCAACAGCTGTGTGACTCAAGCTGGATACAAAATTATATTTGGGAAAGGCACTAAACTAACTGTGTTTTCAAGTAAGTGTGGCTCAGTTCTCTCAAATATCGCATAGCTTTTTATGAAATATGTACTTTTTATGATTAGAACAATACATCAACAGTGATATCCTGATCATCATTTTTCTTGTAAAATCCTACTTAATTCCCAGATAAATATATTCAAAACTTACTGCTTGATGTTAACTTTAGGAACATCAACTCTTCTTTTGTCTTTGAAACATAACAGTTAAAAACAGATTTTTATTCTACCACTAAACTTTGATATAAATGGATGTCGTTCCTTCTTTAAAGTTTTCACACTGAATCTTATTTAAGAGCGATTGTGACAGAATTGCTTGCAGTGTTTTTGATATCAGGATATTGCTAGTTTTTAGTATATGGCCAATGGCTGTGTGAATACTGGACAAAAACTTTTCTTTGGGATGGGGACAAAACTTCTTGTACTAAGCAGTAAGTTGTACTTTAATCTTGAATTTATTCTGTGATAAACCTATTATTTCATCAACCAAACGTGACTTTGATTGTATTGTAAAATGAGAATGACATGTCACAATGTAAACAAAATGCATTACAATAGATTTATCATGTAAACTATCAAATACTTGTGTTCAGTGATGTTGGACTTTGGGCTAACTAAACCAAAAAAAGAAAGAAAACTGACAAATATAAAAGGATAAAAGTGCCAAGCAAAACCATTTGGTCAATTCCAGGCTCAACAACAGACATATTTGGGGCAGGCACCAAAATACTAATAAATTCCAGTAAGTTTTATCTTTATTAGTTGTTCAATATATTCAGTATATATTCATTTGTCAAGCACAATGAAAGATGGCCGCCCCAAAAATGTTGAGGACATTAAAGAGACAGAAGTGTATGTGTAGTGAAATTTAATATTCAATTTACTGTTTCCCCAAATATCAGACATTTTCATAAGATGTTTTTAAAACCCACTTCATCCAGAGACATTAGTTATTAATCTAATTTTTAATAGAATTTACTGTAATGTCAAATTACGAAACTCTTGTCCTTTATCCCTATCAGAGGAAAGAGTATCCAATGTATTTCTGTGTTGAGCTTTGTAGTTGTGTGACTCAAAACAGAGACAAACTGGTCTTTGGGCAAGGGACTCAGCTCATTGTGTTATCGAGTAAGTTATGGATTTAAAGTTTACTCTAATTGATATTACTCAAGCTCTTTGCACTAATCCACCAATTGAACAAGTAGACTTGTACATGAGATTTTCACAGCTTTTTTATTTATTTACAATATTTATTTCAGTTTTCTAAAAATTTAATCTATGCAATTATTAATTTGACACAAATATTTTAACTGCATTACTGAGTGGCTCTGACATCAAAATGAACACTGAAGTTTTGACATGCCGTTTATTGAAGTATTTATAACACTGACAGTCACTGTGTGACTAACAACTTTGACAAAATCATATTTGCGAAGGGAACTCAGTTGTTTGTACAGACAAGTAAGTAAAACCTTACTTTTGTTTGGAAATAATTCATCTGGGCATCAGATTAAAAAAACGAAATAAGGAAATCATGAGTTTTAAACAGAACTACAGGAGTGTCCACTTTTGTCACACAGTAGTCCAATTAATTGGACTAAATAATTTCTATAAGCATGATGGTACAGTAAGAATCTTTAATTGAAGGATAATTTATTCTGTTTAAACCCATTATAACATCAACCAACCGTGACTTTGATTGTATTTTAAATGTAGAATTACTTTTGTCAAAATGCATTACAATAGATTTAGATGTCAAACAGTTCGGTTCAGTGAAGTTGCACTTTGGTGTTACTAAACCAAAAAAGTAAACTGACAAATATAATGGGCCTTGAGGAAAAAGGATAAAAGTGCAAGACAAAACCATTGTGTGAATACCGGGTTCAACAACAAAGTCATATTTGGGGCAGGGACCAAAATAATAATAAATTCCAGTAAGTTGTTTTACATTTTTTCAATATTATTCAATATATTCAGTATATATTCATTTGTCAAGCACATTAAAAGATGGCCGCTCCAAAAATGTTGAGGACATTAAAGAGACAGATGTGTATGTGCATCTAAAGTACTTTATAGGGATGCACATTTATATAAAAGTTGCACTTGTGCCATCAGTCCATAAGCATAAATGTTTTTATTTATTTATTATTCTTTATAAATCCCTTTAATGTAGAAGAAAAACAATATAGTTAAGTTGATGTTAAATCTAACATGATGGAGGTTGTCCCTGCTACTCATGGAAGTTATTATCCCACTACTAACCACTGTGTGAATAACAATATTGGTAAAGTATTATTTGGGAAGGGGACACAACTCTATGTACAAGCAAGTGAGTACAACCATTCAAATATTATAATATAATAATAGCATATTATTTTCATAGGACTTGGTATCTAATTTTAGTCTCATGAGTAGTGAAATTTACTATTAAATTTACAGTACCACCAAATATCAGACGTTTTCAGATGTTTTTAAAACCCAATTCATTCACAGACATTAGTGATTAAATAATCGAATTATTAATCGAATTTAATGTAATATCAAATTACGAAACTCATGTCATTTATACCTATCAGAGGAAAGAGTATCCAATGTATTTCTGTGTTGAGCTTTGTAGTTGTGTGACTCAAAATGGATACAAACTGATCTTTGGGCAAGGGACTCAGCTCATTGTGTTATCGAGTAAGTTATGGATTTAAAGTTTACTCCAATTGATATTACTCAAGCTCTTTGCACTATAATCCACCAATAGGACAGGTATAGGACTTATACATTCGATTTTCATAGCTCCTTTTATTTATTTACAATATTTATTTCAGTTTTCAAAAAAAAAAAAAATCTATGCAATTATTAATTTGACAAATATTTTAACTGCATTACTGAGTGGCTCTAACAATTAAAATGAACACTGAAGTTTTGACGTGCTGTTTATTGAAGTATTTATAACACTGACAGTCACTGTGTGACTAGCAACTTTGGCAAAATGATATTTGCGAAGGGAACTCAGTTGTTTGTACAGACAAGTAAGTAAAACCTTACTTTTGTTTGGAAATAATTCATCTGAACATCAGATAAAAAACAATGAAATAAGGAAATGAAGTAAATTAAACAGAACTACATTACTACGAAAACTACGAGTTTCCACCTTTGTCACATATATTATTATTATATGTAATAATATGATTTTTACACAACAGATGTTTATGCCTAAATAAAATAAATAAAGAATTGCAACAGATAATTAGCTAAACAAATTGCAGTAATAAGAATCACTAGTACAGTAGTACAAATCTTTCATTTAAGGATACTATCCATATCTCTTTCTTACAGATATTATCGGAAATCTATAATTACTTTGTTTTATCTATTTTATCCAGTATACAGGTACCATCCAAATGGTTTTTGTACTGATATATAAATCTGTGTGACTTCTAGTGTTAAAATAGTCTTTGGAGGAGGGACAAAATTAACAGTACAATCAAGTAAGAGAATAATATATTTTAATCAAAGAACTCTGATAATGTTGTGTAACTGTCTAGATTGATTGGGTATTTAAAAATAGAGTTAGATAAAGAACACAAAGAGAGGTTTGATTTTACTGTAAACAACAATTATTGTTTTACCAAGTAACCTTTGGTAGTAACTCGTAAGGATTTTTCATAAATTCAGTCATTTATAAGGCGAAATAGCTAAATTGAGAAATTGATCAGCATTATAATCAATCAGCTAGACATTTGACAGCCTAGAATTCACCAACATGTAATAACTCTCAGTAAAAATCACTTTCTAATCTTAATGGCACATATTTCGTCATGTAATGATCGAAGACTATATTCGATTTCTTTTTTTAGCATTACTGAATAGATATACAAACATCTTTTGAGTTGGTTAGTTTGATAAGTGTCTAAAAAGGCCGACTATCAGTTATTTTTGTATTCTAAAATAAACTAAATTTGATATTGTTTTGATTTTGTTAGGAACTATAGTACGTATTGTACTGTATATAGAGCATCAAGCATGTGTAATTTTGGCCACATGTATAGGATTATGATATGTGTGCTAATCATTGTGTGACTAACACTGCTAACAAAATCATATTTGGGAAAGGGACACACTTATCTGTCCACCCAAGTAAGTAGCAACCTATGGATAAGAATCTACTACATTATATCGTTTTGAATATTTTATTTGTTATAATTTAAGTACAATGTTAATTTTAGTAATGCTAAGTACAAAAGCATTTTTGACATGGTTTTTCCAGTTTAAACAAGTGTTACATTGAATTGACATTTATTTGAGTTTAATTTAAACATGGTCTGGCATGGCAAGGGGGCTATCCTTGAAATAAAGAATAAAGAATAAAGAATGGCACAAGATTCTAAAAATAAAAACTTCCAAACTTGGACTAGTAGCAGGACTTGTAATCGTTACCCATTACAGCAAATAAAGAAAGAATGAAATACAGAAATACAGTACAATCAAAAGAAATACAGTATAATCATAAAAAAAGCAATTTAGAGTTTAAGCCTGAAATTTCGTATTTATTGAATATTAAATATTGTATGATGCAGAATATATTACCATACCATTATGAAGTAGTCTATTCATTAGGCGAATTGTGTTGATGCAATTAAAAGCCATCTACATCTCAGCATAATTGCTAAAAGCATTGTATTACCCAAGCTAGATCACGTCAGTAAGAGTTCGGATCTTGAATAAGATTGAAACTGTAAGGCCTTGTGATCATTGTAGTATAAATTCAACTAACACAAAGCTAGACAGTCCTAAATATCTTAAAAATATGTTTTCCGATACAGTGTTATATTGTTAATGTGAAATTTACATTTCATTATATATAATAAACAACTGGTTTACATATTGAAAGACTGAATGAGTTTTTGAGGTGAGGTATCAGCCTGTGGGCCTAGAAAAATCAGTTATTACTTTTGAAGTATGGGGTGAGAATTTGACGTATTATCAATA
Organism: Leuciscus leuciscus; assembly: GCF_965113295.1. NCBI lineage: Eukaryota > Metazoa > Chordata > Actinopteri > Cypriniformes > Leuciscidae > Leuciscus > Leuciscus leuciscus. The sequence goes on from NC_138730.1 coordinate 31,993,698, forward strand.
TTTTAAATGTGTAGAACTTTGGTGTCATTGATTTGAGGCAAATATACTATTCTATTCTATATTCTATTCATTGAATCGACAATACGATTTTTTTCCATTTTAATTTGAATTGTCTGTCTGGAAAAATGTTTTCGCACATGTAAAATTACAATGTTTCTTGTCAGCGAATGTACTTTCTAATCCAGTAAATCTGCCATAAAAGCTAATTACATAATGACGAAATGTAATTGGCAAATTCTTGTCTGCATCAAAAACATACACTTCATGTTTGTGAAACTAATGTGTTTGAATTTTTTTTTTCTTATATTTTTACAGAAGAAGAAAAAAAACCAGAATTTTACAAATTTGAAGACTCGTGTCTGGCAACTGACTACACGAACCATTCAGATGCAGGATTCAGCAACAGTACAGATGTAGTGAGATATTCAGGCGAAGATTACCAAAACTACTACAGTAGCTTTGCCATTGGAACTGGAGAAAACTGCCCAGAAGACGGTAGGAATTACCACATATACAATAAAAAAAATGTCATCTTAATTAATAAAATATTTGGTTGCATTAGATTAATCTACTTTATTCCACATTCAGAGAGCTGTCAAGGATCATCCAGTGAAAGTGGTGGTATAGAAAAAGGTAAGTGTTTTCTTTCTTTTTTTTTTTACTGTATTTTTTATTTAGACTCCCATAGATTTCAGATTGTAAGGTTACTATCATTTTAATAAACATTAAACAAATTTGAAAACTGGATGAAAGTGCTGGATCGCACATGCTGGATTGTGCAAAATACATGGTAAACCCTAAAGACATACTAATTGTATTTTTATTTCTGCAGATCAAGAAATCAACTTCTTGTCACTGGGCCTCTTTTGGCTGAGAATTCTCTTTCTGAAGACTGTTGTGTTCAACGTCCTGGTGACTTTCAAAGCATGGATGAGCTAACGTGAGTGTCGATGTTATATCTTGTGACAATGGGTCTCATTCACTAACTGTGTGTTAACATTTGTTCGTAAAAACATTTTCATGCAGAAATTATGATTTTTTTTAAGTTAAGCATTTAGATTTATTATAAGTTTAAGATAACATTTAGAACTAACTGAAACATACATTCAAATAAGACAGCGTCTATTTGCATTGTGTTCATTTGCATTAACAAAAGGTATTTTATTTGCACTAAGCGCAAATAATGTTAAATGCAATTTACACAGATAATATTTGCACCTCAGTGTATTGTGGTATTTTATAAAACAATATGCAATAAAAATAACATTTTCAGCGTAAATGATTATACTTATTAAAATCATAAATGGATGCCATTTTATTGAGACATTACTTGCCTCTGTCTTGAAAGCTCTTTGTTCTGCCACTTTGTTGCTGCGACTAAATCTGAAGATCAAACCTTCTCAGTGATAAACTGTAATAAATTCAAAAATAAATCTCGACTATATTTGCGATCGTGGTTGTTAAATAAATGCATTTGCGCTACCTTTGACAACAATCGTTGTAATTATATTTTTGAGCAAAATAATCAGGATGATCAATTTTACCATTATGTAGCATGACAAAAATGTGACTTGGTTTTCATTGACTAAAACTAGACTAAAATGCTCAGACATTTTGTCGACTAAAACTTGACTAAACAAAAACAGAACAAGGTTGACTATCTGATAAAAAACCAAAAAGTACACTTGACTACCCTACACCTACCCCTAACTTTATCAGATAATCACTTTATTCACACTATTAAATACCTGTTAGGTACTTTATTTCCACGTTTTGAATATTTCCATACTCTTTATTTAAAATAAACGCTTCTCAGAGTTGATATGTGATGGGAAAACGGAGAAGAATGTGTTCGTAAAAAAGGCAGACTCATCACAAGCTAACGCCACCCACCTCACTCTCCACTTCACTACTCCTGTTATCAGCTGGAGTTCTTTTGTAATTTTGTCTGGCTCAATTAGACAATAGTGGGCGGAGTTAGTGTAAATAGCCTCTGCCTACAAGGTGGGCTATTTGCACTTGGTGTAAATAAACACTCAGAGGAAAAAAGAAGACTCCCGGCGAACTAAATTATAGTTCTATTACAGTCATTTAACACAAATAGTGCACAAACTGGGATAGGTTCTATACTTTTGATCTTTATAAAATATATTTCATGAGTATAAAGTCAAGTCTGGTTGTGAATGGCTCACATGGCTTTACGCGAAGATCTTGCTGCAAATTTTCTCAGAATATTTTCTGCAAACATACAGTAAGTATGCAACTTGTACGCAATCATTAGTGAATGAGACCCAATATTTCATTAGCAAACTCTATAAAATGTGTGCTGTTTTGTTTGAAGAATTACAATTGGTCTATTATTTGTCTTTCAGGTCTCACAAATCCAAGTCGTTTATCATCAGTTGGATTTATCACAGTGCCTTCACCGAAGACAACAGAAAATGTTGCATCACATTTTTAGAGCCAGTAGATTTGCACCGTTGTTGTTAAATGATGATCAAGGGATTATGTAACCACCCTCAGTTATGCTATAGTGCTTATGGTTTTAAGAATCATATATGGTATACACATTTGAATGTAATGTGTTTATATGCTTTTATAATATGGGCTCAACTATTCTAGTTTAGGATGCTATAGACATATGCCGCCATTTAATTGTTTCTAATTTAGCAACTTAGATGTAGTTCATGTTTAATTTCTCTTTATTTTAATGATTTCTACATTTATTATGTAAAAAAAATATTATTTTGTAAAAAATATATTTTTACATTACTTTGAAGCTGGATTAATTCTGAAATATTCTGTCTATATATCTTTAATTTTTTGCAACTTATTTACATCCACAATTAAGTGGACTTGTGCTTCCTTCCACAATGACTGACTTTCATTCAATAATGTGTATTGTGCAAAACATATGAAAATAAAATGCATAAATAACCAACTCTTGGCTTCTGTGTATTATAAACACACAAAATCCAACCAGATGAAAATCTATAAGTACACTTAATGGAACCTTGATTGACCAGGGTGTAACAATATATCGTGTCACAATATATCGCAATACAAAAATGCAACAATATGTATCGTGGATAGTGACAATATGTATCGTGGATAGTTCACCCAAAATAAAAATTACCCTGTGAGAAAAAATTTAAGTTTTCAGAGTCAGTACTACATTAAACTACAATATATTATGTTGAATATAATGTATAATAATGGGGGAATATTAGTGGGCCCTGATAATGCTTATGTTTTAAGTCTTATGTTACCAGTAAAAAGTGGCCTACATTATCTAGCCAGTGACAGAGTGCAAGCATATTCGTCTAAAATAATTCTGTATTTTCAGGTTCAGAATCATGAATATATTTATTCTGGTGTCACCATTGTCCAAGCCTATTCATTTACACCCACAATGTTATATCAAATTTAGCATTTAATCAACAGTACATTTTTTCTTAAACCTTTTATTATATGTCTTGGAGTATCGCAATAATATCGTATCGTGAGTTCAGTATCGAATCGTGAAATTAGGGTATCGTTACACCCCTAACCATTACTAAATGATAATCAAATGTATTACAATGAATGAGAATGGATTAAAGTTTTGTGGTCACACTTTATATTAGGTGTCTTTAAATACTATGTACTTGCATAAAAATTGAGGTTCAATATCATGTCGTAGTGCAAAATACTTTTGCTGCTATTGAGATGGGATATACTGTACTGTACATACTGTATGGGTATAGTTAAGGACAGGTTTAGTCAGGTTTGATGGTTTAGTTTAAGGCTGGGTTAAGGTGTAAGGTCAACAGTGTAATTACAAATAATGAGTATGCAGTGTCTAGCTTTCCATATGTAATCAAGAGTGCAACAGTGGAATTAATTACAGCTGTAATTATATGCAGGTATTTTTTTTTTTTTATAATGTAAAAACATACATGTACACGATAAGTGCATTGTATCAAATTATTAATTTAAATGTTGGTATATTAAAGTTTAAAACACTTGGTTTAAGCAGTTTGTTAACTGCATTAAGAAAGGCAATGACCTAGAATTCAACTCTGATATGAAACACTTATAGGTTTACTGGAAATGGTGGATTTTGTGTGTCACACAATGATGAAAAATTATGATTTTTTTTTAAAACAAATTTGTAAATCCCCAAATACCAGAAAATACTGATCATCTTTCTCAAAATTACTAACTTTGAAGTTTTGTGGTGTTTACAAAATGAGCTTATCGAACATGCAGACCATAAAAAAAATGGCTGCTAAAGGGGAAACAACATGAGGCATAGTTTAGTGTGTAATAATACAAACAAGGAGGAACATGTAATACATTTCTTTATTTGTGATGCCCTTTCACATGTTTTTTACTGAACTTGGTGTAAAGTAAAAACTTTACTTTTGAAATTCCCATGTTACTGTTGATTATAATCAACAACAACAACAATCTTTATTTATAAAGCACATTTAACACAATACAAATTGATCCAAAGTGCTGTACATAGTGCATAGCAGGACTACACTATAAAAAACAACAATTACAAGCTTCCAAAAGCTAAAGAATAAAAATGTGTTTTCAGAGTAGATTTAAAAATGTCCAATGAAGAAGCAGACCTCACATGATAAGGGAGAGCATTCCAAAGCTTGGGCCCAGCCACAGAAAAGGCCCGATCACCCTTTAATTTGTAGCGACATCGTGACACATTTAAAAGTGATTTAAAGATCTAAGTGCCCTAGCAGGACAGTATGGCACAATAAGATCACAAATATACCTTGGTGCACAGCCAGACAACGCCTTATAAACAAACATAAGGATCTTAAAATCAACTCTAAACTTAATGGGAAGCCAGTGAAGGGATGCCAGTCAAAAGTCTTGCAGCTGCATTTTGAACAATTTGTAAACGAGATAGTGAAGATTGAGGAAGACCACAATAAAGAGAGTTGCAATAGTCTAATCGTGATGTTACAAATGCATGAATTGCAACTTCTAAATCTTTGCTTGAAAGAAGGTCACAGGACACGATTATGGAACTTTAATCACATCTCAAAATCTCATATATTAAGACAAAGAAAAAAAATGGTGATGAGTATCTACTAACTACATCTACAGACTTTTTAAATAGACCTCTTGCAGACAAAACCTCTGATTAGCTAATTAGGCAAGCTGGCACTTCTGGAGCTAGACAGTGCAACAATAACTACAGACAGTTCTGGACCTTTAACTAACAAATAACACATCTGCAAACCCTGAGTATTCAGATTCAAAACTCAGAACTCACTGAGCCACAAAGCATTCTGGGTACCCAGCAGCACTGCAATACTTTACAAAATCAAAGCAGTGGAAAATGTATATACTAAATGTTGATTATCCTTTATCCATCAAGATCAGAAAATGAAAGTCATATGTATTACAATGAATGAGAACAGATTTAAATTATATGGTTTATGTTACTATGAAAAGCAATGAATTGAAATGCAAGTATAGATGAAACACTTACAAGGTGTAATGAAAATGGTACTTGATTTGTGATTTTATTTTCAGTTTCTTAACTTTATGTTAAGAAAACACATTTGCAATGTGGAACCACTGGCCACAGCTGAATCAAATGAAACCAAAGAACTATTTTTGAGTGTGCCAGTTAGTACTTAAAGTAAAGTAAAATGACAGCATGCTAAATATAGTTTAACTTACAGTATGTATGGAATGAGCAAGTAATTATAAGGTTTCTGTAATCGTCTCAGTTATTTCTCATTAAGTGAATGCAATACACAACAATACACAACAGAAGCTAAACTGCAGCCACCCACACCCGATTCATAATCTCCACTCTTCTGCAAAATGGTAACCACATAAAATAAACAACATGAATTCTTCTAACTCTCCAAAATAACTGCACATTTAACACTTTTAGGCCCGGTTTCTCAGAAACTAGGCCTTAGTTAAATTAGGGCATTTAAGTAGCTTTTATAAACGTGCCTTAGAATCTGTTTTTATTTTATTTCATCTTAAGACAAAACAATGGCAGTGACACATTTTAAGATATGTCAGTGCAACTTTCAGTTAAAACAGCTCAAAAATGCATTTAAGTCCGGGACTAGGACGTACGTGTGTGCGTGTGTGCGTGCTTGTGTGTGCTTGTGTGTGTGTGTATTCAATTAACAAAAAATAATTGTTTGAATGGACTTGTTCAGTCTTGTTGTACAAACCTAAATTGTGTAAAAAAACCTCCTCAGTTTAATTAATTGAGGTTAATTTAATTGAACAAACATATCTTTGAGCCTAACCAGCAATACTACACAGCATCATGCAAAATGCTACAATGTTCCTTATTTGATTTATTTATTCATTTTTATGTACACTGATAAAAAATATTCTGTGCAGAAGGCCTAAATACTACAAAAAACAAACATTCTACTTTGAATTAGTTAGTTCAGGCAAGAATTAAAATAATTCGTTACATTTATACAGTGCTTTTCTTAGCACTCAAAGCGCTTCACATAATGAAAGCGGGAATCTCCTCAACCACCACCAATGTGCAGCATCCACCTGGATGATCCGACAGCAGCCATATTGCACCAGAACGCCCATCACACACCAGCTTATTGGTGAAGAGGACAAAGATTTATAAAAAGTTATTTATATTATGAAGACGAAATACTCCGATTCACTCACGTGGTGAGGTAAAAAACCTCACACACAATACACACAGTGTATTTTACTTGAAATTGCTTATGTTTACAATGATTCTTTGAGTAAGTATCAAAGTTATAAGATTTAGTTAAACCTACTCAACTTTCTGATACTGATGTTCCCATCATGGCATGAATGGGCATGAATAATAAATAAGGTTGCATTTGCTGTTAGGTTTAGTAACTTGCTATTCTGTGACATCTGGAGTTCATTTTCTATTCAAAATGACCCATTCATGGTCAAAAACTATATCCCTTGAATGTTACCGTTCGGTTCATTACCTATGAGATATGTTGAGATATGTTACAAAGTGTAAATCTATTGTGTTGTTTACTAAAATGTTTATAACCATACACTTCACAATCATGGCTTAATTCAGCACTACATTGTTTGAATACAATTTACAAACAATAAGTGAGTAAAATGTACTTGAAACAGAGTATTGCAAAGTAAATTGAACGAGCAAGTTAAAATGAAAAATTACTCAAACTCTAACTGACCAAGTTCATTTTACTTATTCTCTTTGTTAATTATTACTTAATTCCATACATATGTAATTTATTAAAAAAAATGTCCTTGTTTTTATTTTTTTTATGTAACATTCTAAATGTAAGTGGATTGAACAGAATATAATTAGGTTTTGACAAGAAATTGACTTAAGTAAATTGAACAAGCAATTCATTATTAAGACATTCAGGAATAAAGTATGTGACCATGCACAAAAAGACATGCTATTTGGCTCTTAGCCAGTGTTTTTGCTCCAGAGTTAATGCTGTTGCTCAGTATAATGCTAATGTCACCTGGTACTGCAACACATTTACAACACAGTCTCACTGTACAAGGCCAAATAGCACATTCAAATATACCAAGCACTGACATAACAAAAAAAAAATAATTAAGTAAACATAAAGGTCTTCCTTTCTTATACTATCACTTGGAGCTCTCACATACTGTACATATATTATTTATTTATTTTTATTTATTTTTTACTTTAACTACACATGATTTTCTCAAGTTTAGTAGTGCACAGACAGATGTGCTCAGTTTCTCATGCATGACTTCCTTTATACTAATGACTATGCATCTCACTTTTTTCTGAGTTTGCAGATGAGATCACACTGGTTGTTGACCTAATTTCAAATGGTAACAAAACCACATATCGAGAGGAAGTCAGCTGCCTGGAGACAACAATCTTGAATATAAAATGATTTCTGACTTTAAAAAACATCCACAATTAGAAACACATTGTTCTATGGATATATTCTTTTACTGTATATCAATGTTTAGGTATTAACAGGACAGGAATTTGGTTTCAATGATCAGAAAGGCCCAACAATGGCTTGTACTCTCTGAAACAGTGCCCTTGGTCCAGTTCTACACTAGAACGTTAATTCACTTTCTTATTTTGTTTAAGCCCTAGTTCATGACACTCACAATAAAAACACAGATTTGACCTAATCGACCTACATGTATCTAGGATGGAAAGGAGTGAAACCCATACATCCTGGCCACCTGACACCTTCATTGTTTTTTCCTCAAGTCATAACTAATGTAAACTAGGACACTTTTTGACCTTGTTTTTTGTGATCTGTCATATTACATCTAATGAATTAAAATGCAGAATTAAAATACACACATTAAAATAAATCATTTAAAATATATAGAGACTAATGTGCTGTGCTATGTACAGTATTTTAATTTAAAATTAAAATGAGTGTTCAGGCCTGAGATACTTCATGATCTTCTGTCATGACTTGTAATTTTTTCTTTTATTCAATGCTTAAAAAGATAAACAACCTGTTGCTGATTTACTCTACCTGCACTGAACTCGAAATATGGATTCTAAATTGTCTAATTTAAATATGTCGTTTAAAACTTGCCTGACATTTTACTTGCATTTGGTGGATGTTGGTTCACTTAGTAATTTTCCCTCAAAAACATTTTACACATAAAAAAAAACTGTACTTTTGACTGTACTAAAAGCTGTTTTATTTTACATGTAGAGTACCACTCCATGAGGAACTCGCATGATCACATGATCAACCAAATATTAGTTACCCTCAGACACTTTTTTCCAAGTCAAGCTGTCAATTCATGAACTAATTTGGAATATTTTCTCTTTCGACTCACTTTCACTCATTCCATCCATGCATCTAATCTGTGCATCTGCTTAACTCACAGGCTATGTCAATCTGATCAAAACTAAAGTATTTTAAGAAGTCTCATGAACACTTTTGATTGTGGAATAAATTCCACAACTGTCAGTCATTAAAACCAGAGACAAATTTTCATAAAATATTATTTTCCAAGATGCTGTCAATAGCATCTGACAACATGTATCATTGATCAGTCTAAATTATATCTCTGAATAATAGTCTTTATATGCCGATCGTGACATGAACAAACAGGAAAACAGGTCTCATTACACCCGCTTGTCATGTTATCAGTACGAACTGACAGCAATATCTATGAACTTTTAAGGTAATCAGCTAACCTAGCTATAGTTCTTTTTATTGTTGGAGGTTTTTGCTTACATATTAGTGAGAAGAAGAAAATTTAAAAAACTTGTAGATAATAATCTGCATATGCTATGGATATCACTTATGCTTATCTTTGCTCACTCCTTTGAAGGTATCTTGAGTAAAACGGCTCTATATTAGAGCGGAGCCCATAAGACCTGAGAACCGGAAGCGATGCAACCTGTTTAAAAGAAAGAAATGGAAGTTTGTTCTGCATTACCACCATTTTTTTCTTCATATAAAAACACCAATGATTTGTGTAAAAAAAAAAACAGAACATTTGAAAAGTCTCTTCTTCCTCTGAACTTTGACCTTGGTATATGTATATTTTTCATATGTATAGGCCTATATGTAGCCTACTATACAATTACTTTTCTGTATTTTCAAATTACAAGATTTTGATACAACTACTTACATGAAATTGAGGGACAAGCATTCTTTTTAAATTATTTATATTAATAATTGCTTATTTTAGTCTTGTTTTTGTGCACTCAGTTTTAGCACTAAAGGAATAGCTACAAACAAGCAAATAAATAAAGCAAATATTTTAAAATATGTCAAAAAAAATTTAATTAGATGTTATTAATTATGTCTTATATGTGACCCTGGATCACAAAACCAGTCTTAAGTAGCACGGGTATATTTGTGGCAATAGCCAACAAAACATTGTATGGGTAAAAATTATCGATTTTTCTTTTATGCCAAAAATCATCAGGATATTAAGTAAAGATCATGATCCATGAAGATATTTAGTAAATTTCCCACCTTAAATATATAAAAAATATATTTTTGTGAGTGGATGCAGCACAATCGCCTATAGAAATGGACAACTTTAAAGGCGATTTTCTCAATATTTCGATTTTTCTGCACCCTCAGTTTCCAGATTTTCAAATAGTTGTATCTTGGCCAAATGTTGTCATATCCTAACAAACCTAATATCAATGGAAAGATTATGTATTCAGCTTTCAGATGATGTATAAATCTCAATTTAAAAAAAAATACACATAAGACTGATTTTGTGGTCCAGGGTCACATATAGGGGGTTTCTTGAATATTTGAAAGCTTTTCATAACAGAAAATTCAAGTGAAATGTGTAGGCCATATTTTATGAATGACCCAATTATGGCTCACACTGAATTGTGCACTTATACAATAGCACTAATTATGGCTGAAAGGTGAAGCAGGTTTTAAGTCTCTTCTAGAGTCCCTTCACATGGGACTAGTGGTGGGCCTTCCCTGCATGGCCACATGCTGATGAATATAGGTGGCTGCAGGAGACCTGTTGTGACGAATACGGATGGGAGGTTTCATTGGCATACAAAACATTATACAATTTTAGGTAAAAAACAACTAACTAACTAAATTAATTAATTAAAATAAAACAAAAGTATTATCATTGGAGTGATGTTCCCCTTCAGGCTGACTGATATTTAGCTTTAGTTATGCGGTTCAGATGGATATAGCTATTAGTTTTGAATATACATATAGATTCTTTTTGAATATAGGCCTATGTAGTGATTCATTTTGGAAAAAGTAGCAATTCATTTTAGGAATAGTGACTCTTATTTTATGACTCTTTCTGAGAAAAGTAGCGATTCTTTTTGAAAAGTATCTATTCTTAGGAGAAGTAGCGATTACTTTTCTGGAAAGTACGATTTTTTTTTTAGAAAAATTAGTGATTCATTTTGGAAAAAGTAGCAATTCTTTTTGAAAAAGTAACAATTATTTTTTGAAAAAGTAGCGATGAGAAAGGTTGGCGTTTATATGCTGACCAAAGGAACTTACATAATTATCCTTACAATGTAGAGAAATATCAAACATTTTGCTCATGTTTAAAATCTATGTTTCATCATGCTACACAATCCTCATTCCTTATAGAGAATACTTCAGTCGACATACATTTACATTTATTCATTTAGCTGACGCTTTTATCCAAAGCGACTTACAATTGCTATATATGTCAGAGGTCGCACGCCCCTGGAGCAACTAGGGGTTAAGTGTCTTGCTCAGGGACACATTGGTGTCTCACAGTGGATTCGAACCCGGGTCTCTCACACCAAAGGCATGTGTCTTATCCACTGCGCCACCGCCACCACCATCGTCTTAATGGCTAAACGTTCCATAATCACAACAAAAATGAATGTGCAGTGATAATAGAAGACAAATGTTTAACTGGAGTTGTAGTGATTTGCTCATAAATACAAATAAAACAGAAGGATATTATGATACTCTTCTCTCTTGATCTTTCGACTTTTTTTTTTTTTACAGGTCCAATTGACTTAAGGGGGTTTTGCCTGTTTTAAAATATAATATTTATATGAATATTCAACTCAAATTTAAATTATATTTAATTTTGTAGAATTTTGTAGCATTATTTCATTTTGGATGTACGATCTTGAGTCTCACATACTTGTGAAGAACACTTTGGTCATAAATAGACATATGCATCAGCGGAGAACATTTGCTATATTGCATATACATTCGGTTAAAATAACTCATCCCATGTCTCTCCATGTAATCCTCACACACATTTTCATGCACATTCTGGTTCACTAAATACATAACACAACTGATTATCCATTAAAGAATAATAATACTGAAAATAATATATAACAATAACTTCTTAGTCTTCAAGCAATAATAAGCAATTCCTGTTCTATGAACAACATCTAATGGGCTGATGGACACCACGCATATCCATGTCATGGTAACATTCCAGGTGAAGATAATGAGGATATTACATGGTTTTTAATTGCTTCCTTCACCAAGTGCATCACAAATGGCTACATTATGACACAAGTCATTCCAAAGTCCCCACTTCAAGGGCTCTGCCCTTTCGAGTGAGTAGGGCATAGAGATGCTCACTTCTGATTGGAAGTGATATGTGTAATTTCGTCTTAATGGCTAAACGTTCCATAATCACTACAAAAATGAATGTGCAGTGATAATAGAAGACAAATGTTTAACTGGAGTTGTAGTGATTTGCTCATAAATACAAATAAAACAGAAGGATATTATGAAACTCTGCTCTCTTGATCTTTCAACTTATTTTTTTTTTACAGGTCCAATTGACTTAAGGGGGTTTTGCCTGTTTTAAAATATAATATTTATATGAATATTCAACTCATATTTAAAATTATATTTCATTTTGTAGAATTTGTGTAGCATTATTTCATTTTGGATGTATGATCTTGAGTCTCACATACTTGTGAAGAACACTTTGGTCATAAATAGAGTAGCATTCACCTATGGGAAAACATCCTAAATACATCCTTTTTATGAAAAATATTTGTAAAAAATATTTTAAGGATTCTTGTAAAAATGTACAGATCTAGAGTAAATGTGTTCTCAATATTCTAAGACCAATGCTCTGGGCCTTGCATATTTCGATGGTTCACTTTAGACAGTCTAAGTAACTTTGCAACTACAGTACATGTCAACTAGAGTATTCATAGACTGTTAGGTTATTTAGTAAAAGAAGTTGACGTGTGCTTGCAAAGAAGTCAGTATAATGTCTGTTGGGGGACCATCAAAATAAAGTGTTAGCATACATTAAGCAGACAGTCTACTAATAATGTAATGACTGTTGACATTAAGTTACTTATACTGTAGTTAGTAGAATGTCTAAGTGGACAATCAAAATAAAGTGTTACCCTTGCATATGTTTTGACTATATTGGTGTGTTGAGAACAGGTTTCACATTCATGGGATTTTGTGACTTATAACTAACTGGAATAGTGTGTTAACATTTATTTATGCAACAGCACAATGTATAATTGTTGATGCCTTTAAAAAATATAAAGTGTCAATGTTTTTAAGAATATGAAAATGTGAAAGTTACCACAATTTTGGGGGTGTACTGAAAAACCACAAGCACTAAGCATGTATGTAAAACACATTTTTAAAAGCAACATCTGTAAATAACGGGCAAAAAAAGTACACGCCCAAATTTCTAAACTTATCCACATCATCCGGGAAGTGTGTTGTGTTTTCCATGGTTAAAAACCAGAGCTGTGTGAAGCGGAAAACCGAGCTCTCGAGATAGACCAGCTGTCAGATCTAAGCCTGTAAACCCCACATCCACAACACCTGTTTTCCACGCAAACAAAATCACTCACACTTCCTGTTGATGTTTTTCTGTGTCATCTTATCTTTTATCTGCAAAAATAAATATTAACATTTAAATGTAAATATATTATTATTATCATCATCTCACAAGGTATGAGCAGGTTCTTAATGGATTAAAGGTTGGTAAAGCCTATTTATGCAATCTCATATTTTTGTCTATATTTGTTTGCATTGTACAGCATTCTAAAAGAAGTTTAAAATTGTGGTCTGCCTTTTTAAATGAGTTTATGACAATAACATTTTATTAATGTAGCATTTTTGGTTCCCCAAAGAACTTTTCAGTGATCTTTCAAAGAACCTTTTGTGCAATGGAAAAGTTCCACGGATGTTAAAGGTTCTTCATGGAACAATCAATGCCAATAAATAACCTTTAATTGTAAGTGTGTGTGTGTATTTTTTTTTATCATTTTTTTGTAATAAAGTCCAGATATGTTTTATAGGCTATCCTCATTAAGTATAGCAGATGAAGATATGGTCCTCTGAATAAAGACAGATCAACATTGTGTCTCAAGTTCATTCTCATACAAGGTCTACCCCATTAGCACACAGAGGTGAGCACTACAGCCTTGTGACCTTAAATACTGTACATGAGGTCAGGATGACGCCTTTTGCAAAAATAAAATAAAACGTCCAATGTGAAGAGACATTTTAGGGGCAGGACAATGATTACTCTGTTGGCCAAGAACCACCTTTGATCAAGTGACAACTTTGTCACAATGTTGTCCTCTAATTTATTCAACTTTAAACAAATTGACATCTATTTTAAATGCAAGCTTAATCAGTGACCTATAGTGACATAATGCAATATTTGATTAATATTGAGTCAAGATAAATAAGACTGCTCTAAGGCCCTTAACTGGCCCTTTTTCAGATCTGAAATTAGAAAGGATGAGAAACTGACTAAGGGTTTCAAAGCTAATTTTAATTTTAATTTTAAAATTAAAATTAAATAATTGTGAAACAAAGTTTGCCAATAGTTCCTACAGTACGTAGTAATAAATGTTAGCAATGTGTTATTGTTTAGGAATTTATCAGAAATCAGACTGCAATTTAAAACAAAATTGGGTAACACTTTATTTTACAGTGTCCTTGTTATATATGTTACATGTACTTGCCATAGTAATAACAGTAAATTATGCATACTTACATGCAACTAACCCTCAACCAAACCCTAATCCTACCCTAACCCTATAGTAAGTACATGTAGTTGCTTAAATATGTAATTACACTGTAAAAATGACACCTTAAAAGTGTAACCCAAAATTATTAAACTTGGTTGTTAAACAACAGCAACAGACTACTACTAACTTGACTAATATGGTATTAAATCAATTAAATAAATAAAAATCAAATATTCTTAAGATAACATCAAAATAATGTTTAACTGGAGCTGTGCTTATTTGTGGGAAAAATAAATTGCACAGAACATTAACTAGGTTATTCTTTTATTTTATTAAAGCTATTTTTGACAAGTTCATCTGTGAAGATTAGGTAGAAGGGTTTTGAACTAAAATTGAAAATTGTATTTAATTATGTAGCATTACCTTCAGTTGCATATATCAATGAATGTTTACTGTATGTAAAGTCATTTTTGTGGTGTAATGATAAAAAGAGTATAAACAGTAAAAATATTATTTTATATTATATTATTTTATAATTATGTAAAATAAAAGTGATAAAAAAATAGTATCTGCATTATTAAAAGTCACCTTAAATGACTTAAAACTAATCTCTGGCATCATTTTGAAAGTAGGTTAGTAGGGTGATTTGAATCAAGGGTATTAATTGAAAACATATTAAATATAGGTGGATTCTACATTAAATCTGGCAACCTGAATTATACGAAAAGTTGTACAAAGCAAAAAACAAAAACAATATGCAATTGGTGAACACCACATGGAAAATCTTACACTTTTTTTCCAAAAGTAACGGAGAAACACAAATGGAAATTTGTGTTCTGATCTTATCCACCCCTATATGTTGTAAAACATCAGAAAATGTTGTACAGTTTTGAAAATGCATTTCAAATAAATATAAGTTTTACGCTTCAATGTGTCTTTGACAGTCACTTGCATGTTGCTTTGACCTGAATGCATCTAAATATCAATTGCACGATATAATGAAATGCATGAATGCTGTAAGCTCAGTTTAAAGGACTGCAGTGAACAGTTTAAAACTGCAGCAGGTGATATAATGCTGTTCTTATTGTGCAGTTCACATAATAATTATTTTACTACATGCAGAAACATACATTTTTCATGATGATGGTGCTGTAATAATGCAAGAACCCAGGCTATAAATTATGTAAAATAAAAGTGATTTAAAAAACAGTTACTGTACAGTTCTAGTTATACAGTAATTCAGTTTATGTCACCTTAAATGTCTTAAAGCTAACCTCTGGCATCATTTTGAAAGTAGGTAAGTGGGATGATTTGAATCAAGGGTTAGGTATTATTTTCCACAGGAAGCGGGCGCTGTGCAGAAATAAGACATGATGCCTAACTTCCTGCCTACGTCACAGACGTCTGTGGTTGTTTTTCTCCTGTGTGAGGCAAGCAAGACAGGATGTGTGTGTTTGCGCATGTGTGTGTGGGTGGGTGACAGAAATGAGGACAGGAAGACTGATGCATGCATATTTGCACATTTTGCAGCTTGCAGAGAGAGAGAGAAATGTAGCACATGCATGACTTTGGTCTACAATATGAACCTTATAATCTGTCATCATGTAGGCCTAGTTTACCTACAGTACTTACTGTTAAATACTGTTAAAAAACACACTTCCTCTATCATTAGGATTTTTCCACTGTTGCACCTACTTTATACTTTCATTGTATTGTTCATAAAAATTATTCATAACTGAAACAGAGGGTGTGATTAGTCATAAAAGCACATCAAATGTGCATCACAGAAAAGACACTGCAAGAGAAAGAGAGATTTAATCATTACTGTAAAACATTTTTTTCCGATGCTTAACCTTTATGCTTTCCTTGAAAGTGTGATTCATGATAAACATCTTGCTCATTTTAGTTAAATAAGTACCAGTACAAGATGCACACATGTATAAGTGTGAATAAAGGAGAAACTGTGTTGCGGTTTTAAATTCATTATTTATTCATTCCCATTTTGCATTGCATTGTATTTTGTACAAAAATGTCAAAGATATGCTTTGTTTGTATTTATTTTAATCATTAGTCTATAATATGCACATCAGTATTTCATGATATGCTGTAAGTGTACGCACATTTACGTGCAAAACACATTCATGAAGTCTTCTGCAGATCAACAGATCTCTATAGTGTCATCATGCATCAGTGGTTTGGACTAATTCCTCAGTAAATGTGCAGGACTGCTGAAGTGAAGACAGTGACAGAAGCCTCCAGCAGAGGGCCTACAGCAAGATCACCCTACCAGACAAATCTAAGTATATACTGACACCTATTGTCATTATTGTAATCTGCAGTTCTGTGCTTTTAATCATATGTTTACTTAAAAATGAACACTAGATGACGCCATTGCTCCATTAATCACACCTGTGTGTTAACCTAAAAACTTCACTGTTTTCTTGAATCAGAGATTTTATATTGGCATTGTGTGAAAATTCTTAATGTTATCATTGTCTTATAGTTCAATGTAGCTTAGTTAATATATTTTCAAATCAATTAATTAGACAACTTAATATAACTTGCCTGCATAGCACAATTTATTGATTGCATGCAATGACATGCAGCTTTTATGATTCGGATTGTTTAAATCAACCTTAAAGTCAGCATGAACCGAAGTTAGGATAGTCTTTTCTTCCCGATTGTGATGTTTATCTGAGTGAAACGGCTTCTAGAACCGGAATAAAATGTAGTGCGGGACTTGATTTTATCCATCAGGAGTTGATTTTATCATTGGATCTTTGTGGTTTGCTATTGCTAAAGATTACAAAGGCACATGAATAAAAAAAGTATAATGATTTGCACTGATAAATACTGCAATACTCCATAAAAAAAGTAAGAATAGTCCGTTTTGATTTATCTGTGACTTTCCACATATAACACAAAATCATTTGATCATTTCATGCTCTTTAATAAGAAACATCATATTGGCCTTAAGCTTTAACAGTGTCTGGTTTTATTGTTGTATACAATCAGTGTTGGGTGTAATGCATTACTAAGTGATTAATTACTGTAATTTCATTACTTTTCCCATGAAAAAGTAAAGTAAGGGATTACTCTTAATTTTTCTGTAATTTAATTACAGTTACTTATAATGTAATTTCATTAAATACTGTATAGACTATAGAACAATTCTATAAAATTCTATAAAAGACTGAGCTTCTCTGCCTCCCTGCAATCCGTCTCTACAGCACCACTTCACTATCCAGCTAGAATCATCATCAATCACCCCATCAAGGTCGGTCAGAAATGTTGGGAGTAATATTTAATGACCAGCTGACCTTCACAGACCAAATAACAAAGACCGCTCGATGATGCAGGTTTGCACTGCACAACACCAGGAAGATCAGGCCTTTCCTAACTGAGCATGCAACACAATTTCTCGTCCAGGCCCTGGTCATTTCTAGGCTTGACAACTGCAATGCTCTTCTGGCTGGACTTCCATCATGTGCAACTAAACCTCTACAAATGTCTTCAATGAGCCCAAAAGGGCCCACGTCACTCCTCTGTTCATTTCTCTCCCCACCCTCATCCGGAATGCCGAATCCCTGACAACATTCAAAAGACAACTGAAAACTCATCTCTTCCGTGAGCACTTAAACTCATACTGTATATATATATATATTTTTTTTAATTCTTTCCTTTTTTGTACTTTGAGCACTTCTTGCGTTGTTTTTGCCTCTTCACGATGACTCGCTTAATTTAGTCCTAATTTGTAAGTCGCTTTGGACAAAAGCGTCTGCTAAATGACTAAATGTAAAATCTAATGTAAAACAATGGTGGATTTAAATCCAAAATTTGATGTCTAGTGTTAAAAAAATATGTTTTTAATGTAACATTCTCCCTTTAAAGACTTTGGTCAGTTCAAGAATAATTTATGCAATTTTATATTTATTTGAAAGAATTAAAAGAGCATTTTCATGTCTATCCTTGTATTGTTCAATTGGTCGAGGTTGATGTGGGATTTAGAAAGTAATTAGTAATAAGTAATGTAATGTGGAGTATTTTTTTTAGAGAGACTAATAAGTAACACAATCTAATTACTCAGTTGAAGATGTAATCAGTAGCTACCCAACATGATATACAATTCACTATAATAAACTGTTACTAAATTTAATTGATATGTGTATAATCCCACCACCCCCTCTCCTTTTTTGTCAATTTAGACAGCATCAAATAAAAGGGGTTGGGGTGATCAGGAAATGACCTGAGAGATTAATCAGCTTGTAGTCCTTAAAACCTCTAGGATCATTCTAGCCATTCCCTCAAGAAATTTTCCCTTAAAGGGGACATAACACACACAGTTTCTGCCAATCTCATGTTAATCTTGAGTACCTATAGAGTAGTATTGCATCCTTCGTATCTCTGAAGAGTCTTTAGTTTTATCAGATTTATAAAAGACAGATACGCTGTACCGAGTCTTTCCGAAAACAGCCGAGCTCCTGGAGGCGTGCCGTGCAGCGCTGCCAATGGCTTCCGTTGTGGTGAAGAGATGAGTCCCACCGTAGAGATGAGTCCCACCTTAGGACCCAAGCAATCAGATTTTTTTAGTGCCTGGTTGGTTACAAATCAGACAAAATCACTTTATTATATAAGTCGGTTGAACTACGCTATAACGACCATTAATGTCTCTAAACTTAATGTTTAAATGTACTAATGTTTCATACTAGTACGCCTGTACCCAAAGCTATAGATTGTGAAATTAAGCATTTAGTTCTTAGTGTTTTTTTTAGTTAGCTTACATATACAATTCAATTATACAATAGCTGTCTGTCTTTCTGTAAAGCTGTGTGTAATGTGAAAAGCGCTATACAAATAAATATAACACTTAATGGCAGACTGCTAGACTACCTGTTAAAACGTTTTTACAAACTGTTTTTATCTTATCTTGTACACATAGCAGCAGGATTTAGCAGTAGGCCTACATAGCAGCAGGATTTAGCATGCTACATAAAGCTACCACATAAAACTAAAACATATCACTGTACGTTAGCTACAACAAGTTATTGTGAGAACAATATGTGTCATCTCTTCACCACACCGTACGTTGCAACTTGCACGTTGATGGGTAGGCCTACGCTCTTGCTCTTGCTCTGGTTGATAAGTGCGCACGCTCTTCTGGGAGAAGTGTCAAGGAATTCAGACCTTTATGAAGTCATACAGGGCCATAATCGAAAAAAAAAAAACTTTTCAAAACTTATACGAATCCTGAAGGAGTGTATTTGGCACAGAAATACTCTTGTGATACGTCCAACTCGGTTTTTTGAAACTTTGGCCATGTTTAGCATGAGAATCCAACTATTTAACAGTGTAAATAAGTCAGAATGCATGAAATAGCAGCATTAGGCATCCCCTTTAAATGAATAGTTCACTTTAAAATGAAAATTCTGTCATCATTTACTCACCCTCAAGTTGTTTCAAACCCGTATGAATTTCTTTCTTCTGCCGAACACAAATGAAGATATTTTGAAGACTGTCAGTAACCAAACAGTTGACGTTTGGAGACAGAATTTTTAATTGAACTATTCCTTTAAGAAAACCTTTAAGAAAACAGAGCTTTTTCACTTTGCTTTAAAACATTACGAGAAACAATCTGCTCTTTTGTAAAATCACAGAGTGCATCTATTGTGCATCTATACTGAAAGTAAGAAGTATCATCAACCAAAAGTAGCCTACATGCCATTGTACATGATATTATCAATGTGCATTGGATGTTGTAATGTACATGTTTTCAGTTACATTTTATATGAAGTTATTTTATTGTGGCAAGGTGGAGTAACCAAAGCATTATTTAACACTTACCTTAGAAAATAGTCCAGAAATTACACTAAAATTACAAAAGATATAACTGCAATAATTACATTTAGGCTAGTGCATTTAATTAGACTGCATTAACAAGATATTATTACATTATATAACAATAATAATGTTATTATAATTATGAGGTTGTTATTTAGGACCTGCTGGACACCCCGCACCAGGTTGCGGACTTTTGGGGACAGGGCTTTCTCTGCAAATGCTCCAACACTCTGGAACAGTCTACCACTCCACGTTCGTTCTGCCCCATCCCTGCCCATGTTCAAAATACACCTTAAAACATTTATTTTCATGAAGTCTCTTGACCCCTAACCCCTCCCCCCACCCACACACACACACACACACACACACACACACACATTTGTTAAGCGACCTTGGGTACCATGAAAGGCGCTATATAAGTCCAAGATATTATTATTATTATTATTACTACTACATTTTGTTCTGATTGTAAAGTATCCCACATTTCGGTAAACAGAACAGAAAAAAAAAATTGTTATGGGTAACGTTAATTTAAAAAATAACCCTGCACCAAAGCCTTTTGAACGCGAGGTGGTGCTATCGGCCTTTTTTATAATAAATATTCAGCTTGATAGATATGGGCATGGTTTTCAGTAAAGAAAAAAAACAAAATCACTTTTTGGTTTCTTAGACAACAGAAGTATCTTAACAGAATAATTCTAGATTAAATAAATAGTCAATAAATAGTCAATACAACTTTTGCCTTCTCATTTTAATACACACAGAGGCAGAATTGCCAGTCCTATGAAAGGCATCGTAGGAGAGTGACCGTAGCCTATTATTTAACCGTAGTTGTGTGGACAGAACCGTACTGGACTAACGTTACTAGTCTGTTACAATGCACATACACACGCGTTGTCTTTCATGTGGTGTCCGTCGCCTACCTTACAGAGAAGGAGAAATGGACTGGTGTCATCTGAAGGTTTCACAGCCATCCACCGCTGCTGCTCCGTCAGTTTTGCAGTCCGCGCGTTACTCTAATTAGTCTCTACGCCGCCTTCACACTGGCAGTTGAAATCATCTCCGATACGGCTTCGAAACGACCGGAAGTCATTCATTTCCTATGGAGATTCGCAGACCGCATGCGAATGGGTCCGAACGAGTGCGGTGCGAAAAAAATCGTGTCAGTTGGTCATCCGGATACGTTAAAAAAATTGAACTCTTGCGAAAGGCTACGGACGGTTCCTATCCGACAATTCCAGCGGAAGTTAGCGTTGCTATGGTAACGTACTGATAAACAAACCTGAATTCTTAACTTTTAATAAAATAAATAATGATTTTATAACGATAAGTTGTCTAGTCATTTTTTTATTTTCATGATTTTCTAACGTTATTAGGGCAGTTAATACAATTATATTGTACATTCTGACACTGACAAAATCAACCGTTCTAATCTCTTCGCCATTTTTGTTCTACTCGCTTCCGAAGCTTCCAACGCTTTTCAACCATAGGTTTTCAACGGTGTAGTACGACGTCCGCTGTCCGCATATTGCGTATTACGGAGCTGATTTCAACTGCCAGTGTGAAGGCCGCGTAATACTCTAATAACTCATGTTCTTCTCCCTTAGGCCATGCATGTCCACACTAACGTTAATACGTTTTCGTTTGAAAGCGTATATTTCTCTCTCCGGTTTGGTCCACACTTGAGACGGCGTTTTTATGAACTCCACTCCAAAGTGGATACATTTGAAAACGTGTGGACTGTGAAACCGGTGGTATTTAAAAACGATGACGTAAATTTATATTGTACCAATAGATATGTTTATACCAGTATTGTGCTATTCACTTTCACATTGTTGCTAAAAATATTCTACATTGCACACTCTTCATATCACAGTCCTGCAAAGATGACAGAATTTACTCACATTTGCTGTCCTGCGGCAATACATTTGCGTTTTAGACCAAACATTTGGTGACTGCGTGCAACCTGGACCGCATCAGTGAATGGTGAGATATCTGAATTACCCTGTCAGAAGAATTGCGTGATAACTTCATTATTTTTTCCATTTGAATCATATCAGTGATCTTTTGTGGGGTTTTACGCATGGTGAATTTAGCGTTCTCAGGCGTTTTTCAAAAGTTTCTCATCCACACTGAAACGTCCGAAAACTAGTGTGGACGGAGACCGCTATACAGTGATTTGAAAGTGTTTGCAGTACCAGTTTTGGCCACAATCTTACATACGGTTCCTAAACCTAAAATTCTCGGGACAGGAGCATGTGTCCAAATTTTAATCTGAACCGTTCTATTTCATCAGATACGATCTGTAAACACCCAGCAAACATGCCAGTGTGGGCCCACTGTGGGTAAGTGTGGGTTTTCTGTGGGACAGTGTGGGCAAGGGCAAACCCTTTCGGGCCCCATTTGGGCTTTCTGTGGGCAAGCCCACAGTGGGCTTGCCCAAAGAAAACCCACATGGGCCCCTAGTGGGTTAGCCCATGTGGGGCCCATAGCAGTTTTGCCCATTTGGGCCCCCATTAGGATTTACTGTGGGCAACCCACTGTGGGACTGCCCACAGAAAAACCTACACGGGCCCCCAGTGGGTTAGCCCATACGGGGCCCATAGCAGTTTTATCCATTTGGGCCCCCATTAGGATTTACTGTGGGCAACCCACTGTGGGACTGCCCACAGAAAAACCTACACGGGCCCCCAGTGGGTTAGCCCATACGGGGCCCATAGCAGTTTTACCCATTTGGGCCCCCATTAGGATTTACTGTGGGCAACCCACTGTGGGACTGCCCACAGAAAAACCTACACGGGCCCCCAGTGGGTTAGCCCATACGGGGCTCATAGCTGTTTTTCACTGTGGGGCCACCATGAGGGTTTACTGTGGGCAACCCACCATAACAGTACAGTTAAATCATTGTTTTAAGATTAGAAGCTCAGGGTTAATCAAACTATTTTAACGATCCTGTAAAATGTCATAAATGTTATTTCATTCAACAGTCCATCCCATACTTAACTAAAACTGCACACAGTCAACAAGATAGCAATTAAGTACTATCTTTACCTGTTTGCTTGTTGCAGCTGTTCCCAGACAGACTGATAAAGTCAGACAGACCACCCAGTTAACACAGAACATTCCCCTAACGTTAGTTTTTGCTTCCCGTTTGGTTATTTTTTTGGGAACCAAATACTAACGTTAGGGGAACATTCTTTTTTGGTTTTATTTTTATGTAACCATAAAATAACGTTCCCAGAACGTTGATGGGAGGTTACTTTTAAATAACCTAAAAATAACTTTCCTAATGGTTATTTTTAAGTTATTATTTTGCAACCATAAAATAACGTTCCCAGAACGTTGCAGGGTGGTTACTTTTAAATAACCTAAAAATAACTTATAGAGAACGTTTCCTAATGGTTATTTTTAAGTTATTATTTTGCAACCATAAAATTACGTTCCCAGAACGTTGCAGGGTGGTTATTTTTTGAATAACCTAAAATTAACTTATAGAGAACGTTCCCTAATGGATATTTTTAAGTTATTATGTTGCATAATTGATCTCACTGAGGTTATAATTAAACAGGTTTTATTAAAATAGGAACAAATGGAACAAACCAAAGTTTAAGATATTTTATCTGATTATCAAATAATTCCCGTCCATCAATTCTATGTTTATGTAAATGCTGCGTGACTTTTACGTGTTTTAATGGGCGCTCGCGCTGAACATGCGAGCCGCATTTGAACTGGAGCGGAGGGTGTTACCATGGAAACGGGGACGACAGCTCAACTGACACAAGCAGTAACTCCGTCTCTCACTGTTGTTTTCACTACTTTCAGGTAAGTTTAGTCCCCAAACGTACACAAATAGTACATACAAATGCTTCTGACACATTCTTTCATGTAAATGACACGCTTCCGTTGAATATTTACTTTATAGAAATGATTTAGTGTCTTCAGGAAAAGTCCGCTAGCACCTCAACCGTTAAGTTAACAGTAGCAGCTAACTGTTACTAGCTAGAGGCAGGTTAACTTGAGCTGTAATTTAGGCTTTTAATATGTGTACAGTATATATGAGAGATTTTGATAGTATTGTAAAGGTTTTGCTGGCAATTTCCAAATGTGTGAATGAAAGTAAACTAATTTATTTAACCTAAAAATATTGCTATAATGCCATTTGTGCCTAGTATTAACATGAATATACAATACAGTAGCCTAGTTTGAACCAGTTTAAGATTCATATTAATTAATTTTATACTCGTATGGCCGACTCATTATTAATAAATGGTAACACTTTATAATAAGGTTTCATTTTGTTAGCTTTAGTTAACATGAACCAACAATTAGTGAACAATTACTTCTACAGCATTTATTAATCTTAAAGTTAAGATCAACATTAAATACTGTATTTGAAATGTTGTTTGTCCTCTCTCTTTTCAGTATTTATTGCAGTCTAATCCTGATTGCAGAATTGAGCTCCAACCCCAGTTAAGCAGACCTGAACCAGTTGATCGAGGTCTTCAGGATCAGCAGAAACTACAGACAGGCTGGAGCTAAACTCCTCCATGACCAGGACTGGACACCTCTGCTGTAAGTGATCGATCTAGTCATGTTCAGAACATTTTGCAGGGGACCTCAGCTCTGGCCCTTGAGGACCACTGTCCTGCAGACTTTAGCACCAACCCTGGTCCAGCACGCCTGGACAAGCTAATCAAGCTCTTTTGGTTAAAAGAGCAAGTGAGATTGATCAGGTCTGGACATAAACTGCAAGACAGTGCACTTCGAGGACCAGAGATGAGAACTCCTGACATATTAATTAGTCAATAATCACTGATGAAAAAATAATCATTTTTATTTGTATAGATTTATGTAATATTTGACTAATATTCAGTTGTCTTCTCTCTTTTTTTCTTAAAGGTATAGCGGAGGATGTTTTACTTCCTGGTGGGTAGTCTAAACTATTGGTCCTCCTAATTGTCAATCATTCTGGTGAATCAATCAAACTTTTCAAAAAGTGGAGAGGGCGGGTCTTATCTAAAATTTGGAAAGATCCTCCGCTATACCTTTAATTGTGATGTGTGTCAAACAGCTAAATAATAAACCCAAAAGAGCCACTCAGGCACAGGTCACTCTTTTTCTGTGCAAGTACATTTTTGACTGTCGGACACATTCCCTCTATTTAATCCCATTGGATCCCATTGACTTTTTGAGTCATTTTTCAAAATATCATCTTCCACAGAAGAAATCATGCAGGTTTGGAATGACATGAGTGTGAGTACAAGTTGACAAAATTATTCTTTACGTTGTGTTGATAATTTTAGTAAACTGTTCTCATGCTCTTATTTCATCATGCCCTCAATTGGTTCACTTTCTGTATGTTTCTCTTTCAACAACACCGCCTACATTAGTTTTTAATAATAATAAACACCTGTAACTATTTTTCCGGAACTCAAATTATTCTCAGGTTTCTCCAGTCATATATAAATTACACTTGGAACAACCCTTGTTTTAGTTTTTTTTGTGAATTTTTTTATGTTAACATTTCAATTGTTGTTGTTTTTTTCTCACTTTAGAGAAAAAACTGACAAAAAACAGCCAGGCCGCAGCATCCGAAGGGGTTGATCCTGATCCTGTTAAATCATAATGCAAGAGACTGGGATGGTGGAAGGAGCAGAAGAACCAGAAGACTTGAGATCTGGCAAAGATCTTCTGGTATCCGAGGGGATTGATTAATGTTGGCTACTGTAATAAATTATTAACATACATTTTTAACATCCCAGGAACAATTACTTTGTAAAATAGATTAAACCAGAAAACAGTTATTTTAAGTTGCAACAATATTTCAGAATATTACTCTATTTAATGTATTTATTAAATAAATGCAGCTTTGATGAGATGAAGGGATTTCTTTCAAAAGTATTAAAAAAATGTACTGACCCCAAACTTTTGAACGGTAATGTATTGTGTATATATATATATATATATATATTTTACATGACTGTGAATAAATGAAATTATTTGAAACATATGACTTCTAATGTACTACTTCGTCTTTCAACAAGTGTAATTATTTTGCATGTATTGTGGCAAATGCAAAGTACAACCAAACTAATCTTGTTGTTTGTTAAGGCCACAGGTATATTACAATACATCTTTGCATTGTCCGCAGTATGCCCACACTTTTCCCAGTGTACCCACAGTATGCCCACACAGTGTACCCACAATATGCCCACACTTAACCCAATGTACCCACAGTATACCCACACTTTGCCCATAGCGTGGGCTTGCTGTGGGCCCACAACTGGCCCCAATGGGGGCCCACTCTACTTAGTGTGGGCTAGCCCACAGTCAGCCCACACTTTGGGCTGTCCCGATGGGGCCCCACCTGGGCCCCATAGTGTGGGGCCCACATGTGCCCCGCATTTCACGCCGGTATCTGGGCCCACCGTGGGCTGCCCACAAGGGCCCCATTCGGGCCCCAAAGGAGCATGTTTGCTGGGGCAGGGCTTTAAGTGTAAAATACCGAACTTGTCCTTTAAGCCGCTGTCGATTTATCAAATGCGTGTAATCACGTGAACTTACATTAAAAGAGTTGTTTCAATGAAATAAACAAAGTGTCTTCTCGTTTTTAAATGACAAGTGTTGTTCTGTCAGTGTTGCACAACTTCTGAGTAAAACGCAACATTTGATAAACACAACCTATAGAGATAGAGCGTATTTATGCCACGCCCACACCCAGGGGGGAAACAATCCAACCGTCTCCATTGACTTTGCATTGCGAGAGGCTGCCTCCTTGTAATTTCTTGCTTCTAACAAAAGACAGACAAATGCCTAAAAGCTGCTGTGTGACAAGGTGTACAGCAAACAAGCTAAAAAACCCAGAAATACGTTTTTATTAGCTCTCGACCTCAAAAAACGAGTGTTTAGTACATAAAAAGGGGTACAGGCAGTTGAGACAGAGCGTCACGTGTCTCATTACTCTGAGAACTAACGTACGCCCGCCGGAGGGGACTGTAATCGGCAACACAGGATAGTTTATCTTACAGAAATATAATATATAAAACTGACATTTGGATATTTGACTCACCAGTGACCAAATATTTAACTTACTGCACACGTAGTGTATTTTAGTGCATACTGAGTGTCAGGATCCCACAATTTACCCATTTGTTCCAGCCTGTATCCACTTTTATGTCCTCAAACGCTCGTTTTTTGGGGGTCGACAGCTTATGAAAAACTATTTCTGGGTTTCTTAGCTTGTTTGCTGTACACCTTGTCACATAGCAGCTTTTAGGCATTATTCTGTAGTTTGTTAGAAGCAAGAAATGACAAGGAGGCAGCCTCTCGCAATGCAAAGTCAATGGAGACAGTTGGTTTGTTTTCCCCCTTGGTGGGCGTGGTCTTCCGATTATGACGCGTTGCGCTCTGTCTCTATAATGTCCCTTTATGTAGGCTACACCATAGTTGATAAAAGCATTGAGGAACTGAAGGCCACGAACAGCTTTCACAGCATATTTTTATATTATTTGTTTAATAGAAGTTCATGGACGATTGGAAAACTGAAATGGGCCAGGTTTTCCATGAGCCATGGTTTCTGTCAAGAAGTTTGGTATAAGGTACTTTTTTATCCTTTCTCTTTTTTTCTTTTTGTTGTTGTTGCAGAAAACCTTTTCAAAATCTTTTAATTTATTTTGTACAATATCAGAATGTGCACCCATTAAAAAATAAATACATAAACCAGCAGCACAGAATTGTATAATGTATATGGTATATGATATTTTGCATGGTTTATCAGCATGCATGATATTTTGTAATGTGATTGTGTAACATGTTATATCAAATAATATATTAAGTCATGAAACGGAAGTTGAGATAGTCTTTTCTTTTCGTATATTCAAGTGAAAAGGCTTCACGAACAAGAAAAAAATGTAGGGCGGGACTTGATTTTGTCCATCAAGAATTGATTGGATTATAACGTTAGACCCCTTCACAGTTGACATCACAGGAAAATTTGCAGTTCGCAGTGCGCAGGTCGGGGTCAGAAAGTTCATTCCATCCCATTGAATTGTGTGATAACCAGATCATTTCTCTTCAAGAAAAAAATGCCTACTTGTTGCGTTGTGGACTGTAAAAATCGCACCAGTTGTGGAGTCAAGTTTTTTAGGATTCCTGCAGGATCTCATTCGTTTAAAAAAATAGACGACGATCTGTTCAGATAGCTACTGCTATCTGCTAAGTCTGTAGTATGACACAGGTCACAATTTTCTGTACACTAGCCTATAACGTTAAGCTATGCTGGTTAATAGTTTTGTAAATGTCATGGACCTGTGTCATGCTACAGATGTAGCCAGCTGCTAGTAGTTAGCCGCAGGCTAGCGCCAACATTGTGACAACAGCGGTAGAGTTAAGCCATGGTAAGTAAACAAATGTTTTCTGTAAACTGTAGACTTATTTAATAGTTAGGTGAAGATTGATATCTGGCATTAATTGTGACCTGTGTCATGCTACAGACTTAGCAGATAGCAGTACCAGTGAATATCTGGCCACTTGCTAACGTTGTCTACCCATTCTGTTAGGAGCTCGGGATCAGGCAGACAATCGCCATTAGCTAAAACAAGTTTATTATGGTACTGTTCCCATTCCTGTGGTAGCAAAGACAGTGCATACCTTGACACAATATGCTGGTCTATTAGCCATGCCATTTTTCTGACCCCATGCTGCGTGTGCACCGAACCTAGGCTTTCGATGTTTACAAAAATGAAAGGGGTCTATTGGATAGCTGTCGTTTGCTGTTTCTGTGATCTCAAGTGAGTGACAGGTTGTTCCGCCCTCACGCCAGTAAACATGTCATCATGTCATCAAAAGATTACAAGGGCACATGACTTAAAAAATATATATGCATGGATAAATCATTTATAATAAACACTCCATAAAATATTCCATTAAAAAAAACCCAACAAGAACTGTCCATTTTGATTTCATGGTGACTTTAGAAAAGGGTATTGGTGAGTCCAGCAGGTGCTCATCTTGTGGTCTGTGTAGGTCTAATGCCCCAGTATAGTATGAGCTTGGTGTAATAAAAATCCCCCCACTTTTGAAGCACTCATTGTAGTTGCTGTCACATTATGCTGGTTGCAGGATTCCACAATGTGAATATGGTGGTTGAGATTGAAGTTGTATTGTTGTTCTCAAAATTCAACTTCCGTGCCGAAGATCCCCTCTGGACGTAATATCTCATGGAAATTGCACTTACAGTAACTAAAAAGACAGAAGACAGCATCACAAAATAAAAATACCAGTTTACTTTTTACATTGAAATATGTTTACATTTTTAAATGCACAATCCCTCTGAACCCCAGTAGAGGGGTTTTTGTACAGTGTATGTGTGTTTCCTGTTACTGTGGGCCTCAAAGCGCAGTAATACATTGCAGAATCCATAACTGCTAAAGAGGAGATTTCCAGATGAACACGATTTTGTGTTTTATGAAGTTTGATTGACAGACGTGGGTCAGGTGGATTGGCTTTTGTCACATAATCAGAAGCTTCATCAATCATTATTAGAAATTCTGATCTTGATCCGGGTTTTTGTCGGTACCAGTGCAAACTGTCTACTGAGCCTTCATATGTGCATGAGAGCGTAATGTTTTCCTCCTCCATTAACACTATGGTGTTGTTATCTGATTTGATTCCATACCCAGTAGTTTCACCTGTAAAGACATATAGATTTAGTACATATTACTTAGCACTGAAAGAAAAAAAAAAAAACTAAATAAGAATAAAAAGCAATAAAAGCTAATTTCTTACCAAAATAATAGAAAAGTATGAACAGACAGAGCAACAACATTGTTTTTGTGAATATTTCTCAAGAGAACTGCTATCTTTGTCCTGTCTTTGGAGGCATTGTGCCGTTCCTGTTTTGCAGTGACTTTCTCCTCAGCTAGCTCCACCTACTTATTCTCATATATTACTTTCACAGCTTCACACATACTTCAGAAGTTCTCCATGTTCTTCCTCTGTGCAAAGTTTGGTACAAAGTATACAGTTTACTGTATGCTGAGAATCATCTTTGGAATAAGGCATAGCCATTTCTTGATATAGCCTAGTTTGCATCTGCTGAGAATACTGCCTTTTCAGTATAAGCTAGAAAAAACATATGTGTTTAGACAGGGTTTGCTTTGGATGTACTGAAATTGTGTAATTAGAGTTTGCGGTTCTATGTTCATAATTATGTTCAACACCTTCAGAGCTGATAATAAAACATGTTACGTTTTTAAATTTAGCATCATGATTTTCCATTTTGAATATAATTTCTGATTGAGTTTTTGTAGGGTTCAGTTGTGTTTCCTGTCACTGTGGGCTCCAGGGCACAATAGTACATGGCAGAGTCTTTGACTTCTGTAGAAGAGATAGTCAGATTCATATGTTTGATGACTTTATCAGCTACAGCGGTCAGACGGAGAGAGGAATCTGATTGGGGTCTGGTTTCAAAGAACACAATGAGGTTCTCAGGTTTGGATCCGGGATACTGACGGTACCACTGCAAATTTTTAACAATTTCAGTGTAGTTGCAGATCAGTGTAACATCTTTTCCTTCCAAAACATGCTTCTCTGTGAAGAATGATGTTATCACGTCTGCAACAGCGTTCCCTGTTAAAAATAAATAAACAAACAAAAATCTAATGGACAAATTTAATTTGTCAATAGTATAAAAATGATGGGGAAAAATATTTCCACAGTAATTATGAATAACTCACCTTTTAGAAGAGAAAATATGATGAAAACCAGGAGCAACATCTGCACAACAAGAAACAATGTCTTTGAGATCCAAGACTTACAGTTTCCTTACAGTAACAGTTTATAAAAGTGACTCAATGTAAGTCTGTCTGCTCTGTTTTTAATCTGAACTGAGACTGAACTACAATTGGTTCTTAGAGCTCCACCTTCTGGAAGAATGCAGGTGAGATCACTTTTGCTACAATATCTCATCATTTCATATGGCATGCATCTTAAACAACAAATAAGAGCTTATTGAAAAAAAATGTGGCCTAATAAATTATGCAGTAAAAAGACTAACAAATATTTGAATTTCCACAAAAAATATGTGAATGTAACAATTATTTAGATTACAATTAATTATTTAATTTATAAGGACGGGAATGACCAGCGAGATCTGACTGATTGCACAAATCATACTGATAGCAAAGTCATGATAGTCAGTTAAGCAAAGTCTCGTCTGCAGGAATTTGTCCTGCCGATAGACCTATAAGTAACGTTTGTTTTATTTATTTTGTTTTATTCATTTTCATACAATTAATACTAATTACAAGCTGATGTCAGGGGCCACCTGATTGGTTTAAAGTTTTCTACCATGTTAGTTCATAGTGTACTGGTTATCTTAGTGTATTGTAAATTAGGGTTAGGGTTAGTGTGTTTTGTCTTGTAATAGTGGGCATAAATACACATTTCCATTTAAAATATACATATACATTTATAGGGGGGAGTACTCTGGGGTCGGGCCGAATTCCGAGCTCGGAACCCTCCCCCCGGACAGCAAGCCAAATACGCATTATAATATTACATCAGATTTCATTAACATGTGAACTCGTGAAGTGGAATATAGTGCAACATTTTTGTAAATAATACTACTTACAGTAACTGAAGAGAAATGTTAAAACAGAAGAGATGAGTAACATGATTCTGTAGTTTGAGTTCAGATTAGTATCATCAGTATGAAGGTAAGTCATTGTTTTCTCTGATTTATTCTGAAGGAGTCGACAAAACATTGAGCTCCTCCCACACATACTGTACGTCCTTCTCATCTTACTCTACAAATACTTAAGTAGCTGCAGTCAACAACCTAAAATTGGCATTATGTCAGTCTGATTCATTTATTGCACTCTTTATTGAGTGGACACTCAGTTGCACATGTTGGAATAAGTTTTAAAGGCATGTTCAATTGGTAGTTTGTCTTGATTCTCAATATTAGGCCACCTCTTAATACAGATATGATCAGCATTAATGCTTGAAACATTTAATATTTTTGTACAGTGTAACTGTGCATTATGGTCTTCTGCCTTAAATATAATTTCTGATTGAGTTTTTGTAGGGTGCAGTTGTGTTTCCTGTCACTGTGGGCTGCAGGGCACAATAGTACATGGCAGAGTCTTTGACTTCTGTAGAAGAGATAGTCAGATTCATATGTTTGATGACTTTATCAGCTTCAGCGGTCAGACGGAGAGAGGAATCTGATTGGGGTCTGGTTTCAAAGAACACAATGAGGTTCTCAGGTTTGGATCCGGGATACTGACGGTACCACTGCAAATTCTGAACATTGCCAGTGTAGTTGCAGATCAGTGTAACATCTTTTCCTTCCAAAACCTGCATATCTGTGTTTAATGGTGTTATCACGTCTGCAACAGCATTCTCTGTTTAAAATAAATAAACAAACACTCAAACTAAAATTAATAATTTCTAGTGGACAAATTTAAATAGTTAACAGTATAAAAAGGAGGAAATCATTCCCGCAGTAATTGTTATGAATCACTCACCTTTTAGAAGAGAAAATATAATGAAAACCAGGAGCAACATCTGCACAACAAGAGACAATGACTTTGAGATCCAAGATTACAGTTTCCTCCTAGAGTATAAAGTGACTCAATGTAAGTCTGTCTGCTCTGTTTTTAATCTGAACTGAGACTGAACTACAATTGGTTCTTAGAGCTCCACCTTCTGGAAGAATGCAGGTGAGATCACTTTTGCTACAATATCTCATCATTTCATATGGCATGCATCTTAAACAACAAGATCTTATTGAAGAATTTTTGGCATATTAAATAATGCACTGAAAATGATTATTTGAACAAACTGACTTTTTCAAAAAGTATGTGAATGTAACATTTTTTTCCTAAATATAAGGACTTTCACTGTCCAGAGAGATCTGACTGATTGCACAATTTATGTTTACTGTGCAAAGAAATCAAGTAGCAAAGTTATGATAGTCAGTTAAGCAAAGTCTCGTCTGCAGAATGTTGTCCTATAGACCTAATAAACTTTTGTTTTAATTAATTTTTTGTATACTTAATACTAATTCATTTCCATTCTTAGAACCTATTTGTTTAAGCTGATGTCAGGGACCCCCTGATTGGTTCTTGGTTTTGCTTAAAAAAAATTTTTTCTAGCATGTGAGTTCATACGGTGTACTGGTTATCTTAGCGTATTGTAAATTATAATGTATTCTGTCCCATAAAACTGGCCTTAAATGACCAATAATTAACAAGTAAAAGGTGCACAAACATTTGCTAAAATTGTAGTTCTCAGTGAAAAGCAATACTATAGAGCGTATTATATTGTTTACAAACTCTTTTTAAATTGAGCATCATGAATTTCTATTTTGAATATAATTTCTGATTGAGTTTTTGTAGGGTGCAGTTGTGTTTCCTGTCACTGTGGGCTGCAGGGCACAATAGTACATGGCAGAGTCTTTGACTTCTGTAGAAGAGATAGTCAGATTCATTTGTTTGATGACTTTATCAGCTACAGCGGTCAGACGGAGAGAGGAATCTGATTTGGGGCTGGTCTCAAAGAACACAATGAGGTTCTCAGGTTTGGATCCGGGATACTGACGGTACCACTGCAAATTCTGAACATTGCCAGTGTAGTTGCAGATCAGTGTAACATCTTTTCCTTCCAAAACCTGCATATCTGTGTTTAATGGTGTTATCACGTCTGCACCAGCATTCTCTGTTTAAAATAAATAAACAAACAAACACTCAATCTAAAATTAATAATTTCTAGTGGACAAATTTAAATTGTTAACAGTATAAAAAAGAGGAAAACATTCCCGCAGTAATTGTTATGAATCACTCACCTTTTAGAAGAGAAAATATAATGAATACCAGGAGCAACATCTGCAATAATAAAGACAATGACTTTGAGAGTCAAGATTACAGTTTCCTCCTAGAGTATAAAGTGACTCAATGTAAGTCTGTCTGCTCTGTTTTTAATCTGAACTGAGACTGAACTACAATTGGTTCTTAGAGCTCCACCTTCTGGAAGAATGCAGGTGAGATCACTTTTGCTACAATATCTCATCATTTCATATGGGATGCATCTTAAACAACAAATAAGAATTTTTGGCCTAATAGAATATAGAAGATTGAACATGATTATTTGAACGACTATTTCAAAAAGTATTTGAATATATATATATATATATATATATATATATATATATTGTAAGTAATATAAGGACTGTCATTGTCCAGTACAAAATAATCCAGTAGCAAACTTATGAATTTTTCTTGTTTATAGTATGAGTTCATACTGTACTTGTTAACTTAGCATATTGTAAATTATAGTGTTTTGTCTTGTAAAAGTTGTATTAAGTGACCAGTAATTAACAAGAAATATGGTGCTAACATTTGCTAATATAGTTCTCAGAATAAGGCAACACTACACAGCAGAGGAAAGGAAAGAGGGGAAAAGACTGAGACACTGCATGGAAAGAAGCTCCTCCCTCTTCGAAATATGACTATACAATATACAAGAAACCTGTTAGTGTAGATGATTTTCCTGTGACTGTGGGCTCCAGAGCACAGTAATACACTGCAGAGTCAGATACAGCAGCAGAGGAGATCTCCAGATCCACACGGTTATCATGAAGTCTAATGGTTTATCAGTAACTCTGGTCTTGATGCAGGCTTCTGCTGGTACCAGTGGAGACTGTAAGCTGATACATCATATGTACAGGACAGAGTGACGCTGCTTCCTTCAGTTAAAACTACAGATGGTTTGTTTGGACTGATGACATTCCCATTCGCTTCACCTGCAAAAACATTAAAGAATCAAGCAATGTACTGGATTAAATTTAGAATAGATTTTAAAAAAAGAAAAAAAAAAGAAAACTGATTTATTAAAATTTGATTTATTTATTTTAGTGATGTTCTGGAATACAGTCTGTGTATGATTAATAGTACTTACAGTAACTGAGGATAAAAATGAAAACAGACAATATGTGTAACATGTTTCTGTAGTTCAGGTTCAGACTTCTATCAGTATCTGTATGAAGGTTGGTCTGTCACTGTTGTCTTTTTGATTTCTTCTGAAGTTTACAAACCTTTGAGCTCCTCCCACACATACTACTTTTCATCTTACCATCAAGTCAAGTAAAGTCATCTATATTTTTTTATTTCGTTTTATACAATACAGATTGCAGTGATCAACAGGAAAATAATGATTGAATGATGCAAGCAGAGTTCAATTCGGGTTTAAAGCAGCTTGAAAAAGAAAAGTGTCATTATTCTGCTGTAGTCAGTTCAGTGTTGATTCAGTTCTGTTATAAAATCATCATTTATTAAATTAGTTCAGTTCGGCTATAAAGCAGTTCTGCGTGAAACAGTGATGTCATCGTCTAGCTCAGTTCAGTTCTCTTCTCATCAAATAGCGTCAGTGCAGTCAAATCATTCATACAAGTACAGACAGCATATGAATAAGCTGTAGTCCAGCGTAATAAAAAGAATACTTCACAACAGTATATGGCTGTTCACAAAATCATGTTTAATGGTTTCACAGAAATAAACTAAATCTTTTTCTTGTGAATAACATTTAAGAACTATGTGGAATATACAGTGTTAAGTAGCACATGTTTCTAAGATCTTTAAACAGAATGTTTTATAATTCCAAGCTCTCTTACGTTATTTTTTTAAACTTTCATTTAATTTCTTCTTGTTAATTTCATTTTTTTTTATGTTGTGTCAAAGAGTGATTTGATATTATGTGGGCACAACTGGAACATGTAGATTTTGACACTATTTAAAATTGGTCCTGAATATCTGAAATACTAATCATCATTATGAGACTACCTCTCGATAAGAACAGCGTATAAATGTTTGAGACATTTGCTAATTGATTTGTTATGTTGCTGTTACTTCCAGTTTCTGTAAGGCATGGACAGTTTTCCTGTCACTGGGCTGCAGGGCACAGTAGTAAACAGCAGAATCATCCACATGTGTAGAGGATATTCTCAGATTCATACGCTTGATTCTTTTATCGGCCATTGCATACAGACGAAGCTTGGGCTCTGAATGACCAGTGGTCTCAGTGTAAAAAATGAGAAACTCAGGTTTAGATGCGGGATACTGACGGTACCACTGCAAACTGCGAATATTGCCACTGTAGTTGCAGGACAGTGTAACATCTTCTTTTGCTAAAACATGCTGCTCCATGGATAATGAGGTTATCACATCTGTATTAGCATTCTCTGTTTAAAAAAACAAGAAGCAAACATTAAAATTCATGACTAAGTAAGTTTATGTAATCATTTGGTTTACTGACACATTTAAACAGCAGAGAAAAAAAGAAGTCCTATTTGGAAATGATTCTTATTCATCACTCACCATTAAAAAGAGAAAATATCATGAGGACCAGGAGCAACATCATCAAGAGAAAAAAGGCCTTTAGAGTCAAGACTTGCAGTTTCCTCCTAACTGACTCAGTTTATATCTGTGCACTCTGTTTTGAAATAACTGAAATGAGAGCTCCACCTTCTGGCAGAACTCATGATAAACTAGGGCTTTCTGGTGTATATCTGATGTAATAAAAAACTACAGAGACTGGAGAATGGTAAACCAATGGTTAAGTTTGCCATTGATTTTTGTTGGATGTAACTAAAACATTGAAGCAGTGCAAATGTATATTGAGTGTTTTTGGTCAATGTATTGCAGTCATTGTACAGCAATAAACAGATTACATGTCTATCTACAAAAATAACCATTCATCTAGTAATGTTCAAAGGAAATCAGCAGCATAGTCCAGGTGGAGGTCATAACTGAGAATGTAAAATCATTTTGTGGGTAATAAGGGTTAAAACTTCCCTGTGACAAGATATTTATATTTAAATATTTTGAGTACACTATGTGTGTGTGTGTGTGTGTGTGTGTGTGTATATATATATATATGGCCTTTTTGAACATACATAGCCTATAACACTCTCAGAAATAAAGGTACAGTGAGGGTACAATTAAGTACTTTAAGGTACAAATTTCACAAATGTGCCAGCAATGGAACAAACATGTATTCAGCTGAGTACCAAAAAGTACCTTTCCAAAGAAAAGGGGTACACAATGAAATATGCATGGTGAAAGGTACATATATGTACCCTTTGAAAAGGTACATTGTCATATAAAGTAATAGTTAAGGTACAACATTCACAAATGTACCATTAAAGGTCCTATCGTGTTCCCATTGGGTACTTAGAAGTACCTTTTGGGTACACATCCTGCAGGGTACAAAAAAGTACCTTATTCAAGTCAAAGGGTACACTTCATGTGGGGTACTAAGAAGTACTTTTCAAGTTACAGGGTACACAATCCTCTGGGGTAGCAGCTACTTATGCGTGCCTTTTCTAAGACTGATAGAGCCTTTGTCATAATTTGTAAATGTGGTATGCTGAATAATCCTCTGTGATAAGTGCATAATTATTATCACTATCAGATGTTGCAGGCAGCAGAACGTTCTCCACGGCGTCTCCAGACTCTGTCACATGTGCTCAGTGTGAACCTGCTTTCATCTGTGAAGAGCACAGGGCGCCAGTGACGAATTTGCCAATCTTGGGTGTTCTCTGGCAAATGCCAAACGTCCTGCGCGGTGCTGGGCTGTAAGCACAACCCCCACATGTGGACGTCGGGCCCTCGTACCACCCTCATGGAGTCGGTTTCTGACTGTTTGAGCAGACACATGCACATGTGGCCTGCTGGAGGTCATTTGGCAGGGCTCTGGCAGTGCTCCTCCTTGCACAAAGGCGGAGGTAGCGTGTCCTGCTGCTGGGTTGTTGCCCTCCTACGGCCTCCTCCACGTCTCCTGATGTCCTGGCCTGTCTCCTGGTAGCGCCTCCATGCTCTGGACACTACGCTGACAGACACAGCAAACCTTCTTGCCACAACTTGCATTGATGTGCCGTCGTGGATGAGCTGCACTACCTGAGCCACTCGCGTGGATTGTAGACTCCGTCTCATGCTACCACTAGAGTGAAAGCACCGCCAGCATTCAAGAGTGACCAAAACATCAGCCAGGAAGCACAGGAGCTGAGAAGTGGTCTGTGGTCACCACCTGCAGAACCACTCCTTTATTGGGGGTGTCTTGCTAATTGCCTATAATTTCCACCTGTTGTCTATTCCATTTGCCCAACAGCATGTGAAATTGATTGTCAATCAGTGTTGCATCCTAAGTGGACAGTTTGATTCCACAGAAGTGTGATTGACTTGGAGTTACATTTTGTTTAAGTGTTCCCTATATTTTTTGAGCAGTGTAATTTACTCACCCCAATGCCATCCAAGATATCCATGTCTTTCTTTCCTCAGTGGGAGAGAAATTTAGTTTTTTGAGGAAAACATTTCTGGATTTTTTTTCTAACAATTGACTTCATTGGTTACCATCGTTTTTAAGTCCAAATCAATGCAGTTTCAAGAGTCTTTGAAGTGTTTAAACGGGGTGTACGAGATCACAGCTGGATTTCTTGGATGGCATTGGGGTGAGAAAATTATTAAGAAATTTTCATTTTGGGGAGAAATAATCCGTTAAGCATACAATGAACACTCACAGTAGCTCATAGTAGTTTAAAGCGTTATGTTATGTTATATTATGTTATGTTATGTTATGTTATGTTCTTGCACTGCAGTAAGTAATGCGTTCATAAAGTGATTCTGCAGTAATTAATGCATTCATAAAGTGATTCTCTATTAAAGTTGCTTAAATGTGAAAAACTTTGTTTATTAAAGTTTATTGCAAACGAAGATTGTGGTGTGCGGTCGTTATTCTCTTTCCAGTATTTTAATTTTTACAGTTTAACTTCTTTTAAATCATTGATTGTGGGAAAACAAAACATTGCTTTCTTTTGCTCTCATTCTTTTCTATTTATCAAGGACATTTTTGCCACTTTATAGGTACAATGGCATCGTCGCTGGGGTGGTACCCCTAACGAGAACAAATTGGTACCATCTAATTGGGTACCTTTTTGTACCAGTGGATTAAGGTACAAATGTATTGCTAAGGTACCAAATTGTCTCTCAAAAGGTACAGTATAAAAGGGTACAACTCTGTACCTATGGTAAGGGTACCATTGCTGTACCTCGGGGGTACCACCCCAGCGACGAGCCATTTGTACCCTAGAAGGTACATATTTGTACCTAAAAGGCACAAACTGTAGGGGTACTTCTTTGTACCCATTAATATGGTACAAGTTTGTTCCCCTTGGTGGTACTGCCCCAGCGACGAGCATTTGTACCTTTTTTTTGTCTTTTCTGTACCTTTATTTCTGAGAGTGTAGAGAACCTTTCAGAGAAATTTTTAACATACATAGTGACCTTTCATAGAGAAATGTATCTTCAGCAACTCAAGCCTGGAAAGACAGTGCTTTGACCTTTAAAAAGTGAACTTTGTCAAAACTTAACTGGACATGGAATGGTTAGAAAATTCTTAAAGTATTTTGAATTTGAATTTCAAGGAACAGAATATATTTCTTGTATGGATGATGATTGATTGTCTTGGGGTTTTTTTCAGTCAATTTTTGTATTGATTGCCAGTTGTAAATGAATATTCCTTGCTAAGTAAAACGTAAAATGAAAAAAGAAATACAATCTGATCATGGTCAACAATCTCAAAGGGCTAATAATGTACATTTAAATGCCGTTTTAGCAGCATAATGCAATATGACAGATAATACTGGTAGAGAAAGATAACAATTTCTATAGCAAAGAAAAGGAAAGACAAGAGAGAGAGATAATAACTCTTAGAAATATGACTATGCAATAGAAACATGATAAGAAGGTTTTTGTACAGTGTATTTGGGTTTCCTGTGACTGTGGGCTCCAGAGCACAGTAATACACTGCAGAGTCAGATACAGCAGCAGAGGAGATCTCCAGATCCACACGTTTATCATGAAGTCTAATGGACATATGTGGGTGAGGTCGTTCAGCTTTGGTGATATACTTGGAAGACTCATCAATCAGCAGCAGAAACTCTGGTCTTGATCCAGGCTTCTGCTGGTACCAGTGGAGACTGTAAGCTGATACATCATATGTACAGGACAGAGTGACGCTGCTTCCTTCAGTTAAAACTACAGATGGTTTGTTTGGTCTGATGACATTCCCATTCGCTTCACCTGCAAAAACATTAAAGAATCAAGCAATGTAATGGATTCAATTCAGAGCAAAGCAAATGGACATTTGTTTTATATTTTTTGTGATGTTCTGAAAAACAGAGCAAACAGAGCAAAATGTACATGAGTAATACTTACAGTAACTGAGGATAAATATTAAAACAGAAGAGATGAGTAACATGATTCTGTAGTTTGAGTTCAGATTAGTATCATCAGTATGAAGGTAAGTCATTGTTTTCTCTGATTTATTCTGTAGGAGTCGACAAAACATTGAGCTCCTCCCACACATACTGTACGTCCTTCTCATCTTACTCTACAAATACTCAATATATAGAAAAAAGCTGTAGTCAACAACCTAAATTTGGCATTATGTCAATCTGATTCATTTATTGCACTGTTTATTGAGTGAACACTCAGTTGCACATGGTGTTTTAAAGGCATGTTCAACTGTTGTGTCCTGATTCTCTAAAATATAAACCATTAATAATATTATACATTTTAATACAGATGAACGGCATTAATGCTCGAGACATTTGATAGTTGTATGAGTCATTGTTTTTAAATCTGCATTGTGCATCATGATCATCTGCCTTAAATATCATTTCTGATTGAGTTTTTGTAGGGTGCAGTTGTGTTTCCTGTCACTGTGGGCTGCAGGGCACAATAGTACATGGCAGAGTCTTTGACTTCTGTAGAAGAGATAGTCAGATTCATTTGTTTGATGACTTTATCAGCTTCAGCGGTCAGACGGAGAGAGGAATCTGATTGGGGTCTGGTCTCAAAGAACAAAATGAGGTTCTCAGGTTTGGATCCGGGATACTGACGGTACCACTGCAAATTTGTAACACTTTCAGTGTATTTGCAGATCAGTGTAACATCTTTTCCTTCCAAAACATGCTTCATTGTGATTAATGGTGTTATCACATCTGCAGCAGCATTCCCTGTAAAAAGAAAAATATATATTATTATGGACTAATTCAGATTGTCAACAGGATAAAGAGAAAAAAACACTTCTACAGTAATTATAAATGACTCACCAATACGAAGAGAAAATATAATGAATACCAGGAGCAACATCTGCACTAATAAGAGACAATTGACTTTGAGAGTCAAGACTTACAGTTCCCTCCTAAGTATAAGTGACTCAACATACTGTATGTCTGCTCTGTTTTTAAACAATTGAACTGTGACTAGAAGGTTTCCTAGAGCTCCACCTTCTGGCAAAATATATTGCACCTATTCCAGAATATAATGATTATTACAGTGCCAGCGTGTCTGAAATTTCAAGAGAAACAAAGAGAAATGTTAACTGATAAAAAATAAAAATAAAAAAAAAATAAAAAAAATGTATTATTATTTTCCCTGAAATAATTTAAGGTTAAAGAACAGTAAAAATTAGTTAATGGTAATATTATATTATCATATAAATACTTATAATTATAATTATATGGCAAAACTAAATAATGTGCAAATTGTGCACTGTATGTTATTGGAACTGTTCTGCATGTATGAACACAGCATGGGAATTGCATGGGAGTTTTTTTGAGGCTCTTCATCAGTTGAAGTCACTAATTCTGCAAACTCCTGCTGAGGAGCTACAGGCTACGCCTTACTCCCATCAGCAAAATTTATGTCAGGATGAAAGAAATGCCATTCAAGAGCTTGCTAAAGATACAGACATTATAATAAAACCAGCAGATAAGGGGGGGGGGGGGGGGGGGGGGGGGGGCTGGGGCTATTGTTATCCTTAATACAACTGACTATGTAACTGAGGCATATCGTCAATTGAACATTCTATAGGAAGCTTAAGTGTGACCCTACGGCTGATTTTCAAAAAATAATTAGTGAGCTGATTACTCAAGCCCTAGAACAAAATTGGATAACCAAAGAAGAATTCAGTTATCTCAATAGACAACATCCGGTCATCCGGTCATCCCGGCATTTTATATGCTTCCTAAAATACACAAAAGCCTTATTAAACCCAAGGGCAGACCCATAGTTGCTAGTAACGAGTCACTATTAGAGCCATTATCAAACTTTGTGGATTATTTCATCAAACCTTTTGTGAAAAATCTGCCTGCTTATGTACAAGACTCTACAGATGTTATTAATAAAATCTCTGAACTCCGGGATCTCCCTCCTGATACCATTTTAGCTACATTTGATGTAGAAAGTCTCTATACCAATATTTCTCATGAACGAGGTATTA
Organism: Leuciscus leuciscus; assembly: GCF_965113295.1. Classification (NCBI taxonomy): domain Eukaryota; kingdom Metazoa; phylum Chordata; class Actinopteri; order Cypriniformes; family Leuciscidae; genus Leuciscus; species Leuciscus leuciscus. The sequence continues at coordinate 32,036,344 of NC_138730.1, forward strand.
CAGCACTAGAATATTATTTGCAGAATCGCCCTGAGGATGTTAATCCTCCTAATACTTTCATCTGTGATCTGGCATCATCAATTCTCAGATTACATTTCTTTGCCTTCCACCAGGGAGAATATTACCTCCAAGTTAAAGGCACAAGTATGGGGAGTACCTTTGCCCCCAGTTATGCGAACTTGTATGTTGGATTCTTTGAACAACAGTTTATTTTTAATGAGGACAGAAATCCCTTCTATAGTAATATTATCAGATATTTTAGATACTTAGATGATGTCTTGTGTGTTTTTAAAGGGTCCCAAGATGAGCTGAATGAATTCACTACTCACCTCAATAGGATGAGCTCAGATCTAAAATTCACTGTAGAATCTGACTCCAAATGTGTGCATTTCTTAGACATGTGGATCAAACTAGAAGATGGTAGATTGACCACAACTCTCTATCGTAAAGAGATGGATCGCAATTCGTTCCTTTTGGCAAGCAGCTCGCATCCCAGTGCCCTAAAAAACGGCCTGCCTAAGAGTCAATTCTATAGACTTAGACGGATTTGCCATTCAATTGAAGAGTTCAAGGAGAATGCTATAGATATGAAGCAAAGATTTCTAGCCAGGGGGTATCCCATTAAAAGTATTGAAGAGGCATATAATATCGCCCTCTCCACACCACGGCCACACCTTTTGAAAAAGAGTGTTAAAAAGGATAAAAAGTTTTCTGTCTCTTGCATACTTTTACTCCAAGATCCTTTATTATTAAAAACACCATTATGAAATACTGGCACCTAATATCTGATGATTCTTCTCTTCAGGATAAATTTAAGGATCCACCTTTGTTTGTGTCCAGACGGGGCCCTAATCTCCGCAACAGGGTAAAAGCATGCATAAGATCAGCTCCTACTCAAACACTCTTAGCACCTCTTAGGGATGGTTACTATCCCTGTGGCAATTGTGCCCAATGTAATAATACACACAAGACCTGTAACTTTAAACATCCCAGATCCGGTAAGAGCTACAATGTGAAGGGCATTATTACATGTAAAACTAAGAATGTTATTTACATTTTAAGATGTCCTTGTGACATGGTGTATGTGGGAAAGACCACACGTAGTTTAAAACAGAGGATAAGTGAGCATAAAAGCTCTATCAGACGTGCTGACCCTAACTACCCTGTGGCCTGTCACTTTACAGAGTGTGCTCATTCAGTCTCTTCTCTCCGTTTTCAGGGAATTGAGCAGATTAAATTATCTAGAGGTGGCAACATTGATAAAGTGCTATACCAAAGGGAACTGTGGATTCATACTTTGGATGCCTTATATCCCAAAGGTTTAAATGTGGATTTCGACATGAGTGTCATGTTATAGTCACAGCTGTACTGTTTTTATAAGTCTTGAATACTGCAGTTTATGAAGGTTTTTACTGATGTCCTTGCAGTCTCCATGTACTTATACAGCATGTATGTAGGCTATGTATATATATATATGTATATATGTGCTTGTATTTCTGTATTTTTGTATATTTGTACTTATGTTTGTTTCTTGTAATGGGGGATTTTCACTATGGGGAGTAAATGTGTAAATTATGTAGATTACTCAATATGTTGGGTAGGTTAGAGAAAAACTACAACTCCCACCATTGGACTACAACTCTCCTACCTGGCTTCCACAGGTGTGGTAATCACTGTTAATTATTCTGATGTGTTTGAACACAGTTAAGTTGATTGCTACATTGACTGTTTGTATGCCCTGAGGATGGTCGTTTGACCGAAAGCTTGGCTATTAAATTTGCTGAAAGGATTCAAGTGTGCAGACAGTTTTATTTATTTTTTGAGATCTTCAGTTTTGTTTGTCTGGCACCTTGTTGTTCGTGAGTGCGGTGTTACTCCTGCAAACTCCTGCTGATAAAAGTGGGAAGCTGGCGAAAACTTAATAAACTTTTATTATTTTTTTCTAATTGAAAAATCAGGCACATTAAGCAAGATAAGAAAGTAATTTAAAAACCTGAATCAACCATGAGTGATAGCGACACCAAGTGTAAATTGCAGAGGTGGAAAGTAACAAACTTTCATTACAGTAGCCAGGGGCGTAGCACAAGATCCCGGGCCCTATGCAGTACTGATGGGCCCCCATGTTCCTCAATTTGTATATATAACTCCCAATGTAGGCTATAAAATTGCTAATTATTGCTCATTTTAGATATTATAGCCTATTAATTTAAAATTAAACAGGTTTCAATTTAGGCTATTATAATGGTGTGTGTTGTATGCAAACAACATTGTTAGTGTACAGTTATTTATTTAGCCTTTACCTTAGATTACATGTATATAACCAAATTATCATCTGAAAGTGTATGTTCTGCTCTTTCAATGGGTTGTCTCAGTTAATTTTTAGCATTAACGATCGCGGAGATATTCAAGCAGTTTAGATTATAGATTTCGTGTTCTAGTTTGTGCTCACCTTTCTTTGAAAATAAGTCAGTTACCAATTGTTTCCCCTCATTTTGTTTTCTTTCCTTCTCCTGTCTTTCCTTTCTTTTTTGGTGGTCTGATTTGGCTTTCTTTGAGAAAGACATTTCTACAGCATAAGTTTGCGCTCCACCAGATGCTCAACTAACATAAACAAAATGTGTGCAGATGGACTAAACCATTTGGCACATTAGCAAGGTGTGGGACCAGTCAGTCAATCAACCAAGTTATTCAGCGAATACACCAACTTTACATTTCATCTGACATTCATTGTGAAATTTAATTAGGAAATGAAAATATCCAGGTAAAATAAAATATATTCCAGACTTTTCAAGGGCCCTCTCTTCCCTTGGGGCCCTGGTAATCAGTACTGGTTTTACCCCCAGTCCGACACCCCTGAGCATTCTCTGTTTAAAAAAAATAAGAAGCAAACATTAAAATTCATGACTAAGTAAGTTTATGTAATCAGTTGGTTTACTGACACATTTAAACAGCAGAGAAAAAAATAAGGCCTATTTGGAAATGATTCTTATTCATCACTCACCATTAAAAAGAGAAAATATCATGAGGACCAGGAGCAACATCATCAAGAGAAAAAAGGCCTTTAGAGTCAAGACTTGCAGTTTCCTCCTTATTGACTCAGTTTATATCTGTGCACTCTGTTTTGAAATAACTGAAATGAGAGCTCCACCTTTTGGCAGAACTCATGATAAACTAGGGCTTTCTGGTGTATATCTGATGTAATAAAAAACTACAGAGAGACTGGAGAATGTGTATGGTAAACCAATGGTTAAGTTTGCCATTGATTTTTGCTGGATGTAAATAAAACATTGAAGCTGTGCAAATGTATATTGAGTGTTTTTGGTCAATGTATTGCAGTCATTGTACAGCAACATGATAAACAGATTACATGTCTATCTACAAAAATAACCATTCATCTAATTATAATGTTCAAAGGAAATCAGCAGCCTAGTCCAGGTGGAGGTCATAACTGAGAATGTAAAATCATGTTGGGTGATAAGGGTTAAAACCTCCCTGTGACAAGACATTTATATTTGAATATTTTAAGTATACTATATATATATATATATATATATATATATATATATAATATATACACACACATTAAGTTGTAAGTAAAACAAAGATTATTGGAGAATATTTCAGTCATTTTACTTCAAAATTTCATGTTTGATTATCTGTATAAAAATAGATTCTACACCATTTTTTCAGTTTGTACTTTATTTATTTTAATAATGGCCTTTTTGAACATACCAGTAACCTTTCATAGAGAAATGTATCTTCAGCAACTCAAGCCTGGAAAGACAGTGCTTTAACCTTTAAAAAGTGAACTTTGTCAAAACTTAACTGGACATGGAATGGTTAGAAAATTCTTAAAGTATTTTGAATTTGAATTTCAAGGAACAGAATATATTTATTGTATGGATGGTGATTGATTGTCTTGGTATTTTTTCAATCAATTTTTGTATTGATTACAACATAATTGATTGCCAGCTGTAAATGACTGTTTTCTTTGAGGGATGTCCTTGCTAAATAAAACGTAAAATGAAAAAAGAAATACAATCTGATCATGGTCAACAATCTCAAATGGCTAATAATGTACATTTAAATGCCGTTTTAGCAGCATAATGAAATATCACAGATAATAATGGTAGAGAAAGATAACAATTTATATAGCAAAGAAAAGGAAAGACAAGAGAGAGAGAGAGATAATAACTCTTAGAAATATGACTATGCAATAGAAACATGATAAGAAGGTTTTTGTACAGTGTATTTGGGTTTCCTGTGACTGTGGGCTGCAGAGCACAGTAATACACTGCAGAGTCAGATACAGCAGCAGAGGAGATCTCCAGATCCACACGGTTATCATGAAGTCTAATGGACATATGTGGGTGAGGTCGTTCAGCTTTGGTGATATACTTGGAAGACTCAACAATCAGCAGCAGAAACTCTGGTCTTGATCCAGGCTTCTGCCGGTACCAGTGGAGACTGTAAGCTGATACATCATATGTACAGGACAGAGTGACGCTGCTTCCTTCAGTTAAAACTACAGATGGTTGGTTTGGTCTGATGACATTCCCATTCGCTTCACCTGCAAAAACATTAAATAATCAAGCAATGTAATGGATTCAATTCAGAGCAAAGCAAATGGACATTTGTTTTATATTTTTTGTGATGTTCTGAAAAACAGAGCAAACAGAGCAAAATGTACATGAGTAATACTTACAGTAACTGAGGATAAATATTAAAACAGAAGAGATGAGTAACATGATTCTGTAGTTTGAGTTCAGATTAGTATCATCAGTATGAAGGTAAGTCATTGTTTTCTCTGATTTATTCTGTAGGAGTCGACAAAACATTGAGCTCCTCCCACACATACTGTACGTCCTTCTCATCTTACTCTACAAATACTCAATATATAGAAAGAAGCTGTAGTCAACAACCTAAAATTGGCATTATGTCAGTCTGATTCATTTATTACACTCTTTATTGAGTGGACACTCAGTTGCACATGTTGGAATAAGTTTTAAAGGCATGTTCAACTGTTGTGTCCTGATTCTCTAAAATATAAATCATTAATAATATTAGACCTCTTAATACAGATATGAACAGCATTAATGCTTGAGACATTTGATATTTGTATGAGTCAATATTACTGTTTAAAATAAATAAAAAAACAAAAATTTATAATTTAAAATGGACAAATTTAAATTGTCAACAGTATAAACAGAGGGAAATCATTCCCGCAGTAATTGTTATGAATCACTCACCTTTTATAAGAGCAGATATAATGAATACAAGGAGCAACATCTGCACAACAAGAGACAATGACTTTGAGATCCAAGACTTACAGTTTCCTTACAGTTACAGTTTATAAAAGTGACTCAATGTAAGTCTGTCTGCTCTGTTTTTAATCTGAACTGAGACTGAACTACAATTGGTTCTTAGAGCTCCACCTTCTGGAAGAATGCAGGTGAGATCACTTTTGCTACAATATCTCATCATTTCATATGGGATGTATCTTAAACAACAAATAAGAATTTTTGGCCTAATAGAATATAGAAGATTGAACATGATTATTTGAACGACTATTTCAAAAAGTATTTGAATATAACTTTTTTGTTGTTGTTGTAAGTAATAAGGACTGTCATTGTCCAAAATAATCCAGTAGCAAACTTATGATAGTAGGAATTTTTCTTGTTTATAGTATGAGTTCATACTGTACTTGTTAACTTAGCATATTGTAAATTATAGTGTTTTGTCTTGTAAAAGTTGTATTAAGTGACCAGTAATTAACGAGAAATATGGTGCTAACATTTGCTAATATAGTAGTTCTCAGAATAAGGCAACACTACACAGCAGAGGAAAGGAAAGAGGGGAAAACACTGAAACACTGCATGGAAAGAAGCTCCTCCCTCTTCGAAATATGACTATACAATATACAAGAAACCTGTTAGTGTAGATGATTTTCCTGTGACTGTGGGCTCCAGAGCACAGTAATACACTGCAGAGTCAGATACAGCAACAGAGGAGATCTCCAGATCCACACGGTTATCATGAAGTCTAATGGTTTATCAGAAACTCTGGTCTTCCAGGCTTCTGCTGGTACCAGTGGAGACTGTAAGCTGATACATCATATGTACAGGACAGAGTGACGCTGCTCCTTCAGTTAAAACTACAGATGGTTGGTTTGGTCTGATGACATTCCCATTCGCTTCACCTGCAAAAACATTAAAGAATCAAGCAATGTAATGGATTCAATTTAGAATAGATTTAAAAAAAAGAAAAAAAAAAGAAAACTGATTTATTAAAATTTGATTTATTTATTTTAGTGATGTTCTGGAATACAGTCTGTGTATGATTAATAGTACTTACAGTAACTGAGGATAAAAATGAAAACAGACAATATGTGTAACATGTTTCTGTAGTTCAGGTTCAGACTTCTATCAGTATCTGTATGAAGGTTGGTCTGTCACTGTTGTCTTTTTGATTTCTTCTGAAGTTTACAAACCTTTGAGCTCCTCCCACACATACTACTTTTCATCTTACCATCAAGTCAAGTAAAGTCATCTATATTTTTTTATTTCGTTTTATACAATACAGATTGCAGTGATCAACAGGAAAATAATGATTGAATGATGCAAGCAGAGTTCAATTCGGGTTTAAAGCAGCTTGAAAAAGAAAAGTGTCATTATTCTGCTCAAGTCAGTTCAGTGTTGATTCAGTTCTGTTATAAAATCATCATTTATTAAATTAGTTCAGTTCGGCTATAAAGCAGTTCTGCGTGAAACAGTGATGTCATCGTCTAGCTCAGTTCAGTTCTCTTCTCATCAAATAGCGTCAGTGCAGTCAAATCATTCATACAAGTACAGACAGCATATGAATAAGCTGTAGTCCAGCGTAATAAAAAAGAATACTTCACAACAGTATATGGCTGTTCACAAAATCATGTTTAATGGTTTCACAGAAATAAACTAAATATTTTTACAATTAAGAACTATATGTGGAATATACAGTGTTAAGTAGCACATGTTTCTAAGATCTTGTGAACAGAACAGAATGTTTTATAATTCCAAGCTCTCACACGTTATTTTTTTAAACTTTCATTTAATTTCTTCTTGTTAATTTCATTTTTTTTAAATGTTGTGTCAAAGAGTGATTTGATATTATGTGGGCACAACTGGAACATGTAGATTTTGAAACCATTTAAAATTGGTCCTGAATATCTGAAATACTAATCATCATTATGAGACTACCTCTTGATAAGAACAGCGTATAAATGTTTGAGACATTTGCTAATTGATTTGTTATGTTGCTGTTACTTCCAGTTTCTGTAAGACATGGACAGTTTTCCTGTCACTGGGCTGCAGGGCACAGTAGTAAACAGCAGAATCATCCACATGTGTAGAGGATATTCTCAGATTCATACGCTTGATTCTTTTATCGGCCATTGCATACAGACAAAGCTTGGGCTCTGAATGACCAGTGGTCTCAGTGTAAGAAATGAGGTTCTCAGGTTTAGATGCGGGATACTGACGGTACCACTGCAAACTGCGAATATTGCCACTGTAGTTGCAGGACAGTGTAACATCTTCTTTTGCTAAAACATGCTGCTCCATGGATAATGAGGTTATCACATCTGTATTAGCATTCTCTGTTTAAAAAAACAAGAAGCAAACATAAAAATTCATGACTAAGTAAGTTTATGTAATCAGTGGGTTTACTGACACATTTAAACAGCAGAGAAAAAAATAAGTCCTATTTGGAAATTATGATTATTCATCACTAAAAAGAGAAAATATCATGAGGACCAGGAGCAACATCATCAAGAGAAAAAAGGCATTTAGAGTCAAGAGTGAAGACTTGCAGTTTCCTCCTGACTCAGTTTATATCTGTGCACTCTGTTTTGAAATAACTGAAATGAGAGCTCCACCTTCTGGCAGAACTCATGATAAACTAGGGCTTTCTAGTGTATATCTGATGTAATAAAAAACTACAGAGAGACTGGAGAATGGTAAACCAATGGTTAAGTTTGCCATTGATTTTTGTTGGATGTAACTAAAACATTGAAGCTGTGCAAATGTATATTGAGTGTTTTTGGTCAATGTATTGCAGTCATTGTACAGCAATAAACAGATTACATGTCTATCTACAAAAATAACCATTCATCTAGTAATGTTCAAAGGAAATCAGCAGCCTAGTCCAGGTGGAGGTCATAACTGAGAATGTAAAATCATTTTGTGGGTAATAAGGGTTAAAACCTCCCTGTGACAAGATATTTATATTTAAATATTTTGAGTACACTATATGTATGTGTGTGTGTGTGTGTGTGTGTGTTACACACACATTACAGAGCACAGTAATACACTGCAGAGTCAGATACAGCAGCAGAGGAGATCTCCAGATCCACACAGTTATCATTATGGAGTTTGATGGACATATGGGGGAGAGGTGGAGAAGCTGGAACTTCAGTTTTAGTCGACTTCACAATCAGCAGCAGAAACTCTGGTCTTGATCCAGGCTTCTGCCGGTACCAGTGGAGACTGTAAGCTGATACATCATATGTACAGGACAGAGTGATGTTGCTTCCTCCAGTTAAAACTACAGATGGTTGGTTTGGTCTGATGATATTCCCATTCGCTTCACCTGCAAAAACATTAAATAATCAAGCAATGTAATGGATTCAATTCAGAGCAAAGCAAATGGACATTTGTTTTATATTTTTTGTGATGTTCTGAAAAACAGAGCAAAATGTACATGAGTAATACTTACAGTAACTGAGGATAAAAATTTAAAACAGAAGAGATGAGTAACATGATTCTGTAGTTTGAGTTCAGATTAGTATCATCAGTATGAAGGTAAGTCATTGTTTTCTCTGATTTATTCTGTAGGAGTCGACAAAACATTGAGCTCCTCCCACACATACTGTACGTCCTTCTCATCTTACTCTACAAATACTCAATAGAAAAAAACTGTAGTCAACAACCTAAATTTGGCATTATGTCAGTCTGATTCATTTATTGCACTCTTTATTGAGTGAACACTCAGTTGCACATGGTGTTTTAAAGGCATGTTCAACTGTTGTGTCCTGATTCTCTAAAATATAAACCATTAATAATATTATACCTTTTAATACAGATGAACGGCATTAATGCTTGAGACATTTGATAGTTGTATTGAGTCATTGTTTTTTAATCTGCATTGTGCATCATGATCATCTGCCTTAAATATAATTTCTGATTGAGTTTTTGTAGGGTGCAGTTGTGTTTCCTGTCACTGTGGGCTGCAGGGCACAATAGTACATGGCAGAGTCTTTGACTTCTGTAGAAGAGATAGTCAGATTCATTTGTTTGACGCCTTTATCAGCTTCAGCGGTCAGACGGAGAGAGGAATCTGATTTGGGGCTGGTCTCAATGAACACAATAAGGTTCTCAGGTTTGGATCCGGGATACTGACGGTACCACTGCAAATTTTGAACACTTTCAGTGTATTTGCAGATCAGTGTAACATCTTTTCCTTCCAAAACCTGCATATCTGTGTTTAATGGTGTTATCACGTCTGCAGCAACATTCTCTGTTTAATAAACAAACAAAAATTAATAATTTCTAATGGACAAATTTAAATTGTCAACAGTATAAACAGGGGGAAATCATTCCTGCAGTAAATGTTATGAATCACTCACCTTTTAGAAGAGAAGATATAATGAATACAAGGAGCAACATCTGCACAACAAGAGACAATGACTTTGAGAGTCAAGACTTACAGTTTCCTCCTAGAGTATAAAAGTGACTCAATGTAAGTCTGTCTGCTCTGTTTTTAATCTGAACTGAGACTGAACTACAATTGGTTCTTAGAGCTCCACCTTCTGGAAGAATGCAGGTGAGATCACTTTTGCTACAATATCTCATCATTTCATATGGCATGCATCTTAAACAACAAGATCTTATTGAAGAATTTTTGGCATATTAAATTATGCACTGAAAATGATTATTTGAACAAATTGACTTTTTCAAAATGTATGTGAATGTAACACTTTTTTCCTAAATATAAGGACTTTCACTGTCCAGAGAGATCTGGCTGATTGCACAATTTATGTTTACTGTGCAAAGAAATCAAGTAGCAAAGTTATGATAGTCAAAGTCTCGTCTGCAGAATGTTATCCTATAGACCTAATAAACTTTTGTTTGAATTAATTTTTGTATACTTAATACTAATTCATTTCCATTCTTAGAACCTATTTGTTTATTTGTTCCATTCTTAGAACCTATTTGACATCAGCTTGTTTAAGCTGATGTCAGGGACCCCCTGATTGGTTCTAGGTTTTGCTTAAAGACATTTTTTTCTAGCATGTGAGTTCATACGGTGTACTGGTTATCTTAGCGTATTGTAAATTATAATGTATTCTGTCCCATAAAACTGGCCTTAAATGACCAATAATTAACAAGTAAAAGGTGCACTAACATTTGCTAAAATTGTAGTTCTCAGTGAAAAGCAATACTATAGAGCGTATTATATTGTTTACAAACTCTTTTTAAATTGAGCATCATGAATTTCTATTTTGAATATAATTTCTGATTGAGTTTTTGTAGGGTGCAGTTGTGTTTCCTGTCACTGTGGGCTGCAGGGCACAATAGTACATGGCAGAGTCTTTGACTTCTGTAGAAGAGATAGTCAGATTCATTTGTTTGACGCCTTTATCAGCTTCAGCGGTCAGACGGAGAGAGGAATCTGATTTGGGGCTGGTTTCAATGAACACAATGAGGTTCTCAGGTTTGGATCCGGGATACTGACGGTACCACTGCAAACTGCGAATATTGCCACTGTAGTTGCAGGACAGTGTAACATCTTCTTTTGCTAAAACATGCTGCTCCATGGATAATGAGGTTATCACATCTGCATTAGCATTCTCTGTTTAAAAAAAATAAGAAGCAAACATAAAAATTCATGACTAAGTAAGTTTATGTAATCAGTTGGTTTACTGACACATTTAAACAGCAGAGAAAAAAAAGAAGTCCTATTTGGAAATGATTCTTATTCATCACTCACCATTAAAAAGAGAAAATATCATGAGGACCAGGAGCAACATCATCAAGAGAAAAAAGGCATTTAGAGTCAAGAGTGAAGACTTGCAGTTTCCTCCTGACTCAGTTTATATCTCTGCACTCTGTTTTGAAATAACTGAAATGAGAGCTCCACCTTCTGGCAGAACTCATGATAAACTAGGGCTTTCTAGTGTATATCTGATGTAATAAAAAACTACAGAGAGACTGGAGAATGTGTATGGTAAAGAAATGGTTAAGTTTGCCATTGATTTTTGTTGGATGTAACTAAAACATTGAAGCTGTGCAAATGTATATTGAGTGTTTTTGGTCAATGTATTGCAGTCACTGTACAACAACATGATAAACAGATTACATGTCTATCTACAAAAATAACCATTCATCTAATTACTAATGTTCAAAGGAAATCAGCAGCCTAGTCCAGGTGGAGGTCATAACTGAGAATGTAAAATCATGTTGGGTGATAAGGGTTAAAACCTCCCTGTGACAAGATATTTATATTTTTATATTTTAAGTATATATATATATATATATATATATATATATATATATATATATATATACACACATTAAGTTGTAAGTAAAACAAAGATTATTGGAGTATATTTCAGTCATTTTACTTTTTTCCTGCCTGGGGAGCGCGCTTCGCCTGCGTCCAGACCGGCGCCTTTTCTTCCTGAGTTACACGAAGAAGTCGCCAAGTCCTGGAACGCCCCCTATTCTGCTAGAGTGCGTCCTGCTGTTTCTTTGGCATTCTCCGCCGTTGACGATGCCAAGAACAAAGGATACCTTTCGCTGCCGCCGGTTGAAGAGGCGATAGCGGCCCACTTATGCCCGCCCTCCGCTGGACGGCGCGCTAAGCCGGCCCTACCCTCTAAAGCTTGCCGCACGACGTCAAGCCTGCTCCGCCGCGCTTTCTCCGCCGCCGGGCAAGCTGCGTCAGCGTTGCACACCATGGCAACGCTCCAGATCTTCCAGGCCGATCTCCTCCGTAAGCTGGATGAGGAAGGACCTGACGCGATCTGCGTGCCGGACTTAAGGAGTGCCACGGACCTCGCTCTTCGTGCTACTAAGTCCGCAGCACAAGCCATTGGACGGACTATGGCTTCTCTCACCGTGTCTGAGAGACATCTTTGGCTGACGCTCTCGGAAATGGCCGAGTCTGAACGCACCGCGTTCCTCGACGCCCCGCTTTCCGCCACAGGCCTCTTTGGATCCTCCGTCAAGGACTTCGCGGAGAGATTCGCAGAGGTACAGAAAGCGTCTCAGGCTATGAAGCACTTGCGAAACGTGCACGTGCGAAACCGTCTGCTCAGAGCTCACAGCCACAGCCACCGTCCACTGCCTCCACTTCACAGCGCCGCCAGGCCAGAAGCGCGAGACCGCGCTCCCGCTCATCCGGTCGCCGCCCCGCAGGACGTGGCTCGCGACCTAGGATCACGGTGAAGCCTGAGGCCCCGAAGTCGTCCTAGCACAGCTAGGAAAACGACGGTGTTCCAGTCCCGCTGCGGCCGGACTCACACCAAAGTTATTCGCTCGTCCAGTTCCAGAAAATGTGACTGTTCCAGTGTTTTCTGCAGCCAACAAGTCGGTTCTGTCACCCGCTTGCCTGTACACAAATGCCGTTTTCACGGCTACCCAGATAAATCCCCAAAAGAGTGTATTTTCTGGTGTCCCGGCCACGGCCGATGGTGTTTCATGTGTAGTAAGAATGCCCACTGCCCAGTGCCCATCCCTACACACAAGCACAGCCTGTCACACAGGGCTCGCGCACATAAAACCGACTCAGATCGGTTGCGCTTCAAACATGGTGAACGTGCCCACTACCCAGTGCCCACTAACACCACGTTATGCATGTCTCACGGTTTCTGTAAAAACGAAACCAACGTGCACTCGCTTCACGCAAGCGAACGATGCTTTCGGTGTGATAAATGTGCCCGCTGTCCCGCGCCCACATCCACACATAGACATGACAGTTCCTACGGGAACCGCCCAGCCCTCCCCTCGCGGTTATCCACCGCAGAGGAGTCGAGCGCGGGCAATCTTCCCGCTGTCATCAGCGCGCCCCATGCCTCAAATGTCACGAGCGCCACGCTTGTGTTACAGCACGCCGAAGCTTCTCCATCGCTGAGCGAGCGGAGCGCGCTTCGTATTCAACCCCTAGCTATCCATGCAAACGCATGGGCAAAGCTACCCGGGGTTTCGAAGTGGGTGCTGAACATTATAGAAAGAGGCTATTCGCTGCAGTTTCGCCGACGCCCTCTCCGCTATGTGGCGCGCGTCGAGACCACGGTAAAAGCAGAAGTAGCACATCTACTTCGAGCCGAAGTGACGAAAGTGCTTGTGAAGCGACAGTTCAGGATGCTCACGACCAGGCAAATCCTTGTGCAGATTCGCCAAGGAGATTGGTTTGTGTCAATAGATCTGAAAGACGCGTATTTTCAAATACAGATAGCGTCACGTCACAGGCGATATTTGAGATTCGCCTTCGAGGGCCAGGCATATCAGTACACCGTCCTGCCGTTCGGTTTGTTCCTGGCACCCCGTACATTTACGAAGTGCATGGATGCGGCGCTCGCACCCCTCAGAATGAGAGGCATGCGAGTGCTGAACTATTTGGACGATTGGCTGATTCTAGCGCAATCTCGCGCAGTGCTCATAGAACACACGACCATTTACTCGATCACCTCGAGGATTTGGGTCTGAGTGTCAATTGGGCGAAGAGCTCCCTGTCACCCAGTCAGAAGATATCTTTCCTGGGCACAGAACTGGACTCACTATCCATGATAGCGCGACTATCACAACAGCGCGCGGTAGACATTCGACGCACAGCGAACTCTTTTCGCTGCGGCGCGTCTGTCCCGCTCAAGAGATTTCAGAAGATGCTAGGTCTCATGGCCTCAGCATCGTCAGTGCTCCAGCTGGGTCTGCTCCGCATGCGCCCGCTGCAGTTTTGGCTGAAAGCGCGAGTCCCACGCGAAGCATGGGCACCCGGTTTGCTTCGCCTCAGGGTCAATCAGAAGTGCGTCACAGCTTGGGGACTGTGTAAGCCTGGGGACTTCCTCGAGGGTGAAAGTGGTGTCCACGGACGCCTCCACCTCGGGATGGGGAGCGCTGCTCGAGGGCAGACCGTTCTTCGGCCAATGGTCAGAACGGGAGAAGCTCCTGCACATAAACTGCCTCGAAATGCTGGCAGTAGACAACGCGCTGACGCGTTTTTGTCCCCAAATAAAAGGTCACCACGTCTTGGTCCGTTCGGACAACATGTCTGTGGTGTCCTACATAAATCGCCAGGGCGGCATCAGATCCGAGAAACTGTACAGGCTGGCAGAACGCCTCCTGGTATGGGCTCAGTGCAACCTGCGCTCGCTCAGAGCAGCGCACGTGCCAGGGATCTTGAATATAGGACCGGACAGACTGTCCAGGAACAATGTTCCGGCAGGCGAGTGGTCTCTACACCCACAGACAGTCCATCTGCTGTGGAAGAAATTTGGCAGAGCGGAAGTGGACCTGTTTGGTTCTGTTTGGTCTACGGTTCTGGAAGCCATGAAAGGTGCGCCATTTGAGCCTTTACAGTCAATCGATTTGAAACACCTGTCTTTCAAGACGGTGTTTTTGCTGGCTCTCGCTTCAGTGAAGCGCATAGGGGATCTGCACGCGCTCTCTGTGAGCGCGGCGTGCATGGAGTTTGGGCCCAATGACTCAAAAGTTATACTCAAACCTAAGCACGGTTATGTTCCAAAATCCCTCAACACACCGTTTAGGGCGCAGGTTATCTCCCTGTCAGCCCTACCGGTCCCTGATGAGGAAAGAGACGCGAGCCTCCTTTGCCCAGTCAGGGCATTACGAGCTTATGTGTCTCGCTCGTCTGTTTTCAGACAGACGGAGCAGCTTTTTGTTTCGTTTAGCGGACGTTCTAAGGGACTAGCCGCGTCGAAACAGAGCCTATCCAGATGGATAGTTGATGCTATAGCGCTGGCATACGCCTCCAAGGGCATGCAGTGCCCATTGGGTGTCAGAGCGCACTCCACGAGAGGCATGGCCTCTTCGTGGGCCTGGTCAAGTGGGATTGCCTTGCAAGATATTTGTATGGCGGCAGGCTGGGCCTCCCCGTCTACATTTATAAGGTTTTATAACCTAGAGGTTCCCGCCCTGCAGGCCAGGCTGCTGTCGGTCTAAATTCACCAGTATTATCTGACCTGATGCGATCAGCTCAGAATGCTGCGTCTGCTGAGCACAGCTCAATGTTCGACAGTATAAAGCTGGGCAAACTGTGTAAGACCCACATTTCCCCATCAGTTCAGGCCGTACCCCGCCCTGTCTGTATGATGAAATTCGCGTCCCATCGACGCTACTATATGTGGAAGAGTGAGGCTGCACCCCTCCCTCTTCCCGGACTCCCTGTGAGTTCCCTGAGTGATTGTGCACTATATGTACCCCGGGCTTTCGCCCTTGGGTCTTTGGTGTCAGATCTCAGCATGCACGGCGTTTTACATTGGGTCCCCTAGCGTAAGATATCTTACGCAGTACGAGAGACCTCTCGTAAGAGAACGTACTCGGTTACTAACGTAACCTCGGTTCTCTCTAGAAGAGGGAACGAGTACTGCGTATCTTGCCGTGCATGCACACGCTCTGGTTGCTTCGATGATGAAAAACCAGATAATAGCTGCCTGCGAGCGATATTTATAGGCCTAGACCACGCCCATTTCGGCGGGACGTGACGCAGCGGGCGCGAAGTGCCCTGATTGGGTCTGACGTCACGCCAGGCCTCGCTCGATAGGCTGCTGCAGTTGCCGCAGAGCAGCCAATAGGCGCGCGAGCTGTCTCGCCTATGTCTGCATTGCTGCTGCAACGCGTTTTGCATTATTACAAAATTAAGGATAATTTTTGGCTTCAATATCTCGCGGAAAAGGATTTTCCCCTAGCGTAAGATATCTTACGCAGTACTCGTTCCCTCTTCTAGAGAGAACCGAGGTTACGTTAGTAACCGAGTACGTTTCCTGTGACTGTGGGCTGCAGAGCACAGTAATACACTGCAGAGTATGATACAGCAGCAGAGGAGATCTCCAGATCCACACGGTTATCATTATGGAGTTTGATGGACATATGGGGGAGAGGTGGAGAAGCTGGAACTTCAGTTTTAGTCGACTTCACAATCAGCAGCAGAAACTCTGGTCTTGATCCAGGCTTCTGCCGGTACCAGTGGAGACTGTAAGCTGCTGATACATCATATGTACAGGACAGAGTGACGCTGCTTCCTTCAGTTAAAACTACAGATGGTTTGTTTGGACTGATGACATTCCCATTCGCTTCACCTGCAAAAACATTAAAGAATCAAGCAATGTAATGGATTCAATTCAGAGCAAAGCAAATGGACATTTGTTTTATATTTTTTGTGATGTTCTGAAAAACAGAGCAAACAGAGCAAAATGTACATGAGTAATACTTACAGTAACTGAGGATAAATATTAAAACAGAAGAGAGGAGTAACATGATTCTGTAGTTTGACTTCAGATTAGTATCATCAGTATGAAGGTAAGTCATTGTTTTCTCTGATTTATTCTGTAGGAGTCGACAAAACATTGAGCTCCTCCCACACATACTGTACGTCCTTGCTCATCTTACTCTACAAATACTCAATATCTAGAAAAAAGCTGTAGTCAACAACCTAAATTTGACATTATGTCAGTCTGATTCATTTATTGCACTCTTTATTGAGTGAACACTCAGTTGCACATGGTGTTTTAAAGGCATGTTCAACTGTTGTGTCCTGATTCTCTAAAATATAAACCATTAATAATATTATACCTTTTAATACAGATGAACGGCATTAATGCTTGAGACATTTGATAGTTGTATTGAGTCATTGTTTTTTAATCTGCATTGTGCATCATGATCATCTGCCTTAAATATAATTTCTGATTGAGTTTTTGTAGGGTGCAGTTGTGTTTCCTGTCACTGTGGGCTGCAGGGCACAATAGTACATGGCAGAGTCTTTGACTTCTGTAGAAGAGATAGTCAGATTCATTTGTTTGACGCCTTTATCAGCTACAGCGGATAGACGGAGAGAGGAGTCTGATTTGGGGCTGGTCTCAATGAACAAAATGAGGTTCTCAGGTTTGGATCCGGGATACTGACGGTACCACTGCAAATTTCGAACACTTTCAGTGTATTTGCAGATCAGTGTAACATCTTTTCCTTCCAAAACCTGCATATGTGTGAAGATTGGTGTTATCACGTCTGCAGCAGCATTCTCTGTTTAAAATAAATAAACAAATAAAAATGAATAATTTCTAATGGACAAATTTAAATTGTCAACAACAGGGGGAAATCATTCCTGCAGTAATTGAATAACTCACCTTTTAGAAGAGAAAATATAATGAAAACCAGGAGCAACATCTGCACAACAAGAGACAATGACTTTGAGACCCAAGACTTACAGTTTCCTTCTAGAGTATAAAAGTGACTCAATGTAAGTCTGTCTGCTCTGTTTTTAATCTGAACTGAGACTGAACTACAATTGGTTCTTAGAGCTCCACCTTCTGGAAGAATGCAGGTGAGATCACTTTTGCTACAATATCGTATCATTTCATATGGCATGCATCTTAAACAACAAGATCTTATTGAAGAATTTTTGGCATATTAAATTATGCTCTGAAAATAATTATTTGAACAAATTGACTTTTTCAAAAAGTATGTGAATGTAATTTTTTTTCCCCTAAATATAAGGACTTTCACTGTCCAGAGAGATCTGGCTGATTGCACAATTTATGTTTACTGTGCAAAGAAATCAAGTAGCAAAGTTATGATAGTCAGTTAAGCAAAGTCTCGTCTGCAGAATGTTGTCCTATAGACCTAATAAACTTTTGTTTTAATACATTTTTGTATACCTAATACTAATTCATTTCCATTCTTAGAACCTATTTGTTTAAGCTGATGTCATGGACCTCCTGATTGGTTCTAGGTTTTGCTTAAAGACATTTTTTTCTAGCATGTGAGTTCATACGGTGTACTGATTATCTTAGCGTACTGTAAATTATAATGTATTCTGTCCCATAAAACTGGCCTTAAATGACCAATAATTAACAAGTGAAAGGTGCACTAACATTTGCTAAAATTGTAGTTCTCAGTGAAAAGCAATACCATAGAGCATATTATATTGTTTACAAACTCTTTTTAAATTGAGCATCATGAATTTCTATTTTGAATATAATTTCTGATTGAGTTTTTGTAGGGTGCAGTTGTGTTTCCTGTCACTGTGGGCTCCAGGGCACAATAGTACATGGCAGAGTCTTTGACTTCTGTAGAAGAGATAGTCAGATTCATTTGTTTGACGCCTTTATCAGCTACAGCGGTCAGACGGAGAGAGGAGTCTGATTGGGGTCTGGTTTCAAAGAACACAATGAGGTTCTCAGGTTTGGATCCGGGATACTGACGGTACCACTGCAAATTCTGAACATTGCCAGTGTAGTTGCAGATCAGTGTAACATCTTTTCCTTCCAAAACATGCTTCTCTGTGTTTAATGGTGTTATCACGTCTGCAGCAACATTCTCTGTTTAAAATAAATAAACAAACAAACACTCAAACTAAAATTAATAATTTCTAGTGGACAAATTTAAATTGTTAACAGTATAAAAAGGAGGAAATCATTCCCGCAGTAATTGTTATGAATCACTCACCTTTTAGAAGAGAAAATATAATTAATACCAGGAGCAACATCTGCAATAATAAAGACAATGACTTTGAGAGTCAAGATTACAGTTTCCTCCTAGAGTATAAAAGTGACTCAATGTAAGTCTGTCTGCTCTGTTTTTAATCTGAACTGAGACTGAACTACAATTGGTTCTTAGAGCTCCACCTTCTGGAAGAATGCAGGTGAGATCACTTTTGCTACAATATCTCATCATTTCATATGAGATGTATCTTAAACAAATAAGCATTTTTGGCCTAATGGAATATAGAAGATTGAACATGATTATTTGAATGACTATTTCAAAAAGTATTTGAATATAACTTTTTTTTTTTTGTAAGTAATAAGGACTGTCATTGTCCAGTTCAAAATAATCCAGTAGCAAACTTATGATAGTAGGAATTTTTCTTGTTTATAGTATGAGTTCATACTGTACTTGTTAACTTAGCATATTGTAAATTATAGTGTTTTGTCTTGTAAAAGTTGTATTAAGTGACCAGTAATTAACAAGAAATATGGTGCTAACATTTGCTAATACAGTAGTTCTCAGAACACACAGCAGAGGAAAGGAAAGAGGGGAAAAGACTGAGACACTGCATGGAAAGAAGCTCCTCCCTCTTCGAAATATGACTATACAATATACAAGAAACCTGTTAGTGTAGATGATTTTCCTGTGACTGTGGGCTCCAGAGCACAGTAATACACTGCAGAGTCAGATACAGCAACAGAGGAGATCTCCAGATCCACACGGTTATCATTAAGTCTAATGGTTTATCAGAAACTCTGGTCTTGATCCAGGCTTCTGCTGGTACCAGTGGAGACTGTAAGCTGATACATCATATGTACAGGACAGAGTGACGCTGCTTCCTTCAGTTAAAACTACAGATGGTTGGTTTGGTCTGATGACATTCCCATTCGCTTCACCTGCAAAATCATTAAAGAATCAAGCAATGTACTGGATTCAATTTAGAATAGATTTAAAAAAAAGAAAAAAAAAGGAAAACTGATTTATTAAAATTTGATTGATTTATTTTAGTGATGTTCTGGAATACAGTCTGTGTATGATTAATAGTACTTACAGTAACTGAGGATACAAATGAAAACAGACAAGATGTGTAACATGTTTCTGTTGTTCGAGTTCAGACTTCTATCCGTATCTGTATGAAGGTTGGTCTGTCACTGTTGTCTTTTTGATTTCTTCTGAAGTTTACAACCATATAAGAACTATGTTGAATATACAGTGTTAATTAGCACATTATTCTAATATCTTTAAACGTACAGTATGGAATTTTACGCCACTAGGGGTCGCTAACCTATTTACAATAACAAAGGCGTAGTTTGATGACGCAACATTTGCTAAGAATTATGGATCTTGTCGTCAACGTCAAGCCGACCGATCTAATCTATGGATCTAATAATGTTTATGGATGACTGAATACATCGATGCTTTTATCATGACTGTGATATGAAGCAGTTCAGGATTGCTAAGAGACAGCTATCAGCTCCACACGCGACGCGATATGGACATTTCATTCTACTGAACTAACGTTACACGCGAGTGCAGAATTACTACTCACAGTCACAGGTCAGTTTATTAGACAAATTAAACTTGTGAGGTAACGCAGCGTTGTTTCACTTGGTCTAACATTACACTATCACACTAAACTGCATTTGAATGTGTTGAAATGTATGTGTTAGTTTGTCTGTATGAGACTAGCAGTAAGCTAGATCAACATTAGAATAACATACAGATCATATTCTAACATTTCATCATGTTGAGCTATATAACATTGATTAGTTTTATGTAAATGTGCTCACCTGTTTAATAAAGTACATGTAGAAGCGGTCGAAGTCTCGGACGTGGAGCTCTCGTTTATATACTGTCTATGGGAGCTCTAGGCATCTCGAAAACACCGCACTGATATTGATTCTCGTTTTAGTTCTCCTTTTGTATCCAAAGTCTGCTTGCCATGGTCCATAATGTTTGAACGAAACAACAACAGCGTGCAAATAGACATTGCGAACTACCGTCAGTCGCTTTGGTTACTATCAGGGCTCTGGTTCATAGCTCTGGTTCATAGACTGTAAAAAATATGGACAAAGCGTCTGTGACGTCACCCATAGACTTTCTGAAGAACGGTTTTGAAGCCGTTTATGGGGGGTATGGGCGGCGCCATCTTGGAAAATCTTGGGAAACCCTAACCCCGCCCACCTTCTGACGCAGCGCGCGTCACTCAGCTCTGCTACTCCGGTTATCTCTGTGTATATTTTAGGCAACGAAATATGTTATAAAACACCATACTAACTCTTTTCGTTTTCATTTAAAGAAATCTTAAACATTATAGCCACACAAATGTGGTTCAGGCAACGCGTATTGATTATATTCACTGCACATAACGTTTGCCTATTTATAACAAAACGAAATATAAAACACAAACCTGCCTCTTTTCGTTTTAAATATAATATAAAAATATTAAACATTTTAATATGGTCCATGCAATATGTGCATTTGTACTAAACAACAGATGTTGCAGTAAACAACATTTCAGATCATCTTCGTTGTATTAAAATTTAAAATGACAAAACTCAACCCAGTCTCTTTTTGTTAAATTTCAGTTTTATCAATATTAGCTATTATAAATGTATAAGTAAAAGGTAAAGTTACAAGAAGCTATACAAATAAAGCAAACAATTCAGTCAAACATAAAAAGTCATGCGCTCGATCTAGTCTAACCATACAACGGTACAAGTTAAATATAGCTTATAAAGTTATGAAACTTCCCCTCAGCCAAAACGATTGCCCAGGGAACAAATTATAGATTCACGAGACCAAAAATCGCCCGTTAGATATAGACAAGACGAATTATATCTCATGTTTAACCACTACAGAGACGTCAGAGTCCGCGGCAAACCTCAAAACGTCTAGCCGATGAAAGGCTGTTCCAGGCGGGGTACATCGCGCCGAGCGCCCGGTCATCGCTGGATCTCACAACTGGATACAATTTTCATAAATCTTTATAAATAAACCACAGATTTGAGCTTTAAACAACTACATTCTCGCCTGAAAAACTCTTAAAACTACATTTCATGATACAGAAACAGTAGTATTATATGTCAACTGTATTAAAAAATGGCGCTTCTTATGTTGTCATTCTCCGTGGCGCTGCCTTTCAGCTGTCAATCAAGCTGTCAATCAAAGTTAACCACGCCCTTATTGTCATACATTTTATATCTAAATACTATCTAAACTAACGAGTTAGAAAAAAATTCACTACCCTCGCCGTTGTCAGGCACTCGGAACCTATCGAAAAATCCAATAAAAGTCCATGGGACCAACCTGTAAAAACATGATTTTATGCTGTGAAAACGGACATTTTAACATGGGGGCTATGGACATTTGCTCCCTTTTGGGACCTTCCCCTAGCGGATTTTCGATGTATTGCAGTTTTTCGCACTTCCGGGTAGGCTTCATTTTTCAGATCAGAATGTTGCCCCTTGCTCTGGTTGCCATGGCAGTACGAGCGGAAACCAGGGACAACGCGGATATGACGCCATTGACGGCGACAAAACGGAAATAAAGAAACGTACTCGGTTACTAACGTAACCTCGGTTCTCTCTAGAGAGGAAACGAGTACTGCGTAAATCTTACGCTAGGGGAAAATCTCTTTTCCGCGAGATACTGAAGCCAAAAAATTATCCTTAATTTTGAAATAATGTAAAACGCGTTGCGGCAGCATGCAGACACAGGCGAGACGGCTTGTGCGCCTATTGGCTGCCCTGCGGCAACTGCAGCAGCCTATCGATAAGGCCCACTCGTGACGTCAGCTCCAATGGGGGCGCTTCGCGCCCAATACGTCACGTCCCGCCAGAATGGGCGTGGTCTAGGGCTATAAACATAGCTTCGAGAGGCTAGCTCACTGGTTTTTCATCGCCGAAGCGAACCAGAGCGTGTGCAGGCACGGCAAGATACGCAGTACTCGTTTCCTCTCTAGAGAGAACCGAGGTTACGTTAGTAACCGAGTACGTTCTCTTACGAGAGGTACTCTCGTACTGCGTAAATCTTACGCTAGGGGAAACAGTGTAAAACGCCGTGCATGCTAAGATCCAGCACCAAAGTCCCAAGGGCAAGTGCCCGGGCTCATATAGTACATGATCATAATGGACTCACAGAGAGCCCAGGAAAGAGTGGCTAGAATAGCATCATTCCTGTAATAATACAACATCTTATAAGGAGCAGTTATACTGATGATGTGTCGTACAGTCAGGGCGACCCCCGGCCTGGACTGACGAATATAGTGGGTCTTACACACTGCCCATAGAGCTGCGCGATCCAACAGCGAGCATTTGCTCAAGCAGTTTCAGTATTCTGGCCCGAACACATCAGGGCAGACAGTACCGATTTTAGACCGAAAGCAGCTTAGCCTGCAAGGCGGGAACCTCTAGGTTATAAAACCTTATAAATGTAGACGGGGAGGCCCAGCCTGCCGCCATACAGATATCTTGCAAGGCAATCCCACTAGACCAAGCCCACGACGAGGCCACGCCTCTCGTGGAGTGTGCTCTGACTCCAAATGGGCACTGTAAGCCCTTAGAGGTATAAGCCAGCGCTATAGCATCAACTATCCAACTGGATAGGCTCTGTTTCGACACGGCAAGTCCCTTAGAACGTCCGTAGAGTGAAAACAAAGAGCTGCTCTGTCTGTCTGAAAACAGACGTGCGAGACACATAAGCTCTTAATGCTCTGACTGGGCAAAGGAAGCTTGCGTCTCCTTCCTCGTCAGAGACCGGTAAGGCTGACAGGGAATGACCTGCGCCCTAAACGGTGTGTTGAGGGATTTTGGAACATAACCGTGCTTAGGTTTGAGTATAACTCTTGAGTCATTAGGCCCAAACTCCATACACGTCGCGCTTACTGAGAGCGCGTGTAAGTCCCCTGTGCGCTTCACTGAAGCGAGAGCCAGAAGAAACACTGTCTTGAAAGACAGGTGTTTAAGATCAATCGTCTGTAAAGGCTCGAATGGGTCACCTTTCATGGCTTCCAGCACTGTAGAAAGGTTCCATACAGGGACTGAGGGAGGCCTGGGAGGATTCAGTCTCTTAGCTCCTCTAAGGAAGACGATGACTAAATCGTTCCTTCCTACTGACTGACCCAGCGTTGTTTTTGAGAACGCTGCTATGGCCGCCACATACACTTTGAGCGTGGAAGGGGTCCTGCCCTTGTCCAACAGCTCTTGTAGGAAGGAGAGAACCTCCGTCACCCCACAGTCTAGGGGCGACACGCCACGAGCTGTGCATCAGCTGGAGAACACTGACCATTTCGAGGAATAGAGACGTCGCATAGACGGAGCTCTAGCCTGCGTGATCGTGTTTAACACTCCGCTTGGGGAGGTCAGCGGGTACCCGTTGATGGCCCAAACATGAAGGGACCACAGCTCTGGGCGCGGATGCCAAAACGAGCCCTTGGCCTGAGAGAGGAGGTCCCTCCTCACTGGCACTGGCCATGGGGCAGTGCTTGCTAGCTGCATCAGAACTGGGAACCAGGGTTGGTTTTTCCAGAACGGCGCTACGAGTAGCACTGAGCATCCTTCTCTGATCCGTTCTATCACCTGAGGCAGGAGAAAGACGGGAGGAAAG
Organism: Leuciscus leuciscus; assembly: GCF_965113295.1. Taxonomy (NCBI): domain Eukaryota; kingdom Metazoa; phylum Chordata; class Actinopteri; order Cypriniformes; family Leuciscidae; genus Leuciscus; species Leuciscus leuciscus. Next base: position 32,060,709 of record NC_138730.1, read on the forward strand.
GCATAGAGCGGGCGGCGGGGCCATACGTGAGCCAGCGCGTCCCTGCTCTTGGAGAAAAATTCCAGACAGTGAGCGTTTTCTTGAGACGCGAACAGGTCTACTTCCGCTCTGCCGAATTTCTTCCACAGCAGCTGGACTGTCTGTGGGTGTAGAGGCCATTCGCCTGTCGGAACATTGTTTCTGGACAGTCTGTCCGGTCCTACGTTCAGGAGCCCTGGCACATGCGCTGCTCTCGGCGAGAGCAGGTTGCGCTGAGCCCACACCAGGAGGCGTTCTGTCAGCCTGTGCAGGTTTCGGGACCTGAGGCCGCCCTGGCGATTTATGTAGGACACCACTGACATGTTGTCCGAGCGGACCAGGACGTGGTGTCCTCGTATTTAGGGACAAAAACGCGTCAGTGCGTTGTCTACTGCCAACATTTCGAGGCAGTTTATGTGTAGAAGCTTCTCCCGTTCTGACCATTGGCCGAAGAACGGTCTGCCCTTGAGCAGTGCTCCCCATCCCAAGGTGGAGGCGTCCGTAGACACTACCTTCACACTCGAGGAAGTCCCCAGGCTAACACCTGATTGGTACAAGTCGTTTGCTTTCCCAGGTTTCAGAGCTGCGATGCATTTCTGATTGACCTTGAGACGAAGCAGACCGGAAGCCCACGCTCGGCGCGGTACTCGCGCTTTCAGCCAGAACTGTAGCGGGCGCATGCGAAGCAAGCCCAACTGAAGTACTGATGATGCTGAGGCCATGAGACCTAGCATCCTCTGAAATTCCTTGAGCGGGACAGATGCGCCGCAGCGGAAAGAGCTCGCTGCGCGCTGAATGTCTAGTACGCGCTCTGGTGACAGTCGCGCTATCATAGACAGCGAGTCCAGTTCTGTGCCCAGAAAAGATATTATCTGTCTGGGAGACAGAGAACTCTTCGCCCAATTGACCCAGATTCTCGAGGTGATCGAGCAAAATGGTCCTGTGCTCTATGAGCACCGAGTGAGATTGAGCTAGAATCAGCCAATCGTCCAAGTAGTTCAATACTCGCATGCCCTGTAGTCTGAGGGGTGCGAGCGGCTAGAGACAAGCCGAACGGTAGGACTGAGCACTGATATGCCTGGCCCTCGAAGGCGAATCTCAAACGTCGCCTGTGACGTGACGCTATTTGTATTTGAAAATATGCGTCTTTCAGATCTATTGACACAAACCAATCTCCTCGGCGAATGTGCGTGAGGGTTTTTCTGGTCGTGAGCATTCCGAACTGTTGCTTCGCAAGCACTCTGTTCAGTTGCCTTAGATCTAGTATGGGTCTGAGACCCCCGTCTTTTTTCAGTACCAGGAAGTATCTGCTGTATAGCCCTCCTTCACTCTGAGCTTGAGATAAAGGCTCTATGGCCCCTTTGCTCAACAGTTTCAAAATTTCGGCTCGAAGTAGGTGGTGCTACTTCTGTTTTTACCGTAGCTTCGACGCGCGTCACATAGCGGCGAGGGCGTCGGCGAAACTGTAGCGAATAGCCTCTTTCTATAATGTCTAGCACCCACTTCAAAACCCCCGGGTAGCCTTGCCCATGCATCTGCACGAATGGCTAGGGGCTGAATGCGGAGCGCGCTCTGGTCGCTCAGCGACAGAGGGGCTTCGGTGTGCTGTAACATAAGCGTCGCGCTTCGAGGCAGGGGGCGCGCTGATAACAGCGGGCAGATTGCCCGCGCTCGACTCCTTTGCGGTGGTCAACCGAGAGGGGAGGGCTGGGCGAGTCCCGTAGGACCTGTCATGTCTATGTGTGAATGTGGGCGCGGGATAGCGGGCACATTTACAACACTGAGAGCATTGTCCGCCTGAGCAGAGCGAATGCACGTTGGTTTTGTTTTTACAGAAACCTTGAGATATGCGGAACGTAGTGTTTGTGGGCACTGGGCAGTGGGCACATTTACCACGTTTAATGCGCAATCGACCTGGGTCGATTTCATGTGCGCGAGCCCTGTGTGACGGGCTGTGTTTGTGTGTAGGAATTTCGTCTACATTCGTAACACCATCGGCCGTGGCCGGGACACCAGAAAATACACTCTTATGGGATTTATCTGGGTAGCCGTAAAAGCGGCGTTTGTGTGCAGGCAAGCGGGCTATTTCGCCGACTTGTTTACTGCAGAATACACTGGAACAGTCGCATTTACTGGAACTGAACGAGCGAGAAGTTGCCATAGAAACAGAAAGCGTCAACATGCTGGCGTTTGTTTGCAGGCGTGCGTGTATTACAGCAGGCTTGTTCACTGCAATATTGACATTTCCAGTCGTCTGAACTTCAGAGGCGGAAACCATAGAAACAGAGTTTGGGTGCAGGCGAACGGGTTGTACCACGCGCTCGTTGGCTGCAAAATACACATCTGCAGTCGCCTTTTCAGGGAACTGCCAGAGCGAGAATTGACGGCAAAAAGTGTGTTTTGCCGGTAGACCCGGGATTCGATCGCGGGTCTCTCGCGTGAAAATCTGACAATCTACCACTGGACCACAGAGGAAGACACATAGACATTCAGTAGCGCGAGTATTATCAAAGAGCGTCAACATGCTGGCGTTTGTTTGCAGGCGTGCGTGCAAAACAACAGGCTCGCTCACTGCAATATTGACATTTCCAGTCACCTGAAATTAAGAGGGGAATGAGAAATGTGTCAGGAGTGGAGGTCGGCCCGGCCGCAGCGGGGCTAAAAACACCCTTTTCTCCTTTCGCCAGTGACGCACGGGAACCATAGAAACGGTGTTTGGGTGCAGGCGAGCGGGTTGTACAGCGCGCTCGTTGGCTGCAAAATGCACATCTGCAGTCGCCTTTCAGGGAACTGACAGAGCGAAGCATTGGCGGCATAATGTATCTGCCGTTAGACCGGGATTCGAACCCCGGTCCCTCGTGCGAAAAACCTAAGATTCCGCCACTGAGCCACAGGGGGGGAACACAAAGGTGTATAGATGCATGAGCATATAAGAGAGCGTCAACATGCTTTCTTCGGCGTTTGCTTGCAAGCGTGCGTGTTACAACAGGCTCGTTTGCTGCAATATTGATATTTCCAGTCGCCTAATCAGGGAACTGAGTTGTCTTTTCGCCGGTGAGTGACGCGTGAATGGGGCGCAAGGGCAGGGTAGCTTTCTTGTAACGTAAAGAAAAACTAACCCCGATCGTCCGCTTCCAGCCTCCCTTGTGAACGGCGCAGTTTGCGCGGCTCGAACAGAGGGAGAGAGAAAGCTAGCCCCGTGACCGTCCGCTCCTGACATCCCCTGTGAACGGCGCGGTTTGCGCGGCTCGAACAGAGGGAGAGCAGGTATCATCCCCCAAGCAGGCAAGGCAAGCGGGCGCACCGGCGAGCTTTGCGGGTTGGGGGGGGCGGAGGAGCAGTCTCGGAGAAGGATGCCAGGTGAGTCCTCAGAGTCACCAGGCAGTAACTGGCTCGCAGTGAGGGCGGTCGCCGTCAGCGAGCGCGAGCGCGAGAGCTGCGTGATCCTCAGGAAAGGGGCGTCTTGAAAAAGACGCCCGGCTCTTTTAGTGCAATGAGAGTGTGTGTCGCGGCGGCGAGCACACACACATACACAAAACACAGTAGCAGAGAAAGGATATAACGCCGGATAGCGCAGCAGGAAGGCGACTGAAGGCGGCGCGGCCAGCGGCTTCAGAGTGTCGACTCGTCCCGCTGAAAGGCTTTTTCAGACGGCGCGGCTTCTCTCCGGATCCAGCGATGCGAGAGCTTCGCTGAAGAGATGAAAAATCAGTGAGCTAGCCTCTCGAAGCTATGTTTATAGCCCTAGACCACGCCCATTCTGGCGGGACGTGACGTATTGGGCGCGAAGCGCCCCCATTGGAGCTGACGTCACGAGTGGGCCTTATCGATAGGCTGCTGCAGTTGCCGCAGGGCAGCCAATAGGCGCACAAGCCGTCTCGCCTGTGTCTGCATGCTGCCGCAACGCGTTTTACATTATTTCAAAATTAAGGATAATTTTTTGGCTTCAGTATCTCGCGGAAAAGAGATTTTGCCCTAGCGTAAGATTTACGCAGTACGAGAGTACCTCTCGTAAGAGAACGGGACGTTTCTCGAATTAAATTACAAATTTCTCCTGGTTTGAAAGTTGTTGGAAACAGTCGGGATAATGTAAGTACACAACGAAAAAATATATATAACATAGATATAGTGATTTTTGCTATTTTTAAAGCAAAAAAGTTACATATTGTGGCTTTAAACAGAATGTTTTATAATTCCAAGCTCTCTTACGTTATTTTTTTAAACTTTCATTTAATTTAAAAAAATTTTTTTTTATGTTGTGTCAAAAAATGATTTGATATTATGTGGGCACAACTGGAACATGTAGATTTTGAAACCATTTAAAATTGGTCCTGAATATCTGAAATACTAATCATCATTATGAGACTACCTCTTGATAAGAACAGCGTATAAATGTTTGAGACATTTGCTAATTGATTTGTTATGTTGCTGTTACTTCCAGTTTCTGTAAGGCATGGACAGTTTTCCTGTCACTGGGCTGCAGGGCACAGTAGTAAACAGCAGAATCATCCACATGTGTAGAGGATATTCTCAGATTCATACGCTTGATTCCTTTATCGGCCATTGCATACAGACGAAGCTTGGGCTCTGAATGACCAGTGGTCTCAGTGTAAAAAATGAGAAACTCAGGTTTAGATGCGGGATACTGACGGTACCACTGCAAACTGCGAATATTGCCACTGTAGTTGCAGGACAGTGTAACATCTTCTTTTGCTAAAACATGCTTCTCCATGGATAATGAGGTTATCACATCTGCATTAGCATTCTCGAAGGTAAACTTAACTGGACATGGAATGGTTAGAAAATTCTTAAAGTATTTTGAATTTGAATTTCAAGGAACAGAATATATTTATTGTATGGATGGTGATTGATTGTCTTTTTTCAGTCAATTTTTGTATTGATTACAACTTAATTCATTGCCAGCTGTAAATGACTGTTTTCTTTGAGGGATGTCCTTGCTAAATAAAACGTAAAATGAAAAAAGAAATACAATCTGATCAAGGTCAACAATCTCAAATGGCTAATAATGTACATGTAAATACCGTTTTAGCTGCATAATGCAATATCACAGATAGATCATAATGGTAGAGAAAGATAACAATTTATATAGCAAAGAAAAGGAAAGACAAGAGAGAGAAATAATAACTCTTAGAAATATGACTATGCAATAGAAACATGATAAGAAGGTTTTTGTACAGTGTATTTGCGTTTCCTGTCACTGTGGGCTGCAGAGCACAGTAATACACTGCAGAGTCAGATACAGCAGCAGAGGAGATCTCCAGATCCACACGGTTATCATTATGGAGTTTGATGGACATATGGGGGAGAGGTGGAGAAGCTGGAACTTCAGTTTTAGTCGACTTCACAATCAGCAGCAGAAACTCTGGTCTTGATCCAGGCTTCTGCCGGTACCAGTGGAGACTGTAAGCTGATACATCATATGTACAGGACAGAGTGATGTTGCTTCCTCCAGTTAAAACTACAGATGGTTGGTTTGGTCTGATGATATTCCCATTCGCTTCACCTGCAAAAACATTAAATAATCAAGCACGGTAATGGATTCAATTCAGAGCAAAGCAAATGGACATTTGTTTTATATTTTTTGTGATGTTCTGAAAAACAGAGCAAAATGTACATGAGTAATACTTACAGTAACTGAGGATAAATATTAAAACAGAAGAGATGAGTAACATGATTCTGTAGTTTGAGTTCAGATTAGTATCATCAGTATGAAGGTAAGTCATTGTTTTCTCTGATTTATTCTGTAGGAGTTGACAAAACATTGAGCTCCTCCCACACATACTGTACGTCCTTCTCATCTTACTCTACAAATACTCAATAGAAAAAAACTGTAGTCAACAACCTAAATTTGGCATTATGTCAGTCTGATTCATTTATTGCACTCTTTATTGAGTGAACACTCAGTTGCACATGGTGTTTTAAAGGCATGTTCAACTGTTGTGTCCTGATTCTCTAAAATATAAACCATTAATAATATTATACCTTTTAATACAGATGAAGGGCATTAATGCTTGAGACATTTGATAGTTGTATTGAGTCATTGTTTTTTAATCTGCATTGTGCATCATGATCATCTGCCTTAAATATAATTTCTGATTGAGTTTTTGTAGGGTGCAGTTGTGTTTCCTGTCACTGTGGGCTCCAGGGCACAATAGTACATGGCAGAGTCTTTGACTTCTGTAGAAGAGATAGTCAGATTCATTTGTTTGACGCCTTTATCAGCTACAGCGGTCAGACGGAGAGAGGAGTCTGATTTGGGGCTGGTCTCAATGAACACAATGAGGTTCTCAGGTTTGGATCCGGGATACTGACGGTACCACTGCAAATTTCGAACACTTTCAGTGTATTTGCAGATCAGTGTAACATCTTTTCCTTCCAAAACCTGCATATCTGTGTTTAATGGTGTTATCACGTCTGCATCAGCATTCTCTGTTTAAAATAAATAAACAAACAAAAATTCATCATTTCTAATGGACAAATTTAAATTGTCAACAGTATAAACAGGGGGAAATCATTCCTGCAGTAATTGTTATGAACTCACCTTTTAGAAGAGAAAATATAATGAAAACCAGGAGCAACATCTGCACAACAAGAGACAATGACTTTGAGAGTCAAGACATACAGTTTCCTTACAGTTACAGTTTATAAAAGTGACTCAATGTAAGTCTGTCTGCTCTGTTTTTAATCTGAACTGAGACTGAACTACAATTGGTTCTTAGAGCTCCACCTTCTGGAAGAATGCAGGTGAGATCAATTTTGCTACAATCATTTCATATGGCATGCATCTATGGCATGGTTCTAGGTTTTGCTTAAAGAAATGTTTTTCTAGCATGTGAGTTCATACGGTGTACTGGTTAACTTAGCGTATTGTAAATTATAGTGTGTTTTGTCTTGTAAAAGTGGCCTTTAATTACCAATAATTAATAAGTTAAATGTGCACTAACATTTGCTAAAATTGTAGTTCTCAGTGATAAGCAATACTATAGAGCGTATTGTTTACAAACTCTTTTTAAATTGAGCATCATGAATTTCTATTTTGAATATAATTTCTGATTGAGTTTTTGTAGGGTGCAGTTGTGTTTCCTGTCACTGTGGGCTCCAGGGCACAATAGTACATGGCAGAGTCTTTGACTTCTGTAGAAGAGATAGTCAGATTCATATGTTTGATGACTTTATCAGCTACAGCGGTCAGACGGAGAGAGGGCTCTGATTTGGGGATGGTTTCAAAGAACAAAATGAGGTTCTCAGGTTTGGATCCGGGATACTGACGGTACCACTGCAAATTTGTAACACTTTCAGTGTATTTGCAGATCAGTGTAACATCTTTTCCTTCCAAAACCTGCATATCTGTGATTAATGGTGTTATCACATCTGCAGCAGCATTCCCTGTAAAAAGAAAAATAATATATTATTATGGACTAATTCAGATTGTCAACAGGATAAAGAGAAAAATCACTTCTACAGTAATTATAAATGACTCACCAATTAGAAGAGAAAATATAATGAATACCAGGAGCAACATCTGCACTAATAAGAGACAATTGACTTTGAGAGTCAAGACTTACAGTTCCCTCCTAAGTATACTGTAAGTGACTCAACATACTGTATGTCTGCTCTGTTTTTAAACAATTGAACTGTGACTAGAAGGTTTCCTAGAGCTCCACCTTCTGGCAAAATATATTGCACCTATTCCAGAATATAATGATTTTTACAGTGCCAGCGTGTCTGAAATTAATTTCAAGAGAAACAAAGGGAAATGTTAAACTGATAAAAATTGCAAAAATAAAATAATTATTATTATTTTCCCTGAAATAATTTAAGGTTAAAGAACAGTAAAAATTAGTTAATGGCAATATTTTATTATCATATAAATACTTATAATTATAATTATATGGCAAAAACTAAATAATGTGCAAATTGTTCACTGTATGTTATTGGAACTGTTCTGCATGTATGAACACAGCATGGGAATTGCAGTTGGCTGCATCCAGTGGAAAAATGCATAGTTTTTTGAGGCTCCTCATCAGTTGAAGTCACGAATTCTGCAAACTCCTGATAGCAGTGGGAAGCTGGCGAAAACTTAATAAACTTTTATAATTATTTTTCTAATTGAAAAATCAGGCATATTAAGCAAGATAAGAAAGTAATTTAAAAACCTGAATCAACCGTGATAGCGACACCAAGAGTAAATTGCAGTGGTGGAAAGTAACAAACTACTTTCATTACAGTAGCCTACTTGGATACTTTTTCTACTTTTTTGAGGACAATTCAATTGTGGTAGGCCTACTTTTAGTTTAGTTGTATAAAATAAGTAGCCTATTCGGTTGTTAAGTCGTGACGTAACCACTCTCCGATAATACTCTTTCCGGGTCCAAAGTCAAGGCCGCATTAATGCACGGGCTTACCTGGGCTGAAGCCCAGGGGCCTCCCATGTTCATGATGAGCTGAAAAGGCCATATTTTTTTTAACTTGTCAGATTTTGTCGCTGTGTCGCTAGTCGCTTGTGGGCGTTGGTAGTGCTGTCGCTCTAATGTTATTGTTATGGTGAGTTCACACCAAACGCGAATAGAGCGTCTGGCGCGAGTGATTTCAATGTCAATGCAAAGACGCGTTTACGCAAGTCTAGATGTCCCGCGGCGCGAATGAGGCGTTTTAGACTGCTCGTCTGGCCACATCTATACAAAACACCATCACAAGTGATATTATACAACTATATAATTTTAATTTGACTAGGAATTAGGCTCAAAAGAAACAGTATGCTGTTGGGAGAGTGTTTTTTATATTACCAGTGGTAATTTACCACACAGCAATGTTCAGGGATTAAATCATTTACTAGATTAACGATTGATCAATCTACAAATTAAACTCACTCATACTGTCATAAATTACTAAACCGTCATCCGAATTTGACAAATAATAAATTGTCTTGTCCCTAATAGTCAACATAATGCAGGGGAAACTGTAAAATGAACTGCAGCAGTGCTAAACTTGCATCATAAAACTACAACACTCGAACTATAAATGTATGAATTAAACTCACTGAGACTGTCGACAGTTTCTTTTCCATGCATTATTTTATTATATCCATGTTTGTGGTTAGTTACAGTCAAATCATATAAAACAGTGAAATCGCCCTCGAACTCTTCTGTCTTGCCTGCACTGCACTCGAGACGGTGACGGGAGCTGAGCTCCACTGAAAGGCTTCTTTCCTATTGGTTGTCGCTCGCGAAAATCGCTTCTCATTTGCATAAAGTTGAAATTTAGTTGCTGTGTGTGGTTGTTAAAGGGATAGTTCACTTTGAAATTAATTTTTGGTATGTTTTAGCTTACCTCAAGGGCATCCAAGATGTAGGTGTCTTTTTTTCCGCAGTAGTTTCAATTTAGATATTTTTAGGTCAAACCGTTCTTGTCTGTCAGTCATATAATGCAGGTCTATGGTCACTGTCTCAAAGAGCATGCACAGAGTCCAAATTAAAACAATTCCCTGTCGTCCAAATTAAACAATTCCCCATCGTAAGTACACATTGATGGCCTAAGACACGAAACGAGCGGTTTGTGTGAGAAAACGAACAGTATTTATATCGTTTTTACCGCTTATACACAGCCATGTCCAAGTGATCTGATCTGACGTGTGCGCAGACTGGTGCATAGAAATATACACTAGATGTCGCCTTGCCTACGGCAGTTCATTGGAACGAATGTCTTTAAGGCGACATCTAGTGTATATATCTATGCACCAGTCTGCGTACACGTCAGATCCGATCACTTGGACATGGCTGTGTATAAGCGGTAAAAACGATATAAATACTGTTCGTTTTCTCACACAAACCGCTCGTTTCGTGTCTTAGGCCATCAATGTGTACTTACGATGGGGAATTGTTTAATTTGGACGACGGGGAATTGTTTTAATTTGGACTCTGTGCATGCTCTTTGAGACAGTGACCATAGATAGACCTGCATTATATGACTGACAGACAAGAACGGTTTGACCTAAAAATATCAAAATTGAAACTACTGCGGAAAAAAAGACACCTACATCTTGGATGCCCTTGAGGTAAGCTAAAACATACCAAAAATTTATTTCAAAGTGAACTATCCCTTTAAATAAAGTGTCTTGTGTTTATGTGCTCAGTGATATGTTAATAACAATATTAAAATTAAAAACAATATGAAAAAACTCACTGTTGTAGGTCTCGAAAGAAACTAATGCATTTTGTGATGTAGATTACCTAGATAGGCTTTTACACTTTTTAAAAATGAGACTATAAATCGAGGGGATGGGGGGCCTACAAAACCTCTCAGCCCCGGGGCCTAACATTAGGTTAAGGCGGCTCTGTCCAAAGTCCAGGTCCTCTCTACCTACCTACCGCTTTCGCTAGTGTTTTTGTTATTATTGAGTGTTTTTACAATGCCGCAGTGCTGTGTCCCGTGTCCCGAGCTAACTCACTTCAACCTCGTAAATCTTCTTTTTCATTGATGTCTGGACTCTACCCTTAATTATGCCACCTGAGTGATGAGCTACACTAAACACTCTGTTGGTGTTAAAGGAATTTAAACCCTTTTTGACCGCCAAGGGTGCCTCACTAAGAAGGACGTGATCGTAAATAAATTTACAGGTTCCACCATTGTTATTTCTGGCCGAGAGGAGCGCTTGGACCCGGAAAAGGCTAAACGTCACGCGTGACGTCAGACTTAACAATCGGATAGCCTAACTATTTTTATTTTTCACCAAAAGCCGTACAAAAAAGACGGATCAACGGGGCAAGCTGGCATTTGATTGGAACTTAACTGCTGGGGTGGAGCCCTGGCCTGCACTGACTCGGGTGCAAAACCAATCAAAACTTTCAGTGCAGCTGGAGGCGGGGCTGTATATAACATTTCGATCATGTTAGTGAATGTGAGCAAGCTATACTCACTGCTCATATTTTTTTTTTAAATGGTAATTTTGGCCACCTTTTAAATGGGTAAAACCATTGATATGAGCAGAGCACAGAGCAGTTTAAGTAAATAGACAGCTCGGCTCATTCAAAAATGTGCATTATGCATGGATGGCACAATATGATGTAAGTGTCTAAAATGCATGCGGACAGTTCAGATGAATGACAATGTTTGCCCTCTTTAACTTAATGATGTTAAACTTATGTATGAAGCAAACTGTTTGCTGAAATAACACAACATTAACAACAACACTGAATAGATGCGTTCATTATAGCAACAACAGTATATCCTGGTGCGTTTTCTTTCCGAATCATCAATGGCTGATAGAAAGAAAAATAGCATTTTATTTAAGATAAAGACCTGCAAGTCATGCAGAGGTGAGTTATAAAATGTTCTATAAATAAATATATAATGCTCTGATATTTCAATCACTAATGAAGACACAATGAGTAAGAGAACAAATAAGAGGGCCATTTTTTTACTATTCAGTGAAGACTCATTAGTTTAGGGTTAGTAGTGAAACTATGATATTCTAGGGTAGCCTATACATGAAAGCTTTGTATGATTTTTAACATGATACCATGAAATTGCACCCCATTTATTATTTTACCGACGCCTTCCTATTCATTCTGTTTTAATTCCTTTGTTCAAACTTTCACACTTTACCTTCTTTACCTTTGTGTCAATGCCCTTCTTTAAAAATAATCTATACTTTTTTAGTCATAAAATATAATTGCTCTTGGCAACAGGTGCACAAGGGCTAGCTAGTATGTTAGCTTAGCATAGCGTCAAAACACAGCAATTTATGAGATTAATACCATATTTTGCTTCAAACTAACTATTACATCAGTGGAGTGTTTGAAATAATTTACTTCTCTGATCCGATGTGGCTTTTTATGAATGGGAGAAATGTCTCTATTTGGGCTACAACGATATCCGAATGCCTTTATGCATATAATGGATTTCCTGGAATGCCATAAGTTTTATTACTCCTGTGAGTCTCACTTGTGGACTTTCTGAGGGTGCGCTCCGGCTTCCAGTATGAACGAAACAGACACTACATGAGACTGTTTAGCCTTCATAATGCACACATCTACCCATAATAATAATAATAATAATAATAATAATAATAATAAAGTTATTTGTAATGTTGTAACTTAACTTCAATATTTCTACTTGTATTCTGAATTATTTCTTAAGTAAATAATTGTTAAGTTATACCATTAGCAAGATTTTTGTGTAAAGTAAACAGGTTTCCTGTCACTATGGGCTGCAGAGCACAATAATACTGTGCAGAGTCTGTTACTTTAGCAGGGCTGATTTCCAGTTCAATGAGCTTTCTGTGTTTGTCAACTTCAGCAGAAAACCAGTGGGCTGATGGATCTGCTTTCACTGGATCTCCAGATTCAGTGATGGAGAGAAGGAGTTCTGGTTTGGATCTCTGATACTGATGATACCACAGTAGATTGTAAACAGCACCACTGTAGTTACAGGAGAGAGTAACACTGTTACCATCTTGAGCTTCTTTTTCAGGACCATGAGAAGTTATTAGATCACTAAGAGAGTCTCCTGTCAAAGAAAAATAGTCACTTAAATTTAAACCCTTAAATCATTTTAAATGCTAATGAATGGCAAATTCAAATGAAGAATTAAAATGGAAAGTAAAACAGTCTGACCTGCGAGTGCTGAAAGGAACAAAAGAAAATAGACCTGCATAATGTTGTTTTAACTCACAGAATGACAGCATTCTCAGAAGTCAGAAATGAAGAAAAAAAAAAAACACACTCTCATAGAGCTCCTCCTTCTGGCAGCTTTGAAGGATTACGAAATATAAAGTTTTATTCTACCTCCAACAGTTGGGAATCATAAAGAATTGAATGACACTTATTCAAATTAATCTCTCAGTTAGTTAGATGTAGATATGTGCTTGATTAACTACAAAGGACTCATTTGACAAATAATTTGACTAATTTAAATTTTTTTGATTCACAAAAAAAAAACGCTCATATGTGTTATTTGTTCTATAATCGAACTACACAGATTGTATGTTTTTAATTCATTAAAAGGAACCAGAGAATATTGAGAAATATTGTGATTAATCAAATTGACTTTTCATACTCAGAGATGCTCAGTTTTATTTCATTTATAGATTTAAATGTATATTTTGAAACATAATTTCCTCATTATTACTTGATTCAAGTGGAGTGATCGCACTTAATGTTTGTTTGAATCTGATATCTGATCTATGTCTGCTGATAATGATGCCAGGTTTTTGTGCAGTGTTGGAGTGTTTACAGTCACTGTGGGCACCAAGGCACAGTAGTACAATGCTGAATCTTCCATTTCTGCTGAAAAGATGCTCAGATGCATACGTTTGTATCCTCTCTCAGCCACAGATGAAAGCCGAAGTGCAGGCTCTGACTGGCCACTAAGCTCAGTGGCAAATATAAGGTACTCTAGTCGAGATCCTGGATATTGTCGATACCACTGCAAGGTGTTAACAATACCACTGTATTGGCAGGAGAGGGTACACAAACAACAATGCTAGATTATTTCATAAATTAAGATGCATGTTGTTCACTCATAATTTACATAATCATTGGATTAAATGTAAAAAAAATTAATAACTGACCTTTGAGCAGAGAAATAATGATGAAGACCAGGAAAAACATCTGACCAGTGAAGGGACAAAAATGACTATGTGAATCAACTGCACATTTCTTCCTTAGATATAAGTAACTCAAATAGTACAGGAGCTGAGTAATAAAAATGTGTATCATGTAGCTCCTCCCTACAGGAGAATATGGGTAAGAAAAGGGTTTTATGATCATTGATCTGAGAACCTTTGATTGTATTATAGGTGTGTGAGTGATATGATCCTTACTTAAAAAACTAAATAATAATCAACCGTATCCCAACAGTTTGGAATGAGTGTAAAATTAAAAATGAGCATATGCTAAAATATCATTAAATACTTGTTAACACTGACTATAGATTGAAATATATAGTTGAACTTGGAATATTATTATCATCAACAAATATGTCTAAAATATACATTTATGTTTTTATAGTAGGCTTAACCTTGGGAAGAAACAATCAGACTAGACTCTTAGCTAAACTCAGTTTACTCAGTGCTTTTAGATACAGAGAGAGTTTAAAGTTTTTATGATCAACTAAAATCCACATGTAAAACAAATGCTATTGAAACTGAACTAGTATCTGAGATAATTGACAATATCTTACAGATCAGATGTCAAACGTTTGAATCACCGACCTTGAAGCAGACAAAGTATATCAGGGTCAAAATCTGATTTGCACAGATATTTTAAAAAAGACCTACAGAATAAAACTGCACAATTATTTCATAAGATAAAACTTAAAATTAACAGGAGCTGGAGAACAGACTAAAATAATCAAGTGATAAAGTCTTTTCTGTCTAGTGTAAGTCATAGAGCGCCACCTCCTGGCAAAATACGGTCAAGTTGAGCCTTTCTGGGAAGACGTAAACCTAGTGAATATGCATGATGCGATTTGTTCCAGTAAAAGTGAGGCTATTGTGTGGCTAGTGATGCTATTCCAGTGAGGCTATTCACACATTTAGCATTTAGCAAGAGGATGAAGTAAATGTCTGAATAATCGTCTTTCTTGAATGAAGGCATGGGAGGTTTTTGTATGATGCTGTTAGATTTCCTGTCACTGTGGGCTTCAGGGCACAGTAATACATGGCAGAATCTGCCTGTACAGCAGAGGAGATCTTCAGATCCACTTGTTTAATATCTTGATGAACTTTAGCAGAAAATCTGTCTGGTGTATCACTCATAGCTCCACGTGGGAAGATGTAAAGGAGGAACTCCGGTTTGGATCTGGGATATTGTCTGTACCATTGTAAGTTCTCTACAGTAGATGTATAGTCTTTGTAACTGCAGGACAGAGTAACAGTGTCACCAACAAGTTTATTTTCATCCCCTGACAAGGGTTTTATTGCATCTGCCTCTGTGTGGCCTATAAATTGAGAATAAACACCTGGTTAGATAAATCAAACAGTAACTTAACCGTAAAAAGTATAGCAGTAAATAAGAAAAAAGTAACTGATCTAGATTGGAGAGAAAAAACTTTATCTTACCAATAAATGTCCACAAAAAACTGAGGAGAGTGAAAATAATCATGATAGCAGATATCTGAAGAATATGAAGGACTTGAGTATAAATATCATTCAGACTGGATGCCTTTGAGTTCTGACAACCTCCTTCAGATGAAAATGCTTCTACATCATGATATTAAGCCCCGCCTTCTGGCAAAATTCTTCACAAAATACTTCTGTTTGTTCTGTCTTTAGGCCCTGTCCCAAATGGAACCCTAAGCCCTTGCAGTCTTCCTCCGAGTCCACACTTTGTGATGTAATGCAGGTTTGACTGTCAGGTAGAAGTCTGCTTAAAGTTAAGACAACAAAATACATTTTTGATATTTGGTTACAGAGAGAGAGATCTGTCTGTTTTAGGCAGAGTCCTATTATTGAAGGAAGAAGGTTTAACTAGATTTATTTTCCCTGGCCTTTCTTTATGTGTTCAGGATTCCACTTGTAAGGAAATCAATACAGTTTATAAGGTTGTTGGCTAATTTTTGTTGAAAAATAAACATCATCAGCTTAAAATAAATATGGCTGGTAAGAAATCTGAAGGAGGGTTGGAAATGCTAGATTATGTGTGATATATTCAAGATTAGAAGTAAGGGGGCACAGTGACTGAAGGGCCCCCAGGGTCCACTCATGGCGCCGACACTGCCCCCACTTGTGTGTGTGTTCTCTATGGAAATGTTGTGTTGAACTTGGCAGGCCTACTTGTGGATTCATTAAGAGATCTTACAGTTACTGATGGCTAATGCAGTCACAGAAACACACAGAATACTTGCTTGTTAAACATTAATGAAAAGCATGGCTAATCTGCAGGAAGATTATGTACTGAGGAGAAGGGTTTCCTGTCACTGTGGGCTTCAGGGCACAATAATACTGTGCAGAGTCTGTTATTTTAGCAGGGCTGATTTCCAGTTCCATGAGCTTTCTCTGTTTGTCAACTTTAGCAGAAAACCAGTGGGCTGATGGATCTGCTTTAACTGGATCTCCAGATTCAGTGATGGAGAGAAGGAGTTCTGGTTTGGATCTCTGATACTGGCGATACCACAGTAGATTGTAAACAGCACCACTGTAGTTACAGGAGAGAGTAACACTGTTACCATCTTGAGCTTCTTTTTCAGAACCATGAGAAGTTATTAGATCACCAAGAGAGTCTCCTGAAGAAAAAACAAAACATACTAAATTCATTATTGTTATCAGATAAATGTATTATTAACATGTTTAAATCAAAAGATGTGGTGATAAATAAAATAAATGAATCTCACCTGCCAGTACTGAAAATAGTACAAGTGCACAGAGCAGCATGATGGAATGAAATAAACTCAGATGTGTCTTTTCTTCACTGGAACACTGTGATTTAAGTCTGGAGCTCCACCCTGTGGCAAGATTTGATCAAGATGATGAGTCTTGAGCTCTGTGTGTACATGAGGACTACAGAAATGAGAAGAACACCCTCTTCTGGATGAAAACAAACACATTCAGGCCTTCATGAATCACCAAGGACTTGCACAGTTTTTGCATTTTTACCCTCTAAAAAAGACTTTGGTCACGATAGAAGTCTTACATGCATCCATCTTAAAGCTGTTGTCACAATTTATAGATTTTTCAGTTGTTGGTTTTTAGAAATTTTTTACAAAATAAAATAAAATTGTAAAAATGTTGAAAACATTAATTTTAAGTTATTGAAGCTTTCTTATAAATGAGACAAACTAAAACGTGTGTATGCACATGGAAATTATGTGAAGATACATTGCATATTTCTTCTCCATTTTAAGAAATTGAAATCAAATATCATATTTAAACTTTCCACACAAATAAAACTTAAAGAAGCTTTTGGAGTATTTATTGAGATGTCAAACTGAACTGTAAAATCAGTAACAGCACAAAGGCACATGACTGGAATCAGGGTTTTCGTACAGTGTTTCTGGGCTTTCTGTCACTGTGGGCTTCAGAGCGCAGTAGTACAGAGCAGAGTCTGACACCTCAGCAGAAGAGATCGTAAGATTCACTTGTTTTTTGTCTTTTGCTGACAGACGAAGAGAAGGCTCAGAAGACTCTGAATTTTCATTTACAAGTATCAGGAACTCCAGTCTAGATCCCAAATATTTCCGATACCATTGCAGGGTATATACAAGGCCATTGTAGTTACAGGACAGGGTCACATTGTCACCTCTGAAAATATGTTTTTCAGAAGACAATGGCTGTATTGTGTCAGCAAAGGATCTTCCTGTAATGGACAAAAGGCATCTGTATTTATTAAACTGATACTGAAGCCTCTATTTGATATTAAATATATCACGTACAATGTTTTTTTAAATAAACAAAAATAATATAAGAAATTATTTACCTATGAATAATGACAGTGGTATCCAACAAAAGAGAAACATGATGGTTTCTGATGAAGAATGATTATAAAGATAACAAAGCAGGAATACTTCAACTGAATCAGCCTTTCACACATTCAAGTCTTTGTGAATTTGCTCCACCCTCTTGCTGACACTTTATTTTGTTCTGATGGGCTGTTTTTCTCTCAAATTTAAAAGACCTGACCAGACCTGAAGAGACAAAAATGACTATGAAAATGAGTTCTGCACATTTGTTCCAAATATGAACTAGCTCAAATAAGCTGGTGATTGGTAATAAAAAATGTGAATGATGTAGCTCCTCCCTCTGGCAGAATACAATATCTGGTATATAAAATATATATATATATTAAAAAAAGAAACTCTAAAGAAATATACCTTGTAGGCAAAAAATGTACAGTATTGATGGGAATAACCAATTAAATGAAGAAAAGTAAACTTAAATCTAAAGCAAACTAACAATATCTTGCAGCTCAAATGTAAACATGTCAATCTCTGACCTTTGAGCAGACAAGAATCAGTCTTAAGGCAAAATCTGACCTGCGCAAAAACTAAAATGACAGCAAATTAATCTGCATCTAAGATAAAACTCACATATTGCAAGATAATTATTTTGGAAAAACTCACAAAATGAATAGTCATACAGCGCCACCTCCTGGCAAAACAGTTCAAAGTTTTCTGTACAATTTCAGTCATGGGAGATCTGTAAACCTTTGACTATATGAATGTATATATTATGACTTGTTTCAGCAAAAGGACAGACTATTGTGGTGATGATGCATTGACATTTAAGACCAGATGAAGCAAGTGTTTAGAGCTTCATCTTGAATGATGGCATGGGAGGTTTTTGTATGATGCTGTTAGATTTCCTGTCACTGTGGGCTTCAGGGCACAGTAATACATGGCAGAATCTCCCTGTACAGCAGAGGAGATCTTCAGATCCACACGTTTAATATCTTGACGAACTTCAGCAGAAAATCTGTCTGGTCTATCACTCATATCTCCACCTGGGAAGATGTAAAGGAGGAACTCCGGCATGGATCTGGGATATTGTCTGTACCATTGTAAATTATTTACAGTACCCGTAAAGTCTTTGTAACTGCAGGACAGAGTAACAGTGTCACCAACAAGTATATTTTTATCCCCTGACAAGGGTTTTATTCCATCTGCCTCTGTGTGGCCTATAAATTGAGAATAAACACCTGGTTAGATAAATCAAACAGTAACTTAACCGTAAAAGTATAGCAGTAAATAAGAAAAAAGTAACTGATCTAGATTGGAGAGAAAAAAAAAAACTTTATCTTACCAATAAATGTCCACAAAAAGCTGAGGAGAGTGAAAATAATCATGATAGCAGATATCTGAAGAAGAGTATCAAGAGTATCATTCAGACTGGATGCCTTTGAGTTCTGACAACCTCCTTCAGATGAAAATGCTTCTACATCATGATATTAAGCTCCGCCTTCTGGCACAATTATTTTCTTTCTTTAGGCCCTGTCCCAAATGGAACCCTAAGCCCTTGCGGTCTTCCTCCGAGTCCACACTTTGAGACGTAATGCAGGTTTGACTGTCAGGTAGAAGTCTGCTGAAAGTTAAGACAACAAAATACATTTTTGATATTTGGTTACAGAGAGAGAGATCTGTCTGTTTTAGGCAGAGTGCTATTATTGAAGGAAGAAGGTTTAACTAGATTTATTTTTCCTGGCTTTTCATTTATTTGTTCAGGATTCCACTTGTAAGGAACTTAATACAGTTTATAAGGTTGTAGGCTAATTTAAATTTAATTT
Source organism: Leuciscus leuciscus (assembly GCF_965113295.1). Lineage (NCBI taxonomy): Eukaryota > Metazoa > Chordata > Actinopteri > Cypriniformes > Leuciscidae > Leuciscus > Leuciscus leuciscus. The sequence continues at coordinate 32,079,965 of NC_138730.1, forward strand.
TTTTTTTTAAATAAACATCACCAGCTTAAAATAATTATGGCTGGTAGGAAATCTGAAGAAGTGTTGGAAATGCTAGCCTACTCGTAAAAATGCTCCGATACCAACAACCGATAGTGTCCAGACAAAGAAACACTGACAACAGACGGTATAATGGGGATAAAAACGAAGTCTGTCTGGTAAATGTATCTTATTAGTGGAATATTAAACGAAACATAGTAACGTCTGTCTCTATAGCTGTGGTGCGCGAGCTGATAAGAGAAAAACGCGCTGTGGATTGAGCGCGCAGCGGCACAGACGCGAGGGCTAGTCGAGCACATCTCTTTTCACAGACGTCAATGGAAATTTTGCAGTTTAGTCGGATGTCAATGGCAAAGACAGTAAAACGAGGATTGATGTAGCTTATTATTTATGTTAACTAGAGAGAGAGAGAGAGAGAGAGAGAGAGAGAGAGAGAACTTCTGTTGAATGCTTGATTGCTGATCGTTCACTCAGCACTTGTTATTTGGATTAAATGTAAGTAAAACATGAACTGTTACCTGATTTATGTATAATGGGTGGTTCCTTACGTTATTACAGGACGTTTGCAGGTCAAGAAGTTCCATGAACGAAACATCCAAAGCGACCGCTCCGAAAACCAGCGTCTTGATAGACAGCGCGCGAATGGGCTACTGAATTGAATAGTCTTTTTATACGTCTTGCACTTGTACGGACGAATTCACACAAGTTTATGTAAAAACGCCCGTCCTAGCGAGTATCCCAGTAAACAAAGTAGGTTATATCTCTCTATTGAACGTAGACAGTATATTCAAATGGGGGTCCATGCGTTCGGCCTTAAAGGGGCAGCAGGAAATAAACCTGCTGCTGTGTTTTAATGTTAATCCAAGGGGCAACATTCTGATCTGAAAAATGAAGCCTACCCGGAAGTGCGAAAAACTGCAATACATCGAAAATCCGCTAGGGGAAGGTCCCAAAAGGGAGCAAATGTCCATAGCCCCCATGTTAAAATGTCCGATTTCACAGCATAAAATCATGTTTTTACAGGTTGGTCCCATGGACTTTTATTGGATTTTTCGATAGGTTCCGAGTGCCTGACAACGGCGAGGGTAGTGAATTTTTTTCTAACTCGTTAGTTTAGATAGTATTTAGATATAAAATGTATGACAATAAGGGCGTGGTTAACTTTGATTGACAGCTTGATTGACAGCTGAAAGGCAGAATGACAACATAAGAAGCGCCATTTTTTAATACAGTTGACATATAATACTACTGTTTCTGTATCATGAAATGTAGTTTTAAGAGTTTTTCAGGCGAGAATGTAGTTGTTTAAAGCTCAAATCTGTGGTTTATTTATAAAGATTTATGAAAATTGTATCCAGTTGTGAGATCCAGCGATGACCGGCCGCTCGGCGCGATGTACCCCGCCTGGAGCAGCCTTTCATCGGCTAGACGTTTTGAGGTTTGCCGCTGACTCTGGCGTCTCTGTAGTGGTTAAACATGAGATATAATTCGTCTTGTCTATATCTAACGGGCGATTTTTGGTCTCGTGGGCAATCGTTTTGGCTGAGGGGAAGTTTCATAACTTTATAAGCTATATTTAACTTGTACCGTTGTATGGTTAGACTAGATCATCGAGCGCATGACTTTTTATGTTTGACTGAATTGTTTGCTTTATTTGTATAGCTTATTGTAACTTTACCTTTTACTTATACTTTTATAATAGCTAATATTGATAAAACTGAAATTTAACAAAAAGAGACTGGGTTGAGTTTTGTCATTTTAAATTTTAATACAACGAAGATGATCTGTAATGTTGTTTACTGCAACATCTGTTGTTTAGTACAAATGCACATATTGCCTGGACCATATTAAAATGTTTAATATTTTTATATTATATTTAAAACGAAAAGAGGCAGGTTTGTGTTTTATATTTCGTTTTGTTATAAATAGGCAAACGTTATGTGCAGTGAATATAATCAATACGCGTCGCCTGAACCACATTTGTGTGGCTATAATGTTTAAGATTTCTTTAAATGAAAACGAAAAGAGTTAGTATGGTGTTTTATAACATATTTCGTTGCCTAAAATATACACAGAGATAACCGGAGTAGCAGAGCGAGCTGAGTGACGCGCGCTGCGTCAGAAGGTGGGCGGGGTTAGGGTTTCCCAAGATTTTCCAAGATGGCGCCGCCCATACCCCCCATAAACGGCTTCAAACCCGTTCTTCAGAAAGTCTATGGGTGACGTCACAGACGCTTTGTCCATATTTTTTACAGTCTATGTGTTAATCAAACAATGGCCAAATAAATTGCTCACTGCTCTTGACTAAATAGGCTACTCTTTTTAACTAAGATCCAACTATATTTAATTTATACAGTAAGAATATGTAATGTTTTTTTCACATTTGATTACTTTATTCAAATTTATGTAGGCCTACCTGTTGGATACCCGAAAAACTCTAAAAACACTGTTTATTTCATTTGTAGCCTTTCTTTGTTGTGTAATTTGATTATTTGTTCTTATTTAATTACTGACTGCTACTTGTCTTTAATAAAATAATAATAATTCACATTCATTAGGCTGGTAGTTTTTGTAGTATCACAATTGGAATAAAGAATTGATATTTGGCGCGGAGTTTTTGGGGGGGCAGGGGGAGCATTGCCCCCCCTGGTGAAACGGGTAATTGCATTTTTTCACAAAATTATTATTTTTTTTTTTATTGCATTGTTTAAAAAAAAAGATATATTATAAATATTTTAAATAACACAAAACAACTAAATGGTGGTAGGTAATACATCTGATTTCATATAGGCCTACTGCTTTAGTAAAAAAAAAAAAAAATTCGGGGCTCTGGGTCATGTGACTTCACATCGAAAGCGACATTACGGCCAAGCTCTCACCCGAGACCATTATCGACGCATATGCAGGATGCAAAAAACGAAAATTACTGTTGCACTAGTCTGGACAATGTAGGTCTGTAAGTTTTATTTCTCTGCCAAATAACTGCTTAAGCTGGAGAAACTCAACACACTGTTTTCAATATGCTGTTCAATATGTTTCAAAAGTGGAGAGTATTGTGTTCATTTTTCCCTCTCAAAATGTTTTAAATGTTTCATGAAGTACAACAAAATGCGAAATATAACTTGTTTTTTAATCACTCTCATTGCCACAATGTGTTTTGAAAAAAGGAAAGAAAAACCTTAAAAATCTTTTCGTTTTGGTTGAAGATAATATTTTAACAGTGCAAAAGTGGTCCACATTTCATTGATCCTAATTGTGTCCGAGCGAAGATGCGATGCGAAGTCAAGTGGCGAAGTTCTACCTGTTTACAAATATGATTGTATTGTTGTACTGTTTTTTCTTGGGTTAAAAATAAATATGTGTTTATTTAGCATTTTGTCCATACAGTATGTGCTAGTGCTGAGTTCCCCAATTGATAGGCCATGCAGGTCCCTATGGAAGTTTGTTTCCGCCACAAAATAAAACATTTTAAAAGATAATTGCGACTTTTTATCTCACAATTGCGACATCTCGCAATTCTGACTTTATTTCTCAGAGATATAAAGTCAGAATTGCGTGAAATAAAGTCGCAATTGCGTGTTATAAAGTCAGAATTCCGACTTTTTTTTCTCGCAATTGCGACTTTATATCACGCAATTCTGACTTTATAACACGGAATTGAGACTTTATTTCACACAATTCTGACTTTATATCTCTGAGAAATAAAGTCAGAATTGCGAGATGTCGCAATGGTGAGATACATTTTTTTTTTTTTTTTTTTTACCTCAGAATAGTTTATATCTCACAATTCTGACTTTATAACACGCAATTGCGACTTTATATCACGCAATTCTGACTTTATATCTCCCAATAGCGACTTTATATCACGCAATTCTAACTTTATATCTCCCATTTTGCAACTTTATAGGGGTCGCAATTATTATTATTTATTTATTATTCAGTGGCGGAAACAAGCTTCTATAGGTCCCAGCTGCTACAATTTTTTTTTTTTTTTTTTTTTTTTTTTGCCCCCCCTGGCTCGAATGTCAAACTCCGCCTAGTATAAACATTTGTACCACTGACCCAATCCTCAGCACTGAGCCCTTCTGGAGCTGCTCTAAATATGTGATGTGCTATTAAATTAAAGATAAAATATGATAGAGCAATAGAATGAACAGTGAAAGTAACAGAAGCTCATCTGTATTTTAGCAGGCTTAATTAAGCGTGAAAATAACTGAAGGATATATATATATATATATATATTTATTTATTTATTTATTTATTTGATGAACAAATTAAGCCAACTAATATGATTTATATTCTTTTGGTTTATCTTCTAATACATTTAAAAATTAGAAATGCAGTGAAAATACAGGTATCGGTTTTCAGTACCGGTATCGGACTTTATCTGGAAAAAGTGGTATCGGTGCATCCCTAATGTGGATATATTACTTTCAAGATTAGAAGTAAGGGGGCACAGTGACTGAAGGGCCCCCATTGTCCACTCATGGCGCCAACACTGCCCCCACTTGTATTGTTCTCTATGGAAATATGTGTTGTGTTGGTAGGCCTACTTATGGATTCATTAAGAGATCTTACAGTTACTGATGGCTAATGCAGTCACAAAAATAATACAGAATACTTGTGCTTGTTAGACATTAATGAAAAGCATGGCTAATCTGCAGGAAGATTATGTACTGAGGAGAAGGGTTTCCTGTCACTGTGGGCACCAGGGCACAATAATACTGTGCAGAGTCTGTTACTTTAGCAGGGCTGATTTCCAGTTCCATGAGCTTTCTGTGTTTGTCAACTTTAGCAGAAAACCAGTGGGCTGATGGATCTGCTTTAACTGGATCTCCAGATTCAGTGATGGAGAGAAGGAGTTCTGGTTTGGATCTCTGGTACTGATGATACCACAGTAGATTGTAAACAACACCACTGTAGTTACAGGAGAGAGTAACACTGTTACCATCTTGAGCTTCTTTTCCAGGACCATGAGAAGTTATTAGATCACCAAGAGAGTTTCCTGAAGAAGAAAAATGTAGTCACTTAAATTTAAACCCTTAAATCATTTTAAATGCGAATGACTGGCAAATTCAAATGAAGAATTCAAATGAAACGTAAAACAGTCTGACCTGCGAGTGCTGAAAGGAACAAAAGAAAATAGACCTGCATAATGTTGTTTTAACTCACAGAATGACAGCATTCTCAGAAGTCAGAAATGAAGAAAAAAAAAAACACACTCTCATAGAGCTCCTCCTTCTGGCAGCTTTGAAGGATTACGAAATATGAAGTTTTATTCTACCTCCAACAGTACGGTTGGGAAATGGGAATCATAAAGAATTGAATGACACTTATTCAAATTAATCTCTCAGTTAGTTAGATGTAGATATGTGCTTGATTAACTACAAAGTTAATCTGTCAAATAATTTGACTAATTTGATTGTACATTTTTGATTCACTAAAAAAACCCCACTCATATGTGTCATTTGTTCTATAATCGAACTACACAGATTGTATGTTTTATTGAGAAATAAAACCAGAGAATATTGAGAAATATTGTGATTAATCAAATTTACTTCATTTCTTTAGCCATTGTCTATTGTCAATCATTTCATATTCACAGATACTCAGTTTTATTTCATTTATACATTTAAATGTATATTTTGAAACATACTTTCCTCATTATTACTTGATTCAAGTGGAGTAATCACACTTAATGTTTGTTTGAATCTGATATCTGATGTCTTCCCATAATGGGGTCAGCCCTATGTTCCCACGGCCCTATGTTCCCACATTTCTAAGAATTTTTTTATTTACTGAAAATTTAGAAAATTAGGCCCTATGTTCCCTAGTCCCCTATGAAGGGTAATTTTTAGTGCTTGTACTGGTACAGGGATAGCCTAATTACATCACAGACAAGTCTCCCTCCTGTGAGGGGTATAGGTTTAGGTATGTTAGGGTTAGGGTTAGGGCTGTGGGAACATACACATGCTCCCCTGATAATGATGCCAGGTTTTTGTGCAGTGTTGGAGTGTTTACAGTCACTGTGGGCACCAAGGCACAGTAGTACAATGCTGAATCTTCCATTTCTGCTGAAAAGATGCTCAGATGCATGTATCCTCTCTCAGCCACAGATGAAAGCCGAAGTGCAGGCTCTGACTGGCCACTAAGCTCAGTGGCAAATATAGTCGAGATCCTGGATATTGTCGATACCACTGCGAGATGTAAACACTACTGTATTGGCAGGAGAGGGTAACATTGTCTCCTGCTGTGACTTGCTTCTCTGAGATTAATGGGTTTATTGTATTTGCATCTGCATTCTCTGTGTGAAAGAAGAAACAACAATGCTAGATTATTTCATAAATTAAGATGCATGTTGTTCACTCATAATTTACATAATCATTGGATTAAATGTAAAAAAAATTATAACTGATCTTTGAGCAGAGAAATTATGATGAAGACCAGGAACAACATCTGACCAGTGAAGGGACAAAAATGACTATGTGACTCAATGCTGCACATTTCTTCCTTAGATATAAGTAACTCAAATAGTACAGGAGCTGAGTAATAAAAATGTGTATCATGTAGCTCCTCCCTACAGGAGAATATGGGTAAGAAAAGGGTTTAATGATCATTGATCTGAGAACCTTTGATTGTATTATAGGTGTGTGAGTGATATGATCCTTACTTAAAAAAATTAATAATAATCAACCGTATCCCAACAGTTTGGAATGAGTGTAAAATTAAAAATGAGCATATGCTAAAATATCATTAAATACTTGTTAACACTGACTATAGATTGAAATATATAGTTGAATTTGGAATATTATTATAATCAACAAACGTGTAAAATATACATTTATGTTTTTATAGTAGGCTTAACCTTGGGAAGAAACAATTAGACTAGACTCTTAGCTAAACTCAGTTTACTCAGTGCTTTTAGATACAGAGAGAGTTTAAAGTTTTTATGATCAACTATAATCCACATGTAAAACAAATGCTATTGAAACTGAACTAGTATCTGAGATAATTGACAATATCTTACAGATCAGATGTCAAACGTTTGAATCACCGACCTTTAAGCAGACAAAGTATATCAGGGTCAAAATCTGATTTGCACAAATATATAAAAAAAGACCTACAGAATAAAACTGCACAATTATTTCATAAGATAAAACTTAAAATTAACAGGAGCTGGAGAACAGACTAAAATAATCAAGTGATAAAGTAATTTCTGTCTAGTGTAAGTCATAGAGCGCCACCTCCTGGCAAAATACGGTCAAGTTGAGCCTTTCTGGGAAGACGTAAACCTAGTGAATATGCATGATGCGATTTGTTCCAGTAAAAGTGAGGCTATTGTGTGGCTAGTGATGCTATTCCAGTGAGGCTATTCACACATTTAGCAAGAGGATGAAGTAAATGTCTGAATAATCGTCTTTCTTGAATGAAGGCATGGGAGGTTTTTGTATGATGCTGTTAGATTTCCTGTCACTGTGGGCTTCAGGGCACAGTAATACATGGCAGAATCTCCCTGTACAGCAGAGGAGATCTTCAGATCCACTTGTTTAATATCTTGATGAACTTCAGCAGAAAATCTGTCTGGTCTATCACCCATATCTCCACGTGGGAAGATGTAAAGGAGGAACTCCGGTTTGGATCTGGGATATTGTCTGTACCATTGTAAGTTATCTACAGTAGATGTATAGTCTTTGTAACTGCAGGACAGAGTAACAGTGTCACCAACAAGTATATTTTCATCCCCTGACAAGGGTTTTATTGGATCTGCCTCTGTGTGGCCTATAAATTGAGAATAAACACCTGGTTAGATAAATCAAACAGTAACTTAACCGTAAAAAGTATAGCAGTAAATAAGAAAAAAGTAACTGATCCGGATTGGAGAGAAAAAACTTTATCTTACCAATAAATGTCCACAAAAAACTGAGGAGAGTGAAAATAATCATGATAGCAGATATCTGAAGAATATGAAAGACTTGAGTATAAATATCATTCAGACTGGATGCCTTTGAATTCTGACAACCTCCTTCAGATGAAAATGCTTCTACATCATGATATTAAGCCCCGCCTTCTGGCACAATTATTTTCTTTCTTTAGGCCCTGTCCCAAATGGAACCCTAAGCCCTTGCGGTCTTCCTCCGAGTCCACACTTTGTGATGTAATGCAGGTTTGACTGTCAGGTAGAAGTCTGCTTAAAGTTAAGACAACAAAATACATTTTTGATATTTGGTTACAGAGAGAGAGATCTGTCTGTTTTAGGCAGAGTCCTATTATTGAAGGAAGAAGGTTTAACTAGATTTATTTTCCCTGGCCTTTCTTTATGTGTTCAGGATTCCACTTGTAAGGAAATCAATACAGTTTATAAGGTTGTTGGCTAATTTTTGTTGAAAAATAAACATCACCAGCTTAAAATAAATATGGCTGGTAAGAAATCTGAAGGAGGGTTGGAAATGCTAGATTATGTGTGATATATTCAAGATTAGAAGTAAGGGGGCACAGTGACTGAAGCGCCCCCAGGGTCCACTCATGGCGCCGACACTGCCCCCACTTGTGTGTGTATTCTCTATGGAAATGTTGTGTTGGCAGGCCTACTTGTGGATTCATTAAGAGATCTTACAGTTACTGATGGCTAATGCAGTCACAGAAACACACAGAATACTTGCTTGTTAAACATTAATGAAAAGCATGGCTAATCTGCAGGAAGATTATGTACTGAGGAGAAGGGTTTCCTGTCACTGTGGGCTCCAGGGCACAATAATACTGTGCAGAGTCTGTTACTTTAGCAGGGCTGATTTCCAGTTCCATGAGCTTTCTGTGTTTGTCAACTTTAGCAGAAAACCAGTGGGCTGATGGATCTGCTTTAACTGGATCTCCAGATTCAGTGATGGAGAGAAGGAGTTCTGGTTTGGATCTCTGATACTGACGATACCACAGTAGATTGTAAACAGCACCACTGTAGTTACAGGAGAGAGTAACACTGTTACCATCTTGAGCTTCTTTTTCAGGACCATGAGAAGTTATTAGATCACTAAGAGAGTCTCCTGTCAAAGAAAAATAGTCACTTAAATTTAAACCCTTAAATCATTTTAAATGCGAATGACTGGCAAATTCAAATGAAGAATTAAAATGAAACGTAAAACAGTCTGACCTGCGAGTGCTGAAAGGAACAAAAGAAAATAGACCTGCATAATGTTGTTTTAACTCACAGAATGACAGCATTCTCAGAAGTCAGAAATGAAGAAAAAAAACACACTCTCATAGAGCTCCTCCTTCTGGCAGCTTTGAAGGATTACGAAATATGAAGTTTTATTCTACCTCCAACAATACGGTTGGGAATCATAAAGAATTGAATGACAATTATTCAAATTAATCTCTCAGTTAGTTAGATGTACTGTAGATATGTGCTTGATTAACTACAAAGTTAATCTGTCAAATAATTTGACTAATTTGATTGTACATTTTTGATTCACTAAAAAAACCCCACTCATATGTGTCATTTGTTCTAAAATCGAATTACACAGATTGTATGTTTTATTGAGAAATAAAACCAGAGAATATTGAGAAATATTGTGATTAATCAAATTTACTTCATTTCTTTAGCCATTGTCTATTGTCAATCATTTCATACAGATACTCAGTTTTATTTCATTTATACATTTAAATGTATATTTTGAAACATACTTTCCTCATTATTACTTGATTCAAGTGGAGTAATCACACTTAATGTTTGTTTGAATCTGATATCTGATGTCTTCCCATAATGGGGTCAGCCCTATGTTCCCACGGCCATATGTTCCCACATTTCTAAGAATGTTTTTATTTACTGAAAATTTTGAAAATTAGGCCCTATGTTCCCTAGTCCCCTATGAAGGGTACGTTTTAGTGCTTGTGCTGGTACAGGGATAGCCCAATTACATCACAGACAAGTCTCCCTCCTGTGAGGGGTATAGGTTTAGGTATGTTAGGGTTAGGGTTAGGGCTGTGGGAACATACACATGCTCCCCTGATAATGATGCCAGGTTTTTGTGCAGTGTTGGAGTGTTTACAGTCACTGTGGGCACCAAGGCACAGTAGTACAATGCTGAATCTTCCATTTCTGCTGAAAAGATGCTCAGATGCATGTATCCTCTCTCAGCCACAGATGAAAGCCGAAGTGCAGGCTCTGACTGGCCACTAAGCTCAGTGGCAAATATGAGGTACTCTAGTCGAGATCCTGGATATTGTCGATACCACTGCGAGATGTAAACACTACTGTATTGGCAGGAGAGGGTAACATTGTCTCCTGCTGTGACTTGCTTCTCTGAGATTAATGGGTTTATTGTATTTGCATATGCATTCTCTGTGTGAAAGAAGAAACAACAATGCTAGATTATTTCATAAATTAAGATGCATGTTGTTCACTCATAATTTACATAATCATTGGATTAAATGTAAAAAAAATTATAACTGACCTTTGAGCAGAGAAATAATGATGAAGACCAGGAACAACATCTGACCAGTGAAGGGACAAAAATGACTATGTGACTCAATGCTGCACATTTCTTCCTTAGATATAAGTAACTCAAATAGTACAGGAGCTGAGTAATAAAAATGTGTATCATGTAGCTCCTCCCTACAGGAGAATATGGGTAAGAAAAGGGTTTTATGATCATTGATCTGAGAACCTTTGATTGTATTATACAGGTGTGTGAGTGATATGGTCCTTACTTAAAAAACTAAATAATAATCAACCGTATCCCAACAGTTTGGAATGAGTGTAAAATAAAAAATGAGCATATGCTAAAATATCATTAAATACTTGTTAACACTGACTATAGATTGAAATATATAGTTGAATTTGGAATATTATTATAATCAACAAATATGTGTAAAATATACATTTATGTTTTTATAGTAGGCTTAACCTTGGGAAGAAACAATTAGACTAGACTCTTAGCTAAACTCAGTTTACTCGGTGCTTTTAGATACAGAGAGAGTTTAAAGTTTTTATGATCAACTATAATCCACATGTAAAACAAATGCTATCGAAACTGAACTAGTATCTGAGATAATTGACAATATCTTACAGATCAAATGTCAAACGTTTGAATCACCGACCTTTAATCAGACAAAGTATATCAGGGTCAAAATCTGATTTGCACAAATATATAAAAAAAGACCTACAGAATAAAACTGCACAATTATTTCATAAGATAAAACTTATAAATTAACAGGAGCTGGAGAACAGACTAAAATAATCAAGTGATAAAGTAATTTCTGTCTAGTGTAAGTCATAGAGCGCCACCTCCTGGCAAAATACGGTCAAGTTGAGCCTTTCTGGGAAGACGTAAACCTAGTAAATATGCATGATGCGATTTGTTCCAGTAAAAGTGAGGCTATTGTGTGGCTAGTGATGCTATTCCAGTGTGGCTATTCACACATTTAGCAAGAGGATGAAGTAAATGTCTGAATATTCGTCTTTCTTGAATGATGGCATGATGGGAGGTTTTTGTATGATGCTGTTAGATTTCCTGTCACTGTGGGCTTCAGGGCACAGTAATACATGGCAGAATCTCCCCGTACAGCAGAGGAGATCTTCAGATCCACTTGTTTAATATCTTGATGAACTTCAGCAGAAAATCTGTCTGGTGTATCACTCATAGCTCCACGTGGGAAGATGTAAAGGAGGAACTCCGGTTTGGATCTGGGATATTGTCTGTACCATTGTAAGTTCTCTACAGTAGATGTATAGTCTTTGTAACTGCAGGACAGAGTAACAGTGTCACCAACAAGTTTATTTTCATCCCCTGACAAGGGTTTTATTGGATCTGCCTCTGTGTGGCCTATAAATTGAGAATAAACACCTGGTTAGATAAATCAAACAGTAACTTAACCGTAAAAAGTATAGCAGTAAATAAGAAAAAAGTAACTGATCTAGATTGGAGAGAAAATTTTTTATCTTACCAATAAATGTCCACAAAAAACTGAGGAGAGTGAAAATAATCATGATAGCAGATATCTGAAGAATATGAAAGACTTGAGTATAAATATCATTCAGACTGGATGCCTTTGAGTTCTGACAACCTCCTTCAGATGAAAATGCTTCTACATCATGATATTAAGCTCCGCCTTCTGGCAAAATTCTTCACAAAATACTTCTGTGTGTTCTGTCTTTAGGCCCTGTCCCAAATGGAACCCTAAGCCCTTGCGGTCTTCCTCCGAGTCCATACTTTGTGATGTAATGCAGGTTTGACTGTCAGGTAGAAGTCTGCTTAAAGTTAAGACAACAAAATACATTTTTGATATTTGGTTACAGAGAGAGAGATCTGTCTGTTTTAGGCAGAGTCCTATTATTGAAGGAAGAAGGTTTAACTAGATTTATTTTCCCTGGCCTTTCTTTATGTGTTCAGGATTCCACTTGTAAGGAAATCAATACAGTTTATAAGGTTGTTGGCTAATTTTTGTTGAAAAATAAACATCATCAGCTTAAAATAAATATGGCTGGTAAGAAATCTGAAGGAGGGTTGGAAATGCTAGATTATGTGTGATATATTCAAGATTAGAAGTAAGGCGGCACAGTGACTGAAGGGCCCCCAGGGTCGACTCATGGCGCCGACACTGCCCCCACTTGTGTGTGTGTTCTCTATGGAAATGTTGTGTTGGCAGGCCTACTTGTGGATTCATTAAGAGATCTTACAGTTACTGATGGCTAATGCAGTCACAGAAACACACAGAATACTTGCTTGTTAAACATTAATGAAAAGCATGGCTAATCTGCAGGAAGATTATGTACTGAGGAGAAGGGTTTCCTATCACTGTGGGCACCAGGGCACAATAATACTGTGCAGAGTCTGTTACTTTAGCAGGGCTGATTTCCAGTTCCATGAGCTTTCTGTGTTTGTCAACTTTAGCAGAAAACCAGTGGGCTGATGGATCTGCTTTAACTGGATCTCCAGATTCAGTGATGGAGAGAAGGAGTTCTGGTTTGGATCTCTGATACTGACGATACCACAGTAGATTGTAAACAGCACCACTGTAGTTACAGGAGAGAGTAACACTGTTACCATCTTGAGCTTCTTTTTCAGAACCATGAGAAGTTATTAGATCACCAAGAGAGTCTCCTGAAGAAAAAACAAAAACAAAACATACTAAATTCATTATTGTTTTTAGATAAATGTAATATTAACATGTTTAAATCAAAAGATGTGGTGATAAATAAAATAAATGAATCTCACCTGCCAGTACTGAAAATAGTACAAGTGCACAGAGCAGCATGATGGAATGAAATGACAAACTCAGGTGTGTCTTTTCTTCACTGGAACACTGTGATTTAAGTCTGGAGCTCCACCCTGTGGCAAGATTTGATCAAGATGATGAGTCTTGAGCTCTGTGTGTACATGAGGACTACAGAAATGAGAAGAACACCCTCTTCTGGATGAAAACAAACACATTCAGGCCTTCATGAATCACCAAGGACTTGCTCAGTTTTTGTATTTTTACCCTCTAAAAAAGACTTTGGTCACGATAGAAGGTTCTTACATGCATCCATCTTAAAGCTGTTGTCACAATTTATAGATTTTTCAGTTGTTGGTCATTGCTCATATTATTTTTGTTTATTTAAAAAAACATTGTACGTGATATATTTAATATCAAACAGAGGCTTCAGTATCAGTTTAATAAATACAGATGCCTTTTGTCCATTACAGGAAGATCCTTTGCTGACACAATACAGCCATTGTCTTCTGAAAAACATATTTTCAGAGGTGACAATGTGACCCTGTCCTGTAACTACAATGGCCTTGTATATACCCTGCAATGGTATCGGAAATATTTGGGATCTAGACTGGAGTTCCTGATACTTGTAAATGAAAATTCAGAGTCTTCTGAGCCTTCTCTTCGTCTATCAGCAAAAGACTCAAAAGACAAAAAACAAGTGAATCTTACGATCTCTTCTGCTGAGGTGTCAGACTCTGCTCTGTACTACTGCGCTCTGAAGCCCACAGTGACAGAAAGCCCAGAAACACTGTACGAAAACCCTGATTCCAGTCATGTGCCTTTGTGCTCTTACTGATTTTACAGTTCAGTTTGACATCTCAATAAATAATCCAAAAGCTTCTTTAAGTTTTATTTGTGTGGAAAGTTTTAATATGATATTTGATTTCAATTTCTTAAAATGGAGAAGAAATATGCAATGTATCTTCACATAATTTCCATGTGCATACACACATTTTAGTTTGTCTCATTTATAAGAAAGTTTCAATAACTTAAAATTAATGTTTTCAAAATTTTTACAATTTTATTTTATTTTGTAAAATTTTTACATTTTCAGTCATATGGGAGATCTGTAAACCTTTGACTATATGAATGTATATGCTATGACTTGTTTCAGCAAAAGGACAGACTATTGTGGTGATGATGCATTGACATTTAAGACCAGATGAAGCAAGTGTTTAGAGCTTCATCTTGAATGATGGCATGGGAGGTTTTTGTATGATGCTGTTAGATTTCCTGTCACTGTGGGCCTCAGGGCACAGTAATACATGGCAGAATCTCCCTGTACAGCAGAGGAGATCTTCAGATCCACTTGTTTAATATCTTGACGAACTTCAGCAGAAAATCTGTCTGGACTATCTTTACTCATATCTCCACTTGGGAAGATGTAAAGGAGGTACTCCGGCTTGGATCTGGGATATTTTCTGTACCATTGTAAATTATTTACAGTACCCGTAAAGTCTTTGTAACTGCAGGACAGAGTAACAGTGTCACCAACAAGTTTATTTTCATCCCCTGACAAGGGTTTTATTCCATCTGCCTCTGTGTGGCCTATAAATTGAGAATAAACACCTGGTTAGATAAATCAAACAGTAACTTAACCGTGAAAAGCAGAGCAAATAAGTAAAAAGTAACTGATCTAGATTGGAGAGAAAAAAAACCTTTATCTTACCAATAAATGTCCACAAAAAACTGAGGAGAGAGAAAATAATCATGATAGCAGATATCTGAAGAAGAATCTGAAAGACTTGAGTTTCATTCAGACTGGATGCCTTTGAATTTTGACAACCTCCTTCAGATGAAAATGCTTCTACATCATGATATTAAGCTCCGCCTTCTGGCACACAGAGGTGTAAAAAGTACTCAAAAATGTTACTCAAGTGAAAGTACAAGTACTGAGGGAAAATTTTACTCAAATTAAAAGTAAAAGTATCTGGCCAGAATCGTACTTGAGTAAAAGTAAAAAAAGTACCACATTAAAATTGTACTTGAGTATTAAAGAAGTAAAAGTAAAAGCAAGAATGAAAACTAGAGATTCTTGTTTAAGCTTTTAATCTCTAAAAACATGAAGTGAATGAACCACATACAAGGTTTTATCCTGCTTTAGAACTGTTTGTATTTAATTATCAAACTATAAGACTACTATCTAATGCCAGTATGCAACATGCTTTAAACAATCCACTAAACATACTTTTAACACTAAAAGAAAAGAATTCGCTACGGTACGGCCACGGGTTCGCAGCTGAATCACGTTCTTCCTCCATTTTCTTCCACTGATTGACTGTTATAATTTCTCTAATTTCCAGGTCAAGGTGCTGTGCATTGAGAGCCTAAGTCCCGCCCCTCCGCTTCCGGCTCATGGGACCTTATTTAAAAAAAAAAAAAAATGTATGGTAGTCAATGGCGAGAGACAACTTATCTTTTTATTCCGTCTGAACTGTGCCCTGAATTACACATATGATGTTTGTCAATTTAAAAGATAATTATGAAAGTCAAGAAAGTCCCAGTTTGTCATAAAACAGAAGAGTAACATTAGTTCCCTTTCGAGGGAACTCGCACTGCGTCGTTGAAAACGACTCTTTGGGGACGCTCCCTTAGCGTGCGTCTCTGAAGTATGAATGAAACTATTCCAATCCTGATTGGTGTTGCGTCATGACGTAACATGTGACGGCATAACCGGATGCATAAAAGTGACGCTGGCACACACACACATTAGCTTTCGCTCTTCAGCAAGCGCTCTCTGTTGTTGTACGTTCTATTTGGTGTTGTTTGTCTGTGAAAGAGTGATATATATATTATGGCGAGTGAACAGTTCAAGCAATGTGTGCACCCCTGCCCTAGATACATCACGGGTGGGGACACACATCAGCTGTGTGTGACCTGTTTGGGAGCGCAGCACGCCCGGGCAGCTCTCGAGGGAGCTGCTTGCGGCGACTGTGAAGCACTATCAATTAAAGTGCTGCGCTCCCGCCTGGCTTGTTTTAATGAACAGGGTCAGGCTCGCGCTCCCCACGGCTCTGGTCCCGCGTCTGTTGAGGCAGCGCGGCGATTGAGTTCGTGGGGATCGCAGAAGGATCTTGCAGATGAGAATGAGACTGCTGCGGCACTTTCTCATTCTTCATCTGAGGATCCTGAGGTTCCTGCTCGTGGTGCAGAAGCCCGCGCTGCGGCTTCTTCTGCCCGTGATCAGGGACCGATGCTTGAGCTCTCTGCTTCCGAGGAAGTGGATGTGCTCAGCATCGAGGCGGATGACCATGAACGAAACTCGCCGGTTCATGGTCATGCGTATGAGGAGCTGATTGAGGTTGTGACTCGTGCTGTGGCCAGACTCAATATTAGCTGGCCACAAGATGAGCAGGGAACGCAAGTGAAAAGTAAATTAGATGAGCGTTTCCTGCAGCATAGGTCACAGCCGCAGCGCCGGGGTTTACCGTTTTTTCCCGATCTCCACAAGGAGATTTCGAGATCGTGGGAAAAACCCCATTCGTCCCGTGTCTATAATCCTGCAGTGGTTGATTATAGTAATGTGTTAGGGGCAAGGGATATGGGTTATGGGAAGATGCCAAAGGTGGAGGAGGCACTTGCTGGATACCTCTCTCCTGAAGCGGCATCTTCTCTTAAAGCCCCGGCGCTGCCCAGTAAACCATGCAGAGATACCTCTGCATTGGTTGGAAGGGCTTATATGGCGGCAGGTCGTGCTGGTTCATGTCTGCATTCTATGGCTATTTTGCAGGCATACCAGGCCGACCTGCTGAAAGACTTGGATGAGGGGGAGGGACCAACACCTGAAGATATAGCCGAACTTCGTAAAGCCACAGATTTGTCTCTCCGGGCTACTAAAGAGACGGCCCGCGCTATCGGCCGCTCTATGGCAGCTATGGTAGCCACGGAGAGACATCTGTGGCTGAATTTATCAGGCATCAAGGAGAAGGATAGATCTTTTCTCCTTGATGCGCCGCTCTCGTCTTCTGGCCTGTTCGGCGACGCAGTTACTTCGGTCGTCGACAGGTTCCAGGAGACGAAGAAACAATCTGCGGCGTTTCAGCAGTTCCTCCCCCGTAAATCTAAATCAAAGTCGAGTAGGGTGGGGCAAAGAGATCAGCCCCAGCCGTCATCCAGCTCCTCATACCGCCAGGAGCAAAAAGAGAGTGTTGCCTCTAGAGCCCCTCCTTCGGGAGCTTGGCAACAGAGGAAGCGCTCTCAGCAGAAGTCTTCCGGCCAGAAGGGCGACTTGAGAGACGTCCTTCAGGCTAGGAGGGCTTCGGGAAAGAGGTCCTAACTGGAGTAGTAGGACCTCTGAGGGCTTTCCCCCCCGCTGCAGAGCAACCGAGGTTGTTCTCGCAGCGGAGCCCTCGGGAAATCGATGTGAGTTCTCCGCCGTCTCTGACGCTTCGGGCCGCATCAATTTCCAGCGAACGCACACCGGGTCGTTCGTGTCAAAAAAGAGAAAACGAGCATCAATTAGGGTCACGAAAACCGTATCGATTAAATCCTGCCGATCTTTCGCTTCAGGAAGTCGAGAACAGTGCTCGGAAAACACCCGAGGCCAGCCTCGAGAGGCTGGTTCCCTTAGTAGATTTTGTAGAGGCATGGTATCATCTTCCCAACATATCTGCATGGGTCCTGCGTATAATAAAATTGGGATACAGACTGCAGTTCGGGCACCGCCCCCCCAAGTTTTCTGGGGTGGTGCACACTACAGTGGTTCCAGAGCAGGCTCAGGTGATGGAACAAGAAGTGCAAACTCTGCTGTTAAAGGAGGCCATAGAACGTGTCCCTCCTTCAGACAGGGAGTCCGGGTTTTACAGCCGGTACTTTATAGTTCCAAAGAAGGATGGAGGGCTGAGGCCAATTTTAGATCTGAGACATTTGAACCGTTCTCTGAGGAGGTTCAGGTTCAAAATGCTCACTATTCCCATCATCGTGAATCAAATCAGATCCGAGGACTGGTTTGTCACGATAGATCTAAAGGACGCTTATTTTCATGTCTCCATCCTTCCATGTCACAGGAGGTTCCTGAGGTTCGCTTTCGGGGGCGAAGCTTACCAATATCGGGTTCTTCCGTTCGGCCTAGCACTCTCTCCCCGCACGTTCACCAAATGCATGGATGCAGCACTAGCTCCATTGAGACTTCAGGGCATCCGCATACTGAATTATATCGACGACTGGCTCATTTTGGCCCAGTCTCGAGAAATGGCGGTTCGGCATCGAGATGTCGTCCTTGGCCACATTCAGAACTTAGGGTTGAGACTCAACACAAAGAAAAGCGTGTTGGAACCATCTCAGAGCACAACGTTTTTGGGCGTGGTGTGGAATTCGATTACGATGCGGGCACGGATGTCTCCTGCGCGTATAGAGTCCATTCTGTCGATGGTGTCCAGGATAAGGCTAGGCCAGGCCATCACTGTAAAGCAATTTCAAAGACTGCTGGGCCTCATGGCAGCGGCATCCAACATTATACCTTTGGGCCTTCTACATATGAGGCCCCTTCAGTGGTGGCTGAAAGCCAAGGGGTTTTCCCCGAAGGGGAATCCATTCCGTATGATCAGAGTAACGCGCAGATGCCTTCGTTCTCTAGTAATATGGAAGAAACCTTGGTTCCTGTCCCAGGGGCCAGTGTTAGGAGCGTCATGTCGCCGGAAAACCGTTTCGACAGATGCCTCCCTCACTGGCTGGGGCGCGGTCATGGACGGCCGCTTTGCCAGGGGTCTGTGGCAGGACCATCATCATTCTTGGCATATAAATTGCCTGGAGATGTTGGCTGTGTTCAGAGCTCTGAGGAGCTTCCTCCCAGACGTCAAGGGTTACCATGTCCTGATACGATCGGACAATACATCAGTGGTAGCTTATCTGAACCGACAAGGAGGACTCAGATCGCGCCCTCTATCCAGATTGGCGCATCAGATTATCCTTTGGTCCCAAGGGAAACTATTGTCTATCAGGGCAATGTACGTTCCGGGGGTTCAGAATCAGGGAGCAGACATCCTGTCGAGGCAGGGGCTGAGGCCCGGGGAATGGAGACTTCACCCAGAGGTGGTGAAGTTGATATGGGAGAGGTTTGGACCAATGGAAGTGGATCTGTTTGCGTCTCGAGAGACGTCCCACTGTCCACTTTGGTTCTCCCTCACACATCCAGCCCCACTGGGGTTGGATGCCATGGTACAGGCCTGGCCGAGGCTACGCCTGTATGCTTTTCCCCCGATCGCTCTGCTCCCGGGAGTCCTGGAGAGGGTCCGTCAGGAGGGCATCAGTCTTCTTCTGGTAGCCCCGTTGTGGCCGGCCCGAGTATGGTTTTCAGACATAATTTCACTCCTGATAGCTCCGCCGTGGCAGATTCCTCTGAGGAGGGATCTGTTGTCTCAGGCAGAGGGCACAATATTCCACCCTCGTCCAGAGCTGTGGAAACTGTGGGTCTGGCCCCTGAGGGGGTTCGGTACCTAGATGCTGGTCTATCAGCCGGGGTGGTTGAAACCATACTTAGCTCCAGGGCTCCGTCTACTAGGAGATTATATGGCCTCAAGTGGAATGTGTTTTCCACTTGGTGTAGAGAACATGAGTTAGATCCAGTTAACTGCCCGGTGGCTTCAGTTCTGGAGTTTCTTCAAGATCGTTTCTCTGCGGGTCTCTCCCCTTCCACACTGAAGGTGTACGTGGCTGCCATTGCGGCATTCCATGCACCATTAAGTGATGGGCCTCTGGGGAGGCACCAGTTGGTCATTCGTTTTCTCCGTGGTGCATGGAGGATGAGACCGACAACCAGGTCCAGGGTTCCTGCCTGGGACCTGGCCGTGGTTCTCGAAGGGTTATCCCTGGCCCCCTTCGAACCCCTGCAGTCGGCCTCGCCCAAGGACCTGACGTTCAAGATGGCTTTTCTCTTGGCTATTACCTCTCTAAAGAGGGTGGGAGATCTTCAAGCTCTGGCAGTAACACCAGCTTGCTTGGAGTTTGCCCCTGGCGGAGTTAAGGCCATTCTACACCCGAGACCTGGCTATGTGCCTAAGGTGCCTTCTAACACGGCACGGTCTACGGTCCTGCAGGCATTTCATCCTCCACCTCATGTGTCGGCGGAAGAAGAGAGGCTCCATCTGCTCTGCCCTGTCAGAGCCCTGAGCATTTACCTCGAGAGGTCCTCTTCTTGGAGGAGGTCGGACCAACTGTTAGTGTGTTTTGGGTCACCTAAAAAGGGGCTCCCTGCTTCCAAACAAACTATTAGTAATTGGATTGTTCAGGCTATTGCCTCAGCCTACAAGGTGCGCAATTTGCCTTCACCTTTGGCCATAAGGGCTCATTCCACTAGAGGCATGGCGTCCTCTAGGGCCCTCCTCTCGGGAGTGCCCCTTCAGGAGATCTGTGAGGCAGCCGGTTGGGCTACCCCGCACACTTTTATCAGGTTTTATAGTCTGCACCTCCCTAGTACGCCTGGCGCACGTGTGCTCTCGTCCTAGTTGGGTGCCTGAGATCAGTTTCACCCTAGGGCAGGCCTTTTCTCGGTGCGTGGCCTAGTGGGCATTCGTTCCCCAAAGAGTCGTTTTCAACGACGCAGTGCGAGTTCCCTCGAAAGGGAACGTCTCGGGTTATGACTATAACCCTTGTTCCCTGAGAAGGGAACGAGACACTGCGTCGTCCTGCCACGCCCCTCAATGCCTGAGAGCGGCTTGCTTCATCGCGAGGCTAATGTGTGTGTGTGCCAGCGTCACTTTTATGCATCCGGTTATGCCGTCACATGTTACGTCATGACGCAACACCAATCAGGATTGGAATAGTTTCATTCATACTTCAGAGACGCACGCTAAGGGAGCGTCCCCAAAGAGTCGTTTTCAACGACGCAGTGTCTCGTTCCCTTCTCAGGGAACAAGGGTTATAGTCATAACCCGAGACGTTTTATGTGAAAATCGCTCAATGAACTACATCTCTCGTCTCGCACTATGTAGGCCTACGTCACCATCCGTTGCTCGTATGCGTGCAGTCTGGTACAAAACACTCAGGCATGACGGCGTAACGTTACAATTATAACGTAAGACTATAGAAAAAATGACAGACATTAGCTTCAGTAAAGTTAGCTTCATTCATTGCGAGAAAAGGTATGACGTCACGTGCGCCTTTTGGGTTTGTAGTCTTTGTAATTACGTATTTTCACAGTCTTATACCTCAACAGTTTTACATCAAACTGCGACTTTCTTGACTTTAAAATGTATCTTTTAAATTGACAAACATCATATGTGTAATTCAGGGCACAATTCAAACGAGATCAAAATATTTGTTGTTTCTCGCCATTGACCATTGACTAATACAATATTTTTCCGAAATAAGGTCCCATGGTGGTCAACCGGAAGGGGAGGGACTTAGGCTCTCTATAGATGCATGAAGTCACTTCCAAAGGACCAATAAACATGTCTGACCAATTTCATGGAATGTGAAAATGAATCTCATTGGCAGAATAAATGACATTTAAATTAAACTGGGCATGAGCGCAATTCAATTGGTTTGGTAATAGCAAGGGAAAATAGAACGAAGTAATCTCCAAAAAAGAAGTACTTTCTGACTATAAATAAAATTGTGAGAAGTAAAAAGTACTTTTTTTTCTTAAAAAATGTAATAAAGTAAAAGTACTGATTTTTAATTGTACTCAAGTAAAGTAAAAATCCCCCAAAAAATACTTAAGTACAGTAATAAAGTAAAATTACTCAAGTATTTTACACCTCTGCTAGCACAATTATTTACTTTTGTACTTCTGTCTTTAGGCCCTGTCCCAAATGGAACCCTAAGCCCTTGCGGTCTTCCTCCGAGTCCACACTTTGTGACGTAATGCAGGTTTGACTGTCAGGTAGAAGTCTGCTGTGGAGAAAGTGAAGACAACAAAATACATTTTTGATATTTGGTTACAGAGAGAGAGATCTGTCTGTTTTAGGCAGAGTCCTATTATTGAAGGAAGAAGGTTTAACTAGATTTATTTTCCCTGGCCTTTCTTTATGTGTTCAGGATTCCACTTGTAAGGAAATTAATACAGTTTATAAGGTTTTTGGCAAATTTGTGTTGAAAAATAAACATCACCAGCTTCAAATAAATATGTCTGGTAAGAAATCTTAAGGAGTGTTGGAAATGCTAGATTATGTGGATATATTACTTTCAAGACTAGAAGTAAGGCGGCACAGTGACTGAAGGGCCCCCAGGGTCCCTCATGGCACCGACACTGCCCCCACTTGTGTGTGTATTCTCTATGGAAATATGTTGTGTTGGCAGGCCTTACAGTTACTGACGGCTAATTCAGTCATAGAAACACACAGAATACTTGTTAAACATCAATGAAAAGCATGGCTAATCTGCAGGAAGATTATGTACTGAGGAGAAGGGTTTCCTGTCACTGTGGGCTCCAGGGCACAATAATACTGTGCAGAGTCTGTTACTTTAGCAGGGCTGATTTCCAGTTCCAAGAGCTTTCTGTGTTTGTCAACTTCAGCAGAAAACCAGTGGGCTGATGGATCTGCTTTAACTGGATCTCCAGATTCAGTGATGGAGAGAAGGAGTTCTGGTTTGGATCTCTGATACTGACGATACCACAGTAGATTTAAAACAGCACCACTGTAGTTACAGGAGAGAGTAACACTGTTACCATCTTGAGTTTCTTTTCCAGGACCATGAGAAGTTATTAGATCACCAAGAGAGTCTCCTGAGGAAAAAAAACATACTAAATTCACTACTGTGATCAGATAAATGTAATATTAACATGTTTAAATCAAAAGATGTGGTGATAAATAAAATAAATGAATCTCACCTGCTAGTACTGATAATATTACAAGTGCACAGAGCAGCATGATGGAATGAAATAAACTCAGATGTGTCTTTTCTTCACTGGAACACTGTGATTTAAGTCTGGAGCTCCACCCTGTGGCAAGATTTGATCAAGATGATGAGTCTTGAGCTCTGTGTGTACATGAGGACTACAGAAATGAGAAGAACACCCTCTTCTGGATGAAAACAAACACATTCAGGCCTTCATGAATCACCAAGGACTTGCTGTCATGATCCTGGTATTCTTCTTACACTCTTCCTCCCTCTTCTGGTCACACTCATCATTACTTCCGTTTACGCACACACATTCTCATTCATTATCTCATTCGCTCTCAGCTGTTTCTCATCACCTCTCTCTACACCTGTTTCCCACCTTCTCTGATTAGACTCTCTATTTCTAGGCTTTCCTTTCCTTTGTTCCTTGTCAGATTATTACCGAATGTTACGTACCTGTTAATCCTGCTGTTCCAGTCCCTGGAAATTACTGGAACACCTCATGTGAAGATCCATTGCACATTTTTTTCTCCATTTTAAGAAATTGAAATCAAACATCATTAAAGCTTTCCACACAAATAAAACTTAAAGAAGCTTTTGGATTATTTATTGAGATGTCAAACTGAACTGTAAAATCAGTAACAGCACAAAGGCACATGACTGGAATCAGGGTTTTCGTACAGTGTTTCTGGGCTTTCTGTCACTGTGGGCTTCAGAGCGCAGTAGTACAGAGCAGAGTCTGACACCTCAGCAGAAGAGATCGTAAGATTCACTTGTTTTTTGTCTTTTGAGTCTTTTGCTGATAGACGAAGAGAAGGCTCAGAAGACTCTGAATTTTCATTTACAAGTATCAGGAACTCCAGTCTTGATCCCACATATTTCCGATACCATTGCAGGTCATATACAAGGCCACTGTAGTTACAGGACAGGGTCACATTGTCACCTCTGAAAATATGTTTTTCAGAAGACAATGGCTGTATTGTGTCAGCAAAGGAATTTCCTGCAATGGATAAAAGGCATATATATTTATTAAACTGATACTAAAGCCTCTATTTTATTAAATATACCACATAAAATGTTTTTTTAAATAAACAAAAATAATATAAGAAATGATTTACCTATGAATAATGACAGTGGTATCCAACAAAAGAGAAACATGATGGTTTCTGATGAAGAGTGATTGTAAAGATAATAAAGCAGGAATACTTCAACTGAATCAGCCTTTCACACATTCAAGTCTTTATGAATTTGCTCCACCCTCTTGCTGAGACTTTATTTTCTCTGATGGGCTGTTTTTTCTCAAAATGAAAAGACCCGACAGCGTTTTATTCATCAATAATTTATTGTAGGTGATTGGATGCTGGTGTGTGCTGGATGCAATTTTTGTATAATACAAGATGTGTTAATGTTTTATGTTTTTGTACAGTGTTCTAGTGTTTCCTGTCACTGTGGGCACCAGGGTGCAGTAATATACAGCAGAGTCTTTCACTTCAGCAGAAGAGATCTCCAGATCCACTTCTGTCATTTCTTTTTTGGGTATCGCTGTGAGACGTAAAGTGGGTTCGGATGAAACACCAGTCTCTGTATGAAAAATAAGGAACTCTGGTCTGGATCTTGGATATTGGCGATACCACTGGAAGCTGGGCCCAAGTCCACTGTATTTGCAAGAGATAATAGCACTTTCTCCAACTGAAACATGCTTTTCTGGTGAGAGAGATTCTATTGTATATGCATCAGCACTCTCTGTAAAAGAAGAAGAGAGAAAATCTATTAAAGTAATTACTGTTCAACAGAACTGTTAAATACTTGATACAGATTGTGTAACAAACTAAGCTACTGTTACATGTTTGGTCAGCTGCTGTTGACACTAATACAACAATCAGAATTAAAGTATTACTTACCCTTAAGCAGTGAAAATACAAACAAGACTACAGTAAACCTGGCCATTGTTCAGTATAGAATTCACTCAACCTCGAGACTCGAGTCACTGAATGCTTTAAGTGTTACACTCAACCTTGAGTCAATCACATTTAACTTGAGCTGCTTTCTAACAACAGGCTTCAGAGCTCCACCCTGTGGCAAGGAAGTGAGCAACAGCAGACTTATATTCTGTTGAGACTATTCATAAGGAAATTGTTTTCTATGGTGAAAGATTTACTGTATAAATATGAATACAGTTATTTTCAGTGACTAATGTAAGATGAACTTAAAAGATTGAGTAGCAGGTGGAATAGTTTAGTCATAAATGACTACAGTGAAGCAGCTTCTGCTTCTGAATGACTGCTTCAAACGTTTCAGCTTCATTATACAATAGGCTCCAAGAATCTGAAAAATAAATACATTTCTGGGTCACTAATAAAATAAACAAATTTGTGACACTGACCATGCAAAGATCAGATTTTCCTGTTTCCACTGAAGTACAAGGTGCTTTTTGGAATATTCTGAAATAATGCTGGACATCACCGAAAAAAGTATTATAACTGTATTAAATTAAACAAAAAAATAGAAAAGAGGTATTTTCACTATAGTGTCTCAGACTTTTTGACACCACTGTGTAATAATGATAATACATTATGCCTCTGTGTTTTTTTGTTCACTTGTATTTATTTGGTCATTTTTAGTTGGTGTTTCTGCTGTTTGATTGAAAGACACTGGACAAATGTTCACAACTGAACATTTTTATTTAGTATTTAACATCAAGTTTTTAATGCTAAGGCTTTCAAATGCATGTTAAATCTGATTGAATATATCACAGGTTTTTGTACAGTGTTCTAGTGTTTCCTGTGACTGTGGGCACCAGAGCACAGTAATACACAGCAGAGTCTGACACTTCAGCAGAGGAGATCTCCAGATCCACACGTTTGATTTCTTTTGTAGCTTTTGCTGACAGACGGAGTGAAGGATCAGGTGGAGAATACTCTGTGATGAGAATGAGGTGCTCAGGTCGAGATCCAGGATACTGACGATACCATTGCAGATTATTTACATCAACACTATAATTACAGGAAAGAATCACATTTTGGCCTCTGAAAACATGCTTTTCAGAGGATAATGGGTATATTGTGTTTGCAGAGGAATTTCCTGAAAAAAAAAAAAAGGGACATGCATCTTTATTCATTAAACAGAAAACTTATTTTGGCGTTTAAATTGCTCCACTTAATGCTGCTACATATACTACATTTTGATTTTATAAATCTTTATCAAGCTTTTAAAAATGAAAACACCTACCTATAAATAAAAATGATATCCAACAAAGGAGAAACATGATGGATGGTCTACAATGAGGGAGTGATGGCAAATTGGAGTGATTCTGAGACAGCCTCATGCACATTAAACACTTTGTGAGAGAGCTCCACCCTCTGTCCCATGTGTCTTTCCTCTACCTGAAAACACACACACACACACACACACACACACACACACACACACACACACACACACACACACACACACACACACACACACACACACACACACACACACACACACACACACACATACATTTTGATTGCTAATTTATTAGATGTAAAGTTTATTAGAATACATTTATAAATGGGTAATGGTTATTGTTTTTTTTGTTTTTTTTAAAGCATCATGCACTTCCATTTATTAAAAAGGACATCTTGCACACTATGCTATGGTAATAAAAGGCATAAGACACACATTGTGTAGTTTGTCAAAATGGAAAAGAAAACATAGGTAATAAAATAATAATTCTGTGGAAGAAAACAAATCCTGCAAGTTTAAGAACACTGAAGGGTCAGTTTAAAGCTTGTTGATCACAGCAGATTGAGACAGTTTTGTGATATGAACTTGCAGTATCATATTTGAATCTTTTGCATGGTTGCGGGAGAGGTGTTGTTGTTCAGATATTTTCTGAAATGAGGATCGTACTCAGGTTTCTGTACAGTGTAGAAGGGTTTCCTGTTACTGTGGGCACCAGGGCACAGTAGTATATTGCAGAGTCTGCTATCTCAGTTTTGGAGATCTCCAGATTTAGTTTTTTTTCTTCATTTCGAACTTTAGCAACATAACGGTCCTTCTGCTGTTGTCCCAAACTTTCAAAAACTTGCAAGAGAAATTCAGGGGCAGTGTTGGAAGACTGTCTGTACCACTGAAAACTGTTAATAGTGGTTCCACTGTAGTTGCAGGAAAGAGTTGTCTTCTCTCCTTCTAAAGCATGCTTTTCAGTAGACTGGGATGTTATTGCATTTGCAAGAACACTGTCTGGAAATACAACAACAGAAGAAAAAACTCACATTAATTCAGCATCGGGAAAAATATTTGTATATGCTCAAAGACAACATTTATAGCTTTGAAATAAATATAAATCAATCACCTGAAAGAAGTGCCATGACTGTGAAGTAAAAAAACAGCATCCTAATATTGGGATAGAGAAAGAGCAAGTGCCTTCTGTGTTTCTTTTGTAGCCACACCCTGTGACCTGTGAGACTTTTCTACTGTAAGTTCTCAAATCTTATTCACTTTCATAGGCCTACATTCAAATCTAAGTGAAATCTATATGAGATTTGTGTGCTGTTGTTTTCTGCTCCGCCTTCTTCTCCTTATATGGTGTAGAGTGTCTGATGTACACAACTGGTGAACGCCAAATTTTAATGGACTTAAATTTCGGTTTGGAGAAACGTGAGGGTGAGTATATATACAGGATTTTTATTTTGAGTCAATTATTTATTTTGTATCACGCCTGCAAAGCAGTATCACTTTATTTATTAATTAATGTTGGGATAAATCATCTGCAAGCTCCAAAAATATATTAAGTGCACACTGCACAGAGCAGCATATATGACAGACTCTGACTGACTAAAACAATATGATTTGTCATATTATGATTATGATTTGTCATATGGTCAATGAGCAACGTCTCGTGGTTCCATCACAGAAAGCCACAAAATCACTTTCCAGAACATTCTCATTCACAGTTCCATGCTGGTGGAATGCTCTCTCCACCCTCATCCGGAATGCAGAATCCCTGGCAACATTCAAAAGACAGCTGAAAACCCATCTCTTCCGTGAGCACTTAACCTCTTAAAAAATTCGATTTTTCAGTTGTTGGTTTGTAGAAAAATGAATCAAAAGAAAATAAAATTTAAAAAAATTAGAAAACATTAATTTTAAGTTATTGAAGCTTTCTTATAAATGAGACAAACTAAAATGTGTGTATGCACATGGAAATTACTGGAACACCTGAAAACTGAACTGTAAAATCAGTAACAGCACAAAGGCACATGACTGGAATCAGGGTTTTCGTACAGTGTTTCTGGGCTTTCTGTCACTGTGGGCTTCAGAGCGCAGTAGTACAGAGCAGAGTCTGACACCTCAGCAGAAGAGATCGTAAGATTCACTTGTTTTTTGTCTTTTGAGTCTTTTGCTGACAGACGAAGAGAAGGCTCAGAAGACTCTGAATTTTCATTTACAAGTATCAGGAACTCCAGTCTTGATCCCACATATTTCCGATACCATTGCAGGGTATATACAAGGCCACTGTAGTTACAGGACAGGGTCACATTGTCACCTCTGAAAATATGTTTTTCAGAAGACAATGGCTGTATTGTGTCAGCAAAGGATCTTCCTGCAATGGACAAAAGGCATATATATTTATTAAACTGATACTAAAGCCTCTATTTTATTAAATATACCACATAAAATGTTTTTTTAAATAAACAAAAATAATATAAGAAATGATTTACCTATGAATAATGACAGTGGTATCCAACAAAAGAGAAACATGATGGTTTCTGATGAAGAATGATTATAAAGATAACGAAGCAGCAATACTTCAACTGAATCAGCCTTTCACACATTCAAGTCTTTGTGAATTTGCTCCACCCTCTTGCTGACACTTTATTTTGTTCTGATGGGATGTTTTTCTCTCAAATTTAAAAGACCTGACCAGACCTGAAGAGACAAAAATGACTATGAAAATCAGTGCTGCACATTTGTTCCAAATATGAACTAGCTCAAATAAGCAGGTGATTGGTAATACAAAATGTGAATGATGTAGCTCCTCCCTCTGCCAGAATACAATATCTGGTATATTTATATATATGAAGAGTTCAGATGCAAAAGCCTCTAAATGCCATCTGACATTTTCTCATAGAATGATCATTTTTATCAAGCTTGTATATTTAAGTTCAGTAATTTCACTTAAATGACAATTAATAGGTAATCTTCATTGCCATTTAAGTGAAATTATTGAATTTAAATATACGAGCTTGATAAAAATGATCATTCTATGAGAAAATTTCAGATGGCATTTAGAGGCTTTTGCATCTGAACTCTTCATATATATATATATATATATATATACATATAAAAATAAAATAAAAATCTAAAGAAATATACCTTGTAGGCAAAAAATTTGCTGTATTGATGGGTGCTGGCTTTTGGGAATAACCAATTAAATGAACAAAAGTAAACTTAAATCTAAAGCAAACTAACAATATCTTGCAGCTCAAATGTAAACATGTCAATCTCTGACCTTTGAGCAGACAAGAATCAGTCTTAAGGCAAAATCTGACCTGCGCAAAAACTAAAATGACAGCAAACTAATCTGCATGTAAGATAAAACTCACATATTGCAAGATAATTATTTTGGAAAAACTCACAAAATGAATACAGTCATACAGCGCCACCTCCTGGCAAAACAGTTCAAAGTTTTCTGTACAATTTCAGTCATATGGGAGATCTGTAAACCTTTGACTATATGAATGTATTTGTTATGACTTGTTTCAGGAAAAGGACAGACTATTGTGGTGATGATGCATTGACATTTAAGACCAGATGAAGCAAGTGTTTAGAGCTTCATCTTGAATGATGGCATGGGAGGTTTTTGTATGATGCTGTTAGATTTCCTGTCACTGTGGGCTTCAGGGCACAGTAATACATGGCAGAATCTCCCTGTACAGCAGAGGAGATCTTCAGATCCACACGTTTAATATCTTGACGAACTTCAGCAGAAAATCTGTCTGGACTATCACCCATTTCTCCACGTGGGAAGATGTAAAGGAGGAACTCCGGATTGGATCTGGGAAATTGTCTGTACCATTGTAAGTTATCTACAGTACCCGTAAAGTCTTTGTAACTGCAGGACAGAGTAACAGTGTCACCAACAAGTTTATTTTCATCCCCTGACAAGGGTTTTATTCCATCTGCCTCTGTGTGGCCTATAAATTGAGAATAAACACCTGGTTAGATAAATCAAACAGTAACTTAACCGTAAAAAGTATAGCGGTAAATAAGTAAAAAGTAACTGGTCTAGATTGGAGAGAAAAAAAAAACATTATCTTACCAATAAATGTCCACAAAAAACTGAGGAGAGTGAAAATAATCATGATAGCAGATATCTGAAGAAGAATCTGAAAGACTATCATTCAGAGTATCAAGAGTATCATTCAGACTGGATGCCTTTGAATTCTGACAACCTTCAGATGAAAATGCTTCTACATCATGATATTAAGCTCCGCCTTCTGGCACAATTATTTTCTTTCACTGTCACTGTGGGCTCCAGGGCACAATAATACTGTGCAGAGTCTGTTACTTTAGCAGGGCTGATTTCCAGTTCCATGAGCTTTCTGTGTTTGTCAACTTTAGCAGAAAACCAGTGGGCTGATGGATCTGCTTTAACTGGATCTCCAGATTCAGTGATGGAGAGAAGGAGTTCTGGTTTGGATCTCTGGTACTGATGATACCACAGTAGATTGTAAACAGCACCACTGTAGTTACAGGAGAGAGTAACACTGTTACCATCTTGAGCTTCTTTTCCAGGACCATGAGAAGTTATTAGATCACCAAGAGAGTTTCCTGAAGAAGAAAAATGTAGTCACTTAAATTTAAACCCTTAAATCATTTTAAATGCGAATGACTGGCAAATTCAAATGAAGAATTCAAATGAAACGTAAAACAGTCTGACCTGCGAGTGCTGAAAGGAACAAAAGAAAATAGACCTGCATAATGTTGTTTTAACTCACAGAATGACAGCATTCTCAGAAGTCAGAAATGAAGAAAAAAAACACACTCTCATAGAGCTCCTCCTTCTGGCAGCTTTGAAGGATTACGAAATATGAAGTTTTATTCTACCTCCAACAGTACGGTTGGGAAATGGGAATCATAAAGAATTGAATGACACTTATTCAAATTAATCTCTCAGTTAGTTAGATGTAGATATGTGCTTGATTAACTACAAAGGACTCATTTGTCAAATAATTTGACTAATTTGATTGAACATTTTTGATTCACAAAAAAAAAAAACCACTCATATGTGTCATTTGTTCTATAATCGAACTACACAGATTGTATGTTTTATTGAGAAATAAAACCAGAGAATATTGAGAAATACTGTGATTAATCAAATTTACTTCATTTCTTCAGCCATTGCCTATTGTCAATCATTTCATACTCACAGATGATGCCAGATTTTTGTGCAGTGTTGGAGTGTTTACAGTCACTGTGGGCACCAAGGCACAGTAGTACAATGCTGAATCTTCCATTTCTGCTGAAAAGATGCTCAGATGCATACGTTTGTATCCTCTCTCAGCCACAGATGAAAGCCGAAGTGCAGGCTCTGACTGGCCACTAAGCTCAGTGGCAAATATGAGGTACTCTAGTCGAGATCCTGGATATTGTCGATACCACTGCGAGATGTAAACACTACTGTATTGGCAGGAGAGGGTAACATTGTCTCCTTCTGTGACTTGCTTCTCTGAGATTAATGGGTTTATTGTATTTGCATCTGCATTCTCTGTGTGAAAGAAGAAACAACAATGCTAGATTATTTCATAAATTAAGATGCATGTTGTTCACACAGAATTTACATAATCATTGGATTAAAAAATAAATAAAAAAATAACTGACCTTTGAGCAGAGAAATAATGATGAAGACCAGGAACAACATCTGACCAGTGAAAGGACAAAAATAATGTGAATCAACTGCACATTTCTTCCTTAGATATAAGTAACTCAAATAGTACAGGAGCTGAGTAATAAAAATGTGTATCATGTAGCTCCTCCCTACAGGAGAATATGGGTAAGAAAAGTGTTTAATGATCATTGATCTGAGAACCTTTGATTGTAAAAAAATGTATAATAATCAACAGTTTGGAATGAGTGTAAAATTAAAAATGAGCATATGCTAAAATATAATTAAATACTTGTTAACACTGACTATAGATTGAAATATATAGTTGAACTTGGAATATTTTTATCATCAACAAATATGTCTAAAATATACATTTATGTTTTTATAGTAGGCCTAACCTTGGGAACAAACAATCAGACTAGACTCTTAGCTAAACTCAGTTTACTCAGTGCTTTTAGATGGGTAAAGAGAGAGTTTAAAGTTTTTATGATCAACTAAAATTCACATGTAAAGCAAATGCTATTGAAACTGAACTAGTATCTGAACTAATTGACAATATCTTACAGATCAAATGTCAAACGTTTGAATCACCGACCTTTAATCAGACAAAGTATATCAGGGTCAAAATCTGATTTGCACAAATATATAAAAAAAGACCTACAGAATAAAACTGCATAATTATTTCGTAAGATAAAACTTAAAATTAACTGGAGTTAGAGAACAGACTAAAATAATCAAGTGATAAAGTCTTTTCTGTCTAGTGTAAAGGCCAATTTATACTTCTGCGTCGAGTGTACGCCGTAGTGTACGTCGTAGGGTACGCACGTAGGCGACGCCGTCGTGAGCATTTATACTTCTGCGAATGTCTGTGTTGCTCTGCAGTTACACCGCCGAAACGCTAGTTGGCGCGGGTGGGTTTTAATGTTCCAGTTCCACTGTGTTTACATTCCTCGCGGCTGTTTTGAGTTTAGGTTTCTACGAGCAATGGCGACTGAAGGACAGGAGTCATACAGATGGCTGTATTTCCGCACTTCTTCAAGCAATCTCTCGGTCACTTGGTCTGTTTCCATGGCTCTTCACTGATCTTCGGAATTTAAAAATGGCGGGCGGGCGGTGCAGAGTGCAGAAGATCATTCCGGAAATGCGTAGGAGGAAACGCGATGCTATCCAGCCGACCAATCACAGATCTTGCGGTCCGCGTCGCCGCGACGCGTAGTTACATTTTTGAGGAGGTGCGCGTCAGGGTACGGTGAAGGGTACGACGTATGGTACACGTCAATGCGTATGCTACGCCGTACCTTCTACACGAACCCGACGCAGAAGTATAAATTGGCCTTAAGTCATAGAGCGCCACCTCCTGGCAAAATACGGTCAAGTTGAGCCTTTCTGGGAAGACGTAAACCTCGTGAATATGCATGATGTGATTTGTTCCAGTAAAAGTGAGGGTATTGTGTGGCTAGTGAGGCTATTCCATTGAGGCTATTCAGGTGATGCATTTAGCAAGAGGATGAAGTAAATGTCTGAATATTCGTCTTTCTTGGATGATGGCATGGGAGGTTTTTGTATGATGCTGTTAGATTTCCCAAGGCATAGTACAATGCTGAATCTTCCATTTCTGCTGAAAGATGCTCAGATTCACGTGTTTATTGCGTTATCAGCCACAGATGAAAGATGAAGTGCAGGCTCTGACTGGGTTCTGAGCTCAGTGACAAAAATGAGAAACTCTAGTTGAGATCCTGAAAATATTGTCGATACCACTGCAAAGTGTTAACAATAGCACTGTTATCACAGCACAGCGTAACATTGTCTCCTGTGACTTGCTTCTCTGAGGTCAGTGGGTTTATTGTATTTGCTTCAACATTCTCTGTGTGAAAGGAGAAACAGAGATGCTGGATTAGGCTATTCCTTAGGGTTAATTTAAATGAAGATACATATATGTTTTTCAAACTGAATATATAATCATCAGATCAACTGTAAAAAAAAATATAAAAAAAATAAATATATAGGCTATATATAGGCTATATAACTGATCTTTGTGCAGAGAAATAACAATTAAAGGTACAATATGTAAGAATTTTGCATTAAAATATCCCAAAATCTCAAGGCCAGTGTTATATATTTTGTTAAGTTGATTACTTACAATATCCCAAATGTTTCCAACTATTTTTAAATTGTGAGAAAATTGCGATTTTAACCAAGGAAACGGGGCGTTAGAACAGGGGTGAGCTGGGAGTCGCCAGTCAATTGCGTCATATCCGCGTTACCCTCGGTTTCCGCTCGTACTGCGTGGTAGGGATGGGCAAATGAAGCCTCATGAACATAGACAGTATAAGAAATGGACAGAGTCATCTCATTGGAACTCAATTGAGGCAAGTGAAGCCCATTTTCAGCGATTTTTTAGGACTTCCGTTCCTGACGCGCAGACTCAAACTGAGCTTGACGACGTAGATGTGACGTGAGCAACCCGTCTGTCTTCTAGTGGCTGTGGCATAAGAAATCTGAATCATTCCCTTCCGAATCTTGCAGAGACGGAGATCGTGAGTAGGAGGTGTCCATGAGCTAGGAGCAGGAGAAACTTTTGCTAGGTATTCTGATTAATTATTTTGTCATTTTGCCTCCACGTCTTCCCGATTGCCCGCGAGCTTCTCCTCCCGTCAATACGGTAATCTCTCTACTGTGCGACAGAGAGTCGTGTGGTTATGACGTAATCGTTAGCCTACTTTTACAAAAACTGTTTTTACGGGGCCATAACGTAAGCTACAAGGTAATGGAGCATTTTATACATTGTCGTGTTTCTTTAGAAATAAATAATGGACAAATGGAGTCTTCAAACGCCTCAGATGTAAAAGTTATTCGCTGTCAAAGTGACGCTAAAATGAATGGGAGTCAATGGGATGCTAACAGCAGGTGAAGTTCTGCTACAAGATGGTGGCACGCGGCCGGCTTCAA
Organism: Leuciscus leuciscus; assembly: GCF_965113295.1. Lineage (NCBI taxonomy): Eukaryota > Metazoa > Chordata > Actinopteri > Cypriniformes > Leuciscidae > Leuciscus > Leuciscus leuciscus. The sequence continues at coordinate 32,114,838 of NC_138730.1, forward strand.
CTTACGGTCGACTTCCTTCCCGCTTGCTCATGAAGCACTTAGGCTTTCCCCTGAACGTTTCGGGAAAAGATTCAAAGCATCTAGACTAGAGTGTCGAAAACAGCACCATATTGTGGCAGGTCAAGTTTATAGCAGCCATGTTTATGAGCAGCTGAGTGCGCAGCGCCGTTGTTTTATCCATTAAGCACAAATTAAAGCCTGACAACGCTAAATGTTCAGTTCCCTTTCAAGGGAACTCCCGTTGCGTCGAAAACTGACGCTATGGGAACGCTTTGCGTGATGACGTCTTGAAGCACATGTAAAATCAGTCCAATGGTGTGGCGGAACGTCAGAGGCGGGTGACGTCACGTACCAGGAAGCTATAAAAGCCGGCCCGAAACAGAAAACGAAAGCTTTCTGAGTCTTCAGTTGCGCTCTGTGTTGAATCTGTCCTTGTTATTTGGTGTTGTCTGTCTATATTATATATATATATATTCAGTATGGCGAGCAAGCAGCAGTTTAGAGTGTGTGTCCATCCCTGCCCGCGTTATTTAACGGGAGGTGATACTCACACTCTTTGTGTTGTTTGTTTGGGTGAGGAGCATGCCCAGTCAGCACTCGAGGGTGGTGACTGTGTGCATTGCGAGGCGCTTCCATTGCATACGCTCCGATCCCGCTTGGCTCGGTTCAATCCCGATCACGTTCCCCAGGGCTTGGGTCCCGCCGCTGCCGAGGCACGGCGTCGATCTCAGACCTGGGGTTCACAAATGGATTTATCAGTGGATGTTGAGACGGGCTCTGCCTTATCTCAACATCCTTCTGATAGATCCAGTGCCTCTCATCAGGGTGTGGAAGCACGCGCTGCGGTTTCTTCCCCCCCGATGGAGGCACCAATACTGCAATTGTCCAGCTCTGAGGAGTTGGACGTTGTTTGTATTGAAGCTGAGTCTGAGGATTCGCCACCTCAGTCTCACGCTTTTGAGGAATTGCTCGATGTTGTCACGAGAGCAGTTCACAGATTATCTATTGAGTGGCCAGAGGATAGGCAGGACGTTCGTTCGAAAAGTAAGCTCGACGAACGCTTCCTGCCATTTCGTACACAGCCTCAGCGAAGAAGCCTTCCGTTTTTCCCCGATCTCCACACCGAGGTGTCGAAATCGTGGGGAAAACCGGTTTCATACAGAGTGTATGCACCACAAACATCCCACTATTCTTCCATTCACAAATATAAAGAATATGGTTATGGGGAGATGCCGAAGGTGGAGGAGACGCTTGCGAGCTATCTCTCTCCAGCAACGGCATCTTCCCTGAAAGCTCCTTCACTTCCCTCTAAGCCAGTAAAATTCACATCATCTCTGGTTCATAAATCGTATGCAGCCGCTGGTCAAGCTGCAGCGTGTCTGCATACGATGTCTATTATGCAAGCCTATCAGGCAGAATTATTGGGGGATTTAGAGGAGGGCGGGGGAATTGGTCCTGACACAGTGGCTGAACTACGCAGAGCCACAGATCTGTCTCTCAGGGCCACCAAGGAGACCGCTAAATCAATCGGGCGGTCTATGGCAGCCCTGGTGGCCACTGAGAGGCATCTGTGGCTCAATTTGAGCGATATAAAAGAGAAAGAAAAGCACGTTCTCTTAGATGCTCCGGTTTCCACTGTTGGTTTATTTGGTGATGCAGTAAACAGTGCGGTAGCTAAATCTCAGGAAGCTGCTAAACAGGCAGCTGCATTACAAAAACTTCTCCCCCGCCGTTCTTTCATTGAGGCTGCTGAGCGGGAGCAGCCTCACTCCTCTAAAAAGAGCGCTGAACATCGTGCCACTCAAAAACAGAGTGTGTCCTCTCGTGCTCCCCCACAAAAATCTCGGGGACACGGAGGGCGCTCTCAAACCCAGCAGTCTTCGAGGGGTAAAACGGATCTGCGGACCGTTATTACCGCCAAGAAGGCTGCTGGGAAAAAGTCCTGATGTCTGAGGGCTCAGGACAAATGAGGGTAGTCCCCCCGAAGCAGAGCGGTTAACACCTCTTTTCACGGTGCCCGTCTCTCTTCGGTGCCCTCAGGGGACCGTTCTGCCAACCCTGCCACCTCTGGTGTTACAGGGCGCAGCGGTCTCCGGCGAGCACATATCTCAAGGTCCACCCGGAAACGTAGTGGCCTCGGGATGCCCGCCCCCTCTGAGGAGGGTGCTAGAGCAGTCTGTTTGGTCGTTCCCTGCCGGTGCGCCGTTACAGGGCGACGAACCGACTACTCAACAGCAGGAGAAAAATACGGTGCCGTCTCTCTTCGGTGCCCTCAGGGGACCGTTCTGCCAACCCTGCCGCCTCCGGTGTTACAGGGTGCAGCGGTCTCCGGCGAGCACATATCTCAAGGTCCACCCGGAAACGTAGTGGCCTCGGGATGCCCGCCCCCTCTGAGGAGGGTGCTGGAGCAGTCTGTTTGGTCGTTCCCTGCCGGTGCGCCGTTACAGGGCGACGAACCGACTACTCAACAGCAACAAAATCCAGAAACCAGTCTCGAGAGACTGGTACCTCTAGTAGAAGCTACTGTCAAATGTTTCTCGTTGGGTCCTGCAGACCGTGGAAAAAGGGTATTAGATACAATTCTATTAACGCCCACCGCGGTTTATGGGGGTCCTGCCCACAGTGGTGGGCCCCGAGCAGGTTCTGGTTATGGAACAGGAAGTAAACACTCTGTTAGAGAAAGGGGCCATAGAATATGTACCCCCCTCCAACAGGGAAACCGGGTTTTACAGCCGGTACTTCATAGTTCCAAAAAAGGACGGGGGATTGCGTCCCATTTTAGATCTTCGAGTTCTGTACGAGTCAGCCATGCAGCTCAAGTTCAAAATGTTAACCTTGAGACAAATCGTGCCACAGATCAGGTCCGAGGACTGGTTTGTCACGATAGACCTCAAGGACGCATATTTCCATCCGTCCGTGTCATTGGAAGTTCCTGAGGTTTGCTTTCGGGGGCAAAGCATACCAATATCGAGTTCTTCTATTCGGCCTGGCTTTATCACCCCGCACTTTCACCAAATGCGTGGATGCAGCTCTGGCGCCTCTGCGCCTCCGGGGTATTCGCATCACGAACTACATCGACGATTGGTTGATTTTAGCTCAGTCGCATTAGATGGCGGTTCAACATCGAGATGTTGTTCTCGCCCATATGAAAGAGTTGGGGTTACGGCTGAACGCCAAGAAGAGTGTGCTTTCTCCATTTTAGAGGACCACTTTTTTAGGCGTGGTTTGGGATTCAGTGTCGATGCAGGCGCGCCTGTCATCGCCACGCTTCGATTCCATCCTGGCAGCTGTGAGAAGTGTAAAGCTAGGCCAGCTACTCACTGTCAAACAGTTCCAGAGACTGTTGGGTCTCATGGCAGCAGCTTCCAACGGGATACCTTTTGGACTGCTGCACATGAGGCCCCTGCAGTGGTGGCTCAGGACCAGAGGGTTTTTCCCCGAGGGGCAACCCATTTCGCACAATCAAGGTCACGCGGTGATGCCTACGTGCCTTGGTTATGTGGAAGAAACCTTGGTTCCTGTCCCAGGGCCCAGTGCTGGGAGCTCCTTGTCGTCGCAAACTGCTAATGACGGATGCTTCCCTCACGGGTTGGGGAGCGATCCTGAGGGTCGCTCATCTCAAGGTCTGTGGGAAGACCATCATCGTTCCTGGCATTCTATAGCCTAGAGATGTTAGCTGTCTTCCGGGCTCTGAGGAGCTTTATCACAGGTCTCAGGGGACACCATGTGTAGTACATACGGACAACACGTCGGTAGTCGCCTATATGAAAGTGAAAGTGAAAGTGACACGTGACAGCCAAGTATGGTAACCCATACTTGGAATTTGACCTCTGCATTTAACCCATCCAAGTTAATGCACACACATTAGGAGCAGAGTAGTGAGTAGTTAACACACACACACTGCAAACATGGATACACACACCCAGAGCAGCGGGCAGCCTTTGTGTGGCGCCCGGGGAGCGATTAGGAGTTAGGTGCCTTGCTCAAGGGCACCTCAGTCATTTCCCACTGGCTCTGGAATCGAACCAGCAACCTTTGGGTTACCAGTCCAACTCCCTAACCACTAGGCCATGACTGCCCCTAATATCAAGGGGGTTTGCGCTGGCATGCCATATCCTCTTGTGGTCCCAGGGGAAGTTGCTGTCACTCAAGGCAGCCTACATCCCCGGGGTCCAGAATATAGGAGCAGACACTCTGTCGAGACAGGGGCCGAGGCCCGGGGAATGGTGGCTCCACCCCCGAGGTGGTGGAGCTGATATGGAAATTATAAGTGGATCTGTTTGCGTCTCGAGAGACGTCTCACTGTCCACTTTGGTTCTCCTTCACGCATCCAGCTCCTCTGGGACTGGATGCTATGGTACAGACGTGGCCGAGGCTACGTCTGTACGCCTTTCCCCCAGTTGCTCTGCTCCCGGGAGTTCTGGAAAGAGTTCGCAGGGACCGGGTTTGCCTGCTTTTTATAGCCCCGCGCTGGCCGGGCAGAGTATGGTTTCCCGATCTTGTGTCCCTCCTCGACGGGCATCCTCTGGAGCTACCCGTCAGGAGGGACCTTCTGTCCCAAGCAGGGGGCTCAATATTTCACCCCCGCCCAGAACTGTGGAACCTGTGGGCTTGGCCTCTGAGGGGGCCCAGCTCATAGAGTCAGGTCTCTCAACTGAGGTTGTGGAGACCATTCTACAGTCCAAGCTCCCTCCACGAGGAAACTTTATGCCCTGAACTGAAGAGTATTCACCTCTTTGTGTAGTGACCGTCGGTTGGATCCAGTCAACTGCCCAATTGGTACAGTTCTGGAGTTCCTGCAGGACCGGTTCACTGCAGGTCTGACCCCGTCCACTTTAAAGGTTTATGTGGCGGCCGTAGGTGCTTACCACAGCCCTTTGGGTGGAATGTCTGTGGGGAAAGACCCTTTGGTATCTCGTTTCCCTCGTGGCACTTGGAGGTCCTCCTCCCTTTCGAAATCGGACCAGGAGGCGAATAATTTGCTTTGCCCTGTTCGGGCGTTAGACGCGTATGTCCACAGAGCTGCCCTGTGGCGTAAAAGTGACTTTTGCTCCCCTAACAAGGGAGGTCCAGTGTCTAAGCAAAGGATGAGCAAGTGGGTGGTTGAGACTATCTCACTGGCTTATGAGGCGGCTGGACAGCCTTCTCCTTTGGCTGTCCGGTCGCTCTCTACTAGGAGTATGGCGGCCTCTAAGGCCCTTATATCAGGAGTATCGTTACAGGACGTCTGTGATGCGGCAGGCTGGTCCTCACCGCACACCTTCGTCAGGTTCTACTCTCTGGATTTAGACTCTACTCCAGGGTCTCATGTTTTGTCTTCTTAGTGCTGCTCACATGATTACACACAGGACAGACATTTGTAGCTATGGAGGCGTTGGTATAGACGTTCCCATAGCGTCAGTTTTCGACGCAGCGGGAGTTCCCTTGAAAGGGAACGCCTCAGTTACGACTGTAACCTCGGTTCCCTGAAGAGGGAACGAGCGTTGCGTCGCCTTGCCATATCTCCTTCATGCCTGTCAGCGCGACTTCAGACTTTACGAAGCTTTCGTTTTCTGTTTCGGGCCGGCTTTTATAGCTTCCTGGTACGTGACGTCACCCGCCTCTGACGTTCCGCCACACCATTGGACTGATTTTACATGTGCTTCAAGACGTCATCACGCAAAGCGTTCCCATAGCGTCAGTTTTCGACGCAACGCTCGTTCCCTCTTCAGGGAACCGAGGTTACAGTCGTAACCGAGGCTTTTTCTGATGATATAATTCACACATTAAAGTGTGGCAATAAAATAAAAGTAACAATTATATTAATGCTAATTATAAAAATACCAACAGAGTTGCTTGATGCAAGTAAATGTTGGTCTAATTATTTTATGCTTTATATGCTGTTTATGTGTCAGAATATATGATCATGTAACATAGGCTATAGGCTTATTTATATAGGCTATGTAAAAAAATTTTTTTTTTAAACCTGTATAGTGGTCTGGGTTCAAACATTCCAACACGCAAAGTGAAGCATTCACATGACTCAAAAGAAAGTGAGGGTTCGTTTTTCGTTGATGTTTCTCTGAAAACAATACGCGCTCCGGCACGGAGCTTCATGAGAAATTGCGCTGCGTACTCGATACGCGCTTTGAAGCTTCAGTGTCAAATGTAACATCACTACTGCGTGGAGTCCTGGACAAATGCGGAAGTTGTAGTTGTAGCGTCTATCAAGCTACAAACTTTAGCTTGTTTCTTGCAGTCGTTATGGTACACAATTATTCTTTACCGATTGCAACTGGTTCTGTCGACAAAGCATGCTTAATTTTATATTTTCCAAATGTAGCATTCGGTAATAGTTATGTTTATGTAAGGAAAGTATTATTTCTTTAGATTTGTGTTTAGTTAATTGACATTGTTTATCACGTCTGGGGGGTATTCCAGAAAGCTTGGTTAACTTACCATTTGGTAAATCATAACCTCTGGGTTGATTTACCCCAAACCCGCATACCATGAGTATGTCGGTTCCAAAACACCTGAGAAGAGTTAGTTTAATCAACCTCCTACTGGTTACCCAGAGTTAATGCGCGCGCACGGTGAGTACATAAAGACATTTTCAATGGATCGCCGATTTCAGGAGTCACCATGGAAACCCAGGGAGAAAAAAAGCGAGCTACATAGGCTACTTAGGTGAAACTGAGTTGGAGGTTTTAATGCTTGCTTATGAAGACTATAAGCCCATTATAAAAAAAAATAAAAAGCAATACTGCTGCATCAGCAAAAGAAAGAGAGTTGGCTTGGCAAAAAATAACGGACAGAGTAAATGCACGAGTTTATAAAATTATAAATGGGCTATTTTCCTCTTTCATTGTGACGCAAAAAATTATTTGGGGCATGTAGTAAAAATAGACAAGAATTTACTTGTTGGCCTCCATACATTTCTTAATATGACAGTAGTAATGCACATAATTGTCTAGTAATATGTTGGCCTCTTGTTTTATCAGGTGTAATCCTTCTGGAGCCAGAAGAAGTGTGAGCTAAGTCAAAATGAAACACAAAAACATTCTCCAACAATGTAATTTAGTATTTAATGTAGCCTAATTTAGTTTTCTATGTAGCCAATAGAAAGAAGGCTGAGGCCCGTAAAACAGGTGGACCTCCACCTTCCCTCACCCCAGCTGAGGAGCTGGCGCTGTCCCTTAATAAAGGGCGACCTGAGGTCGATGGGATTCCAGGGGCAGTTCGTCAGACTCAGCTACCAAGACAAGTGGCTTAGTAAAATGTAGGTGTATCATATTAATACTTATGATTTATTTATGTTTTCACTGTTTTTGTCAGTGTTTTAATAAAGCACCATTTTAAAAAGGCATTTTGAATACATTTTACAGTCATTGATTCACTTGCGCAGTATGCATGCTGCTTTGACTGCATATGCTGTGTACTGTAATCTTATTACTAGTACTCTTAGATGTTCCTAATGTCCTTCTTTATTAGTTGTATTTGTTTAAGAATATACATTGAGTATTGAATATGCATGATTATCTTATTGGTTTAATTATCTTGCAGTTGCTGATGGCCACATTGTATTATTGGATCCTCCTGCAACACCACACTCTGTCACAGTTGTAAGTGATTATTGTCTTTAGGTTTCTGTTTGCTAGACCAAGCATCCTTCCTTATTTTCACTGTAGGATGACAATGAAGAGACCACTTCTACTGTGACAGAAACAGAAAATGTGGGGAGGCCCATTAGAGGTATGATGCATAGAATGAATTCCCCCTTTTTTGCATAAGAGAATAAATAAATTGTCATTGTCATTTTACAGAATATGGCAGGAGATTTTAATACAGATGAGGGTCCATCTACCTCCACACAGAATCTTAGCATTGTAAGAAATGTTCTGCAGTTCTCCTTCCTCATTTAAATATTTGGTCTGTGTTTGTATTACAGACTTTATCAGTCATGTTTAATTATTCTGTCTTTCTAGTTGCCTGCCAAAGAGCATATAAGGTCCACCTTCAAAAGCAAATCAGAAAAAGTGACATGGAGATGGACCTTATACAGCTTCAAATGGAGGAGAAAAGGCTTAACCTAAAAAAAAGGCCAGACTTGAATTGCTGGAGCACCAGCTTAAGGTGGGAAACAGTGTGTGAACATTAATCTGTCATTTGTTGAATGAAATCTAAAGCAATAAATACAAATGTCTTTTGTTACAGGAAATAAAGAAACCATGAACAACACTTGACTGTTAACTGGTTTTAATTAAAGTGATTTTGGCAAATCATGTCTCGTACCACCCTGCCATCTCTTTGGTCTACTGGGTTCACTGGGGGTTCCTCTTGGCCATCTTCATCAAGAGAAGGGGGGGGGGGGCTTCACATATTACCTAGTTAGTGGGGACCAGTAATGAGGGTGATTTAATGGTAAACACCCAAACATTTAGCACCCAAAAAATCTATTGTCACCTGCACATTGATGCTATGGATTGACTTCCTATTAACATAGTCTCCTTCATTGACTGAAGGAGCTTTAATGGGAATGTGGGTTCCATCAATGCACCCAATTACATTTGGGAACCCTGAAATTGAAAGTTATATAATTAGAAACTTTTAAAATTATTGTGACTGTCACTGTATACAGTATGAATAGATTAAGTATAGTGCTATGTAACTAAAATGGTCTTTCATAGAATATCATAGAATGGACAAACCCGCCACTCTGTGGAATTCCTCTTTAATGACCCTCAGTGGTTTATGGCCAGGGAACTGCACAAAAGTGTGTAGGAACCGTTTGAGTGCAATGCATACTGTACGAACAGCCCTACACACAGTTGCCTTTCCCACATGCTCTGCATCGACTATTGTATACAAAAAACTCACCGTCGCAAAAAAAGTTAAATAAATGGAGTTAAATATTTAACTCCATTATCTTCGTTTAATAAATTAACGATTCTTTTGAAAAACGGTAACGCTCCCGCAAATATTCATTTGGATACGAAAACACATTGATACGTGGTTGGATCACCCTCTCACGGCGGAAAAGATTTCGTATCATCTGTGCTTCCACATCCACTGGATCGTCTTCAAAAGGGCACGCCATGCTCAGTAACCTTCTGAAACAAACTAACCCTGGAACATAACCTGCTACCGAGCAGGTTATCTTCAGAGAGTAAGTTCCTATGGTTACATACATACCCAGAAAGTTACCTCCGTTTTTGGAACCGAAAGTTGAGGTTATCCACTAACTTACCCTTAAACTTACCCGGGTATGTCACATAACCTGCTTTCTGGAATACCCCCCTGTTGGCTCCTCACTGTGCATAATGTTATTTTGGTCCTGCAAAATGAATATTAATAAAAGAAATTAAGCCACAATGTCTCACTTTTTTTGAGATTTTTATTAAAAAATATTAATTTCTCTGCTGTGGAAGGACTTCTTTTTTTACAGATAATTTCTCCAGCCTTTGAAAAAATCCTTTCACAAGGGACTCTTGTTGCTGATGTGCAAATATATATTTTTAGCAAGGACATACAAATGAGGAAAGATTACTGCTCTCTCTTTCCAGTAAGTTAGGGGATCATGAGTTCTGGGCAAATACGCAAATTTCAAATTCTCCTCAAATGGCGCATCATGGATGATGTATTGTTGCAGTAGGCTAGCTGCCGATCACAATACACACATCTCACAGTCACTTTATTTGGGGTTTCTAAACGGAAATGCTCCCACACCACAGATGTACAGCATCTCTTCTGGCGAGCATCCATTTTATCTATCTATCTATCCAAATATATCTATCTATGTATCTATCTATATGAATCTATGTATCTAGATATGTAGCTATAATATATCTATGTCTCTAAATATGTATCTAGATATGTACCTAGATATGTATCTAGATATAACCTATGTATCTATATATATATAAACTTTATTACAGGCTCTAGGCCCAACAGCAGGGGCCTGTTTCAGAAAGGAGGTTAAGTGAAAACTCTGAGTTTGTTAACCCTGAAATGAGGGAAACTCTGAGTTTTCTGTTTCAGAATGGGAGGTATGTTAAACCTGAGAAAGCAGAGTAAGTCAAGCCTGTTTCAGAAAGAGAGGTAACTTATACTCAGAGTCAGTTACCATGGTAACTTACTCTGTGAACCTAACCTGGTCGGGAGCAGGTTTTCTTCGGTAAACCCAGAGTTTCTTTTGGCCTCCTCCCCTTTTTTAAAGAGGAAGTGGTGTTTAAATACCTCAGTCATTCTTTCAGTACATTTTTATTAATAAAATTAATCTTTTATTAATAAATAAAATATTGCTTTTTTTAAATGTTCACATTTTTAAATAAGATGAAGTCTATATAACTCCTTAACTGGCAACTGAAAACACAGTAGTAGATTAGAGTTACATAATGTAGTTCTAAACAAATTCTACAGAATTAAACTGTGGCATTTACTGGAAATCACTGAACTGTTCATCTGTGCACCAGAAGTTGATGGACCGTCCTCTTGCTGTTCTTCCACTCTCTGGGGGCGCGGGGAGAGATAAGAATACCCGTTTATACTTAGATTTAAACTTAGATTCTATAGGCTACTCCACATAAAAATGTGGAAAAAATGTGAATGTGTAGATTGTTTGATGTGTAGACACATAATATTAACATTACCTCTGTAGGCCTCTCTGTGGCAGCAGAAACTAGTTATCCCCATGTGATGAGCAGTTGGTTGAGTACACTTTATAACACTATCTGTCATCATTTCTGGTGTATTGAGTAGGCTACTTACAACTGCCTGGGGTTCTGTTGGGACAGGAGGCTCCAAAAGACAGATATTACCAAAAATCCTAACCCAAAGTAAAATAAATGGAAATATCAAAAATAGCCTGTATAAAAAATAACATATGTAAACCTCTTACATTTTATGAAGGCCCTTGGATCTTTGGGACTGGCTCTGAAGTCCGTCCAGGAATTCCCTCAGCCAAAAATGCTTCTGCACTGCTAGACACTGGATGCTTTAATATGTCACATGTTTGTAAAGTCAGGTAGCCTACACCCATGATATGCTCAAGCCGTACTTGACTGAATTATGTTTTTATATTTAAATTTCAGCTGCTGCCATGTTCTTTTAATACCTGCAGGATTGCACCTACATGAAAATTAAAATTACGTTGAATAACATACTGTTCTTCCAGTTTCACCTCTGATATTATAACAGTTGGGTAAGTTACTTGTATTACTAACTACAAATGACATCTTCAACAGTGTAATTAGATTAATGTAATAATTAGTATCTTTAGAAATGATTGGTCTACTTATTACTAATTACTAAATCCCATGTCAACCTTAAACACTTGAACAATACAAGGAGAGACAAGAAACAGCACTTTTAATGCTTTCAAATAAACAATATACAATTGCATGAATTATTCTTGAATTGACCAAAGTGTGTAGAGGGAGAAGGTTACATTAAAAATATAACTTTAAAAAATGTATGTTAAATAGCCTATACAGAATTGTTCTATAGTCTAATACAATTACATCAGATTTAACTTTAAATTACAGAAGAATTAAGAGTAATCCCTTTAATTAAATTACAGTATTTAGATTACTTGGTAATTAATTACACCCATCACTGTATAACAGTAATTAAAATGTGAAGAAATATGAAGACCTCTTTTTGTCTGGCGCTGTTGCCATGGTGACTCATAATATCTGCGCTCCATTGATAATGGCTTTTTATAGTTGTGGTGCACGCGCTTAACTCAGAGTCAGTCAACTCAGAGTTGATTGAACTAACTAATTTCAGCTGTTCTGAAACCAAAAACTCAGAGTTTCCCATCTCAGGGTAAGTCAACTCAGAGTTCAAGTTTTAACTCAGAGTTGGTTGAACCTCCTTATTGAAACAGGCCCCAGGACATACACCATACAAAAACAAACAACAACAACAAAAACAAAACAAAAAAACAAAACAAAAAACAATTACATAAACATATACAATACACCCTTTTTCACAAAAGTCTTAAAAGGCACTCAATACCAATGCTTAGATGTGATTGATATCGGACCGAGCTACACCTGGGACTTGTGAGCCTTACTATAATATAGTTTTGTGACTCATCAAGTCGACCCATAAACTTAAACATTAGGTTCCTCAAGAGGGCCTGTAAACAGCTTAGCCTCAAGTCACAAAAAAGCTTACTTGCACTGCTGCTCCTGGGCTTCTTCAGCAGTATCCTCAGACAATCATTATATGCTACCTGCAGTTTGCGCATGGTCTCCTTTTTGTAGTTGACCCATAATGGGGCTGCATACATAGGGGTACAGTAAGCACGAAACAAGTGCACTTTCACATCATCAGAGCAGTAATGAAATTTCCTGACTAACATGTTCGCTTGTACATACAACTTTCGTCTTTGCCTATACATGTCAAGTCAAGTCAAGTCAAGTTTATTTGTATAGCGCTTTTCACAATACAGATTGTATCAAAGTAGCTTCACAGTATTAAATTTAAATAATACAACAAAGTTTGTTTCAAGAGGAATTTATTGATTGATAAAATTAAATTAAATATCCCCAAAATATCCCCAACTGAGCAAGCCAAAGGCAACAGTGGCAAGGAACCGAAAAACTCCATCAAGTGACCTAATGGTGTCCTAAAACTCCATCAGGTGACCTAATGGAGAAAAAAAACCTTGGGAGAACCCAGGCTCAGTCGGGGGCCAGTTCTCCTCTGGCATTTATGAGCTAGAGGCCGGATTGTAGTTTGAACTGTAGGATTATATGAATGCCTGGCTGAAGAGTTGCGACTTTAATCTAGTTTTAAACTGGGAGAGCGAGTCTGAGCAACGAACAGTATCAGGAAGACTATTCCAGAGTTTGGGGTTGTCCGCTTGTCTACGAGTGACGCTGCGGAGCGAGCAGGAAAACATGGAGCGGATGAGCGGAATCAGTGGATCTTTAGCGGAGCGATAACAGAACGTTTTTATGGGAATCTTCTGGAGGGTTAGGGAGGGGGGCGAGAGGGGCACCTCAGCTGATGAGGGCAGAAGGGCAGTGGCTCTAGCCACCGGGCCACCCCCCAGTGCACGGCCCTTAAAGTGTGAAAAACTGTCTGCTAAATATTCTATACATGATTTACCCTCTGGCTTTCTAGAACTTTGATTCAATTTTTGCAATGTTGAATAGGCTTTGTCTTTGCTCTTTCTCACTCTGTTCTTCTAATTTTGTGAAGGCATTGTTTTTTTGTCTACAAAATCGGCAGACAACAGAAAATGTTATTTATTTATTCGTGATTTATTTATTAGTGTTATTTATATTAGATTAGATCAGGTTAAATAATTTGATTGAACAAGAATTCTAATTTTCACTACTCCCAGTGTATGATTGCAGAACAATATATGTTTGAAAATTGATGGAGCAACAGATTTTGTGTGAAAATAAATCAGAATGGTGGTTTGTTTAAAAATCGTATTAATGTATGAGGTGGCAAGGAGGTACACACGGGGTAAAACCAGCACGGTAAAGACACACAGTATTGATACAAATACTTAAGCTAAATTAATATGCTTTTAATAATGTCTAAGTTGATACTTGTTCAAACCAATCACTTTAGCAAAGTTTATAAAAAAATTTAAGTTATTTTGATAAATTAAATAATAAATGTTTGTTCAATAAATATAGGCTATCTGTCATAATTTTCATTTTAAAAATACAGAAACAAGATTCTTGAGATCTTTGTATTTAAATTGCTACATAAGTCTAAAACATTAAAAAATATATAAAATAGTAGATTAAATTAGCACAGAATCAACTTTGATCAAGTCAATGATCAGCCAAATTTCCAAGTCCATCATCAAAAGCGTTTATGAAAAAAAGTGCTGAGCAGAATTTGTGCCATTGAGTGGTATAAGTCAAATGCGCATTTTACCCCGGTGTGACTTTATAACTGTTGTAACCTGTATATCATTTCAATTTATACTTTAACTGTATAATATTAAATTAAATGTCTATACTACTTCCATAGGACGAGGCAGCTCAGAGAGTGAGAGCCCACTGAGCATCAGACAGTTAAACTGGCATTGACATTGAATTATTTAATTGGAAGAGTAATTATAACAACATAAATTGATTTTGCACTAAATCCTAATTGTAATCTTATTGCCCATATAAAAGAGTTGTTTTTAATTTTCTATATTAAGATGATACTGCCTCATTCAAACTCCTTATAGTGCCCCATTTTTTGGTTTAAGCCACTGCCCCTCAAAATGTCTGTGCACGGCCCTGGTCTGAATTGAAAAGGATATGATTTGCATCCCAGATTAAATTATTAAAGTATTTAGTTTCTAAATCTTAGTAAAATTGAGAGATAGGAGGACTTTGATTTCCATCCGCTGCTTTTTTCGTGGGGGTGACCAGTCCTCTCCTGCACTGTCCTGTTGAAGGAACAGACACAATCATGTAACGCTGACCAGATTTAATAAATGATTCTCAAAGAAAATCTAAAGAAAAATTGCTTCTACCATTTTGATATGAGGCGTCTGAATTGAAAAGGATATGATTTGCATCCCAGATTAAATTATTAAAGTATTTCGTTTCTAAATCTTAGTAAAATTGAGAGATAGGAGGAGGGTCTTACCAAAGCTCTTTTCCGGATCGGCTGGGACCTGGACTGAAGCCTGTTCGGAGTTCCCGGGTTCGGTTGTGAAGTGGTTATCTGAGGGGCTGGATGGTTGTTGCACCTCAGTTCCACACACAGTTTTTGTGGAGGTGCCTGACACAGACCTGCGTTGTCCTGTCGAGAGAACAGATATAATCGTGCAATGCTGGGCAGGTTTATGGCTGCTTCTTAAGCCCCTTTCACACAGAGATTCCGGAAAATACACGGATAAAGTGACCGTTTGATTTTGGTTCATTCACACTGCCAGTGATTTTCCGGAATCAGAGAGTGCGTTCACACACAACCCGTAAAAATCCCGTAAAGACACGTGACATCGATGTGACATGTATTGTCTCAGCAGAGTCTTAAGTTTGCTTATGAGCTGAGATTTCTCTCTCAAGAAACCACGCTTGTGCATTTTTTTCTCTGATTCGATTATAAACTTGTGCATTACAGCTAGCGAACGATCCCGGCTTCAGTGTCATCACTACGACACAGCATTATTACGGCTTTTGTTCACACAGCGCACGTTCCGGGACTGAACACGGCAATATTACTAGGTCCCCAACCCGGCATCGATGCCGGCATCAATCCCGGTATGGAAGCTTATGGGTAGCAATATTCAATTTGAAATGTAATATGCAAAATGACAATGCAATATGTAAAATGGCAATGCATTTCTGTATTTAAATAAAATTTTTTCCATCATTTGTGCAACGTTTGGTGCAAAATGAAAATTCAATTATATAATTTACATTTGCCATTTCATACACTACTTTTAATATGGAAATTGAATACATATTTTAACGCTTTATAAGTTGCAAAATTTAAATTTAAATGTATTACAGAAATGATTAGATATGTTTAACATGTTCAAGCAAAAACTGGCAAAATTGTAATTTAAATGCAATTTTTTTCTTAATTGCATTTACACTCACAGTTACGACACTTGCGATTGCATTTCCATTAAGTGTCCCTCAATGAATGTAGCAAAATTCAATGTGCAATTTGAAAATGCATTCTGAGCCGATCACGTGCCCGCCCCGCCCTGTCAATCACTGCGTGAAGGCGGGGCTCGGCAACAGGTAAACACACGCTATGGTGCGTATTTTGAGGTGTTGGAAGGAAACAGGGCGGCGGCAGAGCTGATACGAGCGTTAAATTCACTAAGTGGAGCGTGGACAAAGAAATGTATTCCCGAAGATTATTACGCGCCTGCAGGTGATAGAACCGGTACGATGTTGGACCGTCTGGGTCTGGGAGAATGTTCTGCCTATCAAGCGTCGACACCCATGTCAACATTCTGCTGCGCTGCTGTTGTCTGATGCTGGACTGTGTTGATGTTTTCGTTTTGTATAAAATATTATCATTGTCTGATACATGCTTATCTTTATTATTAGCCTACTATTAACTGTAATACCCAATAATGTTGGAGATCCTATAGTTTTTCCTTCCAAATGCATAGGCCTATTACTCTGAGATCACAAAGCTCCGTTGGTATTCGGTATTAATAGCTAAAAATCACAAAAATGTGACCGCTCTTTATTTATAACTGACTGTAATGTTCAATAAAGTGACGAATGTGATGTGTGACCATCTCTGTTTATTCAGCTGTATAATCATAAAATATGAGGCATACATGCGAGTCCCTTTCCATTTTATAAAGCATATTGATAAGGTATTAATACATATGAACATGGTCACGGAATCTGACGGGTCAAATTCATCGACCTAGCCTTTTTTGGGTGAATGTGGAGCATGTCGAGGGCGGGTGACGTCATCGTCTATAATTCAGTGTCTAATATTTTAAACAACGAAGCAGCACACGATCTTTAACCGGCACAAACTATCGCACAAACAAACGAGACTATTTTGGGTGAATGTGGAGCAGGTTGGGGGGGGTATGGAATGCCAAGTCTGCCAATATTAAAAATAAATAAATACATAAATAAATATACAAATAAATGTAAAAACGAAAAAATAAATAAATATACATAGAAAAGCAAAAAACGAAAATAAATAATTATTTATACATTTATTTCCTTATTTATGTATATATTAATTTTTTTCCATATTAATTTTTTTATTCTTTTATTTATTTCTACATTTATTCATTTCTACATTTATTTATTTCTACATTTATTTATTTTTACATTTATTTATTTCTACATTTATGTATTTCTACATTTATTTATTTCTTCATTTATTTCTTCCTACATTTCTTCCTGCATAGGGTAATGAGGAGGGCGTGGTTTACCTCAGACATAGCAATCGAGCTCAGAGTAAGCGAAGGCGAAGGGTTGAGGCCACAGTGACACCCTGTGGCGAAATACAATAAGTATCACTCACTGACGTTGATACGGTCTGTGACTGCGAGGTATATGGTCAGAATCCTAAATCTTACTGTGTGACATGGATAGGCTACTCTTTATTCCGGACATGGCCGTAGAACATCGTTTGGTCTGGATTTGTAAAATGTCCTGGGCTAACAAACATGAAACAGGGACTCTGAAACGGAATTGATATTTTCCATTTTTCGGTCAGAACTCACAGAAAGGAAGCAGGGCACATATAGGCTACAGTGAAGTCGACGCAAGCATATTGACCAATGCTTTTGAAACGAGACCATTGCATTTGAATGTAGCCTAATTTCCAAAAACAATACTGACAGCAACAGAAACCAGGGCCGCGGGAAGAGGTTTTAGGTTGTGGGTGCTCACCACTTTTGAATAAGAAACAATATCAAGACTATAAAACTCGTCAAAAAACGTGCACACACTCCAACCACCTGCCTGCACATTACATTTTTGACTTTATTGATTCTGCTTTTATTCGTAATGCAATGGACCGGTCAATGGGACATAAATTAATCCTTAAAGGATGGGACTTTATGGGACATTTGCACAAAAAGAATAAATAACTTACCGTAGCCTATTTTATAAGTCGCTCCGGAGTGACCAATAAATATTATTTTAATATTTAAGAAACCGAAGCAGCACAAAATAAACGTTTATCGGCGCAAATTAGAACAAACATATGAGTCTATTTTGGGTGAATGTGGACTAGTTTGCAGACGTTTTGCATTGGATTGGGGGCGGGGCCAACTTCACGCAGTGATTGACAGGGCGGGGCGGGCACGTGATCGGCTCAGAATGCATTTTCAAATTGCACATTGAATTTTGCTACATTCATTGCGGGACACTTAATGGAAATGCAATCGCAAGTGTCGTAACTGTGAGTGTAAATGCAATTAAGAAAAAATAACATTTAAATTACAGTTTTGCCACAGTTTTTGCTTGAACATGTTAAACATATCTAATGATTTCTGTAATACATTTTAATTTTAATTTTGCAACTTATAAAGCGTTAAATTATGTATTCAATTTACATATTAAAACTAGTGTATGAAATGGCAAATGTAAATTTTATAATTGAATTTTCATTTTCATTTTGCACCAAACGTTGCACAAATGATGGGGAAAATTTCAACCCGATCTCACGGGAAAACGTACAAATTCTACGAGGTGGCTAATTCGTACGAATTCATACGACCTCACTCGTACGAATTCGTACGACGATTTTTGCAAAATCGTACATATTTTACGAATTGCCCAATTCGTATGAATTCATACGAATGACCTATCCCTGACCCCGCCCCTAAACCTACCCATCACGTGGGTTTAGACAAATCGTACAAATTCGTACGAGTGAGGTCGTACGAATTCGTACGATTTAGCCATCTTTTTATCATTCGTACGAATTCGTACGAATTGGTCGTGAGATAGTGTTGGAAAATTTAAATTTAAATACAGAAATGCTTTGCCATTTTACATATTGCATTGTCATTTTGCATATTACATTTCAAATTGAAATTTGCTACCCATATGCTTCCATAATCCCGGGTCGTGTTTGTGTTCACACAGAAGGCGTTCTGTTGACTTTGATTTCCATCCGCTGCTTTTTTTGTGGGGGTTCTGCACTGTCCTGTTGAAGGAACAGAAAACATAGTAGCACAGTTAAAGGCAATGTTTACTTGTCTGAATACATTTTAAAATAAGTAAAAACAAGAGATATAAGGGACTTACAGAAGCTTCTGTGCTCCTCTCTGAGATTGTGCTAATAACAGGTGCTCCCTGTTAGCAACACACAGACATAGCTATCTCAGGCTCAAGGATCACTGGTTTTTGCCTCTCTGAGATGTTGTCAGGCATGGTAATATCTGAAATTACACAACATTTTGCAAACATGCTACATAAATCATCAATTTGGTCTAAGCTGCCTGGGTCTGACTGTTGGCTGTTGACTTTGATTTCCATCCGCTGCTTTTTTCGTGGGGGTGACCAGTCCACTCCTGCACTGTCCTGTTGAAGGAACAGACACAATCATGTAACGCTGACCAGATTTAATAAATGATTCTCAAAGAAAATCTAAAGAAAAATTGCTTCTACCATTTCGATATAAGGCGTCTGAATTGAAAAGGATATGATTTGCATCCCAGATAAAATTATTAAAGTATTTTGTTTCTAAATCTTAGTAAAATTGAGAGATAGGAGGAGGGTCTTACCAAAGCTCTTTTCCGGATCGGCTGGGACCTGGACTGAAGCCTGTTCGGAGTTCCCGGGTTCGGTTGTGAAGTGGTTATCTGAGGGGCTGGATGGTTGTTGCGCCTCAGTTCCACACACAGTTTTTGTGGAGGTGCCTGACACAGACCTGCGTTGTCCTGTTGAGAGAACAGATATAATCGTGCAATGCTGGGCAGGTTTATGGCTGCTTCTTAGACTAAATCAAAAGGCGTATCTTTTTTGATCATTTTGAAATATAAAAGGATTTTAAATTGAGGACCTAGAAAACATAGTAGCATAGTTAAAGGCAATGTTTACTTGTCTGAATACATTTTAAAATAAGTAAAAACAAGAGATATAAGGGACTTACAGAAGCTTCTGTGCTCCTCTCTGAGATTGTGCTAATAACAGGTGCTCCCTGTGAGCAACACACAGGCGCTATCTCAGGCTCAAGGATCACTGGTTTTTGCCTCTCTGAGATGTTGTCAGGCATGGTAATATCTGAAATTACACAACATTTTGCAAACATGCTACATAAATCATCAATTTGGTCTAAGCTGCCTGGGTCTGACTGTTGGCTGTTGGCAGGGATCTTTTGTTTTTGCCCATCTCCGGAATCAGCCTTCTCAGATGCATCAATGAAGACCAGGGATGTGGGGCATGATGTTTCTCCTGTCTCCACTGTTTCCCCCCACTGCCCTGAGATGAGGTACCCATACTCAGGATGCTCAGATATGAGGACTGAAGCTTCCACCATCGCCCACCACCGCCCCGCAGCAAGGGCCGCAATGAGCTCATCTGAGATTTCAGAAGAGGAGAACTCCTCTGCACTCTCAAAAAGGGTGTGCATGGTTGACATACTCATATTGATGATGGATATGATGTAGAAAATGAACTAGAAGTGAACAATACTTTTTGCAGTTTATATCTGTGAAACACTATGAAAGAAAGAGAAAGGGAAGAGATGATTTGAGTAAACATACAGTACAAGAACCTGAAATCTTGTTGTCTTAAGCCCAACTTAAACTTATGTCATCCGCATTCTGCAATTTTTGTCATCGGAAGTTCCACGGACATCCGTATGTAGCCCAATTTTTTTTCACTAACGGTGCGTGCAAAACAACGCATACACTAGGTGATTGTTAAGACAGAGGAATGTTGACACGACTCTGTACTGCTCTTTGACATCTGGTAGAGTAAAATTAAGAAATTGTGCAGTGTCAAACTGGTCCACCAACTAATAGCTGTGAGGACACGACTGTGCTCGAGATGGAGCTGAACGCGGAAAATCAAGTATACCCAGGCCTTTAATTTTCTAAAAATAAAAATTAAAAATGTATACAGTGTAGGCTATGCCCAGTGGCAATCCATCAGAAGAGGGAAGGGAGGCTGAGAGCCTCCTTAAAATGCATTTAAAATGAACAATGAAGCTAAAAAAGTTAATTGTTATTTTTATTAATTTCCTTACTAATGTGCATAACTCAGATGCACACAATGTAAATGTAGCCTATAGCCTATAGGGATGGGACAGTATGAAAATTTCATATCACGAAAATAGTGACCAAAATTATCGTGATTATCAATATTATAACGGTTTTGTTAAAACGAGATGAAAGTGTTCAAAAATAACTGATGCTCACACTGAAAACATTTTAACAAGTTTTATATCTGAAACTTTAATAGCCTTGAAAACATTTCATAAAGTTTTATATTTGTTGAATCAACAAACAACAAATAAAACAAGCAGCTCTATGACCTTTTTTAAGCAAGATTATATTCTGTGGCATTTCCTTCCTTAAAATGACCGTCGTCAATAACAACGCATTATAGCACAGCGCACATCTCGTTTAACTTGCCGTCTTGCGTCTCCGTTTTCGATTGTATTGAAAATGAAATCAGAGTTGATTTATTGTTTACTGAGTTTGATAATATTTTTGTGATCATGTAATATTTAAAACATCAATCTGCCTTCCACCATTCCTCCTCGAATAAAAAAACAACAACATTGCGCGCTGCACTTGCGTCAGCCTGTTGCTGGCTGGACAGGATTTACAGTGAGTTATTAAAATCACGATAATCAAACACGGTTTATAGTGAAACCTGTAGCACTAATCGTCCCATCCCTAAAAGCCTATAGTCATTTTTTATTATGCCCGGTTGTCCAGGCAAATTTGATTGCTAACTCGAATCAGCTTAAGGCCAAGCATATCACTTAAGTGTGTCATCAGATCTGCTATCGTTTAGTCAATGAAATATAAATTATCAACAATTAAGGCCGGTGTTTTGCCGACAGGCGACACAGGCGGCTGCCTGGGGCGCCATCTGCTGGACGGGGCGCAAAATTGCAAAATTGCAAAAAAAAAAAAAGTTAATTAAATGTATGTATCATATTATGAAAGCTGCGCACACGCTGTACACTTTTACTGTGCACTGTCCACACACTGCTTGTATTTGTCCATTTCTTTTACTAGATTATACAATCCTAAAAAACGACTGAGTCACTCTGACAGGCCAACCCACGCGCGTTGCTCAGCAACCGGGAGTGGCGCGAAAACATCTGACAGCTGGTTTTAGCGCTTTAAATTATGGGGTAAAAGTTGAACATGGACAGGTTACCACGGTAAAACTAAACTTTTTGTAGTTCTAAACTTTTCCTGGTTTAGATGAACACTATCTAAGGCTGCATCGAAAGGTAACTTTGCGTCTGCTGCCATGTTATATCCATAGATATAAACAAACTGCTTCGGTGTGTCGCATAAAAATAAAAAATAAAAAACTCTCGCCTTGGGCACCAAATAACCTAGAGCCGGCCCTGTATATATATATATATATATAACGATTTGATCAATATTGATTCACATATCATCCTCTCATTTCCACAAAACCCACCACTCTGTAGCCTACCATGCCTATATTTATCAAAATGTAGCTACAGCAAATCGAGACAACAACATATCACAGTTTAAGCAGATACTTATGCAAATTATGAAAATATTAAATTCAGATCCCCAAAACCCTGCATACTCACACAATCGCCAACTTGCTACTAAAAGAATAAATCCGCTACACTCATACTCACGGTCTGAAGAAATTAGAATGCGCCTATGACGTAACAATCGACCACAAAAGTTTGAGGGATAGAGACAGAGCACAACGCGTCATAAACTGAAAAAATTATTTATTGATCAAATCTAGTAATTTAAAGGTAAATACAATAAAGAAGAACAAAAAATATCCAAAAAAGCGTTCTAAACAAAAAACATAAGTAATTGTATGGCTTCGGGTCATTTTGACCAGCGAGGGAAACATATGTTACAAATTGAGAGGGAAGAATGAGGGAACCTTACATTTTTGGGTGAACTATCCGTTTAAAATGTAATCGGCTGGGGCACAAAACTAACCATGACCTGAAATGATAAAAAGTGGAGAACGCATAGAACATAAGCCTATTGAAAAACAAAGTGTAAAAATTTGCAAAATCTAACAAGATGTGTCTGGTTTTGAACTGATGAGATCTATGATTATACCTATGGATTATACGCAGTGGCGGTTCTAGACCACAGTAACTGGGGGGGCCAGGCAGGGGCCACTTGTGCTTTTAGGGGGCACACCTTTAACATTCATCTAAACCTATTTTCAGTATTATTTCAAGTCATTTTTCACCATGTCATGCATGACTGCAATCTCTAGAAAAAGCTAATAAATTATATTAGCTAAGCTAATAAAACAATTTCAATTCAAATGAATGTTTCATTATGTTTAATTGTAGTGTGATATAATGATCAATAATAACACATTTTTAGCATCTAAGCACATCTAGGCACTTTTTTACACCTGGGGTGGGCGATATGGCAATAATATCATATCACAATTTTTTTTTTTTTTTTCAGGAAAATCACGATTTTATCACGATTCTTATTTCATGTTGGTTTTACTATTTTGCATGTGACTGAGCATTACAGCCAAACTAATGTCCCTATTTTAAAAGCAAAGCCTTATAGCTAACAAAATATAGGTAACAAAATATAAAATAAAAAAGAATGGCAGACATTTAGGCCAAAGTGGCGAAAATAAAAATCTTTGTCACTATTTTCTTTGTTATAAAAATTAAGAACAGAGATACATATTACACATACACAACTTAATATACAAATGAAATAAACAGTGCTTTATTTTTTCATCTATAGGTGTATTTAACAGTAGAATTGAAGAAAGTAATTAAATGAACAAATATGAAAATAAAACACAACAGACTTAAAGTTCTCAGTCAAGAGCAGTGAATGATTTCCTCTGTGTGTTTTGTTGTTTTATTAACATTAAAGGGATAGTTCTCCCCCCAAAAAGTCATAATTTACTCTCTTAAGTTGTTTTAAACCTGAATAAGTTTCTTTCTTCTGTTGAAAATAAACGTTATTTGAAAGAATGTGAGTAACCAAACAGTTGATGTACCCCTGTGACTTCCATAGTATATTTTTTTCCTACTATGTATGGAAGTCAATGGGGACCAGCAACTGTTTGGTTTTGGGTGAACTATCTCTTTAAGGACAAGCGGCAGCATGTTTATTATTAGGGCTACTGTCTCTTTAAGAACTGCACGCGACGCGTCTAATATACACGCATATGACAAGCAGATTTTAATAAATTTTCTCTGTTTGCTTTCACTTTAGACATAACCAACTTTGTTTGTGTAAACATTGTCTGTTTTTGACAGTATTAGCGCAATATAAGACTCAAAAGATAACTTAGTCCAGTAACAGGCTGTTAGTGCATGTGTGCGTCGAGTGTACGCGCTCAGTAAAGCGCATATTTGAACAGCGCATCAGCAGCGAATGACATGTTTAACCGGCAAGGCTTTAAAGCACATGCAAATAATGAACTTTTGGGAACTGCAGTGTCCCGTTCCTCTGCGTTAACATTTGATGTGAATATACGTCGTACTGCAGTGTAGCCTATAGATGAAGGCGCCGCAACTGATAAAATGCGCAGTTGTTTGGTGTGATTTTACGATTCCAAATTTTGGGGGGCCAGAGGGGGGGCCAAGCTTGGTGACACGGGGGCACTGGCCCCCCCGGCCCCCCCTCTAGAACCGCCACTGATTATACGGACGTGTGTATGACAGCATATGGAGCTGCAGCCAAATCAAATTTAGAGAAATTACAAGTAAAACAACATGACGTTTTAATAGAAATATACACTTCACTTCCAAATTTAGAAAAACTAGGTCAATTGATCCCAGCTCAGAGGAATTCAAAGATATGAAATAGCTGAAAAATTGAAGTAAATCTACATTAGTTATAAACTAACAATGAAAAATACTCCTACTACAGCACTTATTAATCTTAGTTAATGATAATCTAATCTCACAAATTTTGAGATCAAAAGTTTATTAACATTAGTAAATGCACTGTGAGTTACCATAAACATTTGTAAAATTAACATTAAAGTTAATAAATGTATAATAAAAATGTTTTTTTGTACAATACATAAATAACTTAAAGATCGTTGTATCAAAAATCACCAATGGGAGTTATGGCATACTTACATTTGTACATGAAACTGTTCTTATTAGGAGAAAATAAGCAATGAAGCCTTGCTTTTACATACTCCAGTATCGTAGATGGCAGTATGCTATGGTATGCACATGTCACGGTCCCGCCAAAAGAAGAAGAAGAATATCGCGGGAATAATAAATGTGAATTTTCGCGCGCTACAGATTGAGTTTAAACTTAAACTGAAGAAAATGGCGAACGCCGAAGTGCAAAAGACAAATGCCAGATACAGTCTCAGAGGTGAGACAAACGTGTTTCATTAACACTTCATAGTATTTAACTTCATGACAAATGATTTTAAATGCAAGTTTACGAGGAAAACAGATAAGCACAGATATAAAAACGAATGCAATGTGTTTTCTTATGTTACGAGTATCTTATTGATCTTCTGTGTGCGAACCTACTTTGTGATACAACAGAGATAATATATAGCCTGTTGTGTTTCTCGATGTCTTGCTATAAAAACTTGAATGGAAAGCAACAGGCTAATCAAAAATGTATTTCATTTCGTGGCCTAAACATCAAAAAAGCAGTGAGAAAAACGTTAATTTCAAGTAAAATGTCATTTTCAACGGTTAAAATGGTATTCATACATAAAAAGTGACTTAAAGGGAAAGTTTCCCAAAAACAATAGTCCATTCCAAACCCGTCATCTTCGCAACACAAATGAAGATCTTTTTGATGAAATCTGAGAGCTTTCTGACACTCCATTGACAGCTAAGTTACACATCTGAAACTTTGACGCTTCAATAAGTTATTTAAAGATGAACAGATTTAATTTAGGCTTCTATTCACATTTCACATAAACATTGATCAGTGAACATAAACATAAGCTCAACCAAACATGCTTGACACATGAGAATGAATGAACCTCATTGGTTCTCGCACGTCAAGCGAACATGCTTGAGCTTCCATTTACCACAACTGATGTGTGAGTTGATGAATGTTTATGTGAATAAAGCCTAAATTCAATCTGTTCATCATATAATAAAGAGATGTGCCTCTTCAGACAATTTGGACTAATCCGTTCAATTCATATGAATTAGTTCTGTCATCAAATTATGACAGAATTTTCATTTTTGGGTGAACTAAAACCCTTTAACTCTGTAAAGTCTGACATATGAAATAATTTTTTTTATTATTATTTTAAATGGAACAATTTGTTGAACATTTAGACAAAAAATAAAAAGATATCTTTTAAAAAAAAGTTTGCTTGTGGTTTTTGTTGAGTATCATATACAAAAGCCTTTTATGGCTCATATAATATGATATAGGCTTGTGAGAATATGGAGCTCATACTCAAGGAGGATAAAACACCTCGATTTAAAAATCAAAAGACCCAAACTGAGCAAAAATATGCAATTTGATGCAGTTGCTGATATGGTCAAAAAGTAAGATGAAATTCTGATAGCATGTAATGTATAGCAGTCTACTTGCATAAAATGCATATAAATATCAGTTGTCTCTATAGAAATAAATATGTATACTGTATATTGTATACTAGGTATATATAGGCTATATAGAGAGAGATATCTATGTAAATATGTCTTAATGTATGTAAATGCTTAGTTTTATGATCAAAGCTCTGTAGTTTTAAAACAATGCAATACAATGATGATTGAGAGATGAACAAATAAATGTGCCTCAAAAACCTAATGTATCATATGATACTCACATTTTAACAGGATTTTTACAAAAAATGTTGATAATCAAGTAAACCTATGTTGCTTCAGTCCAGTAAGTGTTCATTGTGAAATATTAACTATATATATATATATATAATATATATATATATATTCTTATGCACAAGAGATCATCATCATATCATTTGAGAGGCTCTATAGGATTAAAGGATCAAACTACTGTTGAAATGTTATCATAATTCAAAAATTGGTTTCATCATGCGCCTCGCAGATCAGTTTCCTTTGCTGACGACCAAAAGGGTTTTCTGGAAAGGCATACTGGAGGAGCTGCTGTGGTTTATCAAGGTACAATAGGAAAATATTCCAAACTTTTTGTATCTTATTTCTGTATATAGTATTTTTTTTTCTTTGGTTTTTGTTCATTTCGCATTTTTTAAATGTACTTTTTGTTCATCCAACTTAGGGTTCAACAAATGCCAAAGAGCTGTCACAAAATGGTGTGAGAATCTGGGATGCTAATGGCTCCAGGGAGTTTCTGGATAAAAATGGCTTTACTGATCGTGAGGAAGGAGACCTGGGCCCAGTGTATGGCTTTCAGTGGAGGCACTTTGGAGCTGAATACAATGACATGCACACTGGTAACTATCTCTCTCTCTCTCTCTCTCTCTCTCTCTCTCTCTCTCTCTATATATATATATATATATATATATATATATATGTAAGGAATAATTGACGACAGGCCGTTGAATTATTAGAAAAATAATGCACACCCGAGGTGGTAATGCGGTCACGACGCGAAGCGGAGTGGCCGTTACACCTCGGGTGTGCATTATTTTTCTAATAATTCAACGGCCTGAAGTCAATTATTCCGCTTATACTACAGTTACCACACCTCGAAACATTGTTCAGATTATGTATTTCAAGACGTTTGTAAAGTTTTTGTCATTAAAACGCTCTTGTATGTAGGACTAATTTCTTACGCATCTAATCCCATGCCTCCGTTGCTAATTCCAAAACGTCATTTCAGAGTTAGTAACGGAGGTTTGAGCCGCTGATAGCAGACTAATGCTGAGTTAGGGTTAGGGTTAGGTAGAGTTAATAACGGAGGGTTTGAGCGGCTGATAGCAGACTAATGCTGGGGACACACGACTAGCTGACACATTCTCTGACTGTTTTCATCGTCTGCAGCAGATTTTAAACACCGACTTTGAACACAGACTGAACGCGCTGAACACGCGCGGGCATGATCAGTCAAAGTATCAAATTACATTCATAACCGGCCTTAAAGTGTGTTCCCGGCTTTATGCAGTTATTAATGCAGTTATTAGAGAGAGATGTTGCATAAATGAGACAGAAAAGCATGTGCGTCAATATTATTATTTATTAATTAATTCAATCGTTTTAATTAATTCGTTAATTCTTTTTTTTTTCTATTATTGACAGATGACAGTAGACTAGCCAAATAAATGAAACCCAAAGCCCTTTTAACAAGTAGGCCTATCAATAATTATTTATTTGTTATTATCTGCAATAAAAATCCGTGCTGCAGGACTATCCATTTATTTAGCCTATATTCAGTTTAATTTTCTATTGATTATAGATAGGACTTTATAGTTTATTTATTCAGATTAAACTGCATGTTTCTATTGATTGTGAAGCTAGACATTGAAAATTGCAGATCAAGCGCATGGGGCGAAATGCTTTTTCTTGTTATGAATTGTATCCTATTTTCCGTTATTACAGTTGACTACGCGAAGTGATATGGAACTGTAATGCGGTCAAGACCTGCCTGGAACTACTTTAGCCGTGCGTTTCCCTGAAAATAATGCACACCTTAGAACGTTCGTCAACCAATCAGATTCAAGCATTCAACGGCCCTGTAGTATAAATATATATATACACCATTTACATATAGCAACAATGTATACTGAATTATTAACATATTTTAACAGTAAACTATATTTTAAAGTGCCCCTATTATGCTATTTTGTAGTTTCCTAATTTTGTTTTGTAGTCTCCTACAATATGTTTATATGCATCTAAGGTCAAAATACACTTTAAAGGTGACATCTTATGCCCCTTTTCACAAGATGTATTATAAATCTATGATGTCTCCAGAATGTGTCTGTGAATTTGAGCTCAAAATAACCCCAAGATCATTTATTATAGCTTGTCAAAGTTGCCCCTTTTTGGGTGTGAGCAAAATTGCGCCGTTTTTGTGTGCATCCCCTTAAATGCAAATGAGCTGCTGCTCCCCGCTCCCGTTCAGAAGAGAACCGATCCTTTACACGAGCTTCGATACTCCAGCAATAACAAACGCGAATTTCAGTCAAATCTCAGAAATAACGAGTAGCGGAGGCAGATTGTAGAAATTGTAACTTTTAGACGCACCTGGTCGTTTCTGAATGGTTAGTGGATACATTTATGTAGTTGTTGTGGAATTACATTGATTAATCTCATCGACTTGCATGTACTGTCATGTTTAACTTCTACACAAGTTGACAGTTCCCTGAGGTCTTTATAAGACGTGACATTTTTTGGTCAAATAGTGTTCTGTGCTCGTCTGTGCAGCAACGACAGAACAGTTTGCATGCTTTGCTTGAACTTTTGCCATTGAGTTTTAACTGATTACACTGTTGTCGCTTGCGAAAACCAAATGGTGGCGCCGTGGGCGTAAACGTGCAGATTAAGGGGCGGTGATATTATAATAAGATCCTCTTCCTAGTCAGAAGGGGAGCGAAATCTGATCGGCTTAAGTTTTGACATGCTTGCAGAGAAAGGCTCACCAAAACAAAGTTACTGGGTTTCACTTTTCACGTTTTCAGGGTTGGTAGATGCACAGGGGACCCGATTATAGCACTTAAACACGGAAAAAGTCAGATTTTAATAATATGTCCCCTTTAATTTTCTCATAATATAAATTGCAGCATCATCTCTTTTCTCACAGTGTCTGAATTGGTTTGATCAAGGATTTTTCTAAGGCTGGAACTTTTCTATCAATAGAGCTGCACGATTCTGGATAAATTGAGAATCACAATTTTGTTTTGTGTAAAATGAAGATCACGATTCAAAAAAAAAAAAAAAAAAAAAAAACTACATTAGACAAGTACACAAAAAAATCATGCCATCTAGAGTTTCATTCATTTTAATGGAGTCCATGTTTCATTTATAAAGACTTGTTTCTTTATTGGATGAATCAGCGTTTGTGAATAAATCTTTCAAATGAACGATTCAATGACAAACTCCTTTTTTTAAACACTCGCTTGTCGCTACCTCCTGGCGTAACGATAAACAATACAATACACACAAGAATCAAAATACTTTTTTAAAAGATCAATAACGTGTTTATACCCAATATAAACTTTTATCCCAGTATACTTTTATCCCCTGTTATTTGTAACCCATAAATAACAATAATGTGTGGTTGTAAAGACTGTGTGAAGCTGCTTACTGTACATTTACATGGCAGCTGCTCCCTTCAGGGGCTCATTTATAAAACTTTGCGTAGGATCCTTACTAGAGGTGTGCGTGCGCGCAAAAGCTAAAAATGACGGACGCAAAATAATATTCAGACTTATAAAACCGTGCGTAAGCAAGAACCTGAGCTGAATTCTCTTTATAAATCCCAGTCAGCGGAAGATTGTGCGCACATGGGTCTCCCCGAAATAACCATATACGGAGCTTACAACGCCTAGTTTTACTATGCATATCCTCATCTGCATATCATTTGCATATGCATATTCATCCACGTGATAACATGTTTAATGGTACAAGACATTTGGAAAATATGAGATACAGATGTGCCATCACATTACATTGCTAAAAATAATTTAGTAGCCTATCCTTGCCTTGTTTTTTAATAATAAATCAAAATAATATAAAATACATTTCAGAGAAAGGTCTTATCCACTGGCCAAATAGTATTTTTAATTTCTTTATATTTTTAATGGAAACGGATAGGCCTTATTGTGCATTATTGATCATTATTTGCGCGAAAATATTTTTTCAGACCAAATCATGCGCTAAGCAAACCCCGCTGTAGTTAAAACATTAAAACACAGCATGCCACAGGAAAAGTGTTCAAAAGCATCACATCCACTTCGAATATTTATTATTATTATAATATAATTTTTTTGTAACTTCTTGGTAATGATTTCATGTCATTTAAGTGCTTAACTCCATTAATGAGAATGGCATATTTAATATAAATGTGTATATCAGATGTAGCCTAAAACATAGTTTAAATCATTATTTTATTTATTTAAACTGTTATTGTGAACATGCACTGTATTTATGATTAGGACTCAATGAAAAAGTTAAAGCTGCAGTCCACAGTTTTTCCTCTGTCGCCATCTCTGTTCGAAATCTGCAATTGCAGTTATTCGCAGAATTATCAACTTTACGTGCGTTGTGCCTCGGCATGGCACAGCGCGGATGAATCCAATGTTTTGAGGAGAATGTGCAGCTGTCAATCACCGCGCTGGTGGTGTGGATACTGTCATTCGCAATCACAGATTCTACTTGTTGGAAGTTTGACCAACATAAGAATTTTTACCGGAAAATGTCATCTGAACAAGTAACATCCACTTTTGTTCTGACCAACCAAGGGAAAAAAGCATTGCAGTAAATCGCGCTGATTAAATCTAACGATCGCTTATCATTTCACGTCAAACCGTACAAATTATACTTTGTTCTCAAATTGTTAATGTTAACAACATCAGCATTGTGTGACTACATTTAATGCCCTTCCGATATTTATCCT
The DNA here is from genome assembly GCF_965113295.1 of Leuciscus leuciscus. Classification (NCBI taxonomy): domain Eukaryota; kingdom Metazoa; phylum Chordata; class Actinopteri; order Cypriniformes; family Leuciscidae; genus Leuciscus; species Leuciscus leuciscus. The sequence goes on from NC_138730.1 coordinate 32,145,970, forward strand.
TGTTTTCGCATGGGCCCGGTTGCAGTCTCTTTTTTTCGAAGTCTGAAGTCTTTTGCATTTTACGACGGGTGAATCTCTAGTTGTCACTGGTGATTGTCATTTTAACTTTTCTGGATCCGCCATCAAATTGATACGTTTAATTATATCAAGTGCTGTGAGAAAATGCTATAAATCTCCACCTCCAACATCCTCACACGCAATATAGCCGACTAGCCGAGACTCCTTCTTTTTGTGTACAGATGTGATGTAATGACGCAAAAGACATGCTCGAATTTCCCACGGAAATCCACCAGTACCGCTGGAATTAAAAACATTACAAGCTTACCATTTTGAATCGAGCTACGGCAAGCAGATAGTTTTGAACACTGGCTGGTTATGTACAAATTATTCTGGATAATTTTTAACCCAAAAAAGCTACGGACTGCAGCTTTAAAGTTTAAACTTTAAACCTATTTAAAGTGGTTTTCCTTCATCTGCCGTCAGTCACTCAGCTCACCATCGGTGTCGCCAAACTGCTCCGTCTCCAAAATGTTCGTACGCATAGGTCAGAGTTTGCATGCAGGTGCGCAAATTTACCGTCAAGTTTGTTTTTATAAATCACAACTTATGCGTCGGAAGTGGCGTACGCCTCTTTCAGGGCCTGTTTTGTGCGTACGCAACGGTTATAAATGAGGCCCCTGATCAGCGGCTGCGCAAACACAGATCGGAAAGCGTGACCGCGGACACTCTGATTATAGTTATAGTTTACTCTGTCAATACTGACACCTTCTGGTCACTTTAAAGTAGTACGTCGCGTTTAATAATATATCAGCCATTTTGGATTTTAGAGCTCATGGTGTAGAGTATAGAGGTGCATCCACGTACATCCTTCTTGTTTTGCTCTTGAAACGGCACAATCTGTAAGTTTAAAAGACTAATCTAAGCGGTAAAATACGATTACATGTATTCTGATAGGTTATACATATGTTTGAGAACGATTTGCATGTGACATGTTAAATGTAGCCGAGGCACATAATTGTGATGCTTGATTGTTCTTCTTAACACAGCTATCTTCTAAGTTATGTAAGGGTGATTTATGTGCATCTTAAATATTGTTTTGATTTATGTGAACTGAATGTAACATTGTAAGAGATATTTTTTTAATATCATTGTTCATTTGTGTTACAGTTTCACAAATTGGGCTTCAGTAAAGAAAGTTTGACCCTGACAACTGTCTACGACTTTTACTAAGCCTTTGTTTAGATCGCTGCAAAAGCAAACATAAGCTGAAGGCAGAAGATTAAAGGCCCTAAAGTCTTTGTCTTGTCTCTTTTGTTTTTATTCTTTATTTTTAACAAATAAAAATATAGAAACACAATAAGTGTGTTGCAACATACCCTAGGTAAAAAACAATATCTATAAATATGATACATTTTTTTATCATATTTACCTCATGACGGCCGACACTCTCATTCATTAGCATAAAACACCAACTTACTCTCTGAAGATAACCTGCTCGGTAGCCGGCATGTTCCAGGGTTAGTTTGTTTCAGAAGGTTACTGAGCATGGCGTGCCCTTTTGAAGACGATCCAGTGGATGTGGAAGCACAGATGATACGAAATCTTTTCCGCCGTGAGAGGGTGATACAACCACGTATCAATGTGTTTTCGTATCCAAATGAATATTTGCGGGAGCGTTACCGTTTTTCAAAAGAATCGTTAATTTATTAAACGAAGATAATGGAGTTAAATATTTAACTCCATTTATTTAACTTTTTTTGCGACGGTGAGTTTTTTGTATACAATAGTCGATGCAGAGCATGTGGGAAAGGAAACTGTGTGTAGGGCTGTTCGTACAGTATGCATTGCACTCAACGGTTCCTACACACTTTTGTGCAGTTCCCTGGCCATAAACCACTGAGGGTCATTAAAGAGGAATTCCACAGAGTGGCGGGTTTGTCCATTCTATGATATTCCATGAAAGACCATTTTAGTTACATAGCACTATACTTAATCTATTCATACTGTATACAGTGACAGTCACAATAATTTTAAAAGTTTCTAATTATATAACTTTCAATTTCAGGGTTCCCAAATGTAATTGGGTGCATTGATGGAACCCACATTCCCATTAAAGCTCCTTCAGTCAATGAAGGAGACTATGTTAATAGGAAGTCAATCCATAGCATCAATGTGCAGGTGACAATAGATTTTTTGGGTGCTAAATGTTTGGGTGTTTAAACCATTAAATCACCCTTATTACTGGTCCCCACTAACTAGGTAATATGTGATGCAACCCACCTCATCACTAATGTTGAAGCCAAATGGCCAGGGTCTGTACATGATGCCCGAATGTTTAGGGAGGCATCATTGTGCCACAAATTTTGCCTTACACAATGTTTTATTTTATTTTATTTTTTTATGTTTTTTTTTTTATGCAATTATACACTTTAACTACCTTTATATGACACTTCAATGGTTACTTGCTGGGGGACAGAGGGTACCCCTGTCTGCCCTATATGATGACACCCTACCCTGAACCTGAGCCTGGACCACAGGCACAATTCAACCTGGCCCACAGCAGAACATGGACCATAGGCATTCTGAAGGCAAGGTTTCAGTGCCTGCTTGGGCTCAGGGTCAACCCAGAAAGGTCATGTGACATCACAGCTGCTTGTGTTGTTCTTCACAACATTGCCACACTGAGAGGTGAGAGCCCCCCCACTCTTTCCCACCTTAAGCTGGTGCTCCAGCAATTCAAGTCTGGCCTTTTTTTAGGTTAAGCCTTTTCTCCTCCATTTGAAGCTGTATAAGGTCCATCTCCATGTCACTTTTTCTGATTTGCTTTTGAAGGTGGACCTTATACAGCTCTTTGGCAGGCAACTAGAAAGACAGAATAATTAAACATGACTGATAAAGTCTGTAATACAAACACAGACCAAATATTTAAATGAGGAAGGAGAACTGCAGAACATTTCTTACAATGCTAAGATTCTGTGTGGAGGTAGATGGACCCTCATCTGTATTAAAATCTCCTGCCATATTCTGGAACCACTGTATATCCTGCACTTGCTGCTATTGCACTTCTGGTTAGACCTAAACTGCATTTCGTTGCCTTGTACCCGTACTTGTGTAATGACAATAAAGTTGAATCTAATCTAATCTAATCTAATCTAATCTACAATGACAATTTATTTATTCTCTTATGCAAAAAAGGGGGAATTCATTCTATGCATCATACCTCTAATGGGCCTCCCCACATTTTCTGTTTCTGTCACAGTAGAAGTGGTCTCTTCATTGTCATCCTACAGTGAAAATAAGGAAGGATGCTTGGTCTAGCAAACAGAAACCTAAAGACAATAATCACTTACAACTGTGACAGAGTGTGGTGTTGCAGGAGGATCCAATAATACAATGTGGCCATCAGCAACTGCAAGATAATTAAACCAATAAGATAATCATGCATATTCAATACTCAATGTATATTCTTAAACAAATACAACTAATAAAGAAGGACATTAGGAACATCTAAGAGTACTAGTAATAAGATTACAGTACACAGCATATGCAGTCAAAGCAGCATGCATACTGCGCAAGTGAATCAATGACTGTAAAATGCATTCAAAATGCCTTTTTAAAATGGTGCTTTATTAAAACACTGACAAAAACAGTGAAAACATAAATAAATCATAAGTATTAATATGATACACCTACATTTTACTAAGCCACTTGTCTTGGTAGCTGAGTCTGACGAACTGCCCCTGGAATCCCATCGACCACAGGTCGCCCTTTATTAAGGGACAGCGCCAGCTCCTCAGCTGGGGTGAGGGAAGGTGGAGGTGGACCCCCACCTGTTTTACGGGCCTCAGCCTTCTTTCTATTGGCTACATAGAAAACTAAATTAGGCTACATTAAATACTAAATTACATTGTTGGAGAATGTTTTTGTGTTTCAATTTGACTTAGCTCACACTTCTTCTGGCTCCAGAAGGATTACACCTGATAAAACAAGAGGCCAACATATTACTAGACAATTATGTGCATTACTAGCCTACTGTAATATTAAGAAATGTATGGAGGCCAACAAGTAAATTCTTGTCTATTTTTACTACATGCCCCAAATAATTTTTTGCGTCACAATGAAAGAGGAAAATAGCCCATTTATAATTTTATAAACTCGTGCATTTACTCTGTCCGTTATTTTTTGCCAAGCCAACTCTCTTTCTTTTGCTGATGCAGCAGTATTGCTTTTTATTTTTTTATAATGGGCTTATAGTCTTCATAAGCAAGAATTAAAACATCCAACTCAGTTTCACCTAAGTAGCTCGCTTTTTTTCTCCCGGGGTTTCCATGGTGACTCCTGAAATCGGCGATCCATTGAAAATGTCTTTATGTACTCACCGTGCGCGCGCATTAACTCTGGGTAACCAGTAGGAGGTTGATTAAACTAACTCTTCTCAGGTGTTTTGGAACCGACATACTCATGGTATGCGGGTTTGGGGTAAATCAACCCAGAGGTTATGATTTACCAAATGGTAAGTTAACCAAGCTTTCTGGAATACCCCCCTGGTGTTTATGGCCATGTAAATAAACATAGCATGTGTTATACATAAAGATTAATCAGTATTTTGGCAAATGATGTGGGTATGTTCGAATGTACTTTTACAACAATTGTTTAGAACACGTAAAACTGCGCAGCGTTATCACAACAATGAATTCAACAAATACAGTAACATATGATAACCATTTAGTATTAAACCTTACTCTTGCGGTTAATTCATTTTAATGAAATAAAAGTGTGATGAGGTTTAAGAGTCAGGAAGGAAGAAGACAAGGATCGGCGTGACTGGGACTCGTACTTTATTAAAATAAAGCAAAACAAACAAAAGTCGCGCACAACGCGCATTCACTGTGACTGTGGCAACCGCGACGGCTCAAAACAGTTCAAAAATGAGAGCTCGGATCCACCGGTTTTCTTCCTCTGCGTCCAATTTTCTCTCCAGTCTCTCTCTCGTTCCAGCGCGGCTTATAAGCGGTCTCTCCACGCCAATAATACTGCAATAAGACACAGGTGTTCGTCATTTGCACTTGACCTACTTGCTCGTCTCTTCTCTCTCCCATCACAGACCGCGCTGAACCACGCCCCCCTCGCCACAAAAAGCATGTCATTAAACGCAACATTTATAAAAATAGAACTTAGCCTCATCCATGAACATGATTTTTCGATTCCCGTCTGACTGATTTACATCCACGGTGGAGTTGAAAACGACAGTTCCCATCATTCCACGCTCCCACATCGTCATCAAGCTACGCCGTTGTTGTTGTTGTTTGGAATGTAGCGCCCTCTAGCGGCAAAACATTCTTGCATATTGTAGGCTACCTTTAAGAACAGAGTCAACATCTGACCCTGATGACTGACGATCACTGCTGCACATTTCTTCTATAGCAGGAGCTGGGTCATAAAAATGTGAATCATATAGCTCATCCTTCTGTCAGAATATGGATAAGAAGAGTGAATTATGATTGTTGAAGTGAGTGATATAGGTGAAATGATCTTTACTGAATTATTTCAGATATCTCAGACTGTTTGGATTGAGTTTAAAATTATCATATGCTAAAATAGAATTAAATACACAATAACAAGATGTCAAACTTTGGAACATATAGTTTAATAATATGGAATATTATTATCAATAACATTTATCTTGAAAAAAACAACATCTTGCAAGCAAGAAAATTGCAGTATTGATGCATGCTGTATTTTTATTGTAACTTTGGGAACAACCAATTAAATGAAGAAAAGAAAACTAAAATCTAAAGCAAACTAACAATATCTTGCAGCTCAAATGTAAACATGTCAATCTCTGACCTTTGAGCAGACAAATTAGAATCAACCTAGAGGCAAAATCTGACCTGAAAAAAAAGAGAGAAAAAAAGACAGAATTAATCTGCATGTAAAGTCACAGATTGCAAGATTATACTTTTGGAGGAAACTCTCAAAATGAAAAGACAGCATCTCTTCTGTCTCACTTTAAGTCATACAGCGCCACCTCCTGGCAAAACTGTTTTCTGTACAATTTCAGTCATATGGGAGATCTGTAAACATTTGACTATATGAATGTATATGTTATTATGACCTGTTTAGCAAAAGGAGAGACTGTGATGATGCATTGGCATTTGAGACAGGATGAAGTAAGTGTTTGAGGCTTTGTCTTTCTTGAATGATGGCATGGGAGGTTTTTGTATGATGCTGTTAGATTTCCTGTCACTGTGGGCTTCATGGCACAGTAATACATGGCAGAATCTCCCCGTACAGCAGAGGAGATCTTCAGATCCACTTGTTTAATATCTTGATGAACTTCAGCAGAAAATCTGTCTGGTCTATCACCCATATCTCCACGTGGGAAGATGTAAAGGAGGAACTCCGGTTTGGATCTGGGATATTGTCTGTACCATTGTAAACTCTCAACAGTAGATGTATAGTCTTTGTAACTGCAGGACAGAGTAACAGTGTCACCAACAAGTTTATTTTCATCCCCTGACAAGGGTTTTATTGGATCTGCCTCCGTGTGGCCTATAAATTGAGAATAAACACCTGGTTAGATAAATCAAACAGTAACTTAACCGTAAAAAAGTATAGTAGTAAATAAGTAACAAGTAACTGATCCGGATTGGAGAGAAAAAACTTTATCTTACCAATAAATGTCCACAAAAAACTGAGGAGAGTGAAAATAATCATGATAGCAGATATCTGAAGAAGAATCTGAAAGACTTGAGTATAAATATCATTCAGACTGGATGCCTTTGAATTCTGACAACCTCCTTCAGATGAAAATGCTTCTACATCATGATATTAAGCTCCGCCTTCTGGCACAATTATTTTCTTTCTTTAGGCCCTGTTCCAAATGGAACCCTAAGCCCTTGCGGTCTTCCTCCGAGTCCACACTTTCGTGACGTAATGCAATTTTGATTGTCAGGTGGAAGTCTGCTGTGGAGAAAGTTAAGACAACAAAATACATTTTTGATATTTAGTTACAGAGAGAGAGATCTGTCTGTTTTAGGCAGAGTCCTATTATTGAAGGAAGAAGGTTTAACTAGATTTATTTTCCCTGGCCTTTCTTTATGTGTTCAGGATTCCACATGTAAGGAAATTAATACAGTTTTATAAGGTTGTTGGCTAATTTTTGTTGAAAAATAAACATCACCAGATTAAAATAAATATGGCTGGTAAGAAATCTGAAGGAGGGTTGGAAATGCTAGATTATGTGGATATATTACTTTCAAGACTAGAAGTAAGGGGGCACAGTGACTGAAGCGCCCCCAGGGTCCACTCATGGCGCAGACACTGCCCCCACTTGTGTGTGTGTTCTCTATGGAAATGTTGTGTTGGCAGGCCTACTTGTGGATTCATTAAGAGATCTTACAGTTACTGATGGCTAATTCAGTCACAGAAACACACAGAATACTTGTTAGACATCAATGAAAAGCATGGCTAATCTGCAGGAAGATTATGTACTGAGGAAAAGAGTTTCCTGTCACTGTGGGCACCAGGGCACAATAATACTGTGCAGAGTCTGTTACTTTAGCAGGGCTGATTTCCAGTTCCATGAGCTTTCTCTGTTTGTCAACTTTAGCAGAAAACCAGTGGGCTGATGGATCTGCTTTAACTGGATCTCCAGATTCAGTGATGGAGAGAAGGAGTTCTGGTTTGGATCTCTGATACTGGCGATACCACAGTAGATTGTAAACAGCACCACTGTAGTTACAGGAGAGAGTAACACTGTTACCATCTTGAGCTTCTTTTCCAGGACCATGAGAAGTTATTAGATCACCAAGAGAGTCTCCTGAAGAAAAAAATATATTAAATTTACTACTGTGATCAGATAAATGTAATATTAACATGTTTAAATCAAAAGATGTGGTGATAAATAAAATAAATGAATCTCACCTGCTAGTACTGATAATATTACAAGTGCACAGAGCAGCATGATGGAATGAAATAAACTCAGATGTGTCTTTTCTTCACTGGAACACTGTGATTTAAGTCTGGAGCTCCACCCTGTGGCAAGATTTGATCTTTCATGATGAGTCTTGAGCTCTTTGTGTACTTGAGGACTACAGAAATGAGAAGTACACCCTCTTCTGGATGAAAACAAACACATCCAGACCTTCAAGAATAACCAAGGACTTTTTACCCTCTAAAAAAGACTTTGGTCACGATAGAAGGTTCTTACATGCATCCATCTTAAAGCTGTTGTCACAATTTATAGATTTTTCAGTTGTTGGTTTTTAGAAAAATTTTACAAAAGAAAAGAAAATTGTAAAAAATTTGAAAACATTAATTTTAAGTTTTTGAAGCTTTCTTATAAATGAGACAAACTAAAATATGTGTATGCACATGGAAATTACTGGAACACCTCATGTGAAGATACATTGCATATTTCTTCTCTATTTTAAGAAATTGAAATCAAATATCATATTAAAACTTTCCACACAAATAAAACTTAAAGAAGCTTTTGGATTATTTATTGAGATGTCAAACTGAACTGTAAAATCAGTAACAGCACAAAGGCACATGACTGGAATCAGGGTTTTCGTACAGTGTTTCTGGGCTTTCTGTCACTGTGGGCCTCAGAGCGCAGTAGTACAGAGCAGAGTCTGACACCTCAGCAGAAGAGATCGTAAGATTCACTTGTTTTTTGTCTTTTGAGTCTTTTGCTGACAGACGAAGAGAAGGCTCAGAAGACTCAGAATTTTCATTTACAAGTATTAGGAATTCCAGTCTTGATCCCACATATTTCCAATACCACTGCAGGTTATATACAAGACCAATGTAGTTACAGGACAGGGTCACATTGTCACCTCTGAATTTTTTTTTTTTTTAGAAGACAATGGCTTTATTCAATTCAATTCAATTCAATTCAATTCAATTCAAATTTATTTGTATAGCGCTTTTCACAATACATATTGTTTCAAAGCAGCTTTACTGAAAGTGCATTTCAGAAATGTACATAGAAAAATACAGTTAGTTAATCATGTATTCATTTAGGGCATAACATATTGCCGGCGTCGAGTCGTCTCTTCAGGGGCGTCGAGTCGTCTCTTCACGGGCGTCGAGTCGTCTCTTCACGGGCGTCGAGTCGTCTCTGCACGGGTGTTGGGGCATCTGAAGTTTCCATGAGAGGCTGGATACAAACTGGAGCTGACGAACTCTATTTACCTCGGGACTAGCGTCCTGAGATAACGACAGAAAAGCAAATGGGAAATAATTAGCGTAGCTGCTGTTCATAATATTAATGCATTCAATCTTATTCAACTGTAAAAAGGTAAGTATTATGTGAATGCTTGGCTAAAAGGATTTTTTTTGCTTGGCTTTAATCTAGTTTTAAACTGGGACAGCGAGTCTGAATCTCGAACAATATCAGGAAGGCCATTCCAGAGTTTAGGAGCTATAATGTCGCCCTCCCTCCTTTAGTGGTCTTAGATATCCTAGGAATGACCAGAAGCCTCGAATTTAGTGATCTTAAAGAGCGCGATGGATTGTAGGGCGATAGAAGTCCCGTTAAATACCCAGGAGCTAAACCATTTAGGGCTTTATAGGTCATTAGTAATACTTTGTAATTGATACGGAACTGTAACCAGTGTAGAGATGATAGAATTGGTGTTATATGATCATATTTTCTTGACCTAGTAAGAACTCTAGCAGCTGCATTTTGGACTAACAGTAGCTTGTTTATTGAGGATGCAGGACAACCAGCTAATAAAGCATTACAGTAATCCAGTCTCGAGGTCATGAATGCATGAACTAACTTTTCTGCATCAGAAACAGATAGCATGTTACGTAGCTTAGCAATGTTTCTAAGGTGGAAAAAGGCTGTTCTTGTAACATATGAAATATGATTTTCGAAAGACAAGTTGCGATCTAGTATAACACCCAGGTCTTTTCCCAGGATGAAGAGTGTATTGTGTCAGCAAAGGAATTTCCTGTAATGGACAAAATGCATCTGTATTTATTAAACTGATACTTAAGTCACCATTTTACATAAAATATACCACATATTTTTTTTTTTTTAAATGAACAAAAATAATATAAGAAATGATTTACCTATGAATAATGACAGTGGTATCCAACAAAAGAGAAACATGATGGTTTCTGATGAAGAGTGATTGTAAAGATAACAAAGCAGGAATACTTCAACTGAATCAGCCTTTCACACATTCAAGTCTTTGTGAATTTGCTCCACCCTCTTGCTGACACTTTATTTTCTCTGATAGGCTGTTTTTTCTCAAAATGAAAAGACCCGACAGCGTTTTATCCATCAATAATTTATTGTAGGTGATTGGATGCTGGCGTGTCACAATACAAGATGTGTTAATGTTTTATGTTTTTGTACAGTGCAGGTGTGTTTCCTGTCACTGTGGGCACCAGGGCGCAGTAATATACAGCAGAGTCTTTCACTTCAGCAGAAGAGATCTCCAGATACACTTCTGTCATTTCTTTTTTGGGTATCGCTGTGAGACGTAAAGTGGGATCGGATGAAACACCAGTCTCTGTATGAAAAATAAGGAACTCTGGTCTGGATCTTGGATATTGGCGATACCACTGGAAGTTGGGCCCAAGTCCACTGTATTTGCAAGAGATCATAGCACTTTCTCCAACTGAAACATGCTTTTCTGGTGAGAGAGATTCTATTGTATATGCATCAGCACTCTCTGTAAAAGAAGAAGAGAGAAAATCTATTAAAGTAATTACTGTTCAACAGAACTGTTAAATACTTGATACAGATTGTGTAACAAACTAAGCTACTGTTACATGTTTGGTCAGCTGCTGTTGACACTAATACAACAATCAGAATTAAAGTATTACTTACCCTTAAGCAGTGAAAATACAAACAAGACTACAGTAAACCTGGCCATTGTTCAGTAGAATTCACTCAACATCGAGACTCGAGTCAATGAATGCTTTAAGTGTTACACTCAACCTTGAGTCAATCACATTTAACTTGAGCTGATTTCTAACAACAGGCTTCAGAGCTCCACCCTGTGGCAAGGAAGTGAGCAACAGCAGACTTATATTCTGTTGAGACTATTCATAAGGAAATTGTTTTCTATGGTGAAAGATTTACTGTATAAATATGAATACAGTTATTTTCAGTGACTAATGTAAGATGAACTTAAAAGATTGAGTAGGAGGTGGAATAGTTTAGTCATAAATGACTACAGTGAAGCAGCTTCTGCTTCTGAATGAGTGCTTCACACGTTTCAGCTTCATTATACAATAGGCTCCAAGAATCTGAAAAATAAATACATTTCTGGGTCACTAATAAAATAAACAAATTTGTGACACTGACAATGCAAAGTTCAGATTTTCCTGTTTCCACTGAAGTACAAGGTGCTTTTTGGAATATTCTCAAACAATGCTGGACATCACCGAAAAAAGTATTATAACTGTATTAAATTAAACAAAAAAATAGAAAAGAGGTATTTTCACTAGCGTCTCAGACTTTTTGACACCACTGTGTAATAATGATAATACATTATGCCTCTGTGTTTTTTTGTTCACTTGTATTTATTTGGTCATTTTTAGTTGGTGTTTCTGCTGTTTGATTGAAAGACACTGGACAAATGTTCACAACTGAACATTTTTATTTAGTATTTAACATCAAGTTTTTAATGCTAAGGCTTTCAAATGCATGTTAAATGTGATTGAATATATCACAGGTTTTTGTACAGTGTTCTAGTGTTTCCTGTGACTGTGGGCTGCAGGGCACAGTAATACACAGCAGAGTCTGATACTTCAGCAGAGGAGATCTTCAGATCCACACGTTTGATTTCTTTTGTAGCTTTTGCTGACAGACGGAGTGAAGGATCAGGTGGATCTGAATATTCTGTGATGAGAATGAGGTGCTCAGGTCGAGATCCAGGATACTGACGATACCATTGCAGATTATTTACATTAACGCTGTAGTTACAGGAAAGAATCACATTTTGGCCTCTGAAAACATGCTTTTCAGAGGATAATGGGTATATTGTGTTTGCAGAGGAATTTCCTGTAAAAAAAAAAAGGGACATGCATCTTTATTCATTAAACAGAAAACTTATTTTGGCATTAATACATGTTTAAATTGCTCCACTTAATGCTGCTACATATACTACATTTTCATTTTATAAATCTTTATCAAGCTTTTAAAAATGAAAACACCTACCTATAAATAAAAACGATATCCAACAAAGGAGAAACATGATGGATGGTCTACAATGAGGGAGTGATGGCAAATTAAAGTGACTCTGAGACAGCCTCTTGCACATTAAACACTTTGTGAGAGAGCTCCACCCTCTGTCCCATGTGTCTTTCCTCTACCTGAAAACACACACACACACACACACACACACATTTTGATTGCTAATTTATTAGATGTAAAGTTTATTAGAATACATTTATAAATGGGTAATGGTTATTGTGTTTTTTTTGTTTGTTTTTTAAAGCATCATGCACTTCCATTTATTAAAAAGGACATCTTGCACACTATGCTATGGTAATAAAAGGCATAAGACACACATTGTGTAGTTTGTCAAAATGAAAAAGAAAACAGGTAATAAAATAATAATTCTGTGGAAGAAAACAAATCCTGCAAGTTTAAGAACACTGAAGGGTCAGTTTAAAGCTTGTTAATCACTACAGATTGAGACAGTTTTGTGATATGAACTTGCAGTATCATATTTGAATCTTTTGCATGGTTGCGGGAGAGATGTTCAGATATTTTCTGAAATGAGGATCGTACTCAGGTTTCTGTACAGTGTAGAAGGGTTTCCTGTTACTGTGGGCACCAGGGCACAGTAGTATATTGCAGAGTCTGCTATCTCAGTTTTGGAGATCTCCAGATTTAGTTGTTTTTCGTCCTTTCGAACTTTAGCAACATAACGGTCCTTCTGCTGTTGTCCCAAACTTTCAAAAGCTGGCAAGAGAAATTCAGGGGCAGTGTTGGAAGACTGTCTGTACCACTGAAAACTGTTAATAGTGAGTCCACTGTAGTTGCAGGAAAGAGTTGTCTTCTCTCCTTCTAAAGCATGCTTTTCAGTAGACTGGGATGTTATTGCATTTGCAAGAACATTGTCTGGAAATACAAAAACAGAAGAAAAAAATAACATTAATTCATCATCGAATAACATTTTTTGATATGCTCAAAGACAACATTTATAGCTTTGAAATAAATATAAATCAATCACCTGAAAGAAGTGCCATGACTGTGAAGTAAAAAAACAGCATCCTAATACTGGGATAGAGAAAGAGCAAGTACATCCTGTGACCTGTGAGACTTTTCTACTGTAAGTTCTCAAATCTTATTCACTTTCATAGGCCTACATTCAAATGTGTAATCTATATGAATTTTGTGTGCTGTTGTTTTCTGCTCCGCCTTCTTCTCCTTATATGGTGTAGAGTGTCTGATGTACACAACTGGTGAACGCCAAATTTTAATGGACTTAAATTTCGGTTTGGAGAAACGTGAGGGTGAGTATATATACAGGATTTTTATTTTGAGTCAATTATTTAGGCTATTTTGTATCACGTCTGCAAAGCAGTATCACTTTATTTATTAATTAATGTTGGGATAAATATCATCTGCAAGCTCCAAAAATATATTAAGTGCACACTGCACAGAGCAGCATGATATGACAGACTCTGACTGACTAAAACAATATGATTTGAGTCTAGAGATTCACCCTTTTGGTAATTTAAAAAGTTTTTTACTTTAATCTGAATTAAGCACACACACACACACACACACACACACACACACACACACAAACACACACAGATATATATATATATATATATATATTTTATTTTATTTTTTATTATTATTATTATTTTAGATCGTGCTGGTGCTGCATACAAACCGTTTCATTTAAATATATACATTAGGCCTATGCAGTATTTTTATGATTTATCTGAATTTATCATAATTGTTCAATTTAAAAAATAGTGATGAATGGATCAGGATTTAGATTTCTATAATCATCATTGACTATAATGCTATGCTCTGAGGAAATAACTGGCTTACTTCTGGATGTCAAAGACTTGTGTGATCATGATATGCATGAGGACTACAGTGTGTGGAGCACAGCGCCCTCTTCTGGGCTGAGTGAGTGACTTTACTTTTGAAACACCAAACAAACACATTAAAACGGTTTGAAATTAACTGGTTTGGAAATATATTTTTAGTCCATGATGTCTTTAATCGTTTCTGCTTTAAAAAAATAAAAAAATAAAATCAATGTTAACACAAATGTAATACATCCCATGTTTTTGTACAGTGTTCCCAGGTTTCCTGTCACTGTGGGCTGCAGGGCACAGTAGTACAGAGCAGAATCTGTTTCTTCAGCAGATGAGATTGTAAGATTCACTTGTTTTATGTCTTTTTTAGCTTTTGCTGACAGACGAAGTGAAAGATCAGGTTCTGAATATTCTGTGATAAGAATGAGGTGCTCAGGTCGAGATCCAGGATTCTGGCGATACCACTGCAGATTATCTACATCACCACTGTAGTTACAAGTAAGAATCACATTTTCACCTCTGAAAACATTCTTTTCAGAGGATAATGGGTATATTGTGTTTGCAAAAGAAATTCCTGAAAAAAAAAAAAGAGAGAGAAATGCATGTTTGTTAATAAAACAGGAATTAGATATTGTCATCATAAACTCATGCATTGGTTGCTCGAAATTTACTTCACATGCATTCTCTGGCTTTTATTCTTTAGCACATTGGGGGATGATACCCTGAAAATTAGAACATCTCTTACCGATGAATAATGAAAATATCCAACAAAAGAGAAACATGATGGGTGATCTCTGGAGTGATGACAAAGTCAGTAAACACAGAGAAACTTTGTATCACCCTCTTAGAGAGCTCCACCCTCTTTGAGGTCTTGAGTCGTTTTTCTCTGATAAATACTGGACTTGTACTTGTATATGTGACAAGACTTCAAAGAAATAAACATTTTGTTTGGTAACAGATGTTGTTGTTCTGATATTGTTTAAAATCTGAGAAAGTTTGCTCAAGATGTTATCAATGCATTTTTCATCATCTCATGTTTTTGTACAGTGTAGAAGGGTTTCCTGTTACTGTGGGCACCAGGGCACAGTAGTATATTGCAGAGTCTGCTATCTCAGTTTTGGAGATCTCCAGATTTAGTTGTTTTTTGTCCTTCAGCGCTTCAGCGGCATAGCGGTCCTTCTCCACGGGACCCAGATTTTCAAAAGCTTGCAAGAGATATTCAGGGGCAGTGTTGGGATACTGTCTGTACCACTGCAAACTCTGTATATTACTTCCATCGTAGTTGCAGGAAAGAGTCGTCTTTCCTCCTTCTAAAGCAAGCTTTTCAGTAGATTGGGGTGTAATTGCATTTGCAAAAACACTCTCTGGGAAATTATAAACAACAGAGGAATATTATTATCGGGGCGCTTTCAGTATTTAATTCTTCATTAGTATACTTTTATAGAGGTATATAGATATATTAACAAATGTAAATATCAAATGTAAATACCTGTAAGAAGTGCCAAAATGGTGAGGTAAAACAAAAACATTACGACTGGTGGAGATGACATACAAAATGAGATCTGGGGAAACACATGACTGCCCTCTGCTGTACCCCTACTCACCAAGCTCCACCCAATGGATTGTGGGACCCTCTAGTCTGTTGATTCTTAGAAATTACCGAAATTACCTCTCACTTCTTTATTGCAATTGCAAAAAAAAATTAAAAAATTTGAAATTTGGTTTGAAAATGTTCTCATATTTATTGGTAATTGAAAACAACTCATTCCAACAAACAAGTAAAGACATCCACATAATATACATCTTAAATGTGTCATAAGGGCATCTGTGAATTAAGGATAAATTGCTAGTTTGTGAAGAAATGTTGTTTTTCATTTATCAACCATTTGAATTGTTATGGTATTGGGATTGACTCCAAATCATGTCCTGTATGAATTTGAAATCTCCAAAAAAAAAAAAAACAACCAAAAAACTCTGACATGTAATGCCTTAAATCTAAAGTATATGATCTTGTTGTATGGTAAGCTCTTAGTGCTCTGTGACTGTGGGCTGCAGTGCGCAGTAGTACACAGCTGAATCTGCCCAAGCAACATTTGAGATCTTTAGATCCACTTGTTGAAGGTCTTGATCAAATTTGGCAGAAGATCGTGCTATGGTTATGGGTAAGGCTGGACCTCCCTGTGGATAGCTGTAGACAATGAACTTTAGTTTTGATTTTGATCTTCCATATTGTTTGTACCACTGTACATTTAGCACACTTCCAGTTAATCCTTTGTAACTATATATAGTTACATTTCCACCTACAACAGTGCTCTTTATAGGTGATAGTGGGGAGATTGCATTTGCCTCTGTCTCACCTAACAAAATAAAATAGTTTGGTTATAGGGAAGCAGCTCGACAGGAGTCATTAAATAAAATTACATAAGATTCAGATTTAATTCAACATGAATTATATTACCGTAAAACTTCAAATAATAGCCGAGTCCCAAATAGACGCCTGTCTCTTTTAAACGCCTGGTGTGACGACAGGTTTGGGTAAATAAAGGCCGGTCTCAAATAGAGGCCTGGTCTGTTTTTTAGTATCGGGTTATACATGATATTCTAAAACCAGTCAGATCGTCTGTTCTATGTTTTGATTAGATTTCACGTGACAGACGCAACCGTTCATGAACGACTCATCACTATTCGCGCGCGCACGCGCGCGTGTGTGTATGTGTGTGAGGGAGAAAGAGGAGATATTATATTTCATTAACTTCGGGATGTTATCCTTAGGTATGTGGCCTGACTAGCTTCAGCGAGGATCACCTTATCCATTGTTTCAAAGAGGGAGAGCCGTGCGCATCTGGGCGGGAGCTGTTAGTGCAAGCAAGGCAGGCAGAGTTAGCGGAGGCCGGAGAGGGAGAAGTGGAGGAGAGCGACGTGGAGGAGGAATTCGCCAATGAACTTGTAATTGAGGATCGCGGGGATGATGATAGTGATGAATAGAGTAATTTTCTATCACATGATTGCAGTTGTTTTACAGGGTAGCCTTCATTCTTTCTTGTTGATGTGTTTCGGCAACAAGTTCATATTATGCTCGATGGATTTTAGTGGTAACTTGTGTTCTGCCCATTGCTGTCACATCGTTTCGTTTTTTATGTTTTTTTTTTATGCTGCTAATAGCCAAAGACATTTCTTACATTAAATTATTTGTTACACACATTCGAATTACTTATAAATAAAACATAATATAATGTGTTAATCTCCTACTGTCATGCTTGAATATCTCAACACTAAATTAAAGGCCTGTCTCTTATAGACGCCTGTCTCAAATACAAGCCGGTGCAGTTCGGCGATTTGGGTAAATAGAAGCCCGGGCTATTATTTGAAGTTTTACGGTAATTTAGAGGAAGGAAAAATGTGTGTGCATGAGTTTATCTCACCCAGATGGATCCATAAAGTCATAAGTGTGTAAATGAACATAATGGTTGATGTATTGGATGCCAAAATCATGATGTCTGTTTCATCACATAATATGGGCACCTGCACTTTTGTGAGATCCATTCAGAGACACAAAACTCCACCCTCTGAGTCAGATGAATGTTTCTACATCATTTCTTGTCCCACTCCAGGTCTATATTTTAGATCGGGGTGTTTTACTTCATTACAGGAACTCTAAATCAAAACAATTTTTTTTCTTTTGTAGCTTTTACTAATAACTTTTCACAGAAGAAGAAGAAGAATATTAGGGCACCTTCAGTAATTGTATCTGTTCATTAATATGCATCTTTTATATGGTTATATACACAAAAGAGATCATATACAACATAAGATTTAATTGGGGGAACATCTTTTAGAACAGGGTCTGTCACTTCAGTAATAGATGAGAAAAAGCATCTGTATTGCCACTTGATTGACAAGTAACAGTTTAATCACTAGAAATGCATGATAGTGGAATGTACTGTATATGATTGCCACATCAACTTTCAGAGCATTTAGATATGATATATTTTAGATATATTTGTTTTCACCTGAAACGGTTTAAACACAATTTAAAAACGCAGTTTAAAAACTGCTTAGCTTTCCAGTTATGTACATGTTGTGGTTGCAGTTTTACGCAAATACACACACACACACACACACACACACACACACACACACACACACACACACATATATAAATATATATATATATATATATATATATTAGAGCATCATGCTCTATTTAGTGTAGTTCGTCATTTTAGATGTTTCATCTTAATTTTGTGGGCGGCTGGCCAATAGAGGGCGCTAGGGCGCCGCCCCCCCATGAGCCAGACCACAGTTTATGAGCCACACTCATTAAATAAATAAGTAAATACATACATAAATCATACATACAAATTGTCAGTATTTGTGTGTTTAAGATATTAAATACACCCAGTATATGTGAAAAATATGGTAGAAATGAAAAATGTCAGCTTTTTCAACACGTCTCCTCCACCTGCGTGCACGTCTCATCAGCTCTGGGGCGCTGGAGAAATCGCCCCAGAGAGGCGGGTCTGTGGAGCAGCTTAGCCAATTGCTGATTTAAGATATACATGTTTGACATAAACTGTAGCCAATCAGCGAGCTCAAATCTAGTCAGCTATGGGCGCTTCTGTTAGCGCCCCAAGCTGCGCGTGCCCGGCCCGCCCGCGCTCGCGCTCATGCGCGCCTATCTCCATCAGACTGCGGTCTATCGGCCTGTCTAGCTGAATGCGGTCATGCTAATGCCTTGTTTTGCTTTCCGTGATTACTTTTTAAAACAACAGGGACAGATCCAACATGGACAGTTACCGAAGTGAGGGACCTGTCTGAGAAAGTAACTAAACTTTTTGAGTTAAATTTCAAATGCAAATGGAAAGTTTGTGCAATTTGTTTGTTTTTGTGTAAGAATGCTTCAGTCTTGTAATATGGCATTAAATAATTACTTTCACAGAGCACTGGTATCATGCAGTTTGTGTTAAATTGTGTTTGGGTGGTTAATACTAATAATTATTTGTAATATTATTATTATTATTATTCGTTTTACAAAGATATGTAAAGGCAGTGGTTCTCAAACCGTGAGGTGACAGAAGGTGGTGCGGGAACAAAATGCTGAATTTTGCCGTTCCTTTAACGTTAATACTACCTCATCTTAAAATAAGATTTAAACTGAGCATGCATTTCTCTCAGGTTAAATGCTGTACATGACATACGATCAAATTACCTCATCTTTTGCGGTCAAAACTTTGTATAGGCTATGACAGGTCTCGTACAGATTGCTGCCACAGCAAATCGCGCTATAATGCCGTTCTCGACAATGTACGTTACCTTTGTAAAAGTAGGGATTTAAGTTAGCACTTACTAGCATGAAGAACAAATATAGACACAGGCTGTGCATGGAGATCGATATAATTCAAACTCTCTTCGATACAAACACATACCCTGTGTGAGTTCCTGTGTTTAATGTGGATCACATTATATGAAGATCCACACGATTGCGAATGTGACATTGATTTTATACAACAGTTCAACAAACGAAATATTAATATTAAGTGATGTTCATTTTCAACACAGTTGTCAGTATTTTTACAATAAATTAATAGCTCCAGGGCGCCGTAAAGGGGTGGAAGGTTAGGACGATTCTAAGGGCCCAGGCTGATTTAGGGCCCAGAAGAGCAGACCCCCTTTTTCTTTTCTTATTTCTTTTCTCTTTTTTATACATACATTAAATATGCTAGGGCCCCTCATGCACTAAATGTGTATTTTGTCCGTTTTGACCATAGATTTAATATTTAAAAAACAAATAATGTATTTACTGTTTCAGTCACACCCCTCCGCCTTACAATGGTTCATTCCACCTGCGCTGTCCGAGCTACGATCGCTAGTGTAACGTCTCTTGCTTATTGCACTTGCTATGATGCAGCGCAGACAGTGACATCAAAAGTTAGTTATGTCACATCAAAAGTTAGGGCATCAAAAAAGGAAAGGAAAGAGAAGACAGAGAACGCCGAAGTCGACAGTATGTCACACAGTTTTTCAAAAAGAAAGGTAGCTTGCCCTATTCCTGTAGGCTATTCCAAAACTTTCAGAGTTACTTATTTTTGTTGCTACATGACCTGCTTTTATCTAGCTAGCTTAGTAAAATAATTACTGAATTATCATTTACATCCAACAATAATAACATCTCTGGGTTATCATGTCTCTCTACACAAAAATAGCTCTACACAGATTCAACGGCTGCTGCACACCCACGTCCTCCTTCTCCCCCCGTGCGAAATTCGCGTCCGATATTTTAGCACGTTAAAAAATAAATACAACCTCACGTTATGTCAATCACACTTGCACACTGCCTCCGAAACTTTCGTCCGTCAAAAAAAAAAAAAAAAAAAAAAATCGGATCAGGTTCGATTTTCTGCGTTTTTCGCATCCGTAACAAGGGTTTGAATGGTGTTTTGACAGTTTAGAGCCACAGAATGACGGATACGAAAAAACGCATGCGAAAATTTCGGATTCAGTGTGCAAGGACCTTCAGCTGAACAAGGTGAGCCTGAGCGCGAAACTTCACGAAGATTGAAGCCTCTCAACACGTCTTATCTACTGTGTTCGCCACATGATGATAACTTTACAAAACAAAAAGTAATCTATAGCCTACGCTTCAAAAATCACAAAATCAGTTTGCTGTGTGTGTCGTGTGTTCTGTGAAGTGACAGTGCTGCTGCTACGATCGATTGTCAAACTTGACGTTCTTAATAGGCTATGAATAAAATGCCCCAGAAAAAAATAATATAAAAAACTGAATAAAACATTTCTGTAGTAACCATTGGCTATAAGGAGTTTACAAAATAGGTATTTTAATATTTTATATTATGAAAACTAAATAGGCCAATAGAAATAATATGGTTATTACGTGTGTGTTTGACTTATACAAATGTAATTTTTTTTCTTGTTTTTGTAGGCTTTGTACTCATCTTTAGACATTTTAACTACGCAATGTGCCAAGTATCTTTTTTAAAGTATACAGGGCATGTTTATTGGGTTACATTTTATCTGTAAAAAATTTAGGGGGCCCAGAAATGTTGGTTTCCATAGGGCCTAGAATTTCTGGCGGCACCCCTGGCTCCAACGAAAGCCACAGCAGAACTGCAGCACACAGTGTTTGTGAACGAATCTTTAGAGTCAATGATTCAATGATTAATTCATAAATACAGCCACTTGCTTCGTTTGAATGAATGACTCGATGACTCATCACCTTCTGGCGGTTTTAATTTAATATTTAAAAGCATCACTTCGTTTTTACCATCATTGCATATTTATCTATTTAACTTTTTATTTTATTTTATTCAAAGCATTATTTATTTTATAAAGGTATTTGTGAAGGTAAAAATGCACTTGAAAAAATCGATTTAAGGGGGCAAATATTGTCCCTTGCTGAAAAAGGTGTGACTGAAGAGTGGGGGTACGCAGAACAGGATATTAAAGCCTCTTGGGGTACAACTCTAAAAAGTTTGAGAACCACTGGGACTGGGTTAAGGAATAGAACAAAATAAACATCAAAGCACAATACACATAGGCTACCAAGGGCAGAAAGTAGGCCTAATACTCCCATGGTTACCAGACTATTGAAACCGGCTGAATATGACAGCCCCACCTAAGATATTTTTCACCAGCCGCCACTTTTGAGTTTCCTGTCACTGTGGGCTGCAGGGCACAGTAATACGTTGCAGAGTCCATAACTGAAGCAGAGGAGATCTTCAGATCCACACGATTTTTCTCCTCATTTAATTTAGCAGACACTCCAGGTATTGGAGGGTCAGCTGGCTGCTCAAGATTGGCTTCACTAACCAGAAACAAAAACTCTGGTTTAAAGCTGCTGTATTGACGATACCACAGGAGAGAATCACTGCTGTAAGAACCATTGTATTTGCAGGCCAAAGTGATAGAGTCAGCAGTGCTAACAAGTTCAGATGAGGAGAGAGGCACTATTCCTTCTCCACTTATATCACCTGAAACAGGCAGAGCATTGCAGTTTATTACCCATTCAACACAAATTATTAATGTCTAATGATGACTTATTTTTGGAAGGTTTACTTAAAAATGTCACATAGCTTACCTGAAAAGAGAAGAATGAACCAGACATTGCATAGAAACATCATGGATCCTCGCAAGCAGCCCAAACTTTATAACTAAGAGATTCTGGGCACTGTTCCACCAATTGAAGGTTCAAATCTTCTGTAATCTGAGTGAACGCTGCCATCTGCTGTACATTTTATACTATTACTTTACTGATTACTGATTAGTTTGTATTACTAATTTCAGTAGCTATTTAAGGACAAGTAGTTTGCCTGATGTAAAAGGTATTTTATATGAGATACTGTTGATTTTATACCAGTTTATATCAGTGCTATAGATGAAACATAAGCATCACTAATGGCAAGGCTAGTGTGTTATGAGACTTATGTATGGACATAATGCCACCTTGTGGCTGCAGTAATGAATCTAAATCAATCAACTGTGAGAGAACAATGTAATCATTCAAGTTACAACATATTTTATTGGTCATCTTAAATGTTTTGCTTTCCCAAAAAAACTTTGCATTCTTACGCAAAATGTTCGTGTTCCCTCGAGAAATTTAACGTGCTCTCTCAAAACATTTTAGTTCTTTGTGACCCCACGCAAAATGTCTTGGGTGAATGCAAAAGCCTTGAAATATATTCTTTCCTCCCATCCCATATTTTTTCAACCACCATCCATTTTGGGGCTAATTTTCATACTCTTGACACCAAGATTTTTTTTTTTTTTTTTTTACTGTTCACTGAAAGGTTCTTTGGGGAATCCAAAAATAGTTGTTCTATATATGGCATTGCTGCAAAAATCCCTTTTGGGACCTTTATTTTTAAGAGTGTAAGGGTGTTGTATGAGGTTTTTGAATATAGGCAACCAGTTTATATAAAATAAAGTTGTTGGGCACAAAGAACAGAGTAACTTTACTGGACCACCAAATCCACAATTTTGTCCAGAAAGTTAAGCTATCTTTCTTATTATAGTGAAAGAGATTTAAAATGATATGAAAGAGATTAAAAATGAAGAGAGACAGTTACTGGACAAAATACATTCACATTCCCTTTATTCATTAATGTAAATGTAAACCTAAAATCTTGCCCACAAAGTATTATCTAATGTGATGTTTATGTTAAAATGTCCATTATTTTTTACATTATTTATAAAGCTATTTTTTATTTATTTCTTATTTATGGAAAGTTCTCAAGCATTTTGTCAATTCCAATCTGTTCAATCAATTTAATCTGCTCAATCTGCAAACAAACATGAGTCTATGATAAAAGACAGATATTATGTTCTTTCTCTTTCTTTAGGTTTTTGTACAGTGATGATGTGTTTCCTGTCACTGTGGGCTCCAGGGCGCAGTAATACAGAGCAGCGTCTGATACTGTAGCAGAGGAGATCTCCAGATGCACACGTTTTTCACTCATACTCATTTGTCCATCCATTCCAGGGATTCGGGGAACTGCATATGTTACATGTTTTGAGGATGACTCCAGGACGAGGAGCACAAATTCAGGCTTGGAACCAGGATACTGTCGATACCAATGCAGACTGTTTGCACTGCCATTATATTCACATGAGAGAGTGACCGGCTTCCCCTCAGTTACATGCACATTATTCTGCAATGGTCTTATTGACTGCCCAAATGTATCTGCATATAGAAAACATTCAAGTTAGGAAGAATAACAAGATGAAGGCGTTCAGAAAATGTAAATCAAATAGCAAATAAATACTATGAACTTGCATAAAATACAATTAATTACTATTCCAGTTTTAAACAAAGCCACTTACATTGCATTACTGAAAGCACAAGCAGAGAGCACAGGAGCATCATCTTGAACCACGAATGAAAACTGCAGACAGAATTGTGAGATTTTTGTGAGATCCTTCAAAGCTCCACCCATAACAATCAGTGAAAGCATTCAGAGACATAGCGCTATCTTTATCAGATTTAGTTTGGTCTTGAAATAAGATTGACACAAATACTATTTCATTAACTGAAGAATGATATAAAAAAATGAGGCTAGAATTCGATAATAAAATTTAACTTTTCTGAAAATGCCAAGTTTTGCAAGTGTAAAATCTTCCTCTTTTTTTGTTTGAAAGCAAAAAATATATATTTTGTATATACTGTATATATATATATATATATATATATTTTTTTTTTACCTTTCTTTCAAACTTAGAGAGAAAGTAATATATTAAAGTATTATATTGTTTAAGTCAAAGATCCAAAATCTTTAGTTAAGTGTATGATCACAACAGTGACGTTAAACCAATACTATTAGATTATATGGAAGGCTAAGAACACATGATAATGTCTTTTATTTTAATTATATTATAGTCTTACAGGACATTTAAAGTCTCCATAAAATCAAAACGGACAATAATTTTTTATTTTAGTTTTTATTTTTTTTATTGAATATTGCAATATGTATTATATATGATTCAACTGTGCACATAATTTTTTTATTTATGTGTCCTCATAATCTTTAATCAAAATAACTTCGCCTTCTTGGCAAGACATCTCTTGCCATCTCTGATGAGGTGTTTTCCGACATGAGGGCGGGACAACCTGTCACTCACATGAGATCACAGCAACAGCAAACCACAAAGTCAATTTCCAATGGATAAAACGTACTCGGTTACTAACGTAACCTCGGTTCTCTCTAGAAGAGGGAACGAGTACTTGCGTAAGAAATCTTACGCTAGGGGAAAACCTCTTTTCCTCGAGATATTGAAGCCAAAAATTATCCTTAATTTTGCAATAATGTAAAACGCATTGCAGCAGCATGCAGACATGGGCGAGACAGCTCGCGCGCCCATTGGCTGCTCTGCGGCAACTGCACCAGCCTATCGATAGAGGCTCCTCATGACGTCAGAACCAATGAGGGCGCTTCGCGCCCATTACGTCATGTCCCGCCGAAATCGGGTGGGGCCAGGGCTATAAATACGGCCCAGAGAGGCTGGTTTGGTCAGTTTTTCATCGCTGAAGCGAATCAGAACATGACGCATGCACCGCAAGATACGCAAGTACTCGTTCCCTCTTCTAGAGAGAACCGAGGTTACGTTAGTAACCGAGTACGTTCTCTTACGAGAGGTCTCTCGTACTTGCGTAAGAAATCTTACGCTAGGGGAACACAATGTAAAACGCCGTGCGTGCTTGAGACATAACACTAAAGTCCCAAGGGCAGGTGCTCATACAGTGCCTAATCACAAGGGACTCACAGAGAATCCGGGAAGAGGGGCTAGAATAGCATCATTCCTGTAATATGGAGCTCTGATAAGAGCATGTTATATCAAGTGTTCCACACAGCCAGGGCGAACTCGGCCTGGACTGGTAAATATGGGGGACTTACGCACTGCCCACAGAAGTATACAGACGATCAGTGATCGACGCTCTAGCAGTTTCAGCATCCTGAGCCGATAGCATCGGGCGGGCAATACTGAAAAATTAAACCGAGAGCAACCTAGCTTGCAAAGCGGGAACCTCGAGGTTATAAAACCTTATAAATGTAGACGGGGAGGCCCAGTCTGCCGCCATACAGATATTTTGCAAGACAATCCCACTGGACCAAGCCCACGACGAGGCCATGCCTCTTGTGGAGTGCGCTTTGACACCTATCGGGCATTGCAGGCCCCTGGATGTGTAAGCTAGCGCTATAGCATCAACTATCCATCTGGATAGACTCGGTTTTGACGCAGCTAGTCCCTTAGAACGTCCGCTGAACAAAACAAAGAGCTGCTCCGTCTGTCTGAAAACAGATGAGCGAGACACATAGGCCCTTAACGCCCTGACCGGGCAAAGGAAGCCTGCGTCCCCTTCCTCTTCAGATACCGGCAGGGCTGACAGGGAGATCACCTGTGCCCTAAACGGTGTATTGAGGGATTTAGGAACATATCCGTGTTTTGGTTTGAGTATGACTCACGAGTCATTAGGCCCAAACTCCATACACGTCGCGCTTACTGAGAGCGCTTGCAAATCCCCTATGTGCTTCACTGAAGCGAGAGCCAGAAGAAACACTGTTTTGAAAGACAAGAGTTTCAGGTCTATTGTATTGGCTCGAATGGGGCACCTTTCATGGCTTCCAGAACCGTGGAAAGGTCCCAAACGGGAACTGAGGGAGGTCTGGGAGGGTTCAGCCTCTTAGCTCCTCTAAGGAAGCGAATGACCAGATCGTTCCTTCCTAATGACTGGCCGAGCGGTGGTTCAGCGAACGCTGCTATGGCCGCCACATAAACTTTGAGCGTGGATGGGGTTCTGCCCTTATCCAGAAGCTCTTGTAAAAACGAGAGAACCTCCGTCACCCCACAGCGTGAGGGCGGAGTACCACTCGCTGTACACCAGCTAGTGAACACAGACCATTTTGAGGAATAGAGCCGCCTCGTAGATGGAGCTCTAGCCTGTGTGATCGTGTTTAACACTCCCGCTGGGAGGTTAATGGGTACCCGTTGATGGCCCACACATGTAGGGACCAACGCTCCGGGCAAGGATGCCAGATCGAGCCGTTTGCCTGCGAGAGGAGATCCCTCCTCACCGGTATCGGCCACGGGGCGGTACTCGTCAGACTGGAAACCAGGCTTGGTTTGTCCAAAAATGGGGCGACGAGTAGCACTGGGCATCCGCTCTCCCTGATTCGCTCTAACACCTGGGGTAGGAGCGAGACAGGGGGAAACGTATAGAGCGGGCAGCGGGGCCAGACGTGAGCCAGCGCGTCCCTGCTCTTGGAGAAAAAAATTCCTGACAATGAGCGTTCTCTTGAGACGCGCTTTTAACCAATACTGCAGCGGGCGCATGCGAAGCAGACCCAGCTGAAGCACTGAGGATGCTGAAGCCATGAGACCCAGCATCCTTTGAAAACTTTTTGAGCGGGACTAAAGCGCCGTGGCGAAAAATCTCTGTCATGCGCTGAATACTTAGTCTGCGCTGCGGCGACAGCTGTGCTGTCATAGACAGCGAGTCCAGATCTGTGCCCAGAAAAGATATTTTCTGACTGGGAGACATCGAACTCTTCGCCCAATTGACTGTGAGACCTAAATTCTCAAGGTGATCGAGTAATATGGTCCTGTGTTCTATGAGCCCCGACTGTGATCGAGCTAGAACCAGCCAATCGTCCAAATAATTCAGCACTTGTATGCCTCGGAGCCTGAGGGGTGCGAGCGCTGCATCCATGCACATTGTGAATGCGCGAGGTGCCAGGGATAGGCCAAATGGCAGGACTGTGTACTGATATGCCTGACCCTCGAAGGCGAATCTCAAAAATCGCCTGTGACGTGACGCTATTTATATTTGAAAATAAGCGTCTTTTAGATCTATCGACATGAACCAGTCCCCTTGGCAAATTTGCGAGAGGATTTTCTTGGTCGTGAGCATTCTGAACCGTCGTTTCAGAAGTGCTTTGTTTAGTCGTCTTAGATCTAGAATGGGTCTGAGACCCACGTCTTTTTTGGGTACCAGTAGTATCGATTCGCGCCGCTTTGCGTTGCGGGCGTCGACCGAACTGTAGCGAATAGCCTCTTTCTATAATGTCTAGCACCCACTTCGAAACCCCGGGTAGCCTTGCCCATGCGTTTGCACGAATGGCTAGGGGTTGAATGCGAAGCGCGCTCTGGTCGCTCCGCGACAGAGGGGCTTCAGTGTGCTGCAACATAAGCGTGACATTTGAGGCAGGGGGGCGCGCTTGATAACAGCGGGCAGATTGCCCGCGCTCAACTCCTCTGCGGTGGTCAACCGAGAGGGGGAGGGCTGGGCGAGTCCCGTAAGACCTGTCATGTCTATGTGTGAATGTGGGCGTGGGATAGCGGGCACATTTACAACACTGAGAGCATTGTCTGCCTGAGCAGAGCGAATGCATGTTGGTTTCGTTTTACAGAAACCTTGAGACATGCAGAACGTAGTGTTTGTGGGCACTGGGCAATGGGCACATTTACCACATTTAATGCGCAATCGATCTGGGTCGATTTCATGTGCGCGAGCCCTGTGCGACGGGCTGTGTTTCTGTGTAGGAATGAGCACTGGGCAGTGGGCAATTTGTCTACACTCATAACACCATCGGCCGTGGCCGGAACACCAGAAAATACACTCTTATGGGATTTATCTGGGTAGCCGTAAAAGCGGCGTTTGTGTGCAGGCAAGCGGGCTGTGTCGCCGACACTGGAACAGTCGCATTTACTGGAGCTGAACGAGCGAGAAGTTGCTCGGTCCACTGCAATATTGACATTTCCAGAGAAATGTGTGAGAATGGAGGTAGTGACGCACGGAAACCATAGAAACGGTGCTTGGGTGCAGGCGAGCGGGTTGTACAACGCGCTCGTTGGCTGCAAAAATACACATCTGCAGTCGCCTTTTCAGGGAACTGACAGAGTGAGCATTGACGGCAAAATTTTTATTTTTTTTGCCGGTAGACCCGGGATCGAACACGGGTCTCTCGCGTGAAAACCTGAGAATCTGCCACTGGGCCACAGGGGAAGACACATAGACATGCAGATGGCGCGAGTATTATCAGAGACCATCAACATGCTGGCGTTTGTTTGCAGGCGTGCGTGCATTACAACAGGCTCGCTCACTGCAGTATAACATTTCCAGTCGCCTGAACTTCAGAGGGGAATGAGAAATGTGTGAGAAATAGAATTCGCCCCGGCCGCAGCGGGACATTAACTCTCTTTTCTCCTTTCGCCAGTGACGCACGGGAACCATAGAAACGGTGTTTGGGTGCAGGCGAGCGGGTTGTACAACGCGCTCGTTGGCTGCAAAATGCACATCTGCAGTCACCTTTCAGGGAACTGACAGAGCGAAGCATTGGAGGCGTAATTAATGTGTCGTTAGACCGAGATTCGAACACCGGTCTCTCGTGTGAAAAACCAAAGTTTCCACCACTGAGCCACAGGGGGGAACACAAAGGCTTTCAGATGCACGAGCATATAAGAGCGTCAACATGTGCTTGCTGGCGCTGCAATATTTATATTGCAGTCGCCTGGATATTTCCAGTCGCCTGATCAGGGAACTGAGAAATGTGTGAGAAAATTCTGGTCAGTCCAGCTTCGGCGGGACTAAAACACTATTTTCTCCTTTCGCCGGTGAGTGACGCGTGAATGGGGCGCAGGGGCAGGGTAGCTTTCTTGTACGTAAAGAAAAACTAACCCTGACCGTCCGCTTCCAGCCTCCCCTGTGAACGGCGCATTTTGCGCGGCTCGAACAGAGGGAGAGAGAAAGCTAGCCCCATGACCGTCCGCTCCTGACATCCCCTGTGAACGGCGCGGTTTGCGCGGCTCGAACAGAGGGAGAGCAGGTATCATCCTCCAAGCAGGCAAGGCAAGCGGGCGCACCGGCGAGCTTTGCGGGTTGGGGGGGAAAGGGGCGTCTTGAAAAAAGAGTGTGTGTCGCGGCGGCGAACACACACACATACACAAAACACAGTAACAGAGAAAAGGATATGTACGCCGGAAAGCGTCAGCAGAAACGGCGACTGAAGGCGGCGAGATGTCGACCAGCAGCTTCAGATGCACTAATCCCGCTGGGTGCTTGACTCAGACGGCGCGGCTTCCTCTCAGGATCCAGCGATGCGAAGGTCCGCTGAAGAGATGAAAAACTGACCAAACCAGCCTCTCTGGGCCATATTTATAGCCCTGGCCCCACCCGATTTCGGCGGGACATGACGTAATGGGCGCGAAGCGCCCTCATTGGTTCTGACGTCATGAGGAGCCTCTATCGATAGGCTGGTACAGTTGCCGCAGAGCAGCCAATGGGCGCGCGAGCTGTCTCGCCCATGTCTGCATGCTGCTGCAATGCGTTTTACATTATTGCAAAATTAAGGATAATTTTTGGCTTCAATATCTCGAGGAAAAGAGGTTTTCCCCTAGCGTAAGATTTCTTACGCAAGTACGAGAGACCTCTCGTAAGAGAATCAAATCTCGCCCTACATTTTTTCTTGTTTAAGTAGCTACATCACTCAGAGATGCGTCACAATAGGGAAGAAAAGTTGTATGCTGACTTTAACATTAGTTTAATATTCCTCCTCATAGAGGTTTTTGTACAGTGTGGCTGTTCTTCCTGTCACTGTGGGCGCCAGGGCGCAGTAGTACAGCGCTGAATCTGTGACTGCAGCGGAAGAGATCTGCAGATCTACCTGTTTCTCCACCTTATTCACACTGGCTTTCAGTCTTGGGAAAGGGGGTTCTGCCTGTGTTACACTGCCTGATTCATAAACAAGAAGCAGAAACTGAGGTCTGGATCCAGGATATTGTCGATACCACTGTAAAGTACGTACTTGGCTATCATATTTGCATGAGAGAAGGACTTGCTCTCTCTCAGTGGCATGTTTTGTGGTCTGCAATGGTGTTATTGACTGGCCAAAGGATTCTGCAAATAGAGCGTGAAAAATCACAAAAAAAATACAATAAATAAAGTTCAGCCATTATCATTATCTATAATCTGAACAGTTATGAATTATTAATTTTTTTACTATGTATTTACATAAATAAATAGTAATGTTTTTGTAAATATACAAGAATTCAAATAGTATTAAATAATGAAGAAGTTACTTAATTCTACTCACCCTGAATGGCTAATAGTACAAGTAGGTAAAAAAGCGATCTCATTTTTGCACTGCTGAAGAACAGACTGAAATCATAAGAGATGAATACCAACTCAATCTCTTGAAGCTCCACCCACATATCTCAGTGTGATTATGATTACACAAAACATGTCAAACATGGAAGAATGTGAAATACATTTTGGGTATATATATGATTATATAGATAGATAGTTCATAGTGACAGAAATATTGTGTGTTGAACACAAGGTCAGCTGTTAAGGAGACAATAATAAGACAATCAAAACTCGGAATCTCAAGATTAATCATTAGCTTTAAAGCAGTCGATTTGGTCAGTCACACTTTTAAATAGGCCTACATTTGAGCTTTTCTATAGAAAACTTACAAATTCGCACTCGTATCATTTAAGTAGTTTTACTGATTGCATAGAGCAAGCGTGAGATTGTCATGGTAACCAGATACATCGCACATGAATTGACTTGCATTATGTCTATTGTTGCAGGGCTTGCAGTAAACATGTTGAAAACATGTGAAAACATGCACTATAAACATGTTTATCAACAGAATCTCAAAGTAGCCCCCCACCCCCACAAGCTACGCCCATGAATAGAAGATGTCTATATATTGTGAAAGTCTCAGGACCCAAAAATGTCCGCCCAATCATTGAATTCGGTCCGAATGCAAAGATGTCCTACCTGTCTGTCAACATACACTATATTGCCAGAAGTATTGGGACACCCCTCCAAATCATTAAATTCAGGTGTTCCAATCCCTTCCACGGCCACAGTTGTACAAAATCAAGCACCTAGGCATGCAGACTGCTTCTACAAACATTTGTGAAAGAATGGCTCGCTCTCAGGAGCTCAGTGAATTCAAGCGTGATACCGTGATAGGTTGCCATCTGTTCAATAATGAAATTCCCTCTCTACTAAATATTCCACGGTCAACTGTTAGTGGTCTTATGACAAAGTGGAAGCAATTGGGACTCAACTCAGCCACGAAGTGGTAGGCCACGTAAAATCACAGAGCGGGGTCAGCACGTGCGCAGAACTCACCAACTTTCTGCAGAGTCAAAAGCTACAGATCTCCAAACTTTGTGTGGCCTTCAGATTAGCTCAAGAACAGTGTGTAGAGCTTCATGGACTGGGTTTCCATGGCCGAGCAGTGCATCCTAGCCTTACATCACCATGTGCAATGCAAAGCATCAGATGCAGTGGTGTAAAGCACGCCGCGCTTCTCTGTCTGGCAATCCGATGGACGAGTCTGGGTTTGACGGTTGCCAGGAGACCGGTACTTGCCTGACTGCATTGTGCCAAGTGTAAAGTTTGGTGGAGGGGGGGTTGTGGTGATGGGTTGCTTTTCAGGGGTTGGGCTTGGCCCCTGTAGCTTTCCTGTAGCTTTCCTGTAGCTCAAACAGTAGACCGTGAGTTTGAGTTTGGTGTACAGGAACTTGACTGCATGGCCTGCACAGATTCCTGACCTCAACCCGATAGAACACCTTTGGGATGAATTAGAGAAGAGACTGCGAGCCAGGCCTTCTCATCCAACATCACAAATGCGCTTCTAGAATAATGGTCAAAAATTCCCATAAACACACTTCTAAACCTTGTGGAAAGTCTTCCCAGAAGAGCCGATATTAAACCCTATACGGAATAAGAATGGGATATCATTAAAGTTCATGTGCATGTAAAGGCAGACGACCCAAAACTTTTGACAATATGTGTATGTATTTTCATACCTCCCTGCACCCTGCTCGCGCAGACATTACACATCATCAGCACGTTCCGTAAAGCGATGCACAGTTGTAGACAGTCAGTCACAAAGTGCCATAAACAAACAGCAGGCGCCTTCTACAGTTCCTCCTGTTCCAAAACAATGAGCTTATACTGTTCACGCCATGTCATAACCATAATTACGAGATGGCAACCAGTGACGTTCTACCCGGAGCTCATACTCAGATTTATGTGTCTCTATGTCAACACTATCAATGCTGAAATTACTCTGCAGCAGTCAGGTGGTACAAGTAAGAGCTCTGTAAGTTGCTTTCGTTCATTAGTATTGTAATGTTATGAAGTCATTTAACGCCGTCTCGTGACGCTTTGCAGAATCTGCTGTGCGTTCATGTCTTTTGGAGACGTGGCTTTGTAGATGCTCTGAAGTAAGGGGCTGTATCTCATGCTTCCAAAGCTAGCTTGCTATTGCTAGCCACTCCTAAAATTGCCAACCCTACCTTTAAAGTTGCTAGATCAAAATGCTTGAATGCAAACATGGATAATCATTCAATACTTCCAGCCATTGAGTAGAGACAATAAACACAAATTCCAGCCTCTATTTTCAATGTGTCTCATTTTTGTACAGTGCATGTATGTTTCCTGTCACTGTGGGCTGCAGGGCGCAGTAATACAGAGCAGAATCAGTTAATGCAGTGCCAGTGATCTCCAGATCCACACGATTCTTCTCCTCATTTAATCTAGCAGATATTCCTGGAATTGGAGGGTCAGCTGATTGCTTAAATTTAGCTTCATTAACCAGAAACAGGAAGTCTGGCCTGGATCTCGGGTATTGACGATACCAATGGAGAGCATCTGTAGCAGCTGATCCAGTGTAATTGCAGGACAGGGTGATTGTTTTTCCTTCTGAGACAAATTCATTAGGAGAGACTGGTGCTATTCCCTCACTAGAAGCATCCCCTAAGAGAAAGAGGGGAAGAAAGATAGGAATAATGAATGGAGATGAAGTGAAGTATACTGTGAATTTTCTCTTCTCAGTTATGCTTATTTGATTAATTGCATTTATCTTACCTGTTAAGATTGGGATAAGCCATAGACAAAAAAGGGATATCATTTCTGATGAGGAACAAATGAGCCACTATGATGAACAATCTTTGAAACCTCTGCATGTCTGAAGTAATTACCTTGTATCTCCTCCTCTTATGTGCCTTTGAAGATTTGGTTCATTTTTGGTTGAAGAGCGCCCACTTCTGGACTGTCGAAATTTCACACTGGCCTGTTGAAAAAACATTTCAGTAAAATATTTGTGCATATTTGAACTTTCTCATTTTTATGCTTTTAAAGGACCAGAAAATTTGCTGACTCCAGTTAGTACAGCATATTACATCACATTACAGTGCATACTGTGTAGTGGTTATGGTTTATATAAGTTTATTTATTGTTTTGTTTATTTGATAAATTGTTAATTGCACTTTACAGTTCATATACTAATATAACAAAGATTCGACTGCATGTAACTGTTAAATGCTTTAATCTCATTTAGTTAGCAAGCATTTCTATTTTAGAGAAGGCAAACTATTGTATAATATATTTGATAGTATATAAGGAAATAATAAATAGTTCCTGCACTAAAACAATAATCTGTAGAGTCTGTGGTGGAGTAGTGAGTTTGATGTGTAATTAAATTCGAGATTCTGTGGGGTGCGGACTGGATTGATTCCATTCCTAGAGCTTCCGAACAAATGAGTTTTTGGGGTGCGGACTGATGGGGCAGTGAGCCCGAGGTTACCCCGTGAGTCAGTCCTAGAGCTCCTCCTGTCCGATTTTAGGGGAAAATCGGGTCCATCGGAGACTTCCAATAGATGTCTTAGGCGCGCCAAAATCATAATAACCATGGGAAAATCTCAGAGTAAAACTGGGAGTTGTGAAAAATATGATACGCCGGTGAAGTTTATCTATCTTTTTACTCTTTTAATTAATTTTATAACTGTATCATATATCTCTTTTAATTTCTTTTATAACTGTTTTAATTTTCTTTGCTTTTCTTTTGCTTTTCTTTTAATTCCTTTCTGTAAAGCTCTTTGAATTATAGTTCTTTGAAGTTTAATTAGAAGAAGATAGAAATGGTTTGAAAGTGATTTAATTATTCATTTATTGCATATGGAGTGTGGTTGGAGGTTTTTGTACAGTGTTGTTGTGTTTTCTGTCACTGTGGGCCTCAGAGCGCAGTAATACAGAGCAGAGTCTGATACTGTAGCAGAGGAGATCTCCAGATCCACTTTCTTATCTCCCATGTTCATGTTGCCATCCAGTCTAGGAATTGGGCGATCTGCATATATTACAGTCTTCTTGGATGACTCAACGACAATGAGCAGAAATTCCAGTCCTGATCCAGGATATTTTCGATACCAAAGTATATTCTGTACACTGACATCATATTTGCATGAGAGAATGACTGTTTCCCCCTCAGTAACTTGTGTTCTGCCCTGCAGTGGTGTTATTGTCTGTGCAAAACATTCATCTGCAAAAATGTGTAGAACATATTCATCAAAAATAATGATAATTGTCAAAAGTCATGGAAAATTGGCGAATCGCAAAATCAGATATTTGACATTAACAGGTGCATAATTCTAAATATATTTATATTTAAACCGGTCTCTTACATACCCTGTATTACTGTCAGCAGAAGCAGAGAGCACAGGAACATCATGGATGCACTGTAAATCACAAATGAATATTGAGAAAAGACAATTTCTCTTGAATGTCTCTGAAAGCTCCACCCACACATCTCATCATCTGACGGTTCAATATTTAAATGAAATTGGCCAGGAGAAATGAATGGGAGAGAAACTATGAGAAAAGAATGCATGATTTTATTCACTTTGTGAAACCAATGCTAAAAATTTTGAAGTATACAGGGTTTTTTTGTTTTGTTTTGTTTTTTTTACATCACATTCCGTTCTTCTTAAAAAGGTTCTGATGAGAGTTGAACAATGTAAATTTAGCACTGCTGCAAAAAAAATAGACAAACATAAAACTGATATAAAATGTCAAACCACAAACATTCTGATTTACATAAGTGCTTGTTTTGGGTTTTCATTTATTTTGTTTTGAGATCAAAGTAAAACTACAGAAGACATTTAAATAGAGCTATTTTTTCCCCAGTGAAATTAGACACCATCACTGATTTTTAACCAAATAAATTCCTTATTGTAGTAATAACTATATGCTTTAGATCATGCTATAGATCCGAGTATTAGCTAATTAGCTTTCTTAATTACTTTTCAACCAAAATTTGACAAACAAAACAATTTTTATTTTTTTTGCTATTATATATATATTCAATATTTTTAGATTTTTGACAGTAGTTAATGTTTTTCTTAAAAAAATTGTAAGTACATTTCTAATCACGTTATCTCAAGTTATCTTTTTTTTTAAATATAGCGGATGTATAGCGTTAACGTACATGTCTATTTTAGTTTCAGACACCTGCAGGTGTTACCCAAAACTCATCATGTCCTAATTTATCTGTAACCCAAATCAGGTTTGGTGACTTCTCTGCTCTTCAAAGACAGCACTATATAGACAGAGATGGATATCAGTTCTAACTAGAACTGTGCTAAAAATAAGTTATTCTTGAACAAGAAGCAGCAGAGTGACAACCTAAACTTATATGATTAGGAGATGCAGCTTTACAACATTTTACTTTGTACAATAAAATCAATCAATCAAAAAAAAAAACAAAAAAAAAATGAAAGCACAGCAATGCACAAATTCAACTAAATTGATTTAACAGTGGTTATGCAAAACACGAAATTGTGTAATATAAAATAATGAGAGTTTTTTTCAGAGAAACATGTTTATCTATTTTGTTTAAAAATATGGAGTAGGCTACAGTGCTCCACTTGTTAAATACATTTCTCTCTGTTTGAAGTTTTTGTACAGCGTATAGTTGTCACTGTGGGCTTCAGAGCGCAGTAATACAGAGGAGAGTCTGATACTGTAGCAGAGGAGATCTCCAGATCCACACATTTTGTATTTTTATTAATTCTTGGCGTTAAACGCTCTGGTATGTTTTCACTTATCAAGCCACTTTCATAGATGTAGAGGAGGAACTTTGGTGTAGATCCGGGATATTCAATGTACCACTGGAGAGTATCAGGTACTCCACTGTAGTTACATGTGAGTTTTACGCTTTCACCTTCTAAAACTTGTTTTTGTGAGTCATGAGACGTTATCATGTTTGTCAGGACGTTCCCTGTGAGAAACAATGAAATAAAATGAAACAAACAAGATGTAAAATTGCACAGTAAAATAAGAAGCATATTTATTAATTTAAATATCTGTTAAAAGCAATTCTGATCAATACAATTATTATATAATTGAAGTAATTAATTCAGAGAAATTAATCAATACTCACCTACAGTATATGAAGAACCAAAATTAGAATGAAGAAATGATTAGAAATTAACAGCGAAACAATTCGTTTTTAAGTGGGGTGTAAATCGTATACAATACGATACAAAATACAATACAATACAAATACAATACAAAAATGCAACAATGTGTATCATAGATAGTGACAATATGTATTGTGGATAGTTCACCCAAAATCTAAATTACTGTGTGAGAAGAAAATCTAAATCTAGTGTCAGTACATTATACTGCTATATAATGTTGAATATAATATATAATAATGCAATGGGGGAATATTTGTGGGTCCTGAAAATACAAAATGTCTATGTTACCAGTAAAAACTGGCCTACATTATTTTAAAATATCTAATCAGTGACAGAGCGCAAGCATATTTGTCTAAAATAATTCTGTATTTTCAGCTTCAGAATCATGAATATTTTTATTTTGGTGTCACTATTATCCGTTATGGCATTGGGAGCTGCACCAAGTCCAAGCCTATTCATTTACACCCACAATGTAATATAAAATTTAGCATTTTAATCAACAGTAAATATTTTGTTTACCTTTTATTATGTCTTGGAGTATCGAAATAATATCGTATCGTAAGAATGTCGTATAGTGAGTTCAGTATCGTGATATGTATTGAATCGTGACATGAGGGTATCGTTGCACCCCTAGTTTAAAGTCAATACATTTTGACCTCTCTTAAAAAAATACACAAACAAATGGTCTTCGGTAATGATTCTCTTTACATCATTTTAATCTAATACAATACTGGCAATTAATTCACTTCGGTCTACCCAATTTCACCACTAAATATTGAATAGATTAAAAAAATGGTAACACTTTACAATAAGCTCTCATTATAGTTAACATGCATTAATGCAGTAACTAAAAAAACAAAAAGAAAAAAAAATAGCAATACATTTGTTAAGTTATTAATCTTTTTTTAACGTTAATTAAATACTACTGTTCATTGTTCATGTTAGCTCAGGTCCATTACATAATATTACCAGATTCAACTTTTGATTTTAATAATGTATTGGTAAATGCTGAAACAAGATTAATAAATGCTTTAGAAGTACTTTATAGTTCGTTAAAAAATGTGGATAACTAAAGTTAATAAATGGAACCTTATTGTAAAATGTTCCCCAAATAGTACTATTGTGATTCAGAACAGATGTGGTAAAAATTTTAAATCAAGAGGATTCAGTGTTTGTATAGTATTAGTATATTTTTCAGTTCTTAAAAACACTTTGTCAAGCCAGATTCAGGTTTTTGTACGGCGCTGACGGGTTTCCTCTCACTGTGGGCTTCAACGCACAGAAGTACACTGCAGAGTCGGATACTTTCACAGAGGAGATCTCCAGATCCATAGAGGTTTTCTTTTCATTTAATTTCCCTGACATGCCAGACTGCATGATTTCAGACTCCCCTCTGTTTTGCAGGATCAGAAGAAGGAAATGTGGACTTGACCTTGGATATTGACGATACCAGTACAAAGAAAGGGCTGAAGAGTAGTTGCAAGACAACGTGACTTTATCCCCACTCTCCCTATAAACCTCAGTTTGGACAGGAGTGATGACATCTTCACAACTGCCAGCTGAAAAAGAGAAATTAGTATTTGTAAGGTTCATTATGGTCTTGCATTTTGGCTGATCTTTGTGAACCTGACCTCTGGAGGATTTATTGTACATGCAGGGATTATAAAGATCTCATAATGAAAAATCTGAAAAGTTTGTGGTTGCAAAATGGAAGTTATTAAATATAATCAAATATTGAGCTACTCACCTCCGAATGTAGAAAGAAAGCTAAGTAAACAGAGTAACATTGTTCAGGCCGATGCTCTGACTGACAGCTCAGTTTGTAGCTAATCTATTTCAAAACCACATCCTCAGGATGGCCTAGATGGTGTCAAAGCACTAAAGCCCCTCCTTCTGACCCCAAACACACATGTTTTAGGAGTTGGGGGTCCAGCTTTTGAAGACAGCCCCTAAATTATTAACAGAACAAACTTTAGAAATTTAAGGTGAACATTTTGATTTTATTTATTTTATACCGAACTTACAGCAAACAAACACAACTCAAAGCCCAAACTTATATGCAAAATAGGATATCTAGTCTTAAATTTTGAAACATAATATGACTAACCTCAGGAGACAGATGTAACGGGTCCCAGCCAGGGATCCGCTAGCAGATGTATAGATACTTCTGGTCGAAGTGCTCTGGAAATATATTAAATATTAAAGAGAAATCAGTGACGCAGGAACACAGTTGCTCATTCTCCATTAACTTGGATTATCATTTATTCTCAACTTCAATTTAACTTTGTATCTGCAATCATGAGTTGTTTCCTGTTATTTTTGTCTGTTTTGCATTTAAGCACAAGTTATATCCACATTTGGATAACATAAAGCAATATATTCTTGAAAGGTCTGTTTTCACATAAATGTATACTCACATATTTTACAAACATTAGCTTATCAAAATTTGTATGAAACCAAAAATAAACATTTTCCATTTAAATCACATTTTTGGTCTATCATCAATCATATCCGCACTTTTCTCTTTAACATCTGTCATCTTTGTTCTCTTATCAAAAGAGTATTTTTGTAATAAATGTACATTTTATAAGTGTTCACTTTATACAACAGGATATTTCTCATTTGCAGTTAAGTTTTGTTACATTTACTCTATAAGAACTCACACTTCAAAAATAAACATCTCTGCCTCATAACTTTGGCACTCAGTGTTATGAACTTACTCAGTATTATTGTAATATTAACACACGTGCGCCCTTAAACATGGTTGCATCCGTAACTGGTCTTATGCTATACATTCACATTAACTTTTTACCCTTTTAACACATATAGCTGTTTTCCACGCACGCTGAAATAACCCACAAATGCCCTGAAGCCATAAGAAATAAATAAAAGACAATCTGCGGGCATCGGCCGCCATTTTCTCAACTGCGTACTGTCAATTTTAACTGTTTACACATTTGACATGTTTTTAATTTACGGAGCACACTTCACTGGGGATTTATATAAGCTTATAAACATCTGGAGTCACATAAAAGGTGTGTAACTGACCTGGAAATATATTAAATATTAAAGAGAAATCAGTGACGCAGGAACACAGTTGCTCATTCTCCATTAACTTGGATTATGAGCTCATCTTGCTCTGCGCATCGCTAAATGTCCCCGTGTGACGCTACTCGCGATTACTGCCACCCTGTGTCCATTTTAGGAAATACATGTTGTGTGCTTTTTCCGTACTCTCTCATTAATATTCAATTATATAAATCAGAATAAAATAAAATACTATTGCAATAGAAGGAAAGGAAACAAAAGTAAAATCTCAACAAAACTTATTTTGTGAGTGTCACATCCACCCCGACAAACAAAAATGGCTCCTGACATTTTCCCATGAAAACAAAACTAACACTCCTACTCTGTTTGTTGTCTAGTAAACGTGTGTAGTAACGGGCATGTAATATGTATAAGGCATGTACATATGAGGTGTATAAGCAGTAGGTAAAATGAACTGGCTATGCATATGTGGCATGAAAGGTAGGGGGGGTGAGGTAGACTGTGAGGAAATAGACTCTGCATGGGTTTGTAATGAGGGTTGGCCCAGTGACTCATAAGTGAATATCGGCCTCGGCCTTCTCTCTCTGGCTGACCTCCTAACCTCTCTGTGTGTCTCTTCTGCAGGCCAAGCCATAGTAGAGGGAGAACTCTGTCTTTCCTCTTGTACTTGCTCCTCATGTCCATTTGTCTCTTCAAGCTGAGATAGGTAAGTATTCTCAAGTTGTTCACTTGTCTGTGATTCCTCTCCCACTACTTCCACTTCTCTATCCATTGAGCTTTGTTTATCCTGTTTTTCAGGATTTTTTTGTTTGTGCTCTCTTCCAGGTAGGGTTGCCTCACCCGTGTGTATGTAGTCTCTTACAGGTGTCTCTCGTCCATCTGGTAAGTATGCGTCCATCGGTTCGGTTTCCCTCATCAGTAATGTATCTGGACATTCTTTGTGGGTCATGGTCAGTTTCTTTGGAGTCCGACCAGGCACTGTTGTAGGAGATGACTTTGGCACCGTACTTTGCTCTCTCCCAGAGGCCGCTGATCTGTCATGTCCAACTTGATCATTTTCCTTCCTGACTACAGGTGTTCTCAGCCAATAACCTCCTATCCACTCATCCTCCTCATCAGTGTCCGATATCCCATCCTTGTCAGCAGAGTTTACCTTCTGTTGAGGCTGCTTTTGCCTCTGACGGGGGGTTACAACAGAGTCAGCTGGCTGTGCCGGGTTTTCAACAGGCAAGTCATTCACTAACAGCAGCAAGTTTCTGTGTATGGTTCTGTTCTTTGTATTTGAGTCTCCCTCAGGATGAATGACATACACCGGATTGTCTGAGATTTGCTCCTTCACCACATAGATCCTCTTCTCCCAGTATGAGCGTAGCTTGCCGGGTCCACCTCGCTCACCCATGTTTCGGACCAGTACTCGATCTCCTGGTTTAAGGACCACGCCCCTCACCTTTTGATCATAGTAGGACTTGTTCTTTGCACTTGATGACAGGCTGGATTTGTTGGCAATCTTATACGCTTCCGTCATCCTTTTTGACCATTTATCCACATATCCTTTGTGTGTCACTGATTCATTGTTTCCCAATAATCCAAACAAGAGATCCACGGGGAGACGGGGGTGTTGCCCATACAGCAGGTAATGAGGTGAGTATCCGGTGGACTCGTGGCGAGTACAGTTATATGCATGTATCATTTGTGGCAAATGTTCTTTCCATCTCTCCTTTTCTCTGTCTGTCAATGTCCGTAACATTTGCAGCAGTGTACGGTTGAACCTCTCAGCAGGGTTACACTGTGGGTGGTATGGAGATGTTCGTGAGTGTCCGACCCCTGACAGCCGTCCAAGAGTGCGAAACAGATTGTTCTCGAACTCACGTCCTTGATCATGGTGGAGACGATTTGGATAACCCAAACGAGGTATGTAGTCATTGTATATCCGTTCAGCTGCAGTTTGTCCTGATTTGTTTTTGGTGGGGTAAGCCTGGGCAAATCTGGTAAAGTGGTCTATTACTACCAGAATGTACTCATAGCCTCCTTTGCTTTTTTCCAGATGTAGGTAGTCTATGCAAACCAGATCAAGAGGGGAAGTAGAAGTCAGACCACCCATTGGCGCACGTACATGTGTGGTGGGTTTCTTTTGCTTTATACAGCTGCATTTCCTGGTGACATACTCCTCTATACACCTCTTCATGTGTGGCCAATAGAAACGTTCTCTGGCGAGATGAAGCACACGTTCAGTGCCAACGTGTCCCATGTTGTCATGGAGATGCTTTAGGGCAACCGGCCGATACTTGGTAGGTAAGACTAACTGTTTTCGCTCTGATGTTTGGCGGTACAGGACTCCATTCTCCACATGTAGTTGATTCCACTCATGAAGAAGCTTGCGAGTGAGCCCACTTACTGAACTTCTTACCTCATCAGTAAGAACATTATTTGCCTCTTTCAATCTCATTATTTCCCCTATTCCAGGGTCCTCTCGTTGGGCTTTTGCCAGCTCTTCATGGCTTATTTCGGGCAAGAGTGAATGAGGCTGTGGTATCACATCAGCCGAGGAGGTGTAAAGTGCAGCTATCCATGCTACATCTTTCTTTTGGGCTGCTCGACCCCCTTCCCAAGTCGCATGCAGCACCTCCTGAGACAGCTCCTCCGTGCATGTAGCTACATAGTTGTCAATATCTAGTGGGATGCGTGAGAGCGTGTCGGCATCTATATTGTTTTTCCCAGGTCTGTATTTAATATTGAAGTGGAACTCTGACAATTCTCCAACCCAGCGATGTCCAACTGCATTGAGTTTCGCAGTGCTCATGACATAAGTAAGCGGATTGTTGTCAGTGTAAATGGTGAAATGTGGAGCATAGAAGAGATAGTCTCTAAATTTCTCACACACTGCCCACTTCAGAGCAAGGAACTCGAGTTTTCCGCTGTGAAGCCGGTAATTCTTCTCCGCCGGTGTCAGAGTTCGTGATCCATATCCGATGACTCGCATCTTCCCATCTTGTCGTTGATAGAGGATTGCACCGAGTCCTTTCTCCGATGCATCCGTGTGTAAGACGAATGGTTCCTCGAAGTTAGGGTATGCCAGTACTGGAGGTTTGGTCAGCATACTAACAAGTCTTTCCAAAGTACTCTGATGCTCACCTGTCCATAAGATGGGTGTTTTGGACGGAAGTTGTGGACCCTTGGACTTGTGGTGATGTGGAAGAGGTTGGGGCATGGAGGACTTCACTTGTAGCAATTCATACAACGGCTTTGCTATTTTGGCGAAATCCTGTATGTAGGAACGATAGTAACTCAGAAAGCCGAGAACCCGTCGGAGGTCACCAACTGTTTGGGGTGTTTTGGTTTTTAAAGCCATCACTGCCTCGAGGTCTTTAGGGTCAATTCGAACTCCCTCAGCCGATACCAAGCGTCCAACATAGCGAACCTCCTTCTGGAACATTTCGCACTTCTCTGCTCGTAGCTTCACTCCATGATGCTGCAGCGCTCTGAGGACTTTGCGGATCACGTCCACATGGTCACTGAAAGATCTAGAGTAGCACAGAAGATCATCCAGGTACGGGATGCAGCACTCATCTCTCAGAGAGCCTAACATTTCCTCCATGCTCCTTTGAAACGCTGCGGGTGCATTAGATAGTCCAAACGGAATCCTTACCCATTCGTAAAGACCCCAGGGGGTGATGAAGGCTGTGAGATGACGTGACCCTTCTGCCATGAACCCCTGGTGGTAAGCTTTACCTTGGTCCAGTATGCTGAACATGGAATATCCTCCTAGCGTGTCTATCAAATCCCGTATTCGTGGCAGGGGATGTCTGTCGGGTACGGTCTTTTGATTCAGAAGACGATAGTCTATGCAAAGACGAAGTGTGCCGTCTTTCTTCCGTACACACACCACTGGTGCAGAATAGGCAGACTTAGATTTCACTATCCAACCCTTCACAAGAAGATCTTGAATGTATTCTTTCACTTCTTTAAACAAAGGTTTGGGAATGGATGTGTATGCTCTTTGCACCGGAATATCGTCGTTGAGATTGATCACCATCTGTAGGTTTGGGATACAGCCAAGGTCATTTCCGTCTCTTGCAAAGGCGTTTGACTCCTCGTGAAGCATCTTTCTAGCAGCCTCTTGCTGTTCTTCCTCCAGATGGTCAAGGCTTACAGGTGGGTCCCACAGTGGTGAGTCTGAGTTGCTGTCTTGAGTGGTGGTGACCTGACTGATAGTCGCTGCA
Source organism: Leuciscus leuciscus (assembly GCF_965113295.1). Lineage (NCBI taxonomy): Eukaryota > Metazoa > Chordata > Actinopteri > Cypriniformes > Leuciscidae > Leuciscus > Leuciscus leuciscus. The sequence goes on from NC_138730.1 coordinate 32,190,060, forward strand.
GGCTGTGACCTGTCCAGGATATCTCCCTCCACCACATTTTCAACACGCTGCAGGATCCCTAAAGCTGTTCTACGTGGTATTGTGATGTCATGGTTGGTGTTATTACCAATTGGGATGGTGACATAGGGCTTTGTCGGGTTCTGGATTTCAAACAACCCTGGCCATGTATCCCACTGTCCAGGAGATAAGCTATCTTCATCTGTCTCGAACAACATTAGTCGGGTGGAGGCGTCCATGTTTGGCGGAACCCGACACCTCACCCACGACACTTGACCAGCTGGGAGAACAATATCCTTGGCCCCTGTCCGTATGCGTCCCTGTTGTGTGAATGGCTTTGCTGTCTGAATAAAGTTGACGAGAGCTTCAGCTGTTTCTTTGGGAACAGATATGGCGTTGCTAAGCAAGTTAGCGAGTACTGGCACTAGCCTCTCCGGTTTGCCACAAATGAGTACTTCCAAAACGTTAAAGCCAATCAGTGGTTTATCCATGAGGTAACTGCTGATGAGAAATGGAACACTAATGGACAGGTTGGGGTCCAAATTCCCTGGCAAGTTCACTGTAATCGCTACCCACCCTTCATAGGGAATGAGACTACCATTTGCTGCTATAACCTTCAATTCCTCCTCCCCTAAGATCTCTGAAACTGAGTGAATACTGAGGTCAGGTAGGTACTCTTCTTTCCAGGCACGGCTGACTATACTGACTTGTGACCCAGAGTCGAGCAAAGAAGTGACTGCTAAACCATTTAGATAGCTCTGAACTAGGGCCTTTTTCCCAATTAGGCTAGCAACCGCTCTAGCTTTAGCTACACGTGGTGACTGGGGAGGGAGCTGAGCTACTTGGTTACAGTGACTTAATGTGCTTCTCGTTACTGGGGTTGAGGGTGAGGAGAGGCGTGTTTTGTCATTGCTGACCTCACTTTCTGGTTGGGACTTATCTCCAGACCCGGCCACTAGATGTCCCTCTCCAGTGCCCGAATGGAGTTTCCCTGTCTCTTTGGTCGTTTTAAACAGCCTGCTGCACGGTGTCCTTCCTCCCCGCATGCGAAGCAGTGTTTACAGTCTTGTCTGTCTTGTTCCACGCAGCTTGGACAACCATAGGGTTTTCCACGTTTTGATGGTGTCCTATTTTGACTGTACTCACGCCCATTGTGAGTTAGCTGTTGTTGGTTTTGTTTTTGCATGGCTTCAACCAGCTTAGTGAGTTCCTCTACTTTGGTCGAGAGATCTTTCAGAGGATCTGGCTTTGTTTGATTTGACTTGGACGCTGCACTCTCTGACTTTGTGCTAGTTGTCTTCACCACCTCCGACACAAGCTGTGTACTGTGTACATTGGTTACGGTTTGTCGGCGTGAAGGACCCAGTCTTTTCATTCGCTCATTTTCCTCACTAGTGATTTTCATCACATGACGCAGAATCATATCGTCAGTGATCTCTCTGTTTGCCAACAACGGTTTGAGTTCTCTGCGTATGTCGGTGTGCTTGTGCCCAAAGCCTTGGTACACTGTATGTAGGAAAACATCTTGCACTGTAGCTGTAGTGTACTTGATGTCAGTATCAGCTAATCTTGATGTCAATAGAACACGTTGTTTTAGACCGATCACACGATAAAGGAACTGTTGTGGTGTCTCGTTCTCGTCTTGCTTCGTGCACATCAACTCTTGAAATAACTCTGTGCTGTTTTTTTCTCTTAGGTGAGTTTGAAGAAACCCCTTGAGTTCAGTCACTGTCATGTCGTCTTTGTTTATCAACATTTCTTTGAATATGCCTGGTTTCATGATTCTCAGCACACCACGAACAATCTCTGAATCAGGGAATCCTTCTTTGATTCCATCATCAATTTGTCTACAGACATTATTGTAGCTAATGTCTGAAGATTGGTCACCGATCTGTCCGCCTTGCACTTTGAACTCTCTCCGAGGCAGGTAGCTGAGTTCCCTTAAGGACACCATCCCCTCACGCGTTGACTGAGAGACAAGTTCACTCGGTGGTTTTCTGTCTTGCTGTTGAAGAGGGCCTGAGGATTGGGTTAACTGTGCCTGTGGCGATACAGCATGTGTTGGTAAGCACTGCATGAGTTTCTTACTAACCTCTTCATAGCTAGCTAGCACTTTAAGTAACTCAGCGTTAGCTGGGTCAGGTGTATTTAACATGGCTGCTCCTATTGGGCCTGAATCTAGTTCAGCAATATCACTAGGTGACGCAGCACTAGCTAAGTTGAATGTGTGGTGGCTCTGTTTGTGGGTGTCTGTGGTGTTTTCAGGGGCTGTTTGGGTAATGACTGAACCTTCAATAAAATCAACACGGTCATCTAGCTTACCCCAACCCTGCTCAGTATGTAACTCAGAACCACCTTTTACATTTGACATCGACACATCATCATCACGACATTTCACCACATCGTCAATAGCGTCTTTCAATATCAACAACTGAACCATTCCCTCGTCCTCCGTGTCAAGTAACTGCTTACTGTACATGAACGAGTTGATGTAATCGTAACATCCTTCCTCGTCTCCCTCCACAAGCTCTGACTGGTCCTCGCTCGACACTGGCTCCACCGCTCTGGCGACCTGAAGAAGCTCTCCAGCTGACAGGGTGAGTAAGCTTTTCCTAATGTCCCACACTAGGCTTTTCCTCCCACCACGCGACATGATGGCTTCTCGTCTCCCCACGGCTAGCAACACAATTCGGCGATGATGCAGTCAGCTCCGGATCGTAGACCTCCACTCGTTCGCAGTTCAACGGCTGGACAGGGTTAATCACTGGTCAGCGTTGTCATCATTCGGCTCCCGCTCCGCTAGGTGGCGCCGAAGGATCCCGGACGAGCCCCCAAGAATCTGTAACGGGTCCCAGCCAGGGATCCGCTAGCAGATGTATAGATACTTCTGGTCGAAGTGCTCTGGAAATATATTAAATATTAAAGAGAAATCAGTGACGCAGGAACACAGTTGCTCATTCTCCATTAACTTGGATTATCATTTATTCTCAACTTCAATTTAACTTTGTATCTGCAATCATGAGTTGTTTCCTGTTATTTTTGTCTGTTTTGCATTTAAGCACAAGTTATATCCACATTTGGATAACATAAAGCAATATATTCTTGAAAGGTCTGTTTTCACATAAATGTATACTCACATATTTTACAAACATTAGCTTATCAAAATTTGTATGAAACCAAAAATAAACATTTTCCATTTAAATCACATTTTTGGTCTATCATCAATCATATCCGCACTTTTCTCTTTAACATCTGTCATCTTTGTTCTCTTATCAAAAGAGTATTTTTGTAATAAATGTACATTTTATAAGTGTTCACTTTATACAACAGGATATTTCTCATTTGCAGTTAAGTTTTGTTACATTTACTCTATAAGAACTCACACTTCAAAAATAAACATCTCTGCCTCATAACTTTGGCACTCAGTGTTATGAACTTACTCAGTATTATTGTAATATTAACACACGTGCGCCCTTAAACATGGTTGCATCCGTAACTGGTCTTATGCTATACATTCACATTAACTTTTTACCCTTTTAACACATATAGCTGTTTTCCACGCACGCTGAAATAACCCACAAATGCCCTGAAGCCATAAGAAATAAATAAAAGACAATCTGCGGGCATCGGCCGCCATTTTCTCAACTGCGTACTGTCAATTTTAACTGTTTACACATTTGACATGTTTTTAATTTACGGAGCACACTTCACTGGGGATTTATATAAGCTTATAAACATCTGGAGTCACATAAAAGGTGTGTAACTGACCTGGAAATATATTAAATATTAAAGAGAAATCAGTGACGCAGGAACACAGTTGCTCATTCTCCATTAACTTGGATTATGAGCTCATCTTGCTCTGCGCATCGCTAAATGTCCCCGTGTGACGCTACTCGCGATTACTGCCACCCTGTGTCCATTTTAGGAAATACATGTTGTGTGCTTTTTCCGTACTCTCTCATTAATATTCAATTATATAAATCAGAATAAAATAAAATACTATTGCAATAGAAGGAAAGGAAACAAAAGTAAAATCTCAACAAAACTTATTTTGTGAGTGTCACATCGACACTATATGTTTTAGTAGCTTATGTTTCATACCTTTAGCTTATTGTGGGTTCAAACTTTAATACTAACCACAAGGATTACATCTTCCAGAGTGATTACACTTTGCTGTGTTCATAGTACAAATGCTGCTTCATTAAATCTATTATTCTTTTGGTTTTGGCTACCGTATCAGTCGCAGGTGTTCCCACATACAGTAATGGTTATGGCTGATAATTCATCTTGGTTTGGCTAATACTTTGATGTTTTTGAGTTCAAAGTATGTGTGTTTTTGTACAGCTTCTCTTAAACTTTGTATCACTGGGTCTTTCCAAAGAGCACAGTAATAGAGAGCTGAATCTTTCAGAGCAACTGCTTTGATAATCAGTTCAGTGGATGTTCTGGTTGTAGATGATTCAAAATAAGGATCTGGTATATCACTCCTGCCGTCTCTTGATCGCGCACCTTTCCACAGTAAATACTGTGGCTCACTGTTAGGAAACTGTCTATACCAATAAAGATCCACATTTTCACTGCTTGTTTCATATGAGCAACTTAATGTCACCCGGTCCATTTCATTTTTAATAATAACAGCTTCATCTGGTCCAATGTGATCACCAAGAGCAACTGCAAAGGAATTAAAAATTGTTATGTGAAAGCTTTGTGATAAATTCTGATTTATTAAGCTTTGAAATGATACATTAATGTTAAAAATTCATAATTTTACAGGCTTTCAAATACCTGATGTAGCAATGAGAATTAGAACTAGCGATCTCCTCATCCTGAATGTACTGATCAGTTGTGTGCTTCTCTTCACAATCTCTTGAGGTGTTGATTTGTTTCTGTGTAGTCTCAAGTGGTTGATAGTACAACTTTCAGCTTTATGCGCACACACACGCTTATGTTGTTGAGAGTCGTGAAAAGTGCTGCCCTCTTGTGGTGTGTGTGCAGACTCTCTGGTCTCATGGTTTCTAACATCTAAACCTTTTAGCTTTGAGCAGGTTTTTGTATGGAGTTCATGGTGTTTCCTGCCACTGTGGGCTGCAGTGCACAGTAATACATTGCAGAATCCGCCACATCTGCAGGGAAGATTTCCAGATTCACTATCTTGTTTGCTTTATCAACTGAGGCTGTCAGCCGAGGATGAGGAGGTGTAGCGTTCTGCATTTGTCCCGACTCCATGATTAGAATCAGGAATTCCGGTGGGGTGTTGTGGAGGTGTTGTCGATACCACTGTAGATTGTTCATTGACACGGTGTAATGGTATTCACAAGAAATAGTCACTTTTTCTTTGACCTTTGTATGGACAGCCGGAGATGTTGGATTAATTGTGTCTTGTATACTGTCACCTGCATGGGAAGAATGTTGAATTAGCAATTGAAAGCAAATCAAGTCACATTTATTTGTAAAACTCTTTAGATAGTTTCAAAGCAGCTTTACAGAAATAAACAGCAAAATAACAGCATTGTAAAATTTAAATTACTTCAATTCAGCTACAAAGCAGCTCTACAGAAGGCAATATTATCATTATTCAGCTCAATTTAATTCACTGTTGATTTAATTCAGTTCATTCATGTCAATGTTGCAAAGCCACTAAAGTTAGCATCAAATATGCACTGCTAATGTGTAAAGAAAGTAAATGCATGTAGATATAGAACAGAAATCTTACCAATAAATGCCATTAAAACTATTAACAAACAGAAAGACATTGTTTTAAACGATGGTTTCCTCATTGAGCTTTGCAGAACTGCCATAACAGAATCCTTCAGACAACTGAAGCTCCCAGTCAGTGCTGTCAACAACCAATCACAGTGCAGTGATGTCACTGGCAGGTGTCACCAGATGCTAGACTCTCCATAGGGCTGTTACAAACTCTTAAATTTATGTTCTTGTCATCTCCAGTGGTCTAAAATAAATGTTCAGTTCAATTCATATAAATTTTGTATAGTGCTTTTCACAATACATATAGTTTCAAAGCAGCTTTACAGAAAATGCATGTGTCTAGAGTGATCTGTTATCAGAGGTTATTGTGTCAAAGCACATACAAATCACGCTGTTAGCTAACAATGAATTAATTTATGGCAGAAACAATGAGCTCATTTAAGTCATTATTACAAGTTGTGAAAATAATGATTATATAGAAATTTAGCACTGGTGATTCAGAGTTTGCATCATATAGTTAAAGTCATCTCTTCACAGGTGTTAGGGCAATTCATTTAAAATAGGGCATTATGTAAATTAATGTAGCAAAACAAAACATCACAATCAGACGATGAAAGATTTCAAATTGGTGTTGCGTTACTGGCCTCTGTCTGACATTTTAGGCTATATCACATTGGTAGGACAGAAGACTGAAGTTTTAATCTGTGGAAAAGTCTATTTTATTTTCATCAATTATGTGTAATTATGCTGATCCAGAACATTTTAAGATTTATTATCCATATTATCTTAAGATATTGTGTTGATTTAAAAAAAAATAAATAATATTATTTATATAAAATTATATATTGGATGTATTATTTGTTATTGTATGATCCATTGTTTTATTAAACCATTTTAAGTATAAAAAGTGTATATATCATTTTATAAATACTGTTTATATATATATATATATATATATATATATATATATACTGTATATATATATTTATCAGTAGTGTTTTATCATACACTTTTGAAAATGAACACTTTTGGCATTGATGGTCTCATTAAGAACCTTAAACATTCATGTAAACTTTCCATTGCACAAAAGGTACTTTACAGTAAAAAAAAAAAAAAAGCTTCATCAGATTATTAAAAATGTCTTCGCTCAAAGGAACTTCGCTCACTTTCGCTCAGTTCGCAAAATAAGTTCTTCTTTTAAGAACTGTTCAGTGAAAGGTTCTTTGGGAAACCAAAAATGGTTCTTCAATGGCATCACTGCAAAGAAAGAAAAAACCTTTTGGAACCTTTATTTTTTAAGAGTGTATACAGACAATGAGAGTGGCAACAAACTGTAATATGTGGGCTGTGAAGTTCAGGTTTATGTTAGAAAACTCAATATCCTGCTTTCACAGTGGGCCTCAAAGCACAGAAGTACACAGAAGAGTCAGACAGATGAAGGTTCTGGACAGTCAGTGTAGTTCTTCTTGCTGCAGAATCCAGCAGGGACTGAAATCGCTTGTAGGGGAAGTCTTTGGAATTACTTCCATTTCCAAGATTGTGTCTTACTAATATATATTCTGGAGGTAAATGCTTAGTTTGCCTGTACCACAGCAAAGCAGGCATTGTGTCTGTTGTATTATATTCACACTTCAGGGTTACAGTCTCTCCAACGCAAGCTGAAGTTATTGTTGGTGGTTGACGTACAGTATGTTGTCCTCTGCATTCTGTGGAGAGCACATACTGTAACATTATTTAACTCATACTGCCTCTCACAACACATTCTCAAACAGCATTTTCCTAAAAGAATGAAATTAATAAAAACGTGCTACATCACCTAGACAGAATATAACAATAAGGATATCCCTCAGCCAAGTTCTCATGATTGATCAAAAACAATCTGCTAAAGACCTAAAACAATAGCTAAACATAGACCTGACACCCGCTCTCACAGTCTGTTCAGCCTCTGAACTATCAGGGTTGAGTATCCTTTCACACATCATAACCGACTTTCATTGTAGATCAAAACTCTGGGTGCTCCCTGCTGGTAAAATATAAAAATGCAGAATCATTCTCATGATCATTTCATGAACTTTTCTCGAAATCAGACTCAGGACCAAAGAGAAAGCTTAGAAAGACAAAAAAGTTTAAACATATTTAAACATAAGTTAAAACATATTCATTTCAGAAACCAAGAAATTATGTTCACAGTGACAATCACAGTTACATTGAAGTGCTGAAATGTGCTGAAATATGTTTTTATGCATATCGAACTGGTTCTTGCTTTTGTTTTCTTTCATTCAATGTTCAGTGTTTTCATATAAAACATGTTTGTGTAGTCTTTAAAAGAATAAATATCACCACAAATAATATTTGGTGGCCTTCCACCAAAATGGAGAACAGAAATGAATACATGCAATATCTAAAATCTAATTTTTTTTGGCCACTTTGATGACAGTGATATTTTACATTTTCACTGTTTGATATGATATTATAAAGCCTCAAAAACATATTTCACAAGTTTTACCGCCCAGTGTCGTGAGCCTAATGGACCACTAGATGGCAGATTATAAATGTATGAACTTTATGATATTGTCTCTTTTTATATTTTCTACTGTACATATTGTTAGGGCTATTACACTTTTACATTGTTTGAGTGATATGATATTGTAACGGTCACCAGCTGGAGTGCCCTTGAGAACCACCAGAGGGCACTCAACACCAGACTCTCCTATTCACTCACTAACTACATTTCCCATAACTCACTGCCCGGACTCATCATCTCTGATTGCATTCACCTGTGTCTCTTCACCTGTGTCTCATCACCCTGTTAGTCTCAACCTATTTATACCATGTTCACTCATTCACACACTGTGAAGTTTTGTATGTTGTTGCACTGCACTTCTGAGCATTTTCCCTGGTTTTCATATCTCTTGGTTTTTGGATTTCTTGCCTGTTCCCTGGATTACTCTCTTGCCTCTGACCCCTGCCTGTTTTGTTTTGTTTTGTTTGTTTGTTTGTTTGGACTGTCTACTTGTGTTTTGACCCTTTGCCTGTTTATTGGATTTCGTCTTTGGATTACCCCTTAATAAAGCTGCATTTGGATCCTCAACCTTTGTGTCTCGGAGCAGTTCGTGACAGAAAACTTCGCCAACACTGATCCAGCAGCCAAGTAAGACCCAGATCCATCATGAATCCAGCAGCACAGATCATGCGTCTCCGTCAGGGAGACCAACCAATAGAGGTATACGTCATGGACTTTTTGGAGCTGGCTCACTTGACCTGTATGGACGAGTTATGTCTTATGATCTTTTTTCGTGGAGGACTATCTGAGCCGCTTAGCTCCATAATGCCACTTTATCACCCTAGCTGGACTCTAAAACAGTATGTTGACCTGGCCCTGCAACTGAGTGGCTCAACTTTTTCTGTGGGTGTCACATCTGCCGAGCCTGAGCTTCACGTCATGCCCACTCTAGTGTTGGCAACTCCTGTGCTAACACCGCTCACCAGCGCAGTCACACCTGAGCCTCATCCCGCCGTGGCAGAGCCTGCACTTCACGCCAGTCCAGCCGAGCCTGCACTTCACGCCAGTCCAGCCGAGCCTGCACGTCACGCCAGTCCAGCCGAGCCTGCACTTCACGCCAGTCCAGCCGAGCCCGCACTTCACGCCAAATCTGCCGAAGCCAAGGCAGTATGCGTCATGCCCGCCGCCCCTGAGACTGAGAGCGTCATGCCCGCCGCGCCTGAGACAGCAAGCGACATGCCCGCCAAGCTAGAGCCTTCACCACTGGTCTCGTCCAGCACAGAGCCCTCTTCACCACTGGTCCCGTCCAGCACAGAGCCTTCTTCACTGCTGGTCCCGTCCAGCACAGAGCCCTCTTCATCGCTGGTGCCGTCCAGCTCAGAGCCCTCTTCGCCGCTGGTCCTGCCCAGCTCAGAGCCCTCTTCGCCGCTGGTTCCGTCCAGTTCAGAGCCTTCTTCATCGCTGGTCCTGTCCAGTTCAAAGCCCTCTTCATCGCTGGTCCTAACCAGCTCAGAGTCCTCTTCGCCGCTGGTCCTACCCAGCTCAAAGCCCTCGCTGCTGGTCCCGTCAAGCTCAGAGCGTGCTGATCCTGATCCAGAGACTGTTCACGTCACTTATGCCGAGCCAGAGCCAGAGCTTCACGTCAGTCCTGCCGAGCCAGAGCCAGAGCTTCACGTCAGTCCTGCCGAGCCAGAGCCAGAGCTTCACGTCAGTCCTGCCGAGCCAGAGCTTCACGTCACGTCCGCCCATCCAGAGTCTCGTCCAGCCGAGACTGAATCTGTTCCTGAGCCTGAATCTGATCCTGAGCCTGAATCGGTTCCTCTTCCTCTTTCTACGCCTGTGTCTTCGGACAAGATGGCCGACTCCACGCCTGTGTCTTCGGACAAGATGGCCGACTCCACGCCTGTGTCTTCGGACAAGATGGCCGACTCCACGCCTGTGTCTTCGGACAAGATGGCCGAAACCACGCCTGTGTCTTCGGACAAGATGGCCGAAACCACGCCTGTGTCTTCGGACAAGATGGCCGACTCCACGCCTGTGTCTTCGGACAAGATGGCCGAAACCACGCCTGTGCCTTCGGACAAGTTGGCCACCGCCGAACCAGTGTCTCCGGACAAGATGGTCTCCGCTGAGCCGGTGTCTGGTCCTGAGCCAGTGTCTGTTCCTGTCCCTGTGTCTGTTCCTGTTCCTGAGCCGGTGTCTGTTCCTGTGCCATGGTCGCCTGGAAGGTCGTCTCCTCCCTGGCCGCCTGAAGGCTCGTCTCCACCCTGCTCCGCCCTGGTCGCCTGCACAGCCTGCTCCGCCCTGGTCGCCTGCACAGCCTGCTCCGCCCTGGTCGCCTGCACAGCCTGCTCCGCCCTGGTCGCCTGCACAGCCTGCTCCGCCCTGGTCGCCTGCACAGCCTGCTCCGCCCTGGTCGCCTGCACAGCCTGCTCCGCCCTGGTCGCCTGCAGAGCCTGCTCCGCCCTGGCCTTCCGCCCTGCCGGAGTCTTCAGGTCCTCTTCCGCTGCACGGGCCTGGCCCGCCATCCCGCCCCCAGGCCCGCCTCCGCTCCACCTCCCTCCTGGAGAATTTTGAGCGTCTGGAATCCGCTCCTTAAAGGGGGGGCTATGTAACGGTCACCAGCTGGAGTGCCCTTGAGAACCACCAGAGGGCACTCCACACCAGACTCTCCTATTCACTCACTAACTACATTTCCCATAACTCACTGCCCGGACTCATCATCTCTGATTGCATTCACCTGTGTCTCTTCACCTGTGTCTCATCACCCTGTTAGTCTCAACCTATTTATACCATGTTCACTCATTCACACACTGCGAAGTTTTGTATGTTGTTGCACTGCACTTCTGAGCATTTTCCCTGGTTTTCATATCTCTTGGTTTTTGGATTTCTTGCCTGTTCCCTGGATTACTCTCTTGCCTCTGACCCCTGCCTGTTTGGTTTTGTTTGTTTGTTTGTTTGGACTGTCTACTTGTGTTTTGACCCTTTGCCTGTTTATTGGATTTCGTCTTTGGATTACCCCTTAATAAAGCTGCATTTGGATCCTCAACCTTCGTGTCTCGGAGCAGTTCGTGACAGATATCTTAAGTGGTTGATGAAGGATGACATGGTAGGAGTTGAACATGTTTGTTTTTCAGAGCATTGAAAGCATTTGTTTTCGGACAACGATGAACATTATTAGCAATTGTTTGGCTTGGAGAAACTGAAATCAGAATATTATCTACAGTTGAGCATAAAATCTTTGCCTTTTTGCAATGTCCTCAAATTAAAATGAAAGGAACTGTTTGTTATGGGTCTATTTCTTTTCCATATGCTTAGGCAGGTTTTTGTGGCGTGTTCTAGTGTTTCCTGTCACTGTGGGCCTCAGGGCACAGTAAAGTTAAGTATAAATGAACAAACAGGGACACTATTGATGATATAAAAACTTTGCAGTCACAAGCAATAATAAAGCAGAGACAATATTTATTTTTCCAGACAGTAAATCATGCGAAAATAATCTGGGATCCTACAGTAAAGCCTAAGGGTATTTTTGGAGGGCATTTAAATATTAGAAGCCTGTATCCAAAATGTGATGAAATTAGAATTTTGCTAATTGGTTCCAATCTTGATTATTTGTGAATAGGTGAAACATGGATGCATGATAAAATCCCCACCTCAATGATAGATGTGCCTGGATATAAGTGCTATAGAAAGGACATGGTTACTGGTAGAGGAGGAGGAGTTCTGGTTTACATTAAAGACTCCTTTAAGACCAAGGAAGTCCAATTAGATGAATCTCTATCAATTGAAAGTCTTTGTGTAAATGTGGCTCTATCCTCACGCATGATGTTTAACATCCTTGTAGTGTATAATCCACCATCTAGCTGCCTACAAACTTTTTATCAAAATTTGGAAAAGAATCTTAAATCTTTTAAACCGAACAGTGAGGTGCTCATTTATGGAGATACTAATGTGAATTGGTTAAATAAATCCAGTAGGAAACAACTCAAAGAACTAACATCAAAATATGACTTCCATCAATTTGTAAATGGACCCACTCGCTTGACAAAAACATCACAGACAGCAATAGATTTAGCTTTCTCAAATAAGCCGGAAAGAGTCTTAAAAACATACAATCTGGTGTGTGGCTTATCAGATCATAACATGATATTAATCTCCAGAAAACTCTCAAAAAAACGTCTAAATGAATATAAATATGATCGAAAAGCAACCAAGTTAATAATCCCCCGTAAGGATCTTATTACATTTGAGAATGAGTTAGCAAACACTAATTGGGATGAAGTCTCACAACATAGTCATGCGAACGAGTGTTGTGATATATTTACTTCTACAATGAGTAACATTTTAAATAAGTCCTTAAAACAATGTAAAAGGCCACAAAAAAAAGTACAGCTTCCATGGGTAAGTGATGCAGTACGACAGTTAATAAAAAAAAGAGATTTTGCTTTAAAAACCTATCTTAAAACCAGATATGACACAGATCTGATGTTATTTAAAGGTTTACGAAATCAAGTAGTGAAAGAATTGCGCAACTTAAAAGCAAACTATTATATGAAAATTCTAACTGAAGCTAAAGGAAATTGTAAAGCAATGTGGAAACAAATTAACAGTCTAATTAAACCTAATGCAAATACGAATAATTCATATGAACTAAAATGTGAAGAAAAAAACATATCAGACCCTGTCCAAGTTGCTAATGCTTTTAATCAATTTTTTATTAAATCAGTACAAGATCTTGCTTCTAATTTTTTAGATGACGAGCCCAATAGTGGCAACTTAAACATATTGTCATCAGCAAATGAGAATTCCTTTAAAATTAGAGAAGTGGATCAGGCTGTGGTACTGAAAGCTATTTCAGACCTGAATACTAATTTATCCAAAGACAACTATAACATAGATGTAACTCTCATCAAAAAATATTCTCAAATTATTATTCAACCTTTGACCCACATTATAAATGTCTCTATTAAAACTGGAATATTTCCAGATGCGTGGAAAAAGGCACTGGTTAAACCCATCTTTAAGTCCGGGGATACCACAGACGTTAGTAACTATCGACCAATAAGTCTAGTTCCGGTAATGTCAAAAATACTAGAAAAAATAGTTTCAGAACAGCTAACACAATATTTAGAAACACATCAGTATATACACCCTCAACAGTATGGTTTCAGACAGAACCATTCTACTGAATCAGCCATCTGCGCATTATTGGAAAATATTGTGCAGCCGCTTGATAGAGGAAACATCGTGGGTGCAGTATTCCTGGACTTAAAGAGGGCATTCGACACAGTAAACCATAGCCATCTTATTTTAAAACTGTCATCTTATAATATTTCACACCAGGCATTATCATGGTTCGAGTCATACTTACAGGGCCGAGAACAATGTGTAGTCATTGATCATGTAAAATCTGCCCCATGTAAAATTACATTTACATTTACATTTACATTTATTCATTTAGCTGACGCTTTTATACAAAGCGACTTACAATTGCTATATATATGTCAGAGGTCGCACGCCTCTGGAGCAACTAGGGGTTAAGTGTCTTGCTCAGGGACACATTGGTGTCTCACAGTGGATTCGAACCCGGGTCTCTCACACCAAAGGCATGTGTCTTATCCATTGCGCCACCACCACCCCAAATTAAGACCGGAATCCCTCAGGGAACCATCCTGGGGCCTGTTCTCTTTAGCCTGTATGTGAATGAGCTGCCTGAAGTGTGTCCTGAAGTTGGCCTTCAGATGTATGCCGATGACACTGTGGTTTATGTGTCCGGCAAAAGCCCTGTTGTTATCGGCAGTACACTGACCAAAAGTCTTGAGAAAGTGTCTAATTGGCTAAATAAATCATGTTTAACACTTAATCTGAGGAAAACTAAATCAATGTGTTTTTCTATAAAAAGAACGAGGATAATAAATGACCTTAACATTAAAATGAATGGTGAACTCATCGATCAGGTAGAACAAGAAAAATATTTAGGAGTGATTTTGGATTCTCAGCTAAATTTTAAAAGTCATATTAAAAATATCTCACGAAAAATGAAGGCCAGTATGAACTGTTTCAGAATGATCAGGAGCAGTCTAACATTTGAATGTGCTCATGTCTTTCTGAACACTATGATCATGTCCCACTTGTCGTACTGCACCACTGTTTGGTCCCAGACTAGCCAAACTACTCTAAAGCCTATTGAGAGGCTTTATAACCGTGCCTTAAAAAATTTAGATAAAAAGCCCATTCGATTCCATCATTGTTACATTTTAAGTAAACATAAAATCTTAAATTTTGTTAATTTTGTTAATTTTAGACACATAAAGTTGTTTTTTAAATGTCTGACTGGACTTGCACCTGAGCCACTTTGTAAATTTGTGAACAGGTTGGAAACCTCCAGATCAACAAGAGCGGCTGCATGTGGAGACTGTAGGGTTCCATTTTGTAAAACGTCTTTTGCCCAGAGTGTTTTTTCTGTGAAAGGAGCCAATCTGTGGAACTGGCTTCCTACAGATATAAAGACTTTGACTAAACTGTCCACCTTTACAAAACTAACAAAGGCCTGGTTCATAGAGCAGCAGCAGTGTGATCATGCCATATGAGATGTGTAGCTGGGTGTATGGGAGGTGTGCATCTGTGTGAGTTCGAGTGAATGTGTTTGTTTATTATACTTATATTTATTGGTGCTAACTGGTGTCTGGACATTTCATTGTATTTGCTGTAAATTCGTTGTAACCTTATTTTTATTACTTCATTAACTTGACTGTTAAAAGCTCTTCTAGGGACAGGTGTTGCGAATTAGCCATGGCTATAAACACTGTGATACATGCATTGGATTGTTTTGTAATAATCTATGTTTATTTTGTATCTGTCCCTATTCAAATAAACAACAAATAAAAAAAATAAAATAATACAGTGCAGAGTCTGATACTTCAGCAGAGGAGATCTCCAGATCCACACGGTTTTTCTTTTCATTTAGTCTCACCGAAAACCGAGAGTCCAGATTCTCTGCACTCTGGACCCGTCCAGAGGTTTGCAGAATTAATACAATATATTCAGGAGCTGATTTTGGATACTGGTGGTACCAATGCAAACTAACTGCTGTTGAGTAGCTACAGGACAAAGCGATAATGTCACCCTCCTCATGAAAGACCTCAGTTTGGTCTGATGTAATGAGACTCTCAAACCTTCCACCTGAAAATGATGATAAAAAGAATTAGAAAAATATTGTACTCCGAACTATAAAACACATTTTGGTTTAATTCGGCATAAGTCTGACATCATTTGCAGTGTAATTATATTCAAATATGGTATATTATTAAGACAAACAAATAAAGTTGACTAAGCAATATTGAGTTATACTCACGTGATGAGCAGCATTATGCTGAAATGGCAAGTCTGTGATGGCACAAGAGATCTTAAAGCAGCTTGAAGCTCCTCCCCCTAACTAAGAGTGAATAATGAGCATGATAAACTCTCATGCTGTTAGGTTTTTGTACAGTAATGTTTGATTTCCTGTCACTGTGGTCTGCAGAGCGCAGAAATACAGTGCTGAGTCTTGTACTGTGGAAGAGGGGATTTCCAAATCTACACGATTTTTCTCCACGTTCAGTTTTCCTGACAGGCGCTCGTCTGAACTCTGTATTACTTTTCCAGAGCTTTGAAGGATGAGCATGAGGAAATGAGGAGCTGAACTGTGATGCTGTCGATACCAAAGGAGACTGTATGCTGAGGAATACCTACAGGATAGTGTTATGTTCTCGGTCTCATTTGCATGCATTTCTGTGTGTTCTGAGGTAATGGTATCTGCAAGAGTGACATCTTAAAGATAAAAAAAAAAGAAAATAGGAGAAATATGTTGATTTCCACAGCTCAGTTGGCATTTAAAGAAGCATATTTTCAGTAATACAGTCACACAAACTGGGTAAAGAAAAAGTATATTTACCTGCTACGGTTAAGATCCAAATGACTATGTACAGCAACATTGTGAGCCTAAGCAGAGCAAAATAAAGTAAAAAGACCAGTGACAAATCTGAAGTCTCCTCTGGAAGCTCCGCCTCCTTCCTTAGTATGACATTTGTACAATCTTATGTTGTTTGAAGTATTTCTCTACTTTTTATATTTATAATTCAGCCATAGACCTATAGCGATTATTGATTAATTGTCGAATGGCAGTTATTCAGTCTAACAGCAATTATTTGAGATAAATTCAATAATTGTGCAGTTAAAATTTCAATGACCTTTTGCCAAAGAATATAAAACACTGTTGTAAAGTACAGTAAGTTAGTCAAAGGTATTCATTTCCTACTAAATACATTTTTGTGGGTTTAATCATCTGCATTATTATATAATATAATATAATATAATATAATATAATATAATATAATATAATATAATATTATTATATATTTTCACAGCATTAAAGTAAATCATATAGGCCTGTTTTATTATAATTTTTGTATTATATACGATTCCAAGTCATAAAATTACTTATTTTACACTGTAAGTGACATTACATTTTGTTTTTATAAATTTGTATGACAATTAATAATCAACTCAAAATTCATGATCATCAGGCCTAAAGGTTTATAACAGTAAATTTGTAATCTTCCATTTTCCAGGTGTGACCACATCTCTTGCTGCTCAGACTACTATTTACTGTAGGGAAGAAAACTATTTTGTGGTTTGAAAGACCACATTGTACATGAGTAGTACAGCCTGATAAATACATTTCACCACAGTGTTCTTCTAGCACACAGTAGTAGGAAGCAGTGTCCTCCAGCTTTAGATTTTTAATGATGAGAAAAGTGGATGTCTTTGAAGTTGCAGAATCATAGTGAGGATCTATGCTTTGAAAGTCTGTCTCTGATCGTGCACCCTTCTGCAGTAAAAACTCAAGTGCCTGTCTTGGGATCAGCCTACCCTAAAAGAGCAACACATGAGAGCTGCTTGATTCATACAAGCATGTGAGAGTCGCAGATTCCCCCTCTCTGCCAGTGACAGTTTTGGTCTTTGGTGCAATATGAGCACAGAAAGTGATTTCTGTAAAAAAACATCAATGGACATTTAAGCAAGAAAAATGCTAAACTGTTTGTTAGATGTTGAAGTACTAGTGTTTTTGTACCTGCCAGCAATGCGATACAGATGAGAAGTGATGTAGACATCTCCAAATTGTACAGTAATTATACCCTTGAGCAGCGAATCATTTGATTCACAAAAACAGTAGGTGGCGACAAGTGACTGGAATTTTCTTTGAGTGAGTCAAGTCATTTCACCTTTATTTATATAGCGTTTTTTTAAAAAGCAGATTGTTTCAAAGCAGCTTTACAGAGATAACAGAAAAATAATGCAACAAAGTTTGTTTCCAGAAGAAAATAGCGTCACAGTCCAGCTTAATTAAGTTAAGAGCATGATGTTTAATTTTTGTTGTAAAAAAAGTTATTAATTTAGTTCATTTATATATATAGCCGCTCTGGGAAAAAACGTGATGCCATCGTCCAGCTCAGTTCAGTTCTCATCAATGGTGTCAATGCAGGCAGATCAATAATATTGGTGAATATTAAATTAAATGTCCCCAACTAAGCAAGCCAAAAGCCAATGGCGACAAAGGCGACAGTAGCTGAGGAACCATAATTCCATCAGGTGAAAAATGGAGAGAAAAACCTTGGGAGAAACCAGACTCAGTCGAGGGCTCAGCAACGAACGAACAGTGTATGATTATGATTCAGGCAGCATTATAGGTCAGAAGTCAGACTGGATGGAACATTCAAAATATTATCCAGTTCCAGTTAGTCATTAATTGATTAATTTAACTGATTCGTCCAGAACTCTGATTCATTCAAGAAGAAATGAGTGATCCACTGAATCATTCACTCAATCGATTCGTTCAAACAAAGTTTGTTTTCTTGGAGATGCCGCGTTTCTTCTGCGGCTTCGTTCGGAACTATTTGCGTTGACGGAGCAAAAACAAAGTTCTGGCAATGTTTCTAAAATGTAAGTTACTCAGTATTTACATGTTGTTAATAATATTCAGAACCATGCTGACAATATAAAGCTCACTAAGTAATCGCTAATATTACCTGATGTAAACATTTCACCCTACAGTAGGCCACATGCAACTCTTTGTTTATTTCCAGCAGGTGTTGTTACCATATCCTGCAATTTGGTTCTGTGGTTTATAAAGACAAAAATTTGGTTTTATATTCATTTGATAACTTACTGTTCAAAGCAAGTTTTCTGAGTGAGTTTTTGTAAAGCCTCCCAGGCATTTTGTAACACTGGGCTGATACTCTTAGAGCACAGTAATACAGAGCTGAATCTGACAATGTTACAGTTGTAATGGTCAGTGAGGTGGATGTCTGGGATGTAGTTGATCCAAATCGACGGTCTGGTATATTCTCATATGTCTCTGATCGTCCGCCTTTCACCAGCACAAATTGTGGCTGTGTGTTAGAAAACTCTCTGTACCATTAAAGGAGAACATAGCTGCTGCTTGAATCGTATGTACACTCCAGTGTCACTGAATCTCCTTCTGTACTGATAACACTGGTCCTCTGGCCACTGGGTCCAATCCGATCCTGACAGATAACACCTGGAAGGAAGTTGTTTTAATAAGATACATTTGTTTAAATTAAGATATTTATAAATATATAGATATTTAAAGATCTGAATAAGCATGCAAATTATGTATTGGAATTGCGGATTGTACCTGATACTATAAGGAGAATCACCAGATATTTTTCTATTTGTTGGCTGGCCATTTGGACTCTTTCCATGATCACATCAGATGAGTCTTAATGTTTCTTGAGATGTTGATCTTTAAATGTCTTTGGGTGAATGCAAAAGCAGGAAGTACAAATGATGTCAACAGTTTGTCATATGATTCATCTGCACTTCTCTAAGACTTGTAGGTTCCACAAAGAACAAAAAAATCTAATATTTAAATGTGTTAACTGTTCCTACGATTTCCAGCAGGTGGCGAGCTAATATCATAAAAGTCCTATACTTCTGAGCATAATTTGTACTCTTGTACATAAAAGCCTATTATTACTAAAAGTTGTAGTAGTTGTTGAGTTATGTATTTGAGTAGTATTCTTGTGATTCAGTTTTTTTCCATATGGACAAGGTTTATTTTATTTTATTTGCAGATATTTTTTAAAGACATGCAATGCATTGTACATTCATCTACACAGTGTTGCTGTTGAGAGGGTTTTTGTACAGTGTTCTTGTGTTTCCTGTCACTGTGGGCTCCATGGCACAGTAATACATTGCTGAGTCTGTCACTTTAGCAGAGGAGATCTCCAGATGCACATGGGTTTTCTTTTCATTCACTTTTCCAGAGAACCGAGGATCTCGAGCCACAATTTCTGATGTTTGTGAAACTTTTCCTGTGGACTGTATAATGACCAGAAGAAAATCTGGAGCTGATCCGGGATATTGTCGATACCACTGTAGTGTTAATGCTGAGGAGTAGTTACAGGACAGAGTAACATTTTCTCCCTCTTTCTCATAAACTTCAGTCCGGACTGGCGTGATATTTGCAAAACTGCCACCTTCAAAATGTAATCAAAATTCATGGAAATTTAATGTACATAAAAACGAAACACTAACTAACACAAACAACATACTCATTAATAACAAGAAAAGTAATAGAAGAGACAAACAAATATTATGTCAATGGAATACTTACATACAAGAGAACAAATCAGACCAGTTAAGAAGAGCAACATGTTGATAAGCATGAAGAAGTTGTAGTTCTGTTGTTCAGCTAAACTTTGCATTCTTTCCTTGTCAAACAGAAGATGTCTCAAGCAAGCTCCTCCCCTTAAAGCTGCAATTGAAACAGCATTGAAAAACAGACTGAGTGACAGTATTATGAAGGTAAAAGAGTAGCAAAACTCAAGAGCATGTAGATGTGAATTTGAGAACTTGTACAATAAATATTCATATGTGTACCCTAAAATTTACACTCACCGCTCCAATGTGAAAACCTGTAAAATAAAAATCTGAAGTTGAATGTTGAGATTTTGCACTTGCAGAATCTTTAGTCACAAACCTGTATTCTGAATTTGCAGTTGCAGACAAGTAGTCACAAATGTGTAAAATGCCATTCACAAAAATACAATGACAGACACAAACTTGTAGTACATAGTTGCACTTATTCTTGCATTCACGTTCGCAGTACAATCACAATTAGGGACTTGCAACTTCTCAAATCTGTCACTGCAATTTCAAATTTCGCGCCTTGACTTTTGCAACTATTTTTGCGATACATTACTGAACAAAATTATAAACGCAACTCCCATTTTTCATGAGCTAAACTCAAAGATATAAGACTTTAAAAGGCCTATTTCTCTCAAATATTCTGCCCTACAAAGGCAAAAGATCTTAACTCGCTAGAGTGTGGAACTGAGAAAAATGACTTTAAAGATTTTTAGTTTGCCCGCCAAATTAATTATAGGTAGGACATTGGAAATCTGGAAATTAGATGTTTTAAAGTTACTGTACTCTGCCTTTGTTTTGTCAGCAAAAAGTGACAATTCAAACACGCGTTCAAAATGATCACGATAAAACAGATCCTCGTGCACATTCGACAAGAGGACTGGTTTATAGCGATGGATCTGAAAGACGCATATACTTTCACATTCAGATAGCACAGGTGCTTCCCGAGATTCGTGTTCGAAGGTGTCATGCTCCTTGTACGTTCACGAAAAACGCATTGCTTTCCCCTTTGAGACTCAGTGGGGAGCGCGTTCTGGACTACCTAAGCCCTATTCGCACGGGATAAGTATTACCTGGTGACCTCTAGTAATTTGTAATAATTGCGGATGTTGTCTGTGATCTTAATCCCGTGCGAATCTGCCATGTCTGTAATTTGCAAAGTAAAAATTCCCCCGCAAATAACCTACCATATTTCGCCGAACATCGAGTTCCTGTGATAATATTAGTCCTGTGTGAATCGGCATTTCTGTGATTTGGCGGGGTTGTATATAATTTTTTCAAGGTTTTTGTTTCCTGTGCTCTTTTTTATCCATCTTTACACCACAGTCTCCGGAACGGACACCAACGTCTCCGGAACGGACACCAAAGTCTCCGGAACGGACACCACCGTCTCTGGCACGGACACCAAAGTCTCCGGAACGGACACCACAGTCACCACCATTTGATCGAATTATGAAAATCTTGAAAAATTTACATTGTTACTAGAAGCAATTCAATTGTTGATATCAAGAATAGACATTTCAACTATTCTTTGTTGAAACTATTCAAAGTCCTTCCGCATCAAATCAAAACGTAATATCACAAATGCCTTCACAAATACGCTTTCTGACGTTATGTTCTCAGTCACGGTTCTCCTGTCTGATTTGAGTGCATCTACGGCAGTTCGCGCATGCAGACAAAGTCCTTCCTCCCCTTCCCGCTGAATGCCAGCTATTACTAATGCGTGAAATGGACTCACGGTCGTTGAGCAATTGGCAATACTGACTTAGGCTACAGATTCCCTGCAGCCTTGAGTAAATTAACTTGTCTAAGAAAATGATTCATAAAACATATAAATATCAGTTGAGCCTATGTTTTCTTTCTTCACTGACACAGACGAAAATTCTTCAATTTCTAATGTGGGCTGGTGTGGCTACAGTGCCAGGGCTGAATTTTTGTCCCAGTCCGCCCCTGACAGTTGCTGTTCTAGCCAAAGCAACCTTCTTTCTCCCCTTCAACATTTTTGGTGCTCTTTTAATTTACAGTTTGAATTGTTTTGTACTTTAATTACAACGTTATGTTACATTAGTTTATTTTTATTCAAGATTAATAAACGAGCTGTGATTAACTTCATTTTCCTGGACTTTATGGATATCAAGGAATCAACAAAGAGGTGTCTAAAATTTCCCCAGTGAACCCAAGAAGTGAGTTTAAATGGAGTAGAGGTCACTACACTCACACTCATTGTCATAAACACAGAGGGGGAACTATTCCAACTATTCCATCTCTCGCAACCTTAATTAAGTGACACCCTGTGCACAAATTAGCTTTCTTTCGTCATATTCTGGGCTCATCTGCTTTTCTGTAAGTAGTATGGTGTTTACTTACTTTGGTCTATTAATACTACTGTCTTAATGCATTAAGCCACGTTAAGCGTTTTCTATGGGAGGAAATGTATTATTTTTTTATATCACTGTCTAATGCATTAAGCCACGTTCCGTGACATCAGGTTTTGTGACATCATTGCATACAAAAGAAGTGTCACAGTATCTGGTTTGTGTTTCCCCGGGTGTCCACTAGAAGTCCTCTTCCCCCACGGTGTCATTCACTACATTTCCCATCATCCTGTTCTGTGTTATCATTGATTCATTGCACGCAGCTGTTTCCCCTCACCTTGTTAGTGTCTGTGTATACTGTATATACCCTGTCTGTGTCAGTGTTTTTCATGGAGTCCTTGTATATTGTCACACAACTTCTGGTAGTCTGTCCTTGCCTGTCCTTGCCTGTCCTTGCCTGTCCTTGCCTGTTTTCGGATTGCCTTATTGGATTTTTGACCCTTGCCTTATTGGATTTTTGACCCTTGCCTGGACTGGATTGTGAGTACGGATTTCCCAAAAAAATACTGCGATTGGATCTACCTTTTCCCGTGTGTGTGTTCGTGACAGAAGGACTTCATCCACACAAGATCCAGCGGTATGTTTTTTAATGTCTCTTCCCCAGCCACCGAGCGGAGGGGGCCCGGTTGGTCAGATTTCGCAGGACCCGTGGAGGCCGCAGTGGAGGAGGTGGTCGAGAGGAATCCCGACACCATTCTCCAATCTGGCCCCTCTTTGACCCTGGGCTGGTGATGTCCAGCCCAGAGCTCCATCCGCCGCTGATTCCGCCCAGCCCAGAGCTCTGTTCGCCGCAGTTCCCGTCCAGCCCAGAGCCTGCACATCGCCATCAGAAACGGCGGAGGGCTGTCTTTCTGTTTTATGCATTGGCTGTAATGCATGCATGGAGGAGACACACTTCTTCCGATCCAGAGACTGTTCGCGTCACGTCTGCCGATCCAGAGACTGTTCGTGTCACGTCTGCCGATCCAGAGACTGTTTGCGTCACGTCTGCCGATCCAGAGACTGTTCGCGTCACGTCTGCCGATCCAGAGGCTGTACCCGTCAGCCCTGTCACGGCCAAGTCAAGTCAAGTCAAGTCAAGTTTATTTGTATAGCGCTTTTCACAATACAGATTGTATCAAAGCAGCTTCACAGTATTAAATTTAAATAATACAACAAAGTTTGTTTCAAGAGGAACTTATTGATTGATAAAATAAAATTAAATATCCCCAAAATATTAATTTACGGCCAAGAGGGCTGTCTTCACTTTTTATATGGTTGCTGTCCTGCGTGCCTGGGATGCACACACCACCAAGATGGCAGCCTCCAGTCCGGTGGGAACCCTGGACACTGTGCTGGAGCCGGTGCCTGTTCCTGAGCCGGTGCCTGTTCCTAAGCGGGTGCCTGTTCCTGTTCCGTGGCCGCCCGAGGGGTCATCTCCGCCATGGCCGCCCGAGGGGTCGTCTCTTCCTTGGCCGCCTACACGACCTGCTCCACCCTGGCTGCCCGAGGGAAAGTCTCCGCCCTGGCGTCTCAGGTCTGGTCGCCCTATGGACCGTCTGCTTCGCCCTGGCCGCCCGATGGACTGTCGTCTCAGGTCTGGTCGCCCTATGGACCGTCTGCTTCGCCCTGGCCGCCCGATGGGTCGTCTGCTTCGTCCTGGCCACCCGATGGACTGTCTGCTTCGCCCTGGCCGCCCGATGGGTTGTCTGCTTCACCCTGGCCACCCGATGGACTGTCTGCTTCGGCCTGGCCGCCGGCTAAGCCGTCACCTCCTGTTCCTGTTCCCTTTCATGGACCTAGCCCCCCATCCCTCCCCCTGATCCTCCACCGTTCCACCTCCCTCCTGGACTCTTGTTTTGTTTGTTTTTTGTGGGTCTTGGAACGTCTGGTAGCCGCTCCGTAGAGGGGGGGTTATGTCACAGTGTCTGGTTTGTGTTTCCCCGGGTGTCCACTAGAGGTCCTCTTCCCCCACGGTGTCATTCACTACATTTCCCATCATCCTGTTCTGTGTTATCATTGATTCATTGCACGCAGCTGTTTCCCCTCACCTTGTTAGTGTCTGTGTATATATATACCCTGTCTGTGTCAGTGTTTTTCATGGAGTCCTTGTATATTGTCACACAACTTCTGGTAGTCTGGTTTTGCCTGTCCTTGCCTGTTCTTGTTTGTTTTCTTGTTTTTGGATTGCCTTATTGGATTTTTGACCCTTGTCTGGACTGGATTGTGAGTACGGATTTCCCAAATAAATACTGCGATTGGATCTACCTTTTCCCGTGTGTGTGTTCGTGACAAGAAGTCCCATTTAATTGACTAGGCACCAACCAATAAAATGACTCCTTTGCCCCCTGCCCCGCCCTTCTCCCTCGCCGCCACTGAGGTTACAAGTGCTCAAGTTTGTTTTGTATGGTGCATCTTATATATTGCGAAAATGGTTGCAAAAGTCAAGGTGTGAAATTTGAAATTACAGTGACAGATTTGAGAAGTTGCAAGTGCCTAATTGTGATTGTACTGTGAATGAAAGAATAAGTGCAACTACTTTGTGTCTGTCATTGTATTTTTGTGAATGGCATTATGCTATTTCAATGTCATTGCACATGCGCAGTCCTTTCAGTTTCGGTTTTCAATCCGATCAAGTGTTTTCATGTTCTCTTGATCGGATTAGAAAAGGAATAAACCACCCCTTTCAATCCGATTGAAATTTAACTCGGATCGAGCTCAATCGGATCGATTAAGGTGTTTACATGAAGGCTTTTCAGTCCAATTGAGCCGTCAGTGCGATAACTAACAGATTATTTGGTTGCATGTAGACGTAGTGGGCTTAATGGCACAGTAGTGCATCGTTGAATCCATCACTTTAGTTGAGGAGATCTTAAAATGTTCTCCAAGTTTTCCAGGAAATTGAGGATCTACACAAATTCTGATGTCTGTGTAACTTTCCCATAAGCATGTAGAATGACAAAAAAATATTTTGGAGCTTGTCCGGGATATTGGCAATACCACTATGGAGTAAAGAGTGGTTACAAGACCTCTGGATTCACTGAATCGTTCACTCAATCGATTCGTTCAAACACAGTTTGTTTGCTGGGAGATTCCGCGTTTATTCTGTTGCTTTGTATTGAATTATTTGCGTTGACGGAGAAAAAAACAACTGCAATATTGTTTCTAAAATGTAAGTTACTCAGTATTTACAGGCTGTTAAGACTCAGAACCATGCTTGTGTAGTGGGACATATTGTGGCCCTGTAATTAAACTAATGTGCTTGGTAGTGCGGGTCCAATTACGAACATGGCGGGACGGTATAAAAAGAACATGTAGTTACTTACTACTTGTGTGTGCTTGCCGTTTGAGTGTCGCGTCATTGCCCGTGGGACCGCCCCTTGTTCCTGTAGCACTTCCGCTTTGAGCTTCGGAATAGTTCACGGCTGTTGACGGCTCCGGCTCTCACGTTACATGCCTCTCTTGCAGTCCCGTGTCTCATGATGCTTTGAGCTGCGGGGATAGCTCGCGGTGTGAGCTTTGAGCGGCGGCTGCTCTCCCTTTGCATGCCCCTCTTGCATTCCCGTGCTTCGGGGGATGTGGTTCCCGTGTCCTGTGTATGCGTGGATGGGCGACGGGTTTATGAATTAAAGGAGGAATAGATGTTCTGCGATGCCTGGTGGGCAACGCTGATCTGACGCTGCTGCTTTATACAGTAAGATTATCTCGATAACAAACTCTCTTCCCAACACAAGTGCGTGTGCACAGCCCAAGCGTCTTGCCCGCTCGTTCTCCAGTACGTGCCACCGTGATCGCTGGGTGTCTTCCACACTATACTCTGAAATTGTTTTGTATTTGTTTTGTTTTTGGTATTTATTTTTCTCATTTTTCCAGTATAGTCATTTATCATTGTTTGTGCTACTGACTCTTCTGATTGGTTTACTTTGAGTGTTTTGCAGTGTTGTATTTGTTTGATTTGTGATTTACTTCAAAGGTGCTGGTATAAGGTCAGTGAGGGTAATACCCAGCGTTGGCACTAAACCTTGACTTTCATATTTTCATTTTTTGTAGTATTGTTTTCTGGTTTACTAATTTAAATGTTTATTATTTGTGCATGTTTGGAGTGAGTGTCATTGTTGTATATTGAGACCTGTAGTAATCTTTTGCTCTCATTACAGGAGCCGAGGCTTCAGGGCAGGCCACTAGTAGGCCCTTACGCGGTGGTGGAGGGCTTGTCACAGAGTGCTGTGTGGTTATTTCTTGACTTTATTGCAGTGTGTGTGCTGATACTTGTACACGGGGGCTGAGAGTGATATAGACGCCTTGTGCTTACTGAGTTCGTGCATCTGCCGTTAAGCCTCGGCCTCCTTTTTCTTGTGGTCTCTTTTGTATTGTGAATGTTGATGACCCAGCTTTGATATCTTTTAAAATGATTGTGAGTATTTAAATAAAGCTTTTGTATTATTGGTATCCACGTCTCTAGCCCTTTTTGAAAATTACGTTCCTGTGTGTCTTGTGTAAAATCTTAGATCCATAATATTAATATTTCCCTGGTAACCAGGGTGGCGTAGTCAGGTTTAAGCTAGAGGTAGTGTTCCTATATTTGCTCCTCGTGTTGAAGAGGGTGTCCCGCTACACTTGGAATATATAAAGCATACAAATGAATCACTAAAATTACCTGATTTAAACATTTCAGCTTGTGTTTACTGTAGGCCACATGCAACTCTTTGTTTATTCGACTTTTGTTTATTCGACTCTTTGTTTATTCGACTTCCGCTTCCGGAGCGAACGCTGGCGCTATTAGCTGCCGCTGCTCCTGTGATGAAATTTTATCTTATTTGCTTTTATTAAGAATTTGTTTTAATTTGTTTTAATTTGTGCCTAAATTATTTGACCCTGCAAATTTACTATAAGCCAACGAGTATATTTTAGCTACCCATTATAGCAATTTTTTTGTCTCTGTTGCTCCTGGTCGATGGTGTGTGTACCTGTTGACTGTCTGCACCCCTAGCGCCTCCAGCTTGGAAATAACAATCATGAAGATCGCCGACCTACTTGGCCGGATCATTTGTCTGTGGGCCATGAAGATCGCCATTTGTTCTGCCTTATTCCATCCCGCGGGGTCGATGCTTCAGTACTCGGCGGAGGAACTTCTCCAACTTCGGTTGCGTTTTACTGATCTTCCATCAACACTACGCTACGCTTTCATCCGGACATCACCGGCCAGCACCGTCGGAAATATGTTCACCGTGGATCCCGTCGTTCCTACAGCATTAATGATTCGTGTAAAATACGGTCATTTTGGTCGCAGAAACCTCGTCCAACACGGAGGTCAGAGCGGATTGTTGACCACAGTGTCCTCTCCAATCTTAAAAGATCGTCAGGTATTGATCTCAGTAAAAACAACCTGTCATTTGGATTGCTTAACATCCGCTCGCTCTCTGGTAAAGGACCTCTACTACATGACGTGTTGTCTGACCGTAAGTTGGATTTTTTCTGTTTAACTGAAACCTGGCAGAAACACGGTGACTACTTTCATTTGAATGAGTCTGTTCCTCCAGGATATACTTTTATTTGTAAATCCCGCACTATCGGCCGCGGTGGGGGTATTGCGATTCTCTATAAGGAGAAATGGAAAGTATCACAATTGACTGTGCCCACATATTCCTCCTTTGAATGCATTGCCATAAAGATAAACGGGGCAATACCGACTATTCTCATTACTGTTTATCGCCCCCCTAAAAATAACTCAAGTTTTTTATCTGAACTTTCTGACCTTTTAACTGATCTGTGTGCCATGTCTTCCAATGTAATTATGTTGGGTGATTTTAACATTCATATGGACAATTTGAGAAATGCAAGTACATGTGATTTTTTTTATCTTGTTTGGACAGTTTTGGCTTGCAGCAGTTTGTGAATTCTCCTACTCACTCCAAAGGTCATATTCTTGACCTTTTCTGCTGCTCTGGTTTATCACCATATAATTGTATTGTTTCTGACCTGTCTCTATCAGATCATTTTCTAGTCTCTTTCTGTGCTCAGTTGACAGTTTGTAAGTTAAAGACGGGCCATAGTATCACTTTTCGGAACATTAAGAACAATGACTACGTTTACATGCAGCCAATATCCGGGTTATGGTCGGGTTAAGGTCACTATTTGGGTTTCTGAAACATTCGGAATAACGCGTTTACATGCGTGAGCAGAGAGAGTTACTCCTGTATACATGGAATTTACAATATCCCGATGTAAACGGCGACGCGCGGTTAGCGTCTGGACGTACGGACTTCCTTAAGACGCAATATGCGTCATTTCCGATTCTTTTTCCTGTATCCAAAGACAACAACAACAGCAGAAGCACGCGGATAATGAATAGTTCGGGGCAGATAGCGATCGCCTTTGTTTGCGCTTTCCTCCTCGCTCCAAAAGTGTGGTGCTGTGCTGCGTCTCGCCATGTTTACCTCTACTTCTTGTTTACTTCCGGTATACTGCACGCGGGTTTCTGTATGCGCCGTCTCTACTCAAAAGACCAAGATTCCTTGCGAATAGAACATGCGCAGAACACAAATCAATGTCCCTTTTGATGGGGATATGCCGATACGCGTTTACATGACCAAATATTCGGGTTAGAAAGGGGGTACCCCAGGTATAATATCCGGGTTTTTAAAAACCGGGATATGAGCATATCCGGGTTTTTGCCGGTGTTTACATGGCCGTGCGCGACCGGGTTATTGCTAATATCCCGGTTTTGAACGGGTTATTGGCTGCATGTAAACGTAGTCATTGATGTCTCTAATCTTGCTGATGAACTGGCCAGCTTCTCAAACAAAGTGAACTTCTCCACTTCCCTTTACAACAGTGGACTAACTGAGATCTTGGATGTTTTTGCTCCTGTTAAAACTCGGACTGTTTCTTTTAATGTTTCTGCTCCATGGTTTACCCCTGATCTGCGTCTACTCAAAACTAAGGGACGGAGGCTTGAACGTTTATATGCTAAATCTGGTTTAATGGTACACAAAGATATGTTGACTGATCATATGTACCATTATAAGGAAGCTCTGCTTAAAGCAAAATCAGATTATTATACTAATATAATTGGAGCCAGCGAAGGAAACTCTAGATCTCTTTTTTCTTTAGTAAAGAAGGTTTCCTGTCCAGCAGATGCCATGCCTTTAAGCCTGTGTTCTACAGAACAATGTAATAATTTTATGACCTTTTTTGAGTCAAAAATTAATAAGATTCATCAGCAGTTGGCTATCAGTAATTTAGCTCTAAATCCTCGGAGTCTCTTAGTCCCACAAATGACTATACATTCTACTTTTAATTATTTTACCCTACCACCTACAGCAGAGATACGGGATTATATTCAAAGATCTAAATCTTCCACTTGTCAGCTCGACCCAATGCCTACTTGCTTGGTTAAAGCCTGTGTATCGTCACTGTCCTCATTATTTACTAAAATTATTCATTCTTCGCTTGATACCGGGCATGTACCGTCCTTCATGAAAACCGCTGTCATTACTCCAATTCTTAAAAAAATAGGGGCTGATCCATAAAATTTTGAAAACTATAGACCGATTTCTAACTTGCCATTTATTACTAAAATATTGGAAAAGTGTGTGAAAGCACAAATTCATGAACACCTGACCAAGAATGCATTATATGAACGTTTCCAATCAGGATTTCGTTCTCATCATAGTACAGAGACGGCCTTGGTTAAAATAACTAATGACTTGTTAATAGCAGCTGATTCTGGTCTTCTAACTATACTAGTCCTACTTGATCTTAGTGCGGCATTTGACACTATCTCGCACAAGATACTTTTGGACAGGCTAGTATCTATAGGAGTCACGGGTACCCCCTTGTCCTGGTTTAGATCATACCTCACTGGTCGTAATCAACATGTTCAAATAAAAAATTATAAATCAAGGTCATTTAGAGTTAACTTTGGCGTTCCTCAGGGATCTGTTTTAGGGCCTCTTTTATTTATGATCTACTTACTTCCTCTTGGTTTTATTTTTAGGAAATACGGTATTAATTTTCATAGCTATGCTGATGGCACCCAGTTGTATTTATCTTCTAAACCTTCTAGTTCTTCTCCTCGACCTGTTTTGAATGAATGTTTATCTGAAATTAAAGCTTGGCTTTCAGGTAATTTCCTCAAACTAAATAGTGACAAAACCGAAATTTTATTAGTAGGTACTAAATCAACTTTGGCTAAATCTGACTGTCCTTTTTTAGTTATTGATAATACTGAAATTTATCCTTCTCAACAGGTCAGGAGTCTGGGTGTTATCCTGGACAGCACACTCTCCTTTGAAGCACATGTAAATAACATTACACGCGCCGCATATTTTCATTTGCGTAATATTAGCCGTCTTCGTCCTTCTCTCACTAAGAGCAGCACAGCAATTCTAATTCATGCGCTGGTCACTTCACGAATTGATTACTGTAATGCTCTTCTCTCTGGTCTTCCTACAAAACTTAATCGTAAATTTCAACTGGTTCAAAACGCAGCGGCACGTGTCCTGTCTAGGACTTCTTTACGTGAGCACATCACTCCAATTCTTCAACAATTACATTGGCTTCCAGTTTAGTACCGTATTGATTTTAAAATTCTGCTTCTCACATTTAAGGCTTTACATAATTTGGCTCCTCCGTATCTCATTGATCTTTTAAACATTTACACTCCTTCTCGTTCTCTGAGATCGTCTCTCTCTATTTCTCTTGTGTCGCCACGTATTCGCTTAACTACAATGGGAGCGAGAACTTTTAGTTTTGTGGCGCCTCGGTTGTGTAATTCGCTTCCCCCCAACATACGGAAATGTTTTCAAATTTTTAAATCCCGTTTAAAAACGTATCTTTTTACTCAGGCTTATGGGTAAATTGCAGCATTTTTTTTCTTTGTGTGATGGATGTAATTATGCTGTACATTTTATAATTTTATTTTTATATTGTGATTATTTTACTGGTTGTTTGCTGTAAGGTGTCCTTGGGTGTTCAGAAAGGCGCCTTTAAATAAAATGTATTATTATTATTATTATTATTATTTCCAGCAGGTGTTACCAAATCATGCAGTTTGGCTTTGTGGTTTATAAAGAAACAAATGTGGTTTTATATTCATTTGATAACTTACTGTTCAAAGCAAGTTTTCTGAGTGAGTTTTTGTAAAGACTCCCAGGCATTTTGTAACACTGGGCTGATACTCTTAGAGCACAGTAATACAGAGCTGAATCTGACAATGTTACAGTTGTAATGGTCAGTGAGGTGGATGTCTGGGATGTAGTTGATCCAAATCGACGGTCTGGTATATTCTCATATGTCTCTGATCGTCCGCCTTTCACCAGCACAAATTGTGGCTGTGTGTTAGAAAACTCTCTGTGCCAATAAAGGAGAACATAGCTGCTGCTTGAATCGTATGAACACTCCAGTGTCACTGAATCTCCTTCTGTACTGATAACACTGGTCTTCTGGCCACTGGGTCCAATCCGATCCTGACAGATAACAGCTGGAAGGAAGTTGTTTTAATAAGATACATTTGTTTAAATTAAGATATTTATAAATATATAGATATTTAAAGATCTGAATAAGCATGCAAATTATGTATTGGAACTGTGGATTGTACCTGATACTATAAGGAGAATCACCAGATATTTTTCTATTTGTTGACTGGCCATTTGGACTCTTTCCGATCACATCAGATGAGTCTTAATGTTTCTTGAGATGTTGATCTTTAAATGTCTTGGGGTGAATGCAAAAGCAGGAAGTACAAATGATGTCAACAGTTTGTCATATGATTCATCTGCACTTCTCTAAGACTTGTAGGTTCCACAAAGAAAAAAGATCTAATATTTAATGTGTTAACTGTTCCTACGATTTCCAGCAGGTGGCGAGCTAATATCATAAAAGTCCTATACTTCTGAGCATAATTTGTACTTTTGTACATAAAAGCCTATTACTAAAATTTTTTGTAGTTGTTGAGTTATGTATTTTAGTAGTGTTCTTGTGATTCAGTTTTTTGCATGAAAGCGATTTTATTACTATAAAAAAAAACTATTTTATTGATTGCTTCTAAAAACATGTATTTAATGTATGGACAAGGTTTTATTTTATTTTAATTTTTTTATTTGCAGATATTTTATGAAGACATGCAATGCATTGTACATTCACCTACACAGTGTTGCTGTTGAGAGGGTTTTTGTACAGTGTTCTTGTGTTTCCTGTCAATGTGGGCTGCAGGGCACAGTAATACCAACGCATTCACACAGCAGAGTCTGTCACTTTAGCAGTGGAGATCTCCAGATGCACATGGGTTTTCTTTTCATTCACTTTTCCAGAGAACCGAGGATCTCGATCCACAATTTCTGACTTTTGTGAAACTTTTCCTGTGGACTGTATAATGACCAGAAGAAAATCTGGAGCTGATCCGGGATATTGTCGATACCACTGTAGTGTTGATGCTGAGGAGTAGTTACAGGACAGAGTAACATTTTCTCCCTCTTTTTCATAAACTTCAGTCTGGACTGGCGTGATATTTGCAAAACTGCCATCTTCAAAATCAAAAATCAAAATTCATGGAAATATAATGTACATAAAAACAAACAACATACTCATTAATAACAAGAAAAGTAATAGAAGAGAAAAACAAATATTATGTATGCAATGGAATACTTACATATAAGAGAACAAATCAGACCAGTTAAGAAGAGTAACATGTTGATGATAAGAAGGATGAAGTTCTAGTTTAGCACAAACTGTTGTTCAGCTAAACTTTGCATTCTGTCCTTGTCAAACAGAGCAAGCTCCTCCCCTTAAAGCTGCAATTGAAACGGCATTGAAAAACAGACTGAGCGGAAGTAGAGTGGAGTCAACATGAACACACAGGTCAGAAGTTTTGTTGTGGTGCTGATCAGAATGGCTGTCTGAAGTAAAACACAAGTTAAAGCTTATGACACTCACTCCTTAAGAGACTCTTTCATGTCTAGTTGTCTAATAGTGTTTCAAATGCAGTAATATTCTGATATTGTCTTGATAGTGATGTGATGTGTGACCTTGTTGGAGGTTTTGTACTGTGTAGTTTGTTTTCCTGTTACTGTGGACTTCATGGCACAGTAGTGCAATGCTGAATCCGTCACTAGTTAAGGAGATCTTCAGATCCACATGAGGTTTTTTTTATTTTATTTTTTATTGAGTTTTCCGGGAAATTGAGGATATACACTAACAAATTCTGATGTTTGTGTAACTTTCCCAGTAGCATGTAGAATGACAAAAACATACTTTGGAGCTTGTCCAGGATAATGGCAAAACCACTAAAGAGTGATTATCAGACCTCTAGACGGAACATCTCATTTTGGATTGGAGTGATGATGACATTCCCAAAAGAGTCAAAATTCATACAACATCATGCAATCATGTATTGAAACATCATAACACTTATGATGTTATAGTTTAAAGTTGTAATGACAATAATTCAGTATTTAATCCATAAAATGTAAAAATAAGGTTTATTGGGATTTTAGCAAGGAAAATTTATTCTCAGAGTCTCTTTTGTGGAAAGGATTACTATGGAATGGCAAAGACAATGAATTAAAATCTCCAATCTGAAAAATGGAAGTTTTTCTTCCAACAGGTGTCACAGTATTGTGTTGTGGTTTACACAAGATAAAGTTGTGGTTTCATTCTTATTTGAATCAAGGCAAAAACTGCATGTAAGTTTTTGTAAAGCCTCTCAGGCATTTAGTATCACTGGGCTTCTACTCTTAGAGCACAGTAATAGAGAGCTGAATCTGACAGAGTTACACTGTTAATAATGAGTTCAGTGGATGATTGTGATGTCGTCGACTGAAACCGTTGACGGTCTGGTATATTCTCATAACTGCTCCGTGACTGGGCACCTTTATACAGTAAAAATTCAGGTTTTCCATTAGGATACTGTCTATACCAGTAGAGATAGATGTAAGTGCTGCTTGCATCATACGAGCAGCTCAGTGTCACAGACTCTCCTTCATTTCTGTTTATATTAGTTTCCTTGTCTTTTGGTTCAATGCTGTCAGACAGAAACCCTGCAAGAGAATTAGACAGATTTCATGACAGGTCAGAAGGCTTGTCTACTTATCCAAACATTAACATTTATAAATGAAAATTACAATACCAAAAATGGTTTCCTCAACATAATATATAGAATTATTTATTTATTTTTAAATTTACATTATATTTGAGTCTGTTTAGATTAAAAGTTTTATACCTGGCACAGATATAAGAATCATCAAAAAACATCTCTCCATGTTGAGATTTAGCAACTAGCTTTATAAACTAAAGCTAAACAGTAAATGTATGATTGTAGTAGTGTATTGTGAAGCTGTCATGTGGGTGTGGTTTAGTTAGACCTCCTTCTCTGTCTTTTCTTATGTCTTTCCCTCAGTGTATGGATAGCTCAAAAACTATGCTTTTTGTTGAATAAGTATTTTCTCCAATAATTCAATTTAATCAGCAAGTGTGTGACTTGATTATGTTCATTATCTTACTATAAGGATCATTCAAAGCTAAACAGAATAGAGGCCATAGTGGAGTTAGAATATTTAATATTTGAAAGTGGGGTTTGTGCTTGTAGCATTATTGCAGTCTAGAGTCACATTTTGTTAGGATGTGTTGATTAATATCTATAATGATTGATCAAGTGCAATGAGTGAGGAAAAACTAAATCTTTAGGCCTAGGCCTATACCCATACCTTTAAATCGGTCACAAAATGATTCAGTTAAGTAAATTTCACAATCCTCTGTGAAACATGTTTATATTTTACACAGGTAATTATATTATGCATTGAGGACATTAAGCTTATTTAGACAATTAGGATTTTTAGCATTGTGGCATTATTTATTTTCATGATAGTTAAGCACAGTTTCACCAAATTCAAGATGTATTCAGAGGGCAAAGCGACCGTCTTCTGTTGTTCCTTGCACATGTGAATTCATTACAGATACAGTTGGGTATCCTCTCTGAAATGTTTTTATATACACAGCCCCCTCCAGTGGTGATGTAACAAATATGTATTCACTCATTGACAATGTCCCCAAGTCTAACAAGGATGAAACATTTGTGAATCTGGAAAAGATAATGGATGATAAATGTGATGGATGATTATTTTATATATATTTTTTAAACATGATGACACATCTGAGAATATAGTTTATTCCATCAATGTTCATTGAAATGCTCTTATACAATAATTTAAATCTATCAGTGCATGTACATAAAGTTACAGAAATACTAACCAGCCAGAAAAATGCAATATTTATATGAATTTGAATGTAACATCAGAATCAAACTGTCATTTTCATCTGTATGAAATTTGTTGTTTTTGATATCTTACTGTAAGACTAACATCATCAGGTTTTTGTATGGTGTGTCGAGTGTTTCCTGTGACTGTGGGCCTCAGAGCACAGTAATACAGAGCAGAGTCTGTCACTTTAGCAGAGGAGATCTCCAGATCCACACTGCTGGCTTCTTTTCTGTGATTAATGGATATTCCAGAAACTGGAGGCACAGCTTCAGTCTTTGCTCCATAGTAGTCCAGTATGAGGAATTGTGGTGGTGAACCTGCGTATTGTCGATACCAGTGAAGACTATCAACAGAACCGCTGTAGTTACAAGAGAGTTTCACACTCTCAGTCTCAGTGGCAAATGTTGATTCACTGTATGGAGTGATGGCATCTTTAGCTCTGTTACCTGCAACAAAAACCTATTTCAGCATTTTTAAAATGAGATATTGTGATATAATAATACATGTAAGATTTTACCTTGAGTTAAAGTCAGCAATATAAGTACACAAGTGAACATGATGAACATGTTCCTGCTTCCCTCAGTGATCTGTGATGATCACTGAACTAGTCTGTGTTTTACAGGCCTGTGTTAAGCTCCACCTTCTGCCATAACCCTCTTATAAAGCACAGAAATTAACATATATTATAAAGGATAAATACCTTAATTATCTTGCACTTGTTATTTTTCAAGTTGATCTGTTGATGTCATTTCTCAAATGTTTAATGTAGTTAAACTGGGATATGATGTGTGCTGTTTTTGCACAGTAATATTCAGTTCTACCAGAAAGACTCGGGAGAATAAATACTGTAACAATTATACATTTATTAACAGCCCAGCAAGCAATATTATGATATAAAGTTAATAATAATTACCCTATAAAAAACTTTTATCTCAGTTAAATTTGAACAGGTGTTACCATATCCTGCTATTCACAGAGCCTTTGTGGCTAATGTAAAGAACAGTTGTGGTTTTATTTGTAGATTATTAGATACTGTTCAACTTTAAAACAATAATTGTGTGTGATTTCATGTAAGTTTTTGTAAAGCCTCTCAGTCACTTTGTATTACTGGGGCACTACATGAAATGCGCAGTAATAAATAATAATAATGTAATGCTAAGTCATATTTGTCAAGATGATTGTGATGTACAAACGTTATTCAGGAAGGTTCTAGTAGAATATGTATTATGTTTCTTTTTTTTTTATCTCTTTTCATTTTTATCTAGGCTAATTTGCCTTTATAACTTGAACTAAATTTTCTTCCGTAACCACAAACAGGTGTTTTCAAAAGTGTAATTATATTGTGTGAATTATAGATTGTGGGTTTGATGTGGCTTGAGATCAAGTGAAAAATGATTTTCAGTTTTTGTACAGCTTCACATAGACTTTGTATCACTGGGCTCCAGAGCACAGTAATATAGAGCTGAATCTGACAGAGTTACACTATTAAAAATGAGCTCAGTGGAGGTTTGGGATGTAGTCGACTGAAAGTGAGGATCTGGTATATTCTCACTATTGCTCCATGATCGAGCACCTTTCCGCAGTAAATACTGAGGTTCTCTGTTCTGAAACTGTCTGTACCAGAAAAGCATAACATTACTGCTGCTTGTATCATATGAGCAGCTCAGTGTCACAGACTCTCCTTCTCTTCTGAGAATATTATCATTGTCTTTTGATTCAATGCTGTCAGCAAATATACCTGCAAGAGAATTAATTATATTGAACAATCCCATCCTTTCTGTTGTTACAGTAACAGTGCTATAAATGAACAACATTAAATTGAACAATGATGTCAGCATTATCTATTAAATAATGTGCATAATTAACACTTTGAATCCTCAATATATTTTAGTCTATTGCTGATATATAAGTGCACTTTACCTGGTACTGTTACAAGAATCAGTAGGATACATCTCTCCATGGCCCTATCAGTATATGCTTTATGATTTTAAATTGAAAGGTAAATGTATGACTGTAACGGAGAGCCATTTGTGCAGCTATATTGTCTGTAAATGTGGGTGTGGTCTGGGTTTCTGATATTTTCTGTCTAGCCACATTAAAACTGAGATTGTCAATGTCAGTTAAATGGATTGTTTTCTTGATCTACTTGATCTATTATATATAGCTCAGAGTTAATGTCTTGTTGTGTGTTTGATATCTTTGATTATTTTGTCCTCAATATTCTGTGTGTAGGTAAAAATACCATGAGCATTTTGAAAGGAAATTGTCATTCAGTCGCATCTATCTTTGTTCCAACTTCACCCTCTAGTGGCAGATGACACACACTTACATGAATTGCAAAACTGATGCATTCATAATGGAGACAAACATTTGCTAAATTGATTCAACTAAACAGTGGACAGGAATTTATGATTTATAAATTCATAATTTTTAAACTTTGTTGTCACAAAACAGAAATGTTTTCCCAGGTTTACACTATATTGCCTTTCATGGGAAAACAATTCATTTCAAGAAGACAGTGAAAGAAAAGCATGGCATTTTGTTTCAGAATAAAGCGTGACTACTGACTAGCAATTTTAAATTCATCTGGTCTAATCATTTCATTTTAAAATTCATAAACATTACCAATGGGTTTAATCAACATTGTGCATCTGTATTTTTGAATACAAAGCTCACAGTCAATTAATAATCAAATAGTTATTCAATAGCTCATATATTCTAAATATATGCCTTCACATATATCATGGCTAGACATCATTGCAAATTTGTGCTTTAAGTTTTTTCAGGTTTTTGTATGGTGTGTCGAGTGTTTCCTGTGACTGTGGGCCTCAGAGCACAGTAATACAGAGCAGAGTCTGTCACTTTAGCAGAGGAGATCTCCAGATCCACACTGCTGGCTTCTTTTCTGTGATTAATGGATATTCCAGAAACTGGAGGATCAGCTTCAGTCTTTGTTCCATAGTAGTCCAGTATGAGGAATTGTGGAGGTGAACCTGCGTATTGTCGATACCAGTGAAGACTTTCAACAGAACCGCTGTAGTTACAAGAGAGTTTCACAATCTCAGTCTCAGTGGCAAATGTTGATTCACTGTATGGAGTGATGGCATCTTTAGCTCTGTTACCTGCAACAAAAACCTATTTCAGCATTTTTAAAATGAGATATTGTGATATGATACATGTGAGATTTTACCTTGAGTTAAAGTCAGCAATATAAGTATACAAGTGAACATGATGAACAGGTTTCTGCCTCGCTCAGTGATCTGTGATGATCACTGAACTAGTCTGTGTTTTACAGGCCTGTGTTAAGCTCCGCCTCTTGACATACAATTAAAATTTTAAACCCAAAACACTTGAGTAATGGAGAAATTAACCAAAATCTCCATGCAAGTGTTGCTGATTTTGTGTTTAATATGTTCTTTCTATTTAAACATTTTTTTTATCTTGCAGTTGCACCAGAACAACTTGGCATATTTGGTTTAATTAAATGGCCAAAGGTTATTGATGAAGGTCAATATTCTATACCTCCATAACTAAAACAATAATATAAATAATAATAATAATAATAAAAATAAAATATACACTTTTTAGCTTATAGTTATACTAACATTTGATTTCTTGAAAAAGCTAAATTCACCTGCTGGGAATCAATCTGACTAATTTTGAAATTAGAACTTGAAATGAGTGAAGCAGGATTCCATTTCCTGCTCAGCTAGTGTTCGGACGCTCTTGCTTACTGCTCCGCGCTTTGCTCTATCGCTTTTATATTTTATCTCCTATATTTTTATATTTTATCTCCTTTTTTCACCTAATTTTAACTTCAGCAAATCAGCACAGTGCTCAAACGACAAAGTCTGGATTACTACAAAAACGCAGAATTCTTTTACCTGACCAGCTTACATTCCGGGGATAGGAAAACACAACATTCATAAGGATAAGAGAGAAAATGCCTCTTCTGGTTCAAGAATCTACTTGCTGCACTAACTGCCACAGACTTTTACAAAGGAGTGCAGTTCTTGAAACAAAGTTACTTGCGGGACCACCAAACCTGACGGAACACACAACAGAGCTTCGTCATGGACACCCTCAGCATATAGCCGGTGAGTCCCATGAAACTAGTGCTCCTCGACAGGTAGAGAAACAAGCCGATCGACTTACAAATCGATGGCACAAACAGGGAGCGAGACACAAAGGCACTCGAGACATCAGATTGTCACGAGCATCACATATTGCCGCAGTAGCATCCTCTATATCCCAGATACAGCTCTGACTAGGATTGCAAACACTGGTCTCCTACCAACACCTATACATCTTGAGAACAGATTTGAAGTACTAATGAATGTAAATGAGGAATCCCTAAACGTGATGAATGTGATCGAACACAGACTGTATCAGCCAGTAGCTAACACTGATGCTAACTGGCGCTCAAGGTCGAGCAGACAGCGGCACTCAGCTCAGAGCACAGCCGAGCCCAGGACTCTGATAGTGGGGGACTCCATAATCAGAAACATTAGCAGCAGGGATACAACTACATGCTGCCTTCCACAAGCTACAACTTCTGATATAAACAGGGAACTTCAGAACATTCTGATGAAACATAAGACTGCAAATCGACTCATCATTCATGTGGGGAAGAATGATATTCATAAAGACAACTGGGTGGGGCTTTCTGGGATAGTCCTAAAATGGTTCAGGTCATATTTAGAAGATGGGAGAGGTTATTATGTGAGTATAGGAGACCATAAGTCTGAGTGGACATCCATGACATGCAGAACCAGAAAATATGAACAAATCACACCAGTCCTCAGGTCTTTACACTGGCTCCCAATTAGATTTAGGATTGATTTGAAAGTATTATTACTGGTATATAAATCATTCAATGGCCTAGGACCTCAGTACATTGCAGAAACGCTCACTTAATATAAACCCAACAGATCACTCAGGTCATTAGGATCATATCAGCTAGAAATACCAAGGGTTCACTCTAAGCATGGTGAGTCTGCTTTTAGCTATTATGCCAGCCGCAGCTGGAACCAGCTTCCAGAAGAGATCAGATGTGCTCCTACAGTGGTCACATTCAAATCCAGACTCAAAACACATCTGTTTAACTATGCATTTACTGATTGAGCACTGTGCCGCTGTTCGTTCGACTGTTTGTACTGTACTGTATTTTATTTTATTTTTCTAAACTGTTTTAATTATTCTTATTTCTTTTTATTATTTTAATTTCTTCTATGTAAAGCACTTTGAATTGCCATTGTGTATGAAATGTGCTATATAAATAAACTTGCCTTGCCTTGCCTTGCCTTGAATCGCTAATGGCTTTTATTTTACTAGCCCACCAGATGGCAATCTAATCTCACTGAGGGAAGACCACTGCTACTGTTACCATTCTCACTTATTTTTTTTCTTATAGGTTAAATTGTAGTTAGGTAGCCCATATGTGGCTTAATACACCCAAGTATGTGTTGATTTAGTAGTCTCGTGGTGCAGAATCTTTTAGACACAAGCAGCCTCAGTTTTGAAACCCATCCGCAAATACAGCATGTGATTAACCAAACAAAATTGATGTATATCAGAAACATTTGATTGAATTTATTTTTAGTTTTCACTGGAAGCGGAAAGCAGTGGAGAAAGTGTCTGACCCCCAGTGGAAGGCATAATAAATAGGTGTTTTGAACTACATTCACAAGAGACTGGAAATGTGTATTGGATCAAACCAAACTGGACTGGAGCGCACATGGATGAATTGGATTGACAAATAAACTATATTTTGTCAGTTGAAGATGAAATGCTGTTCCTCTCTAGTTTAATGGTTGCTCTATAAGCTACAGTATAAATATGTTCCTATGGTTTACATTTTTTCCCAATATTTCTGCCGGTTGACTGTGATGCGTTGGCAGTGGTTTACCCCTCTATAGGGAGGGTTTTTGTTCAGTGTAGTTTGTTTTCCTGTCACTGTGGGCTCCATGGCACAGTAGTACATCGCAGAGTCTGTTACTTTGACAGAAGAGATTTCGAGATGCGTATGGGGTTTCTCCTTATTTAGTTTTCCAGAGAATCGAGTATCTAGATCAACAACTTTAGACTTCTGTAAAACTTTCCCAGTAGCATGTAGAATGACAAAAAGAAATTCAGGAGCTGATCTGGGATATTGGCGATACCAATATAGACTCACTGCAGAGGAGTAGTTGCACGACAGGGATATCATTTCATTTTCTGTTCTATATACTTCAGTTTGAACCGGCATGATGACATTCCCAAAAATATCACCTGTAGAAAGAAAAAACTAATTAGCTTGTTTAAAAATTTACATATTAATCTTAAAAAGTGAAAAAAGGACAAACAAGCAATAAAGAAAAATCCTGGCAGACTAGAACAGAATACATACTTGCAAGGGAAAAGAGCACAATAAAAACAAAGAGTATCATTTTTCAGGATGAAATAAGAGTTAATCTGAAACACCTGTTACTGAAGAAAGCATTAACATCTCTAGTTAGTCCCTCCCCTTAAAGCTGTAGCTCACAAACTGCCAAATATGGAAACCTATTTTTAAATATAAACAGTTTATTTTCTTATTTTAAACTCCCTGTGAAATGCACTTCAATAGTTGTACAGTAGATGCCACTAAATAAATACTTTTATTGCCACCATACAGTTTTGTTATTAATTGCTTTAAGTTCACAACAACTAAGTTGAGGAAGCCTGAAGAGGTGGACCTAACCAATAAAAGTTTAAGTTTTCTTCTTCTTCTTGTTCAGCAGGTGTGACCACATCCTGTTGTGTTGTGGTTTAAGACACAGAGATGTGGTGGATAACTGAGACACAAATTGTGTGTGTTTTTGTAAAGCGTCTGTGGACTTTGTATCACTGGGCTCCTACTCTTAAGAGCACAGTAATAGAGAGCTGAATCTGACAGATTCACATTGTTAATAGTGAGTGAAGTGGATGTAGGGGATATAGTTAACTTATAACGACTGTCCGATACATCCCCTTCATCGGACGAGCGAGCACCTTTAAACAGCAAATACTGAGGTTCTCCATTAGGATTCTGTCTGTACCAGTACAGGTAAACATTATTTCTGCTATATGTGCAGCTCAGTGTCACAGACTCTCCTTCTCTCCTGGTTTTATTTGTACCTTCTTCTTTTGGCACAATGCTGTCAGCAAATACACCTACAAGAAAATGTGTGCTTTAGAACAATAATAAAAATAACCCTGAAAAATACTTAAATACTAAAAAATACTAATTAAATAATCATACAAAAGTCTGTGGTCAGCATGATTTTTTTATGTTTTTGAAAGAAGTGTCTTATGCTCACCAAGGGTTCATTTATTTAATCAATAATACAGTAAAACGATAATATTGTGAAATGTAATAATAGTTTAAAATAGATTAAAATTACTATTTATTTTTGCAGTCATTATTCCAGTCTTCAGTGATCCATCAGAAATCATTGTAATATGCTGATGTTTGTGCTCAAGAAA
This sequence comes from Leuciscus leuciscus, assembly GCF_965113295.1. Lineage (NCBI taxonomy): Eukaryota > Metazoa > Chordata > Actinopteri > Cypriniformes > Leuciscidae > Leuciscus > Leuciscus leuciscus. The sequence goes on from NC_138730.1 coordinate 32,233,070, forward strand.
AGCTTGTATTTGAAATAAAAATATTTTGTTAACATCAGAAATGTCTTTAATCTCACTTATGATCAATGTCATGTATCTTTTCTGAATAAAAGTATTATTTTCCTTGAAAAAACAAAACTTACCGATCCCAAACTTTTGAGCAATTACACTTTAAAAAAAAAGTACCTGTCATGAGAATCAGCAATTTGCATTTGTCCATGTCAATATTCCGAGTGATTTATTTTGTTTTAAGCCAAATTATGTTCACAGGGATAAGAGACACTGTGACACTGTGAAAAATCACAATGAAGGACTTCAGGGAATCCTTGTATTTCATGTGAATGAAGAAGAAGATACTTTTCACTGACACTGCAGTTTGAATGAATGTAGAAGTTCTAATGTGAATTTGTAAAGTGGGTGTGGTTAGTGACATCACTCACCAGACACATTATACAGGTTTGTTTTTCTATCTTGCTACTTTGATGATACATGGAATTTAATTCATCCAGTTTAGGGAAAAGCAGACATTCAGCTGGTCATCAAACAGTACTCCTACATTCCTGGATGGTGTTATCATTGGCAGGCTAGCTAAACAGTGATGCTGTGATGAAGGCTTTTTTGTACAGTGTTAGGGGCCGATCACACCTGACGCGTTTTTGGCAGTGAGAGGCGCCTATTTTCAATTGGTTTCCTATGGCAGCGAGCGTTCTGCGCGCTGTTTAAGCGCCTGCTGCGCCTCGCGTTTAACCGCCTGCTGCGCCTCGCGTTTTTGAAGTTGAAAAACGCGTTAGGTGTGATCGGGGCCTTACTGTGTTTCCTGTGACTGTGGGCTCCAGAGCACAGTAATACAGAGCAGAGTCTGATACTGTAGCAGAGGAGATCTCCAGATCCACATGACTTTGCTCTTTTCTGTGATTGATGGTTACTCTTGGAACGGGTGGAATAGCTTCAGTAGTTACCCCTGAATATTCCAGTATAAGGAACTGTGGTGGTGAGCCTGTGTATTGGCGATACCAGTGAACTCCACGAACAGAACCGCTGTAGTTACAAGAGAGTGTCACATTGTCACCCTCAAGTGCAAATACTCTCTCACTTTTTGGAGTGATGACTTCTGTGGCTCTGGAGCCTGCAAATTAAAGTGGCATTAAGTTTAGCACAAACACACATCTTGTAAAAACACAACATTAATATATGAATCTTTTATATAGTGTATTTAAATGTGGAACAAAAATCATTAAAAAGAGCACAATTAAATTAAATTATGCATTTCATTGGATTTCCTTATTGTGACATATTTCTTAAATATTGCAATATTATACCTTCAGTTGTTGACATCAGTATCATAATATAGATGAACATGTTCACTCAACAAAGTGGCAGGAAGCTAAACAAAGACCAGCTGCTTGATTGTTATGTATCTGTGCACTAATGTCTGTGCTAAACTCCTCCTCTTCCCATTATACATGACGACGACTATGCAGATCCGCTTAATCTATAGAAGATAATGGACAGAGAACTATACATACTTCAGAATATTTTTTTTTGTGTGTGTATGTTTTTGTAAAATTTTTAGTTTAATAAATTCCATTCCCTTTGTTTACTGAATGAATTTTGAATTTAGAGTTGTTTTTAAATAACATACTTAGAAAAAACAATGCTAAATGATAGTTTCACATGCCCCCTATATGTAACCTTTCATAATTTCCCATATTCACAGGTGTTGCCACACTGTTATATCCAGAGCTGTGGTTTACAAAAAATCATAAATTGTGGTTTGATGCTAATAGATTAAAGACTGTTTAAAGCACATTGCGTATTTTAGTTTTTGTAAAGCGTCTCAAGCATTTTGTATCACTGGGCTACATTTCTTAGAGCACAGTAATAGAGAGCTGAATATGACATATCTGCTTTATTAATAATGAGTTCAGTGGATGATTGGGATGTTGTTGACTGAAACCGACGGTCTGGTTGATGCCCATCACCACTCTCTGATCGAGCACCTTTCCACAGTAAAAACTGAGGTTCTCCGTTTGGATACTGTCTGAACCAGTAAAGCCAAACATTATTGCTGTTAGTTTCATATGAGCATCCCAATGTCACAGGCTCTCCTTCTTCCTTGATGATATTCGTATTTTCTTCTCTTGGTCCAATGCTGTCAGAAAACACACCTGGAATTAAATTAAAATAATTGCTCTGTAATCTCTGATCAGGGGGATTATTTAAATAAAACTTGTTACAAATGCATCTTTTCAGTTATAAAATAGATAAATATTAAACAAAAAACAGCACGTGATAATTGCTTTCATATAAAAATGGGATATTGTTTGTCCAGCTTATTTACTTAGTTTACCTGTAACTACAATGACAATCATGAGTAGACCCTCCATGTTGGCAGTCCAGAGGTAGTTTGTATTTCTATTACTGTTGGATTTATAATTTTTTTTACCTGAATATTGCTTTATATTGTGAATGAAACTGGTGTGTCCATTATATTCAGCAGTAAATGAATGCACCGACTGAAGTTCCATTGTACACTAATATTGTGGGTGTGGTTAGTGATGTCACAGGTTCACCAGGCTCTCTCACCACCACCCCTCAACGACAACAATAACCAGATTTCTGATCACCGGCACCTGTCACTCATCAACGTACCTCATCAACCATAAAAACACACACCTCAGTTCAGTCACTTGTCTAGCATTGGACTAGGAAACAGACCTATTACTTTAAACTCCTGTGCCTGTGAATTATTTTCACCATACTGAGGCTAACTGCTATTCTCCCTTATGTTTCTCCAAGTGTGTTTTCTTTTCCTGCGATACTCACCAGCATCCCATACTCCACCACAATACTGAGGTGTGTGTGCTCCAACAGTTTATTCTCCAGCCAGTATCTGTAAGAGAAAGATTTTCCTTTATCATTCCATCATCCATCAACTGCAATGACCAGTATTTACTCAACTATTTGTTTCTGCATCTGCTGTGTGACCAATAAAGTGTTTTTGGATTAACTTACCCTCTCGCTCAGTGTGTATATCCTGACCGTGAAATGTGTAGCATACAATTTAAAAGCTGCACAGTTTCTGTAATTCAAGAGAGCATAATGTGATAGTGTTACTGGCCACTCAGAAGGATCTCATACAGGGAGAGGTATTAAAATACATTGAGGTGTGCTGGAGCCTGTTGTAGAGTAGAATACAGTATGTGTGCTGAATATTAGAAGTCTTCAAAACTGAAAACTATTTTGGACAAGGCTTGAGGAGCCAAAACCACAGATGTTAACTTAAGCAGCTATAGGCTTAAGTCACCATGAACTCAAAATGGATAATTCTTTTTCTTTTTTTAAACTGGAATATACCGTTATTTATAATACATGATTTATCTGAGCATTTCTTCTTTTTTATTTTTATTCATGTGCCCTCGTAATCTTTTAATCGGTTACATTCACACAGGGGATCAGGGACCCTTTCTCCTCTCTTTCAGAGTCAGTGGAAGACATTATCTTTGACATTCTCCCCTGGTTTCACAGATGAGGTTTAAGCCTAGTCCCAGACTAAAATGCATGTTTGAGCTGTTTTAACTGAAAGCAGCTTGTAGCCTTGCACTGACATATTTTAAGATATGTCAGCGCCATTGCTTTGCCTCAGGATGCACACCAGTAATGTTTTTCTATAAGGCATGTTTATAAAAAAAAAAAAAAAAACTTAAATGTCCTAATTTAACTAAAGCTTAATCATGGTTTAATTATGCCGCTTTTCCATTACCAGTACCAGCTCAACTCGACTCGGCTCGGCTCGCTTTTCGCTCCGTTTTCCATTGCAGTACCTCCACAATAGTACCTGGTCGTCATAGCGACGCCGCAGGAAACTGCCGTGACTACGCGAGACACACCCGCTACCCACACACACACAGGACTATGGAGGAAATCGAGTGTATGCTGTTTTTGGATGTTTTTGTATTTGTTTTTGCTGTTTTTTATTCAGGATACTCCGTCTGGCGCGTGCATTGATGACGCAGTCAATAGTGACAATTCTCTCTGACCAATCAGCAGTCTGCCTTGTTTTCACGTCACATTTTAGTATAGCCTCAGCTCGCTTAGAACCTCGCCGGAGGTGGTACGAAAAAAAGTACCTGGAAGCGGTTACAGGTACAACTTTTACACAATGGAAAACCAAACAGAGCCGAGTCGAGTCGAGTCGAGGCGAGCCGAGGCGAGCTGGTACTGTGTAGTGGAAAAGCGCCATAAGCCCTGTCTGTGAAACCAGGCGTCAATGTATTAAATAATCAACTTTGGTATGGGTCACTCACAGGTGAGTCATAAATTCTGGAAAGACTCTTTTAATCTGTGCCACTGTTAAACTCTCCTGGAGACTTTTCCTTTGGCATGGTCCTATGCCTCTAAAAAATTATAAACAACCGCTGCAAGCACAATTAGATCAAAGTTTTTGTCAGGACTTCACTAGAACAGAACAGGAAAATATATCCTCATATATCCACAATTGAGTTCAAAATGACAATTCTTTCTACAAAATATAACTCAATTAATTACAATTTATTAAAATGAATTACAAAACAAGTACATATTTATTCTCTGGAAGCCGGCCTAAATGAGTAACCGTGTTGGAAAAGAGTTGGAAAGTAAAAAAAAAAAAGAAGTGTTTCAGACTTGCTTTCTAAGTAGTGGGCCTTGAAATGCCGAGAGATGAGGAGAGAAAAAGTGTTCCAAACAAATACATGTGAGACCTGGCAGGAGCATGTATGTCAGGGAAATGTTTGACCAATGGAAGGGAAATCCTCACTTGTGATATTATGCTGCCCTCTTCTGCTAAAACACAGAACAGCATGTTTTGTTCAGTTGCCTCTCTGCAATGTGCTGTTTATAGTAATACTAATGACTTACTGTAAATGTTGATGGTTCTACTGTATCTCACAAAACTTGAGCTACTGTATGCACTTCCTACACCTTGCTCCTGTACATTCAGACGGCATCTCACAATATATGACAGCATTTCATTATCAAATGTATGGACTACACCACATTTGCCAGTTCTTGCTGTGAGATCACCCCACTCTTCCACCAAGGCATTTGCAAGTTCTCAAGTCTTGACCACGTCTTAGGGGGACATATGGTTTCACTGCAACTAGGCATAGCAAGGACGGTCAGCTGTCCTTCCGGTCTCCCTGTAGCACTGTAGTCTTAGGCGTCTTACATTATGGACATTGCAGTTTATTGCTCTGTCCACATCTGCAGTCCTCTTGCCTCCCTGCAGCACCCTATGGCATGTTCATGTAACGGACTTAGGCTAGTAAGAGCTGTGAATGTAAACCTCACTCCCCTGGCCTCAAGATGCATGCTAGCGACTGATGCTAGAAACTGTGGTTTTTAGCTTCCTTAGTGCGCCCACCTCCCATGTCGGAGAGACCCCGGTTTGAATCCCGCTCGGAGCGGGTTGAGTAGGACCGGTTATTTGGTGAGCTCACCTGAGCTCAAGAGGTGCGACTGACACTAGAGGATACGGCCCTTGTTAGCAGTAGAACTCCCACGCCAGAGACCCTGGTTTGAATCCTGCTTGGAGCATGTTGAGTAGGACCGGTTACATTCACACAGGTGATCAAGGACCCTTTCTCCTCTCTTTCAGAGTCAGTGGAAAGATCTCTTCAGTGTCCTAAGTTGGAACTGTGACGTTTATTGCACAGGTGCATGAAAAGTATTGTTTAAACCCTTTCCAATAAAGATCTGTAAAGCTTATTTGGATTTGACAAAATTACTTACATTTTACACAGAGAAAGCATTTTACCTTTAAGTTTGTAAAGAAGAGTACTATAAATTATAACATGAAAACATGTATGTACAAGGTTTTTTGGTTTGCTGGACTTTTTTCATATTGAATAGTAAATCCTCCAAATGGCACATGAAAATATGTGTATATGGTAAATGCTTTAACAGTAAGTGAGGTTTTTGTACAGTGTTGTTGTGTTTTCTTTTCCTGTCACTGTGGGCTCCATGGCACAGTAGTACAGCGCAGAGTCTGTCACTTTAGCAGAGGAGATCTCCAGATCCACATGGGTTTTCTCTTCATTCAGTTTCGCAAAGAATCGAGGATCTTGATCCAAAACATTCGATTTTTGTAAAACTGCCCCAGTGGCGTGAAGAATAACAAAAAGAAATTCAGGAGCTGATCCAAGATATTGGCGATACCAAAACAGACTGTTTGCTGAGGAGTAACTACAGGAGAGACTTATAATCTCCCCTTCTGTCCCAAACATATGAGTTTCAACTGGTGTGATGACATTCCCAAAACTCACACCTGCAGATGAGATTACCATCATTTTTTTAAATTTCATAAAGGAAAGAAATAACCAAATTAAGACAAATTTTAAGGGTTTAGATTAAATACTTACAAGCAAGAGAACAAAGCAAAAGCAAAAAACAAAGCATAATGTTTCAGGATGATATTTTAGTTCATCTGCATGTCAAAGTCTTACTGAAATAAACATTTATTCATCATCTAGAAGGTGTCTCTAGCTAGCACCTCCCCTTAAAGCTACAACCCGGAAGTTATGAAGCAGATCATATTTATCTAATCCTACAATGAATAATGAAGCATGTTATATAGTACTTTTAGATACAACTACATTCAAAGCACTTTACAATGGAATTGGTTTCTCTCCTCGCCCACCACCAGTGTGCAGCAGCCTTTATAACCTTCCAAATTCACAGCTGTTACCACATTCCCTGTTTGTGGTTTACAAAAGCATGATATTAATTGATTAAAGACACTTCAAAGCAATACATTTGTATGAGTTTTTGTAAAGCTTCTCTGGCACTTTGTATCACTGGGCTGCTACTTCAAGTGCACAGTAATATAGAGCTGAATCTGACAGAGTTACACTTTTAATAATGAGTTCAGTGGATGTTTGGGATGTAGTCGACTGAAATCCATCTGGTATATTTTCATTACTCTTTGACCGAGCACCTTTATACAGTAAAAATACTGGTTCACTGTTTGGATACTGTCTGTACCAGTAAAGCCAAATATCATTGCTGTTAGTTTCATATGTGCAGCTCAGTGTCACATACTCTCCTTCTTCTCTGATAACATTAGTATTTCTTTCACTTGGTTCAATTCTATCAGCAAATCCACCTGAAATACAGTCAATCATATATTGTAATGTATCATGAGAGAATAAGGATTTTTTATTTTATTAAATTGTTTTGCTATATATTTATTTACCTGAAACTGTGATGAGCATTATGAGTAGCATCTGCCTTTCCTCCATCTTAACTGAAGTCCTCTTCAAAAATCAGAGCGTTAATTTATTGCTTGTTGATTTATAAGTTAAGAAATATGCTGGACGTGGCTTTATAAAATGAATGAAGTGTTGCTGATGGATGAATGAATGCATTGAGACTGAGTGAGGTTCTGTTGTATTAATAATGTGGGTGTGGTTTAGTGAAACATGGATGCTCTGTGCTTTAAAATGAGTATTTCGACATCAGGTGCTTGTCCAATGTGAATAAAACATAGCTTGTGAGGTTATGTTGCACCCTAATGTTGGAACTCAGAACAGCATGTTTTGGATGCAGCACAAATAAAAATGTGCTGTCTGTGTTTGAGTTACATTTATTGACATTTGTTTTTATATACAAACACTTTAGTGTTGTGCTCACACTCGTGCACAAACACTTATGTTTTATGTCCTCATAAAGTACAGTTTTTCTTCGTCTTTCAGCCACAATATTTGAACTATATTATAAGAACTTCAGAAGAATAGGCTACCTGTAATAATATCTGTCAGTATCTGTGTGATTTCTTTCACCGTACATAAAACCTCGACCCCACCTCTCACTTTCTTTCTCCCATTTAAGCAGTTTTTGTACAGCATGCACTATATTTCCTTTCACTGTGGGCTCCAGAGCACAGTAGTACACAGCAGAGTGAGTTACAGCCACAGAGGAGATCTTCAGATCCACACTGCTGTTGTCTTTTCTGTGATGGATTGAGATTCCAGCAACTGGAGGATTAGCTTTAGTAACTGACCCATAGGAATCCATTATGAGGAACTGTGGTGGTGAAGCTCCATATTGTCGATACCAGTGAAGACTTCGAACAGAAGCAGTGTAGCTACAAGAGAGTGTTACACTGTCACCCTCAACAGCAAATTCATAAGCATTGTACGGTGTGATGAGTTCTGTGGCTCTGGAACCTGCAGTTAATGCGTAAAAAAAAGAATAGAAAAATGTAAGTGAAATTTACATCCTCTTTCAAATGTACATTCTCCATCCAAATGCAATCAAATGTATATGCAATGTTGTTTTTTAATTTGTTTATATAAATAAAAAAGCATTTCTCAGATATAGTAATCAGGCTTAAATAAGAGAATCATTATTTATTTGTAAATTACACAAACTAAATTTGTTCTATACTTATAAGATGTTTTTTTTAAGAATGCTCCAGCCTTTGCTCCTACCTTGAGCTGATGATATCAATATAATTAAATAGATGAACATGTTGGCTCAATAATCAGGTTTGAACAGGAGACACACAGAAACATCTGATGATCCGAAGAGACTTGTGAAATATTGACAGTCCTTTATTGTCTCTGACAATGAATGTCTAAACTCCTCCTACTCAGATTTACACCATTCATCTTACACAATATATGACAGACAAGACTTTTGTAATGTTATTCACACAGCTACACATTTAAAAGAATTTAGATAGATAGATAGATAGATAGATAGATAGATAGATAGATAGATAGATAGATAGATAGATAGATAGATAGATGAAAAGCTAACATATTTCAGTAACATTGGGGATAATCTTAAACTTAAACATGATATAGATTTGCAGAAAGTGTATTTTTGTTGCTTACAATTAAGTTTGAAATGAAGACTATTAATTATATAAATTGTAATGTATTATAAAATGAAGCAAATACATTTTAATTTTCTATCTTTTTGGTTCTCTGGATTTCTTTTTATATATTGAAAAGTAAAATGTCAGTAGAAATATCCTGCATGCTTTATATGGTAAATGCTTTAACAGTAAGTGAGGTTTTTGTACAGTGTAGTTTGTTTTCCTGTCACTGTGGGCTCCATGGCACAGTAGTACATCGCAGAGTCTGTCACTTTAGCAGAGGAGATCTCCAGATCCACATGGGTTTTCTTTTCATTCAGTTTTGCAGAGAATCGATTACCTTGATCCACAACCTTAGATTTTTGTAAAACTTCCCCAGTGCCGTGAAGAATGATGAAAAGAAATTCAGGAGTTGATCCAAGATATTGGCGATACCAAAATAAACTTCTTGCTGAGGAGTAACTACAGGAGAGACTTATAATCTCCCCTTCTGTCCCAAACATATGAGTTTCAACTGGTGTGATGACATTCCCAAAACTCACACCTGCAGATGAAATGATCAACATTTGACAACATTTTGACAACTAAGACATACAAATAAGTAGAAAAAGGAACCTGGGCCTGAGGGTTGAAATACTTACATGCCAGACAACAGAACAAAGCCAAAACAAACATCATCATTTTCAGGAGGTTGTCTTAGTTCATCTGCAGGACAAAGTGTTACTGAAGTAAATTCATCATCTAGCAGAAGGTGTCTCCAGCTTGCTCCTCCCCTTAAGTTCTGAAGTTATGAAGCTGATCATCTCTCTCTGATGCTATAGTGACTGTTCATGATGATCATTTACCCTCTAATTATTTATTTACATAATATTTTGTAGCAAAGATTACACACATCTTTTTAAGCTTAGTTTAAAAAGACATCTGCGAGTTTGCATCAAGGGCTATAATAATATTACAGTTGTTCTGAGTTTTATGAGATACATTTCATGTTTGATTATGTTTGATGTTACTGACTGAAACCAATTGTTCACTTTATTCTTTACTTTGAAAAAAGTGGTTTTCTTACTCTGCATTTTAGTCTTGTTTTCCAGTACAAATATCTTAACATTCTTAAATCAAGAAACATTACTTGAGAAGCAAAATGACTTGTCAACAAAAAGTCTTGTCTTCTGAATAATATATCAAAATTCAGTGAATTAAATTCAACTCAGTTTAAGCTTAAAACAAGAAAACATACCTGCCAATAGGGTAAGAAAAAGTCAAGTAAATGTATCTTGGTATACATTTTTTTCGATATTTGTACTGGAAAACAAGACAAACCACTGGTTTCATCTACTTATCAAGCCTTAAACTGTACAAACCACCCACATGGAAAGAATCTATATGAGGATATATGCGCATATATGAAACCTATATGCAGTTTATATGCACATATATGCTGCATATATACAGCATATATGCACATATATGATAATATATATGCTGCATATATGCGTATATATGCCACATATAGGCATAATTGAGGTGCATATATGTGCATATACAGGCCATATAGGTCTCCTGTATTGCTTCTTTATATATACATATAAGCCCTATATGTACATACAAGATATGTCTCCTATAGCTCATGGCAGGATGGTCATTTTGTAGCTCATATCTCACTTTGGAAACTGTCATACATGATGCCTAGCTCAGATAGGCACATCTATCAATTCGAAGCTCACGGAGCTGAGATCAAAAAGATAAAAATAAAAAAATTCAAAAAAATTCTGTTCAGTTTTTTGTCTTATTTTTGTTCTTGTACTATTTGATTGTTCTTAAGTAAATAATGTAAATTTCTACATTTTGGGGTTTTATTTATGTTGCCTACACTGTAAAAAAAAGTGTACTTTTACAGGTAATGGTCTGTATTTTTTTTACAGAATTTTACCATTTTGTCATTATAGTGAATGCCTGTTATTTTACAGATATTTGCTGTAATTTAAAGGTCCACTATTAAATTTACAGGTAATTGCTTGTATTTTGGTTTTACATCAATTTACGTTTTTTAAGGAACTTGTCTGTATTTTTACAAAGTCATATTTTACAGATTTTTTTCTGTGAAATTAGAAAACAAAGAAAAGAAGGTATAACTGCAGAAATCTGCATCTATTCAATATGTTGTCCTTACAGATTATTAAGCATGTGGGGGTTAAAGTGAGGTTTTTTTTTAGGTTAAATAATAGTATTTGTACATACAGCCTACATAGGCTACAGTAGACCTGTATTGAATTGTTTTTAGGCTATAGTCTTTTAATCTTGTCTTGCAAATAGATGCTCATTTTGATCATTATTTCATTGTCTTATTCTCCCATAATTTCATGTATATTTTATTAATATTTTTCTAAATCTCCGTTGCTGCACATTCAGGGCTTTGTGTGTGTGTGTGTGTGTGTGTGTGTGCGCGCGCGCGCACGCGATGACGCAGATTCAAATTTGCCGCCATTACGTTTCCGCTGTTTAGTCCCGCCCACAACGGTCAGCTGATCAGTCGACTTTGGATCTGTATCAAGTGCAAGTGGGAGATTTGAATTCAGCCTACTCTCCTGAAGTGGATTGTGAGATTAACAGGGGTTCAATATGACACCTCATAATTCAAAGCAATCGTGTTCGTCGAGAGCAGCCGTGAGCAGGAGCCCTAGCTGTTGTCAGTTTGGATTCTTCGGAAATGGCACCCTTTTCAGTGAGCCTGGTTCGTCACAGCGGACATCATGCCAACCGATCACCGGCTGAGGTAAGAGTCTGCATGTGAACGATATTTTATATTACATTTGTGTTAAGTTTACGTTACAGTTTTCAAGCTAACATTAGCATTTTAAATGATGTTCAGTTAACTGGCGAGAGCTGGAGGCAAAACACTGAAAATGTAGCATGCATCTTTACATTTTCCATCTGTTTTAAGAAAGATCAGTTGAACCCACACCTCAAAAAATACCTAAAACAAGCTTTCGTAGACTTGTTATACATAAAGTCCGTTTAATTGTGTATAAAATCTTTGTTAATACGCGATAGTATCTGTCAGTAAATCAATCTCTTAAATGGCGGGACATTTTTAAACACTGTCTGGAAGCTGAAAACTCTTCTCTTAAAATATAGTAACCACGTTTTTGGCGGATTTTTATTACCATTTTTAATAACCACAGTTATACTACAAATAGGCCTAACGTTACCAAGGTTTTTTTTTTTTTGGTTAAACCATAGTTAATTTTCATAAGGGTTAATGTGGTTATCAAGACCGTTAAGAAAACGAATTCAGCAAATACTGTACTTGTTGTTGATACAGGAAAACACATGAGGCTAGAATATGAACACCACATGATAATTCCATATTCTGGCTGCATGCTTGCCAACACGTCAGTTGAGGTTTTGCATTGTCCCAGTGGAACATATTCTGACATATGCAAATGTAATACTGAGTTGTAAAAAAAAAAAATATATATATATATATATATTTGTGATTTCAGGTCAAGTGGAAAGCAGAATGATCATGGCAAACAAGGTATGGGAAGAAGTAATTTAAAATATTGTAATGGCCGAGTCTTCTGATTCCATATGATTGCACTAAAAGTGGCAGAAAATTTAATTTGTTTTATACTATATTTTCCCATGTGAATATTCATTTGATCCTTGTGAGGCCACTGGAGCTGCACAAGGTTTGGGTTTGCTACAGTAAGACCACGATTGTGTTAGATTCCACCCATCTATTATTATTATTTTTTTGTATTGTAACTAGGCTCTGTCATTTAGAAACATGGGTTTTCCTATCACTTATAATGACATATATCTCTACCTTTCATTCCAGCCAGAGGATCTGACGGTTGCTGCTCGCATCTCAGCCTACCTGATGGAAAATTCTTGCTGGATGAATGACCTTCACCTTCAATTCAACCTTGCCAAGACAAAACTGCTTATGGTTTCACTTTCAGCCAAACCATGCGATCCTGCTGATTTGCCTTATACAACACCAGAAAGATCCGGCCCTTCCTATCGGAGCCACACAACTCCTTGTCTAAGCTCTTGTTCTATCCAGACTGGACTATTGTAATGCTCTCCTGGCAGGCCTTCCAGCATCAGTCAAACCTCTGCAACTGATCCAGATGCTACAGCAAGACCTAAACTCACTGCTTCAGATCTATGTGTCTCCAGAAGCTTGTGTTCTGCAAGTGAACGGCGCCTTGTGGTGCCATCATCCCAAAGAGACACAAAACCACTTTCACTGACCTTTACCTGGACTGTTCCCTGCTGGTGGGATGACCTGCCCAACTCTACACATTTTCAAGAAACTGCTAAAGATCCATCTTTTCATAAACACTTGACCCAATAATACTAAATCTTTGTTTTAATAATAAATAAATAAACTTGTATACTGTGCTACACTAACTGGGACTTGTCACTGCACTTGTTGCTTCTATTGTTCTCTTAATTTTTAAGTCACTTTGGATAAAATGTAATTGTAAATGTGTAAAATAAGTTATATTAGAGTATAAAGGCATACAGCAATTGCCTTTTAATGTAGATATTTTTACATGTTCTAAATTATATACTAAGATTGTATTTCCTATCATTCACATATCTTGATGTTCAGTGTTTGTTTAATGAGTAATACTGTAAATGTGCAGGTATTTTGTACTTATACGTTTAATTAATTTAACAGAAATTGACTGTACATTTGCTATTATTAAGTACTTAATTAGAGATTGGTCAAAGTTGTGAAATTGGAAATGCCTTAACTGTAAATATACAAACTTTGAATTTGAATTTATGTATTTAATGCATTTTTATACATAACTTCATAGTTATTATACACAGGAAAAACTATATATTAAAAGATAATTACTGTAGATAGACAGCATTATTATAAAATAACTTTATAAAACCCTAAATTTACAGTTTAACTTGAAAGTTAAATGTTTTTTTTTAAATGTAATTTGACATCATTTATCCGTTTTTCCACGGTTTAATAAGCCATTATCAACAGTAATGTACTGTAATTTAATAAATTTTGACTGTAAAGTCAATTCTGTATTTTCACTGTTTTTGCCTGTAATTTTGTGAAATGGTTATTTGCTGTAATTTAACGGAATCCGTCTGGAAACTTTGCTGCCAGAGATTTACCGTTTGTATACGGGATTTTTTTTTTTTTACAGTGTAGGCCTAGTAGCTATGGATTTTAATAATTTTACTAATATATAGTAGGTAAACATATAGGTGCATATATAGGTGAACATATAGGTGCATATATATGTGAACATATAGGTGAGCATATATAGGTGAACATGTAGGTGCATATATGTACATATAATATAGGAAAACGGCCAATTTTATATATGTCACATATATTAAAAACATATATCAAAACATATATTAAAACATATATGTTTATATAGGTTCTTTCCATGTTGGATTCAACAACACAAATGTCAAAAAAAGACATAAAACTTCAACTGATACTATGGAATTGTCAAGTGCATTGTTAATGTAAGCTGGCTTTACTGGTATACACTGCAAAAGTTATTTTCCTATTCTGTATTTTTGTCCTGGTTTCACAGACAGGGCTTCGATTAAGCCAGGATTAGGCTTTAGTTCAATTAGGACATTCAAGCTATAGTTTTTTTAAACATGCCTTTGAAAAAAACATACTGGTGTGCATCTTGAGACAAAACAATGGCACTGACATATTTTAAGATATGTCAGTGCAAGCAACTTTCAGTGAAAACAGTAAATGTTTTTTGTACAGTGTTACTGTGTTTCCTGTCACTGTGGGCCGCAGAGCACAGTAATACAGAGCAGAGTCTGATACTGTAGCAGAGGAGATCTCCAGATCCACATGCCGTTCTTCTTTTCTGTGATTGATGGTTACTCTTGGAACGGGGGGAATAGCTTCAGTAGTTACCCCTGAATATTCCAGTATGAGGAACTGTGGTGGTGATCCTGCGTATTGGCGATACCAGTGAACTCCACGAACAGAACCGCTGTAGTTACAAGAGAGTGTCACATTGTCACCCTCAAGTGCAAATACTCTCTCACTTTTTGGAGTGATGACTTCTGTGGCTCTGGAGCCTGCAAATTAAAGTGCCATTAAATTTAGTTTTCAAACACTTCCGTTACAATAAAATCTTTTTCCACAATATTATACCTTCAGTTGATGACAGCAGTATCATAATGTAGATCAACATGTTCATTCACTAAACTGGCTAGAACAGCAGCTTCTCCACAGTGTTGTACAGCTCATCTTTACACAGCTGTATAGTGTCTGTGCTAAACTCCTCCTCCTGTCATGACACTGAATCTGAATTACAAGACACCTAAGAAAAGATCAAATGAGCATAGCTGTTATAATATTGATGGTTATTTCTTTTAATTCTTTGTTTTTCCTTTGTTTTTCGTTTTGCAACTCATTGTCAATATTGTATTACCATTTTGCTAATACATGTGAGTTTCTAATTTTTTTAGGAATCTTTAGGAATTCATACAACATTATGAGAAAAGAGATAACTTTAACAAGATGTCATGAGAAGCATATAAAATACATAATAAATGATGTACAAACACTCTTATGTAACCTTTTTACCTCCCAAATTCACAGCTGTTACCACATTCTCTGTTTGTGGTTTACAAAACCTTGATGTGTTTTGATACAAATTGATTAAAGGCATTTCAAAGAATTAATTTTATATGAGTTTTTGTAAAGCTTCTCAGGCATTTTGTATCACTGGGCTGCTACTCTTAGAGCACAGTAATATAGAGCTGAATCTGACAGAGTTACACTGTTAATAATGAGTTCAGTGGATGATTGTGATGTAGTCGACTGAAATCCATCTGGTATATCCTCATCACTACTCTGTGACCGAGCACCTTTATACAGTACATATTCTGGTTCTCTGTTAGGATACTGTCTGTACCAGTAAAGCCAAACATTATTGTTGTTAGTTTCATATGTGCAGCTCAGTGTCACAGACTCTCCTTCTTCTCTGATAACATTAGTATTTCCTTCACTTGGTTCAATTCTATCAGCAAATCCACCTGAAATATTTTAAATATATTAATATATTACATTTTTATATAACATTATCTAATACAGATTCTTTAAGGGGTTAGTTAGTGGTTAAAAGTATATTTACCTGAAACTGTGATGAGTATCATGAGTAGTATCTGTCTGTCCTCCATATTAACCACCCAAGACCACTTTCAATATTGAAACTGTTGATTTATAATATTATCAAATTGATTTATTTGAAATCTTAAATTAAATTAAATTAATTAAAACATGAATGAATGAAAGTATGAGTAGCTGATGGATGAATGATGCACTGAGTGAAGTTCTGCTGTATACTAATAATGTGGGTGGAGTTAGTGAAATATGAAACATGGTGTTTACTTTAAAATGAAATGGTAAGCATTGTTTCTTATAGACATCAATGAGTATATTGACCTATTGGACTTTTTTGCTTACCCTCTAACCATATTTTAAAACAGATTTAATATATCTAATGCAAATAAAGTAAAATGTATAGACTTTCACTTGGGGATACTTTATTAATTATTATTTGACATTCACCACATTCAGATCACTTCTAGTCATCTTCAGAGAACATCAGGGAAATGCTTGTAAAATGTGGATTAAGCATAACTTGTGAGATTATGTTGCCCCCTTCTGTTGAAACTCAGAACAGCAATTTTTGTCCATTTACTTAAAAATAATGTTATTTATATATGATTTTATTTATTTTTATATATATTTTTTTGTTGTTGTTATAATTTGCCTGTTAAGAATTATAAACAAAATTTAATCTTTCATCTTTCTCAGATATAATTCTACAGTAAGTTTTGTTTGTTTTCCTGTCACTGTGGGCTCCAGGGCACAGTAATGCATCGCAGAGTCTGTTACTTTAGCAGAGGATATCTCCAGATCCACATGGGTTTCTTTTCATTCACTTTTCCAGAAAATCGTGGATTTAGATCTACAATTTTAGACTTTTGTGAAACTTCAGGGGCTGAACCATGATATTGGCGATACCACTGTAGACTAACCACTGAGGAATAGCTACAGGACAGTGTTATATTGTCCCCCTCTGTCCCGAACATCTCAGTTTGGACTGGTGTGATGACATTGCCAAAACTCCTGCCTATAGGATTTAACCATATTACACTCCATTGTCATGAAGAAAAAACAGCACAATACATACAAGAAGAAAAAATAAAATTAAACATAATGGAAAACATGTAATATATGAATGAAAATATTGAATACTTACATGAAAAAATACAGAGCAAAACCAAAAAACAGAGCACCATTTTGCAGAATGATGTATTACAGTAGTTCCTCTGCTGAACAAACTGTTACTCAGACAGCAAACACTCACTGTCTAGCAGAGGAGGACTCCCATTAAAACAATGATCCTTTTGAATCCTTTACAACAAACTTTTCAAATTCTTTCTCAAACTGTAACAATTTCTGAACTGGAATTTACTAAAATAGTCTCACTTATAACCTTTGTTCCATACATCTCAGTGGACTGGTTAATATTTGACTTAAACATTTTGTAAATTAAATGTGAAATAAAATCTTTAATCTTTCAGAATTATGCAATAAAAAAACATCTTATAAAATGAACAACCATCATTTAAGAACCGCAAAAACTATTAAAAAAGAAGTGTCTAAGTACAAATTCTGTAATAAATCTGAATAATTAAGTGTAGGGTTAGTTCTGGCAGGTCACGTCAGTCAAGCTTGCATCAGCTGACTTCTACCTACACTGTAAATGATTTCTGTTGATTTCACAGCATTATACTGTTTTTCTCAACAGTTTCTTGCTGTATAACCTATGTACAGTATGTTACTGTAGATTTTGTTGCTTTCACAGTATTATTTTGTATTTTCAACAGTTATGTACTGTGCACACAGTTGACAGTATGTTACTGTAGATTTTCAATGCATTCTGGGAAATTATTAGTTACTGTAAATCTAAATACAGCAGTGCAAATTGACCGCGAAAAACACCACACACAATTCCACAAGTAAAATTGCTAGCCTACTAACGTTATCCTTACATAAAACATTTTCAGGACTGGGTGACCATTACAGTCTTACTTTCTGTCAGTGGGGGGTGCATGAGAGCGCATTTGAATGAGTTTTTCTGTTGTGTCAGTGCATCGCCAGTCTGCTTTGAGCGCGCTGAGGAGAGGTAAGCAGCTAGCGGTGCTCTTTCAATATAAAGTGTCAAAGTTTTCAGAAGTTGGATTGAGTACATAATGTTTAATTATATTCATGTTAAACCCTCCCTCTTCCAGAGAGCTCTATATGAGAGAGCAGATCAGTTTCATGTTCATAGTCCACAGTGTCATCACTACTGCAATAGTGAATAGCACCCTCTTGTGGTTACTTACAATCTCTGTCGTATAATATAAATCCACAGATCTCAACCTACAGCAGGGGTTTTCAAACTTTTTGTGTGTGTGGACCACTATTTGTAATCAATAATTTTTGCGGACCACCTCATAATACGCATAATAAAATGTCTACACACAGACCTAACGTTACCTGAATTAATCCGCACCTCTAAATAGGCTTACTACTGGTCATCACATCAGTACAACAGGCTTGTTAAAAGAAAGTTTACTGCACACAACGGCTGCCACATATTTAATTTATTTATTTACTCAAGCGCCCGAGGGCATAATCATGTTCATTTGAACAACAGGCTTATTTACATAGCAATGGAGTATCTATACAGTAATAAGAACACTTGGATATACAACATTTCAAAACCTTTGGCGATTTTAAGGGATTATTAATCTTCAGAGTTTTACAAGTCCTCAAAAAGTAGGCTTGAGTTTGTCCACTTACAGCACATCCGCAAAACATTTCAGAAACGCGAGATCAAGAAACTAACTAGAAATTAAAATAATAACAAGCCTTATTCATTCCATTTATAAACATTTCGTTTCATATAAACTGCCTATAAAGGCTATGCGCGTGATGTGATAATGAGAACATATTTGCCTCTGCCCTTTTCTCTTCAGAGAACCTGTTGCTATCCACCGATCCATGTTGTGGTTCTAACGGCACTGAACTTGAACGTCACGGCCGAGCGCCACTAGCCATCACACAATAACTTGACAATTTAATTTAAATGTTATATCAATATAGGCCTACATATTATTTTTACTTTTTAATGGGAATTTCCTTTATTTTATATTTTATTTTGCCTTTCCACGGACCACCTGCAGTACCCTCACGGACCACTAGTGGTCCGCGGACCACAGTTTGGGAATGGCCGGCCTAGATGGTGTCAAAACACTAAAGCCCCTCCTTCTGACCCCAAACACACATGTTTTAGGAGTTGGGGGTCCAGCTTTTGAAGACAGCCCCTAAATTATTAGCAGAACAAACTTTAGAAATTTACGGTGAACATTCTGATTTTATTTTTTATTATTTTTTATTTTATTATTTTATTTTATACCGAACTTACAGCAAACAAACACAACTCAAAGCCAAAACTTATATGCAAAATAGGATATCTAGTCTTACATTTTGAAACATAATATGACTAACCTCAGGAGACAGACACATTGGGCCCTATTTTAACGATCTGAAACGCAAGTGTCAAAGCGCAAAGCGCAAGTAACTTTGTGGGCGGGTCTCAGCGCTGTTGCTATTTTCCCGGCGGGATAAATGACTCTTGCGCCAGGCGCAAATCTAAAATGGGTTGGTCTGAAGTAGCTTCATTATTCATAGGTGTGGTTTGGGCGTAACGTGAAATAAACCAATCAGAGCGTCATCTCACATTCCCTTTAAGAGCAGATGCGCTTTTTCCATAGCGGATTGCTATTGTAACGGCGGATTTGCCAGGCGCGCGCCAGGAGCGGTACACAGCCAAGGAGAGCAACGCTCTCGTCACGGCCGTAAAAGAGAGAAGTTACATTGAAATGGAGAAACCCACCCAAATTAACTTCGGTTAATTTGGGTAAATGTGTAAGCTAGATGTATGCTTTTATAATAAATTGTTTATCTATCTATCTATCTATCTATCTATCTATCTATCTATCTATCTATCTATCTATCTATCTATCGTAATAATGTATGATTTGCAAAAATGAAAACTGCTGCTTCTGTGTAGATGAGAGAATCAAAGTGCGCGTTGTGCACACGCTACATTGATTATGGCCAAGCATGCGCCCTTAAAATAGCCTATGAATAACATGCGCAACGCGCCACTGACTTTAAACTATTTTTTCCTGGTTAGTGGCGCAATTGTTTTCTAAACCTGCAAAATAGCAAGAAGGAACGTTTGCGCCGGAACACGCCTCCTCTTTGCGCTGAACCGCCCCCGGGAGCGCAAGTGTATTTCTTAGTTAACCGACGTGCGTCTGTGGAGGGAAAAGTCCGCTTTGCGCGGGTGCAAAATAGGAATGATACATGCGTCGGTGTACAAAGTCACTTGCGCTGGGTGCAAGATAGGGCCCTATAGGTTTTAGTAGCATAATATTATGTTTCATACCTTTAGCTAATTGTGGGTTCAAACTTTAATACTAACCACAAGGATTGCATCTTCCAGAGTGATTACACTTTGCTGTGTTCACAGTATAAATGCTGCTTCATTAAATCTATTATTCTTTTGGTTTTGGCTACCGTATCAGTCGCAGGTGTTCCCACATACAGTAATGGTTATGGCTGATAATTCATCTTGGTTTGGCTAATACTTTGATGTTTTTGAGTTCAAAGTATGTGTGATTTTGTACAGCTTCTCTTAAACTTTGTATCACTGGGTCTTTCCAAAGAGCACAGTAATAGAGAGCTGAATCTTTCAGAGCAACTGCTTTGATAATCAGTTCAGTGGATGTTCTGGTTGTAGATGATTCAAAATAAGGATCTGGTATATCACTCTCGCCGTCTCTAGATCGCGCACCTTTCCACAGTAAATACTGTGGCTCACTGTTAGGAAACTGTCTATACCAATAAAGATCCACATTTTCACTGCTTGTTTCATATGAGCATCTTAATGTCACCCGGTCCATTTCATTTTTAATAATAACAGCTTCATCTGGTCCAATGTGATCACCAAGAGCAACTGGAAAGGAATTCAAAATTGTTATGTGAAAGCTTTGTGATAAATTCTGATTTATTAAGCTTTGAAATGATACATTAATGTTAAAAATTCATATATATTTTACAGGCTTTCAAATACCTGATGTAGCAATGAGAATTAGAACTAGCGATCTCCTCATCCTGAATGTACTGATCAGTTGTGTGCTTCTCTTCACAATCTCTTGAGGTGTTGATTTGTTTCTGTGTAGTCTCAAGTTGTTGATAGTATAACTTTGTTGATGTTGTTGAGAGTCGTGAAAAGTGCTGCCCTCTTGTGGTGTGTGTGCAGACTCTCTGGTCTCATGGTTTCTAACATCTAAACCTTTGAGCTTTGAGCAGGTTTTTGTATGGAGTTCATGGTGTTTCCTGCCACTGTGGGCTGCAGTGCACAGTAATACATTGCAGAATCCGCCACATCTGCAGGGAAGATTTCCAGATTCACTATCTTGTTTGCTTTATCAACTGAGGCTGTCAGCCGAGGATGAGGAGGTGTAGCGTTCTGCATTTGTCCCGACTCCATGATTAGAATCAGGAATTCCGGTGGGGTGTTGTGGAGGTGTTGTCGATACCACTGTAGGTTATTCATTGACAAGGTGTAATGGTATTTACAAGAAATAGTCACTTTTTCATTGACCTTTGTATGGACAGCCGGAGATGTTGGATTAATTGTGTCTTGTATACTGTCACCTGCATGGGAAGCATGTTGAATTAGCATTTGAAAGCAAATCAAGTCACATTTATTTGTAAAACTCTTTAGATAGTTTCAAAGCAGCTTTACAGAAATAAACAGCAAAATAACAGCATTGCAAAATTTTAATTACTTCAATTCAGCTATAAAGCAGCTCTACAGAAGGCAATAGTATCATTATTCAGCTCAATTTAATTCACTGTTGATTTAATTCAGTTCATTCATGTCAATGTTGCAAAGCCACTAAAGTTAGCATCAAATATGCACTGCTAATGTGGAAAGAAAGTAAATGCATGTAGATATAGAACAGAAATCTTACCAATAAATGCCATTAAAACTATTAACAAACAGAAAGACATTGTTTTAAACGATGGTTTCCTCACTGAGCTTTGCAGAACTGCCATAACAGAATCCTTCAGACAACTGAAGCTCCCAGTCAGTGCTGTCAACAACCAATCACAGTGCAGTGATGTCACTGGCAGGGTGTCACCAGATGCTAGACTCTCCATAGGGCTGTTACAAACTCTTAAATTGATGTTCTTGTCATTTCCAGTGGTCTAAAATAAATGTTCAGTTCAATTCATATTCATTTTGTATAGCGCTTTTCACAATACATATAGTTTCAAAGCAGCTTTACAGAAAATGCATGTGTCTAGAGTGATCTGTTATCAGAGGTTATTGTGTCAAAGTACATACAAATCACGCTGTTAGCTAACAATGAATTAATTTATGGCAGAAACAATGAGCTCATTTAAGTCATTATTACAAGTTGTGAAAATAATGATTATATAGAAATTTAGCACTGGTGATTCAGAGTTTGCATCATATAGTCCTCACAGGAGTTAAAGTCATCTCTTCACAGGTGTTAGGGCAATTCATTTAAAATAGGGCATTATGTAAATTAATGTAGCAAAACAAAACATCACAATCAGACGATGAAAGATTTCAAATTGGTGTTGCGTTACTGGCCTCTGTCTGACATTTTAGGCTATATCACATTGGTAGGACAGAAGACTGAAGCTTTAATCTGTGGAAAAGTCTATTTTATTTTCATCAATTATGTGTAATTATGCTGATCCAGAACATTTTAAGATTTATTATACATATTATCTTAAGATATTGTGTTGATTTAAAAAAATAAATTAATATTATTTATATAAAATGATATATTGGATGTATTATTTGTTATTGTATGATGCATTGTTTTATTAAACCATTTTAAGTATAAAAAGTGTATATATCATTTTATAAATACTGTTTATATATATATATATATATATATATATATATATATACTGTATATATATATTTATCAGCAGTGTTTTATCATACACTTTTGAAAATGAAGGTTCTTTTTTGGCATTGATGGTCTCATTAAGAACCTTAAACATTCATGTAAACTTTCCATTGCACAAAACGTACTTTACAGTAAAAAAAAAAAAAAAGCTTCATCAGATTATTAAAAATGTCTTCGCTCAAAGGAACTTCGCTCACTTTCGCTCAGTTCGCAAA
Source organism: Leuciscus leuciscus (assembly GCF_965113295.1). NCBI lineage: Eukaryota > Metazoa > Chordata > Actinopteri > Cypriniformes > Leuciscidae > Leuciscus > Leuciscus leuciscus. Next base: position 32,256,239 of record NC_138730.1, read on the forward strand.
ATAAATTCTTCTTTTAAGAACTGTTCAGTGAAAGGTTCTTTGGGAAACCAAAAATGGTTCTTCAATGGCATCACTGCAAAGAAAGAAAAAAAATTTTGGAACCTTTATTTTTTAAGAGTGTATACAGACAATGAGAGTGGCAACAAACTGAAATAGGTGGGCTGTGAAGTTCAGGTTTATGTTAGAAAACTCAATATCCTGCTTTCACAGTGGGCCTGCTTTCAGACAGATGAAGGTTCTGGACAGTCAGTGTAGTTCTTCTTGCTGCAGAATCCAGCAAGGACTGAAAATCGCTTGTAGGGGAAGTCTTTGGAATTACTTCCATTTCCAAGATTGTGTCTTACTAATATATATTCTGGAGGTAAATGCTTAGTTTGCCTGTACCACAGCAAAGCAGGCATTGTGTCTGTTGTATTATATTCACACTTCAGGGTTACAGTCTCTCCAATGCAAGCTGAAGTTGTTGTTGTTGGTTGACGTACAGTATGTTGTCCTCGGCATTCTGTGGAGAGCACATACTGTAACATTATTTAACTCATACTGCCTCTCACAACACATTCTCAAACAGCATTTTCCTAAAAGAATGAAATTAATAAAAACGTGCTACATCACCTAGACAGAATATAACAATAAGGATATCCCTCAGCCAAGTTCTCATGATTGACCAAAAACAATCTGCTAAATAACTAAAACAATAGCTAAACGTAGACCTGACACCCGCTCTCACAGTCTGTTCAGCCTCTGAACTATCAGGGTTGAGTATCCTTTCACACAACATAACCGACTTTCATTGTAGATCAAAACTCTGGGTGCTCCCTGCTGGTAAAATATAAAAATGCAGAATCATTCTCATGATCATTTCATTAACTTTTCTCTAAATCAGACTCAGGACCAAAGAGAAAGCTTAGAAAGACAAAAAAGTTTAAACATATTTAAACATAAGTAAAAACATATTCATTTCAGAAACCAAGAAATGATGTTCACAGTGACAATCACAGTTACATTGAAGTGCTGAAATATGTTTTTATGCATATCAAACTGTTTCTTGCTTTTGATTTCTTTCATTCAATGTTCAGTGTTTTCATATAAAACATGTTTGTGTAGTCTTTAAAAGAATAAATATCATCACAAATAATATTTGGTGGCCTTCCACCAAAATGGAGAACAGAAATGAATACATGCAATATCTAAAATATATATTTTTTTGCCACTTTGATGACAGTGATATTTCACATTTGCACTGTTTGATATGATATCATAAAGCCTCAAAAACATATTTCACAAGTTTTTCCGCCCAATGTCGTGAGCCTAATGAACCACTAGATGGCAGATTAATCTTAACATTTATGAACTTTATGATATTGTCTCTTTTTCATAATGATAGTCTTTATATTTTCTACTGTACATATTGTTAGGGCTATTACACTGTTACATTGTTTGAGTGATACGATATCTTAAGTGGTTGAAGGAGGATTATATGATAGGAGTTGAACATGTTTGTTTTTCAGAGCATTGAAAGCATTTGTTTTCGGACAATGATGAACATTATTAGCAATTGTTTGGCTTGGAGAAACTGAAATCAGAATATTATCTACAGTTGAGCATAAAATCTTTGCCTTTTTGCAATGTCCTCAAATTAGAATGAAAGGAACTGTTTGTTATGGGTCTATATATTTTCTACTATGCTTAGGCAGGTTTTTGTGGCGTGTTCTAGTGTTTCCTGTCACTGTGGGCTCCAGAGCACAGTAATACAGTGCAGAGTCTGATACTTCAGCAGAGGAGATCTCCAGATCCACACGGTTTTTCTTTTCATTTAGTCTCACCGAAAACCGAGAATCCAGATTCTCTGCACTCTGGACCCGTCCAGAGGTTTGCAGAATTACTAAAATATATTCAGGAGCTGATTTGGGATACTGGCGGTACCAATGCAAACTTATTGCTGTTGAGTAGCTACAGGACAAAACGATAATGTCACCCTCCTCATGAAAGACCTCAGTTTGGTCTGATGTAATGAGACTCTCAAACCTTCCACCTGAAAATGATGATAAAAAGAATTAGAAAAATATTGCACTCTGAACTATAAAACACATTTTGGTTTTATTCGGCAAAAGTCTGACATCATTTACATTGTAATTATATTCAAATATGGTATATTATTAAGACAAACAAATAAAGTTGACTAAGCAATACTGAGTTATACTCACTCCCAACAGCACAGAGCAGGATAATTGTGATGAGCAGCATTATGCTGAAATGGCACGTCTGTGATGGCACTTGAGATCTTAAAGCAGCTTGAAGCTCCTCCCCCTAACTAAGAGTGAATAATGAGCATGATAAACTCTCATGCTGTTAGGTTTTTGTACAGTAATGTTTGATTTCCTGTCACTGTGGTCTGCAGAGCACAGAAATACAGTGCTGAGTCTTGTACTGTGGAAGAGGGGATTTCCAAATCTACACGATTTTTCTCCACGTTCAGTTTTCCTGACAGGCGCTCGTCTGAACTCTGTATTACTTTTCCAGAGCTTTGAAGGATGAGCATGAGGAAATGAGGAGCTGAACTGTGATGCTGTCGATACCAAAGGAGACTGTATGCTGAGGAATACCTACAGGATAGTGTTATGTTCTCGGTCTCATTTGCATGCACTTCTGTGTGTTCTGAGGTAATGGTATCTGCAAGAGTGACATCTTAAAGATAAAAATAAAAGGAGAAATATGTTGATTTCCACAGCTCAGTTGGCATTTAAAGAAGCATATTTTCAGTAATACAGTTACACAAACTGGGTAAAGAAAAAAGATATTTACCTGCTACGGTTAAGATCCAAATGACTATGTACAGCAACATTGTGAGCCTAAGCAGAGCAAAATAAAATAACAAGACAAGTGACAAATCTGAAGTCTCCTCTGGAAGCTCTGCCTCCTTCCTTAGTATGACATTTGTGCAATCTTATGTTGGTAGAAGTATTTCTCTACTTTTTATTTTTATAAGCAAGCCATAGACCTGTAGCGATTATTGATTAATTGTCGAATGGCAGTTATTCGATCTAATAGCAATTATTTTAGATAAATGCAATAATTGTGCAGTTAAAATTTCAATAACATTTTTCCAAAGAATATAAAACGCTGTTGTAATGTACAGTAAGTTTGTCAAAGGTATTAATTTCCTGCAAAATTATTTTTTGTGGGTTTAATCAACTGCATTATTATATTATATTATATTATATTATATTATATTATATTATATTATACATTTTCACAGCATTAAAGTAAATCATGTAGGCCTATTTTATTATAATTTTTGTATTATATACTATTCCAAGTCATAAAATGACTTATTTTACACTGTAAATGAAAAAAATAAAAAAATAGAATTAATGTGCAATTATTTGTATGACAATTAATAATCAACTCAAAATTCATGATCATCAGGCCTAAAGGTTTATACAGTAAATTTGTAATCTTCCATTTTCCAGGTGTGACCACATCTCTTGCTGCTCAGACTATTTACTGTAGGGAAGAAAACTATTTTGTGGTTTGAAAGACCACATTGTACATGAGTAGTACAGCCTGATAAATACATTTCACCACAGTGTTCTTCAAGCACACAGGAGTAGGAAGCAGTGTCCTTAGATTGTTAATGATGAGAAAAGTGGATGTCTTGAAGTTGCAGAATCATAGTGAGGATCTATGCTTTGAAAGTCTGTCTCTGATCGTGCACCCTTCTGCAGTAAAAACTCAGGTGCCTGTCTTGGGATCAGCCTACCCTAAAAGAGCAAAACATGAGAGCTGCTTGATACATAAAAGCATGTGAGAGTCGCAGATTCCCCCTCTCTGCCAGTGACAGTTTTGGTCTTTGGTGCAATATGAGCACAGAAAGTGATTTCTGCAAAAAACATCAATGGACATTTAACTAAGAAAATGCTAAACTGTTTGTTAGATGTTGAAGTACTAGTGTTTTTGTACCTGCCAGCAATGTGATACAGAAGAGAAGTGATGTAGACATCTCCAAATTGTACAGTAATTATACCCTTGAGCAGCGAATCCTTTGATTGTTCTGTCAGCTTCTTATAAATGCAAGAGCATTATTGTTAGTGTTTGATTGGCTCATCCCATCATGAAGTATGTTACCACATCACAATGCAGAATTGATGCAGCATCATTATCCAAACACAAAAACAGTAGGTGGCGACAAGTGACTGGAATTTTCTTTGATAGAGTCAAGTCATTTCACCTTTATTATATAGTGTTTTTTACAAAGCAGCTTGTTTCAAAGCAGCTTTACAGATAACAGAAAAATAATGCAGCAAAGTTTGTTTCCAGAAGAAAATAGCGTCACAGTCCAGCTTAATTAAGTTAAGTGCATGTTTCATTTTTGTTATAAAAAGTTATTAATTTAGTTCATTTATATATATAGCCGCTCTGGAAAAAAACGTGATGCCATCGTCCAGCTCAGTTCAGTTCTCATCAATGGTGTCAATGCAGGCAGATCAATAATATTGGTGAATATTAAATTAAATGTCCCCAACTAAGCAAGCCAAAAGCCAATGGCGACAAAGGTGACAAAGGCGACAGTGGCTGAGGAACCATAACTCCATCAGGTGACAAATGGAGAGAAAAGCCTTGGGAGAAACCAGACTCAGTCGAGGGCTCAGCAACGAACGAACAGTGTATGATTATGATTCAGGCAGCATTATAGGTCAGAAGTCAGACTGGATGGAACATTCAAAATATTATCCAGTTCCAGTTAGTCATTAATTGATTCATTTAACTGATTCACCCAGAACTCTGATTCATTCAAGAAGAAATGAGTGATCCACTGAATCATTCACTCAATCGATTCGTTCAAACAAAGTTTGTTTTCTTGGAGATGCCGCAGAAGAAACTTCTGTGGCTTCGTTCGGAACTATTTGCGTTGACGGAGCAAAAACAAAGTTCTGGCAATGTTTCTAAAATGTAAGTTACTCAGTATTTACATGTTGTTAATAATATTCAGAACCATGCTGACAATATAAAGCTCACTAAGTTATCGCTAATATTACCTGATGTAAACATTTCACCCTGTAGGCCACATGCAACTCTTCGTTTATTTCCAGCAGGTGTTACCATATCCTGCAATTTGGCTCTGTGGTTTATAAAGAAAAAATGTTGGTTTTATATTCATTTGATAACTTATTGTTCAAAGCAAGTTTTCTGAGTGAGTTTTTGTAAAGCCTCCCAGGCATTTTGTAACACTGGGCTGTTACTCTTAGAGCACAGTAATACAGAGCTGAATCTGACAATGTTACAGTTGTAATGGTCAGTGAGGTGGATGTCTGGGATGTAGTTGATCCAAATCGACGGTCTGGTATATTCTCATATGTCTCTGATCGTCCGCCTTTCACCAGCACAAATTGTGGCTGTGTGTTAGAAAACTGTCTGTACCAATAAAGGAGAACATAGCTGCTGCTTGAATCGTATGTACACTCCAGTGTCACTGAATCTCCTTCTGTACTGATAACACTGGTCCTCTGGCCACTGGGTCCAATCCGATCCTGACAGATAACACCTGAAAGGAAGTTGTTTTAATAAGATACATTTGTTTAAATTAAGATATTTATAAATATATAGATATTTAAAGATCTGAATAAGCATGCAAATTATGTATTGGAATTGTGGATTGTACCTGATACTATAAGGAGAATCACCAGATATTTTTCTTTTTGTTGGCTGGCCATTTGGACTCTTTCCATGATCACATCAGATGAGTCTTAATGTTTCTTGAGATGTTGATCTTTAAATGTCTTGGGGTGAATGCAAAAGCAGGAAGTACAAATGATGTCAGCTGTTTGTCTCATGATTCATCTGCACTTCTCTAAGACTTGTAGGTTCCACAAAGAACCAAAAAAAATCAAATATTTAAATGTGTTAACTGTTCCTACGATTTCCAGCAGGTGGCGAGCTAATATCATACAAGTCCTATACTTCTGAGCATAATTTGTACTTTTGTACATAAAAGCCTATTACTAAAATTTTTAGTAGTTGTTGAGTTATGTATTTTAGTAGTGTTCTTGTGATTCAGTTTTTTGCATGAAAACTATTTTATTACTATAAAAAAAAAACGATTTGATCGATTTATTGATTGCTTCTAAAAACATGTATATAATGTATGGACAAGGTTTTATTTTATTTTTATTTTTTTATTTGCAGATATTTTATGAAGACATGCAATGCATTGTACATTCACCTACACAGTGTTGCTGTTGAGAGGGTTTTTGTACAGTGTTCTTGTGTTTCCTGTCACTGTGGGCTCCATGGCACAGTAATACATTGCAGAGTCTGTCACTTTAGCAGTGGAGATCTCCAGATGCACATGGGTTTTCTTTTCATTCACTTTTCCAGAGAACCGAGGATCTCGGTCCACAATTTCTGACTTTTGTGAAACTTTTCCTGTGGACTGTATAATGACCAGAAGAAAATCTGGAGCTGATCCGGGATATTGTCGATACCACTGTAGTGTTGATGCTGAGGAGTAGTTACAGGACAGAGTAACATTTTCTCCCTCTTTTTCATAAACTTCAGTCTGGACTGGCGTGATATTTGAAAAACTGCCACCTTCAAAATCAAGAATCAAAATTCATGGAAATATAATGTATATAAAAACAAACAACATACTCATTAATAACAAGAAAAGTAATAGAAGAGACAAACAAATATTATGTCTGCAATGGAATACTTACATATAAGAGAACAAATCAGACCAGTTAAGAAGAGTAACATGTTGATGATAAGAAGGATGAAGTTCTAGTTTAGCACAAACTGTTGTTCAGCTAAACTTTACATTCTGTCCTTGTCAAACAGAGCAAGCTCCTCCCCTTAAAGCTGCAATTGAAACGGCATTGAAAAACAGACTGAGCGGAAGTATAGAGTGGAGTCAACATGAACACACAGGTTAGAAGTTTTGTTGTGGTGCTGATCAGAATGGCTGTCTGAAGTAAAACACAAGTTAAAGCTTATGACACTCACTCCTTAAGAGACTCTTTCATGTCCAGTTGTCTGATAGTGTTTAAAATGCAGTAATATTCTGATATTGTCTTGATAGTGATGTGGTGTGTGACCTTGTTGGAGGTTTTGTACTGTGTAGTTTGTTTTCCTGTCACTGTGGACTTCATGGCACAGTAGTGCAATGCTGAATCCGTCACTAGTTGAGGAGATCTTCAGATCCAGGAATTGAGGATCTACACTAACAAATTCTGATGTTTGTGTAACTTTCCCAGTAGCATGTAGAGTAAAAAAATATATACTTTGGAGCTTGTCCGGGATAATGGCAATACCACTATAGAGTAAAGAGTGATTACAAGACCAGACCTCTAGATGGAAAATCTAATTTTGGATTGGAGTGATGATGACATTCCCAAAAGTGTCACCTGCAAGAGTCAAAATTCATACAACATCATGCAATCATTTATTGAAAATAACACTTATGATGTTAGTTTAAAGTTGTAATGACAATATTTCAGTATTTAATCCATAAAATGTACACACAAAGCAAAGTAAAATGTGCAAGCAGACAATCATTTTGCACAATGATACATTCAGCACAAACTGCTGTTCATCTTATCATTCATTCCTTGTCAAGTAAAGGAGATTGTCTCAAATGAACTCCTCCCCTTAAAGCTGCAGTCCATACAGCTTTGAATCCATAATCATAATAATAATCAAATAGCATTAGATACCTAGATGTGCCAGATATGAACAATAGGTCAGGAGTTTTACTGTAGTACCACTGTTAGCCTGTGTTTGCTGCAGAAGGTATTAGAGAAACATGGAAACATTTGTTGTTCTCTATTTTGGTCTCTTTATTTTAGTCAGTGTATGCCTAACTGATGATGATAGCATTAAAAAACTGAAATACACAGTTTAATTGTAATATATCTATATTTATGCTTGGGCAAATAAGGTTTATTGGGATTTTAGCAGGGAACATTTATTCTCAGAGTCTCTTTTGTGGAAAGGATTACTATGGAATGACAAAAACAATGAATTAAAATCTTTCTTTATAGTTTCCTCCTAGCACAAGTTTTTCTTCCAACAGCCACAGGTGTCACAATATTGTGTTGTGGTTTACACAAGATAAAGTTGTGGTTTAATTCTTATTTGAATCAAGGCAAAAAATGCATGTGAGTTTTTGTAAAGCCTCTAAGGCATTTATATCACTGGGCTGCTACTCTTAGAGCACAGTAATAGAGAGCAGAATCTGACAGAGTTACACTGTTAATAATGAGTTCAGTGGATGATTGTGATGTAGTCGACTGAAACCGTTGACGGTCTGGTATATTCTCAGAACCGCTCCATGACTGGGCACCTTTCCACAGTAAAAATTCAGGTTTTCCATTAGGATACTGTCTATACCAGTAGAGATAGATGTAACTGCTGCTTGCATCATACGAGCAGCTCAGTGTCACAGACTCTCCTTCTCTTCTGTTTATATTAGTTTCCTTGTCTTTTGGTTCAATGCTGTCCGACAGAAACCCTGCAAGAGAATTAGACAGATTTCATGACAGGTCAGAAGGCTTGTCTACTTATCCAAACATTTACATTTATAAATGATATTACAATACCAAAAATGGTTTCTTCAACAAAATATATAGAATACATTTTTTAAACGTACATTATATTTGAGTCTGTTTAGATTAAAAGTTTTATACCTGGCACAGATATAAGAATCATCAAAAAACATCTCTCCATGTTGAGAAGATTTAGCAACTAGCTTTATAAACTAAAGCTAAACAGTAAATGTATGATTGTAGTAGTGTATTGTGAAGCTGTCATGTGGGTGTGGTTTAGTTAGACCTCCTTCTCTGTCTTTCCTTATGTCTTTCCCTCAGTGTATGAAGAGCTCAAAAACTAACTATGCTTTTTTGTTGAATAAGTATTTTTCTCCACTAATTCAGTTTAATCAGCAAGTGTGACTTGATTATGTTCATTATCTTACTATAAGGATCATTCAAAGCTAAACAAAATAGAGGCTATTTAGTGGAGTTAGAGTATTTCATATTTGAAAGTGGGGTTTGTGCTTGTAGCATTATTGCAGTCTAGAGTCACATTTTGTTATGGTGTGTTGATTAATATCTATATAATGATTGATCAAGTGCAATGAGGGAGGAAAAACTAAATCTTTAGGCCTAGGCCTATACCCATACCTTTAAATCGGTCACAAAATGATTCAGTTCAGTAAATTTCACAATCCTATGTGAAACGTTTATATTTTACCCAGGTAATTATATTATGCATTGAGGACATGAAGCTTGTTTAGACAATTAGGATTTTTATCATTGTGGCATTTTGTATCATTGTACATGTGTATTTATTTTCATGACAGTTAAGCACAGTTTCACCAAATTCAAGATGTATTCAGAGGGCAAAGCGACCGTCTTCTGTTGTTCCTTGCACATGTGAATTCATTACAGATACAGTTGGGTATCCTCTCTGAAATGTTTTAATGTACACAGCACCCCCCAGTGGTGATGTAACAAATATTTATTCACTCATTGACAATGTCCCCAAGTCTAACAAGGATGAAACATTTGTGAGTCTGGAAAAGATAATGGATGGTAAATGTGATGGATGATTATTTATTTATATATTTTTTAAACATGCGAGACATCTGAGAATATAGTTTATTCCATCAATGTTCATTGAAATGCTCTAATACAATAATTTGAATCTATCAGTGCATGTACAAAGTTACAGAAATACTAACCAGCCAGAACATTTCAATATTTATATGAATTTGAATGTAACATCAGAATCAAACTTATCTGTAAGACTAACATCATCAGGTTTTTGTATGGTGTGTCGAGTGTTTCCTGTCACTGTGGGCTGCAGGGCACAGTAATACACAGCAGAGTCTGTCACTTTAGCAGAGGAGATCTCCAGATCCACACTGCTGGCTTCTTTTCTGTGATTAATGGATATTCCAGAAACTGGAGGCACAGCTTCAGTCTTTGTTCCATAGTAGTCCAGTATGAGGAATTGTGGTGGTGAACCTGCGTATTGTCGATACCAGTGAAGACTATCAACAGAACCGCTGTAGTTACAAGAGAGTTTCACACTCTCAGTCTCAGTGGCAAATCTTGATTCACTGTATGGAGTGATGGCATCTTTAGCTCTGTTACCTGCAACAAAAACCTATTTCAGCATGTTTAAAATGAGATATTGTGATATAATGATACCTGTAAGATTTTACCTTGAGTTAAAGTCAGCAATATAAGTACACAAGTGAACATGATGAACAGGTTCCTGCTTCCCTCAGTGATCTGTGATGATCACTGAACTAGTCTGTGTTTTACAGGCCTGTGTTAAGCTCCGCCTTCTGCTATAACCCTCTTATAAAACACATAAATTAACATATATTATAAAGGATAAATACCTTAATTATCTTGCACTTGTTATTTTTCAAGTTGATCTGTTGATGTAATTTCTCAAATGTTTAATGTACTTAAACTGGGATATGATGTGTGCTGTTTTTGCACAGTAATATTCAGTTCTACCAGAAAGACCTGGGAGAATAAATACTGTAACAATTATACATTTATTAACAGCCCAGCAAGCAATATTATGATATAAAGTTCTTTGGCGTAGGCCCCGTCTGTAGCTTGCTATCAGAGGGTCCGGACTCTGCATTTCCTGCCTGAAGACGAAGGCCGACCCCCTGTGAGGTATGGGAAGGGACCATCCTGGTGGTGGTAGGGAGGATGGAGGGGAAGGAAGGAACCATCTTGGTGGTGGTGGGGAGGATGGAGGTGAATGAAAGTGTCAGCATCTGCGAACTCAGACATGATTAAGTACAGATCTTTTATACTACAAGTATTAGAACATGATTGGATAGATGAGAAGGTAATAAGTGACCTAACAATTGAGTCTTCCCGGCAGAACTTGTGCTAAAGCTTTCATTTTCCTTGTCACTGTGAGCACCAGGGCACAATATTACATCGCAGAGTCTGTTACTTTATAGCAGAGGAGATCTCCAGATACACATGGGTTTTCTTTTCATTCAGTTTTCCAGAGAATCTGGGATCTAGATCTACAATTTTGGACTTTTGAGAAACCTTCACTGTAGCATGAAATATGACTAAAAGGTATATTCAGGAGCTGAGTTGGGATACTGGCGTATCACTGTAGACCGCAGAGGAGACAGAGTTATATGTCAGGACAGAGTTATATTGTCCCCCTCTGTGCCAGACATCTCAGTTTGGACTGGTGTGATGACATTCCCAAAACTCAAACCTGCAGGAAGATAGTTTAAAATGTAAATTAACATTTCTCATGCCACAACAGAACAGCAAACAAGAAATATGACAAAGCCTGACACTTTGGAATAGACTATACTTACATGTTAGAGAACAAAGCCAAAACAAAATGCATTATGTATGATGTTTTAGTTCAGTTCATCTTCAGGACAGTGTTAAGTAAATATTCATTCATTGTCTAGCAGAGGATGTCTTCAGCTGTAGCACCTCCTCTTAAACAGTCTTCACATTCAAATAATCTGCTGCAAGAGTGATATTTTATTATTGTTCTTTAAGTTTAGCAGTGACACTAGAAACATGTTTAAATTGCTTATACATTAATTCACTTTGACAGGGAAAGTCAAATGAAGGAGCAGTTTATCATTTATGAAACACCAGCAAGAACACGAAATGACAGTCACTTTTTATATCAATAATTACCCTATGAAATACTTTTATCTCCGTTAAATTTGAAAAGTGTTACCATATCCTGCTATTCACAAAGCCTTTGTGGCTAATGTAAAGAACAGCTGTGGTTTTATTTGTAGATTATTAGATACTGTTCAACTTTAAAACAATAATTGTGTGTGATTTCATGTAAGTTTTTGTAAAGCCTCTCAGTCACTTTGTATTACTGGGGCACTACATGAAATGTGCAGTAATAAATAATAATAATGTAATGCTAAGTCATATTTGTCAAGCTGATTGTGATGTACAAACGTTATTCAGGAAGGTTCTAGTAGAATATGTATTATGTTTCTTTTATTTTGATCTCTTTTCATTTTGATCTAGGCTAATTTGCCTTTATAACTTGAACTAAATTTTCTTCCGTAACCACACACAGGTGTTTTCAAAAGTGTAATTATATTGTGTGAATTCTAGATTGTGGGTTTGATGTGGCTTGAGATCAAGTGAAAAATGATTTTCAGTTTTTGTACAGCTTCACATAGACTTTGTATCACTGGGCTCCAGAGCACAGTAATAGAGAGCTGAATCTGACAGTGTTACACTATTAATAATGAGCTCAGTGGAGGTTTGGGATGTAGTCGCCTGAAAGTGATCATCTGGTATATTCTCACTATTGCTCAATGATCGAGCACCTTTCCGCAGTAAATACTGAGGTTCTCTGTTCTGAAACTGTCTGTACCAGAAAAGCATAACATTACTGCTGCTTGTATCATATGAGCAGCTCAGTGTCACAGACTCTCCTTCTCTTCTGAGAATATTATCATTGTCTTTTGATTCAATGCTGTCAGCAAATATACCTGCAAGAGAATTAATTATATTGAACAATCCCATCCTTTCTGTTGTTACAGTAACAGTGCTATAAATGAACAACATTAAATTGAACAATGATGTCAGCATTATCTATTAAATAATGTGCATAATTAACACTTTGAATCCTCAATATATTTTAGTCTATTGCTGATATATAAGTGCACTTTACCTGGTACTGTTACAAGAATCAGTAGGATACATCTCTCCATGGCCCTGTTAGTATATGCTTTATGATTTTAAATTGAAAGGTAAATGTATGAATGTAACAGAGTCATTTGTGCAGCTATATTGTCTGTAAATGTGGGTGTGGTTTGGGTTTCTGATATTTAAACCACCTTCTGTCTTGCCACATTAAAACTGAGATTGTCAGTTAATAGGATTGTTTTCTTGATCTATTGTACTTGATCTATAATATACAGCTCAGAGTTAATGTCTTGTTGTGTGTTTGATATCTTTGATGATTTTGTCCTCAATATTCTGTGTGTAGGTAAATATACCATGAGCATTTTGAAAGGAAATTGTCATTCATTCGCATCTTTTTTGTTCTAACTTCACCCTCTAGTGGCAGATGACACACATGTATTACAAAACAGATGCATTCATAATGGAGACAAAAATGGCTTAATTGCTTCAAACAAACAGTGGACAGGAATTTATGATAACCTTTGTTGTCACAAAACAGAAATGTTTTCCCAGGTTTACACTATATTGCCTTTCATGGGAAAACAATTCATTTCAAGAAGACAGTGAAAGAAAAGCATGACATTTTGTTTCAGAATAAAGTGACTACTGACTAGCAAATTTTAAATTCATCTGATCTAATCATTTCATTTTAAAATTCATAAACATTACCAATGGGTTTAATCAACATTGTGCATCTGTATTTTTGAATACAAAGCTCACAGTCAATTAATAATCAAATAGTTATTCAATAGCTCGTATATTCTAGATGCCTTCACATATATCATGGCTAGACATCATTGCAAATTTGTGCTTTAAGTTTTTCAGGTTTTTGTATGGTGTGTCGAGTGTTTCCTGTGACTGTGGGCCTCAGAGCACAGTAATACAGAGCAGAGTCTGTCACTTTAGCAGAGGAGATCTCCAGATCCACACTGCTGGCTTCTTGTCTGTGATTAATGGATATTCCAGAAACTGGAGGCACAGCTTCAGTCTTTGTTCCATAGTAGTCCAGTATGAGGAATTGTGGTGGTGAACCTGCGTATTGTCGATACCAGTGAAGACTATCAACAGAACCGCTGTAGTTACAAGAGAGTTTCACACTCTCAGTCTCAGTGGCAAATGTTGATTCACTGTATGGAGTGATGGCATCTTTAGCTCTGTTACCTGCAACAAAAACCTATTTCAGCATGTTTAAAATGAGATATTGTGATATAATGATACTTGTAAGATTTTACCTTGAGTTAAAGTCAGCAATATAAGTATACAAGTGAACATGATGAACAGGTTTCTGCTTCCCTCAATGATCTGTGATGATCACTGAACTAGTCTGTGTTTTACAGGCCTGTGTTAAGCTCCGCCTCTTGGCATATAATTACATTTTTTAAACCCAAAAATCACTTGAGGAATGGAGAAATTAACCAAAATCTCCATGCAAGTGTTGTAGATTTTGTGTTTAATATGTTCTTTCAGTTTTTTTTTTTTTTCTCTTGCTGTTGCACCAGAACAACTCTTCGACAGAGATTGGCATATTTGGTTTAATTAGATGGCCAAAAGTTATTGATGAAATTAGAACTTGAAATGAGTGAATTGCTAATGGCTTTTATTTTACTAGTCCACCAGATGGCAATCTAATCTCACTGAGGGAAGACCACTGCTACTGTTACCATTCTCACTTATGTTAATTAGGTTAAATTATTTTGTAGTTAGGTAGCCCATATGTGGCTTAATAGCTACATTTAAAAATGTGTATTTGTAAATATCACCTAACCCATCTGCAAATACGGCATGTGATTAACCAAACAAAACTGATGTATATTAGAAACATTTGATTGAATTTATTTTTAGTTTTCACTGGAAGCGGAAAGCAGTGGAGAAAGTGTCTGACCCCCAGTGGAAGGCATAATAAATAGGTGTTTTGAACTACATTCACAAGAGACTGGAAATGTGTATTGGATCAAACCAAACTGGACTGGAGCGCACATGGATGAATTGGATTGACAAGTAAACTACCTATATTTTGTCAGTTGAAGATGAAATGCTGTTCCTCTCTAGTTTAATGGTTGCTCTATAAGCTACAGTATAAATATGTTCCTATGGTTAACATTTTTTCCCAATATTTCTGCCGGTTGACTGTGATGCGTTGGCAGTGGTTTACCCCTCTATAGGGAGGGTTTTTGTTGAGTGTAGTTTGTTTTCCTGTCACTGTGGGCTCCATGGCACAGTAGTACATCGCAGAGTCTGTTACTTTGGCAGAAGAGATTTCGAGATACGTATGGGGTTTCTCCTTATTTAGTTTTGCTGAGAATCGAGATCAAAAACTTTAGACTTATGTAAAACTTTCCCAGTAGCATGCAGAATGACGAAAAGAAATTCAGGAGCTGATCTGGGATATTGGCGATACCAATATAGACTCACTGCAGAGGAGTAGTTGCACGACAGGGATATCATTTCATTTTCTGTTCTATATACTTCAGTTTGAACCGGCGTGATGACATTCCCCAAAATATCACCTGTAGAAAGAAAAAAACAAATTAGCTTGTTTAAAAATGAACATATTAATCTTAAAAGTGAAAAAAGGACAAACAAGCAATAAACAAAAATCCTGACAGACTAGAACAGAATACATACTTGCAAGGGAAAAGAGCACAATAAAAACAAAGAGTATCATTTTTCAGGACGAAATACGAGTTAATCTGAAACACCTGTTACTGAAGAAAGCATTAACATCTCTAGTTAGTCCCTCCCCTTAAAGCTGTAGCTCACAAACTGCCAAATATGGAAACCCATTTTTAAATAAAAACAGTTTATTTTCTTATTTTAAACTCCCTGTGAAATGCACTTCCATAGTTGTACAGTAGATGCCACTAAATAAATACTTTTATTGCCACTATACAGTTTTGTTATTAATTGCTTTAAGTTCACAACAACTAAGTTGAGGAAGCCTGAAGAGGTGGACCTAACCAATAAAAGTTGTAAAAGTTTCCTTCTTCTTCTTGTTCAGCAGGTGTGACCACATCCTGTTGTGTTGTGGTTTAAGACACAGAGATGTGGTGGATGACACGAATTGTGTGTGTTTTTGTAAAGCGTCTGTGGACTTTGTATCACTGGGCTCCTACTCTTAAGAGCACAGTAATAGAGAGCTGAATCTGACAGATTCACATTGTTAATAGTGAGTGAAGTGGATGTAGGAGATATAGTTAACTTATAACGACTGTCCGATACATCCCCTTCATCGGACGAGCGAGCACCTTTAAACAGCAAATACTGAGGTTCTCCATTAGGATTCTGTCTGTACCAGTACAGGTAAACATTATTTCTGCTATATGTGCAGCTCAGTGTCACAGACTCTCCTTCTCTCCTGGTTTTATTTGTACCTTCTTCTTTTGGCACAATGCTGTCAGCAAATACACCTACAAGAAAATGTGTGCTTTAGAACGATAATAAAAATAAAATAAAAAACCTGAAAAATACTTAAATACTAAAAAATACTAATTAAATCATTTATATTCACTGTCATTCAAAAGTCTGGGTCAGCATGATTTTTTTATGTTTTTGAAAGAAGTCTCTTATGCTCACCAAGGGTTCATTTATTTAATCAATAATACAGTAAAACAATAATATTGTGAAATATAATAATAGTTTAAAATAGATTAAAATTACTATTTATTTTTGCAGCCATTATTCCAGTCTTCAGTGATCATTCAGAAATAATTGTAATATGCTGATGTTTGTGCTCAAGAAAAGCTTGTATTTGAAATAGAAATATTTTGTAACTTCAGAAATGTCTTTACTTCAATTTCATGTATCTTTCCTGAATAAAAGTATTATTTTCTTTGAAAAAAACAAAACTTACTGATAACTTTTGAGCAATTACACTTTTTAAAAAAGTACCTGTCATGAGAATCAGCAATTTGCATTTGTCCATGTCAATATTCCGAGTGATTTATTTTGTTTTAAGCCAAATTATGTTCACAGGGTTAAGAGACACTGTGACACTGTGAAAAATCACAATGAAGGACTTCAGGGAATCCTTGTATTTCATGTGAATGAAGAAGAAGATACTTTTCACTGACACTGCAGTTTGAATGAATGTAGAAGTTCTAATGTGAATTTGTAAAGTGGGTGTGGTTAGTGACATCACTCACCAGACACATTATACAGGTTTGTTTTTCTATCTTGCTACTTTGATGATACATGGAATTTAATTCATCCAGTTTAGGGAAAAGCAGACATTCAGCTGGTCATCAAACAGTACTCCTACATTCCTGGATGGTGTTATCATTGGCAGGCTAGCTAAACAGTGATGCTGTGATGAAGGCTTTTTTGTACAGTGTTAGGGGCCGATCACACCTGACGCGTTTTTGGCAGTGAGAGGCGCCTATTTTCAATTGGTTTCCTATGGCAGCGAGCGTTCTGCGCGCTGTTTAAGCGCCTGCTGCGCCTCGCGTTTAACCGCCTGCTGCGCCTCGCGTTTTTGAAGTTGAAAAACGCGTTAGGTGTGATCGGGGCCTTACTGTGTTTCCTGTGACTGTGGGCTCCAGAGCACAGTAATACAGAGCAGAGTCTGATACTGTAGCAGAGGAGATCTCCAGATCCACATGACTTTGCTCTTTTCTGTGATTGATGGTTACTCTTGGAACGGGTGGAATAGCTTCAGTAGTTACCCCTGAATATTCCAGTATAAGGAACTGTGGTGGTGAACCTGCGTATTGGCGATACCAGTGAACTCCACGAACAGAACCGCTGTAGTTACAAGAGAGTGTCACATTGTCACCCTCAAGTGCAAATACTCTCTCACTTTTTGGAGTGATGACTTCTGTGGCTCTGGAGCCTGCAAATTAAAGTGCCTTTAAGTTTAGCACAAACACACATCTTGTAAAAACACAACATTAATATATGAATCTTTTATATAGTGTATTTAAATGTGGAACAAAAATCATTAAAAAGAGCACAATTAAATTAAATTATGCATTTCATTGGATTTCCTTATTGTGACATATTTCTTAAATATTGCAATATTATACCTTCAGTTGTTGACATCAGTATCATAATATAGATGAACATGTTCACTCAACAAAGTGGCAGGAAGCTAAACAAAGACCAGCTGCTTGATTGTTATGTATCTGTGCACTAATGTCTGTGCTAAACTCCTCCTCTTCCCATTATACATGATGACGACTATGCAGATCCGCTTAATCTATAGAAGATAATGGACAGAGAGAGAACTATACATACTTCAGAATATTTTTTTTTGTGTGTGTATGTTTTTGTAAAATTTTTAGTTTAATAAATTCCATTCCCTTTGTTTACTGAATGAATTTTGAATTTAGAGTTGTTTTTAAATAACATACTTAGAAAAAACAATGCTAAATGATAGTTTCACATGCCCCCTATATGTAACCTTTCATAATTTCCCATATTCACAGGTGTTGCCACACTGTTATATCCAGAGCTGTGGTTTACAAAAAATTATAAATTGTGGTTTGATGCTAATAGATTAAAGACTGTTTAAAGCACATTGCGTATTTTAGTTTTTGTAAAGCGTCTCAAGCATTTTGTATCACTGGGCTACATTTCTTAGAGCACAGTAATAGAGAGCTGAATATGACATATCTGCTTTATTAATAATGAGTTCAGTGGATGATTGGGATGTTGTTGACTGAAACCGACGGTCTGGTTGATGCCCATCACCACTCTCTGATCGAGCACCTTTCCACAGTAAAAACTGAGGTTCTCCGTTTGGATACTGTCTGAACCAGTAAAGCCAAACATTATTGCTGTTAGTTTCATATGAGCATCCCAGTGTCACAGACTCTCCTTCTTCCTTGATGATATTTGTATTTTCTTCTCTTGGTCCAATGCTGTCAGAAAACACACCTGAAATTAAATTAAAATAATTGCTCTGTAATCTCTGATCAGGGGGATTATTTAAATAAAACTTGTTACAAATGCATCTTTTCAGTTATAAAATAGATAAATATTAAACAAAAAACAGCACGTGATAATTGCTTTCATATAAAAATGGGATATTGTTTGTCCAGCTTATTTACTTAGTTTACCTGTAACTACAATGACAATCATGAGTAGACCCTCCATGTTGGCAGTCCAGAGGTAGTTTGTATTTCTATTACTGTTGGATTTATAATTTTTTTTACCTGAATATTGCTTTATATTGTGAATGAATCTGGTGTGTCCATTATATTCATTATATTGAGCAGTAAATGAATGCACCGACTAAAGTTCCATTGTACACTAATATTGTGGGTGTGGTTAGTGATGTCACAGGTTCACCAGGCTCTCTCACCACCACCCCTCAACGACAACATAACCAGATTTCTGATCACCGGCACCTGTCACTCATCAACGTACCTCATCAACCATAAAAACACACACCTCAGTTCAGTCACTTGTCTAGCATTGGACTAGGAAACAGACCTATTACTTTAAACTCCTGTGCTTGTGAATTATTTTCACCATACATTTTCACCACGGGGTGGTGGTGGCGCAATGGATAAGACACATGCCTTTGGTGTGAGAGACCCGGGTTCGAATCCACTGTGAGACACCAATGTGTCCCTGAGCAAGACACTTAACCCCTAGTTGCTCCAGAGGCGTGCGACCTCTGACATATATAGCAATTGTAAGTCGCTTCGGATAAAAGCGTCAGCTAAATGAATAAATGTAAATGTACTTAGGCTAACTGCTATTCTCCCTTATGTTTCTCCAAGTGTGTTTTCTTTTCCTGCGATACTCACCAGCATCCCATACTCCACCACAATACTGAGGTGTGTGTGCTCCAACAGTTTATTCTCCAGCCAGTATCTGTAAGAGAAAGATTTTCCTTTATCATTCCATCATCCATCAACTGCAATGACCAGTATTTACTCAACTATTTGTTTCTGCATCTGCTGTGTGACCAATAAAGTGTTTTTGGATTAACTTACCCTCTCGCTCAGTGTGTATATCCTGACCGTGAAATGTGTAGCATACAATTTAAAAGCTGCACAGTTTCTGTAATTCAAGAGAGCATAATGTGATAGTGTTACTGGCCACTCAGAAGGATCTCATACAGGGAGAGGTATTAAAATACATTGAGGTGTGCTGGAGCCTGTTGTAGAGTAGAATACAGCATGTGTGCTGAATATTAGAAGTCTTCAAAACTGAAAACTATTTTGGACAAGGCTTGAGGAGCCAAAACCACAGATGTTAACTCTAGGCTTAAGTCACCATGAACTCAAAATGGATAATTCTTTTTCTTTTTTTAAACTGGAATATACCGTTATTTATAATACATGATTTATCTGAGCATTTCTTCTTTTTTATTTTATTTTTTATTCATGTGCCCTCGTAATCTTTTAATCGGTTACATTCACACAGGGGATCAGGGACCCTTTCTCCTCTCTTTCAGAGTCAGTGGAAGACATTATCTTTGACATTCTCCCCTGGTTTCACAGATGAGGTTTAAGCCTAGTCCCAGACTAAAATGCATGTTTGAGCTGTTTTAACTGAAAGCAGCTTGTAGCCTTGCACTGACATATTTTAAGATATGTCAGCGCCATTGCTTTGTCTCAGGATGCACACCAGTAATGTTTTTCTATAAGGCATGTTTATAACTAAATGTCCTAATTTAACTAAAGCTTAATCATGGTTTAATTATGGCGCTTTTCCATTACCAGTACCAGCTCAACTCGACTCGGCTCGGCTCGCTTTTCGCTCCGTTTTCCATTGCAGATAGTACCTCCACAATAGTACCTGGTCGTCATAGCGACGCCGCAGGAAACTGCCGTGACTACGCGAGACACACCCGCTACCCACACACACACAGGACTATGGAGGAAATCGAGTGTATGCTGTTTTTGGATGTTTTTGTTTTTGTTTTTGCTGTTTTTTATTCAGGATACTCCGTCTGGCGCGTGCATTGATGACGCAGTCAATAGTGACAATTCTCTCTGACCAATCAGCAGTCTGCCTTGTTTTCACGTCACATTTTAGTATAGCCTCAGCTCGCTTAGAACCTCGCCGGAGGTGGTACGAAAAAAAGTACCTGGAAGCGGGTACAGGTACAACTTTTACACAGTGGAAAACCAAACAGAGCCGAGTCGAGTCGAGGCGAGGCGAGCCGAGGCGAGCTGGTACTGTGTAGTGGAAAAGCGCCATAAGCCCTGTCTGTGAAACCAGGCGTCAATGTATTAAATAATCAACTTTGGTATGGGTCACTCACAGGTGAGTCATAAATTCTGGAAAGACTCTTTTAATCTGTGCCACTGTTAAACTCTCCTGGAGACTTTTCCCTTGGCATGGTCCTATGCCTCTAAAAAATTATAAACAACCGCTGCAAGCACAATTAGATCAAAGTTTTTGTCAGGACTTCACTAGAACAGAACAGGAAAATATATCCTCATATATCCACAATTGAGTTCAAAATGACAATTCTTTCTACAAAATATAACTCAATTAATTACAATTTATTAAAATGAATTACAAAACAAGTACATATTTATTCTCTGGAAGCCGGCCTAAATGAGTAACCGTGTTGGAAAAGAGTTGGAAAGTAAAAAAAAAAAAGAAGTGTTTCAGACTTGCTTTCTAAGTAGTGGGCCTTGAAATGCCGAGAGATGAGGAGAGAAAAAGTGTTCCAAACAAATACATGTGAGACCTGGCAGGAGCATGTATGTCAGGGAAATGTTTGACCAATGGAAGGGAAATCCTCACTTGTGATATTATGCTGCCCTCTTCTGCTAAAACACAGAACAGCATGTTTTGTTCAGTTGCCTCTCTGCAATGTGCTGTTTATAGTAATACTAATGACTTACTGTAAATGTTGATGGTTCTACTGTATCTCACAAAACTTGAGCTACTGTATGCACTTCCTACACCTTGCTCCTGTACATTCAGACGGCATCTCACAATATATGACAGCATTTCATTATCAAATGTATGGACTACACCACATTTGCCAGTTCTTGCTGTGAGATCACCCCACTCTTCCACCAAGGCATTTGCAAGTTCTCAAGTCTTGACCACGTCTTAGGGGGACATATGGTTTCACTGCAACTAGGCATAGCAAGGACGGTCAGCTGTCCTTCCGGTCTCCCTGTAGCACTGTAGTCTTAGGCGTCTTACATTATGGACATTGCAGTTTATTGCTCTGTCCACATCTGCAGTCCTCTTGCCTCCCTGCAGCACCCTATGGCATGTTCATGTAACGGACTTAGGCTAGTAAGATCTGTGAATGTAAACCTCACTCCCCTGGCCTCAAGATGCATGCTAGCGACTGATGCTAGAAACTGTGGTTTTTAGCTTCCTTAGTGCGCCCACCTCCCATGTCGGAGAGACCCCGGTTTGAATCCCGCTCGGAGCGGGTTGAGTAGGACCGGTTATTTGGTGAGCTCACCTGAGCTCAAGAGGTGCGACTGACACTAGAGGATACGGCCCTTGTTAGCAGTAGAACTCCCACGCCAGAGACCCTGGTTTGAATCCTGCTTGGAGCATGTTGAGTAGGACCGGTTACATTCACACAGGTGATCAAGGACCCTTTCTCCTCTCTTTCAGAGTCAGTGGAAAGATCTCTTCAGTGTCCTAAGTTGGAACTGTGACGTTTATTGCACAGGTGCATGAAAAGTATTGTTTAAACCCTTTCCAATAAAGATCTGTAAAGCTTATTTGGATTTGACAAAATTACTTACTGTGGCGAGGGGGGCGTGGTTTCGCGAAGTCTGGAGCGGGAGAGAAAGGTGGGGGCCGAGCGGTGAGTAAGTAGGTCAAGTACAGATGATGAACACCTGTGTCTGATTGCAGTAATTGGCGTGGAGAGACCGCATATAACCGAGGAGAGCGAGAGAGAGGGAGAGAGAGTTTGGACTGGGACCTCACAAGGACGCTGCTGGAGAGTGGAAAGAGAATTGTGCTGAGAATATTGTTTTGTCTGAAAGCTGTGCTGTGACACGGTGAAGGCGCTTTGTGCGCATCTTTTTATTTATTTGAGAAGAGTTAATAAAGTGAGCGTCCCAGTCAGCCGACCCCTGTCTTCTTCCTTCCTACATCTACATCATTACGAACCTTATTACAGTGGAGCCGAAACCCGGGAAGGAGGAAGATCATCGCCACCATGCAAGTCCCGCCAGCCTCGCCATTTGCGGACATCATACAAACGCTCGCCGGTCTTCACCAGGAACAACATCGACAGCTGCTGGCCATAAAGGAGGAGCAAGACCATCGCTTTGAAGCACTCCTCCGAGGCCAGCATGAAGACCGCGAGCTGTTCCGGAGCTGGATAGACCGGGAGGTTAAGGCCGTCCCCCAAACACCTGCGTCCTCACCGCTGCCGCTGAACAAAATGGGGCCGCAGGATGACCCGGAGGCTTTTCTGGACCTCTTCGAGCGGTCAGCGGAGGACAGGGGATGGCCCTCTACGGACTGGCCAATGCGGCTCATCCCGTTGCTTTCCGGGGAAGCACAAGTAGCCGCACACCAACTGCCAGTCCGGAACCTCCTGGTCTATGAAGACCTGAAACGTGCCATCCTACAGCGGGTCGGCCGGACCCCAGAACAACACCGTCAGCGCTTCAGGACCCTGAGCCTCGCCGAGTCCGGCCGGCCCTTCATCATGGCACAACAGCTCCGGGACTCTTGCCGCAAGTGGCTGATGGCCGATGGAAGCGACGTCGAGGGTATCATAGATCGAGTGGTACTGGAGCAGTTCACCTCGCGACTGCCAAAGAGGACTGCAGAGTGGGTCCAGTGCCACCCCCCGACGTCGCTGAAACAGGCCATCCAGCTGGCGGAGGATCAGATGGTGGCGTGTCCAGGGGTCGGCGAACCTCTTCCATCTGCCTCTCTTCCTCTCTCTCTCTCTCCCTCTCCCTCTAGGCCCGTCCTCCTCCCCAGGACTCGGGGAGGACCACCGCCGAAACCTCTACCGCGGTGGAGGATGGGGAGCCAGAGTGAGCCGGCGGCTCCATCCAGAGCCTTTACCCGGGGGGGGGGGGTCGTTTTCTGAATCGGGTCCTCCGCAAGCGGCGGCGGCGCTCTCTCCACGCCAATTCCTTGACCCGCTTCCTACCCACAGAGCAGAGGGGAAGCCTGGGCCGGCTTGTTGGCGCTGCGGGGACCCGGGTCACTTCATAGATCGGTGTCCAGTGATGGAGGTGGGGACACTGATCCGGGTCCCCGACGCCCCACGAGCTGCCCCCGATCAAGCTGGCCAGTATCGGATACCTGTGAGTATCAAGGGGGGTACCTATCAGGCTTTGGTGGATTCAGGCTGTAACCAAACCTCCATGCATCAAAGCCTGATTCAGCCCGAGGCATTGGATAATGGCCGCATGGTTAGGGTAAGGTGTGTGCACGGGGATGTGGTGGATTATCCTAGATTGCCCGTGGAAATTCAATTTAGGGGACAAAAACATAGTGTGGAGGTAGCAATTAATCCGCACCTCCGGCATCCGTTAATTTTGGGAACTGATTGGCCAGACTTTAATAAATTATTAGGGATTTTGTGTACGGATGCTTCTTGGGAAAAACCGGAAGGAAAAGAGGCGGTTGCTCAGCTGGGTGAAGCTGAGTTAGAACCTCTGGGTACTGTTTCAGGGGAACAGAGCGTTTCGGGAGGAATTAACTTTCCGGAACGCGATGATTTTCCCCTGGAGCAGTCCCAGGATGAGACACTAAAACATGCTTTTGATCAGGTTCGATCCATCGATGGCCAGCTTCTCCACCCTGACCAACCGCTCTCCTATCCTTATTTCTCAATTTTAAAAGATAAGTTGTATCGGGTGACCCAAGACGCCCAGTCAAAACAAGATACAACTCAGTTGTTAGTTCCTCGAAGCCGCCGGGAAATGCTTTTTCAGGCGGCTCACTGTAATCCAATGGCCGGGCATTTAGGACAAACAGCGACACTAAATCGTCTCATGGCCCGATTCTTTTGGCCGGGCATTCACGAGAACGTGCGCAAGTGGTGTGCGTCTTGTCGTGAATGTCAGTTGGTAAACCCACCGGCTAACCCAAAAGCACCTTTGTGCCCACTTCCTTTAATGCAGGCCCCCTTCGAGCGAATTGGTATGGACCTCGTCGGGCCATTAGAACGGTCAGCACGGGGACACCGCTTTGCATTGGTCCTGGTGGACTATGCAACGCGGTATCCCGAAGCAGTTCCACTCCGCACTATTTCCGCTAAAAGTGTGGCGAGTGCTCTGTTTTCATTGATCTCCCGGGTGGGAATCCCGAAAGAGATTCTCACCGATCAAGGCACGGCGTTTATGTCACGAACCATACGCGAACTTTACGAGTTATTGGGCATTAAAGCGATTCGTACCAGTGTCTATCACCCACAGACAGACGGGCTGGTCGAACGGTTTAATCGCACGTTAAAAACCATGATTCGAAAGTTCGTACAGGAAGACGCCAAAAATTGGGATAAATGGTTAGAACCCCTCTTGTTCGCTGTACGAGAGGTCCCCCAAGCCTCCACGGGGTTTTCCCCCTTCGAGCTTCTCTATGGACGTCAGCCTCGCGGGGTGTTGGACGTCCTTAGAGAAACTTGGGAGGACGGACCTTCAAATAGCAAAAATGAAATTCAGTATGTCATGGACCTGAGAACAAAACTCCACACTTTGGGGCGGCTATCCATGGAGAATTTGTTACAGGCTCAGGACAGACAAAGTCGGTTGTACAACAGGGGGGCTAGACTGCGTCAATTTACACCGGGAGAAAAAGTGCTTGTATTACTTCCCACTTCTAGTTCGAAATTACTCGCAAAGTGGCAAGGACCCTTCGAGGTCACACGGCGAGTTGGGGATCTCAACTATGAGGTAATACGAACAGATAGGGGCGGGGCACATCAAATATACCACCTCAATCTCCTTAAAAAATGGTCGGAGGTGGAGTCAGTGTTGTTGGCGATGGTGGTGAGCGGAGAGGAGGATCTCGGTCCAGAAGCGCTTATCAAAACTCAATCCCTCGCTCTGGACCCTGGGGGAGACCACCTCTCACCATCCCAACTCACTGACATAAAGAATTTACAAGCAGAATTTGCTGATGTGTTCTCGCCTCTGCCTGGTCGTACAGATCTCATTCAGCACCACGTTGAGACAGAGCCGGGGGTGGTAGTTCGCAGCCGGCCGTATCGCCTGCCAGAACATAAAAAAAAAGTAGTGCAGAGCGAATTAGAGGCAATGATGGAAATGGGAGTAATAGAAGAATCCAACAGTGACTGGGCGAGCCCGATAGTTTTGGTTCCCAAAACGGACGGCTCAGTCAGGTTCTGTGTGGATTACAGGAAGGTGAATGCTGTGTCGAAATTCGACGCTTATCCAATGCCTAGGATTGACGAATTGCTTGATCGGCTGGGTACTGCTCGTTTTTATTCGACACTGGACTTAACGGAGGGATATTGGCAGATCCCCTTATCACTTATGTCCAAGGAAAAGACCGCTTTCACCACGCCGTTCGGATTACACCAATTTGTCACCCTTCCTTTCGGTTTGTTCGGGGCTCCGGCAACGTTTCAGCGTCTGATGGACAGAATTCTCCGGCCGCATGCTGCATATGCTGCTGCCTACTTGGATGACATCATCATCTATAGTAGTGATTGGCAGCGGCATATGCAGCATTTGCGGGCTGTCCTGAAGACGCTGAGAAGGGCTGGACTTACGGCAAACCCAAAGAAGTGTGCTGTTGGGCGGGTGGAAGTTAGATATCTGGGCTTCCACTTGGGTCATGGACAGGTGCGTCCCCAAATTGATAAGACGGCAGCAGTTGCAACTTGTCCAAGACCCAAGACCAAAAAGGAGGTTAGACAGTTCTTGGGGCTGGCGGGATATTATAGAAGGTTTGTGCCTAATTATTCGGACCTCGCCAGCCCGTTGACTGATCTGACTAAAAAAGAGGTACCAGATACGGTTCAGTGGACGGAGCAGTGTCAGCAGGCTTTCACTCAGATAAAGGCTGCTTTGTGTGGTGGCCCACTCTTACATGCCCCTAACTTTTCTCTCCCTTTTATTCTGCAGACCGACGCATCGGACAGGGGGATGGGCGCAGTCCTGTCCCAGGAGGTGGAGGGTGAGGAGCGGCCGGTGCTGTACATCAGTCGGAAGCTCTCGAAGAGAGAGACGATGTACAGCACCATCGAAAAAGAGTGCCTAGCCATCAGGTGGGCCGTTCTCACCCTCCGCTACTACCTCTTGGGACGGGAGTTCACCCTCTGTTCGGACCACGCTCCCCTGCAGTGGCTCCACCGCATGAAGGATACCAACGCGCGGATCACCCGTTGGTATCTAGCTTTACAGCCGTTTAAGTTCCAGGTGATCCACAGGCCGGGTGCACAGATGACTGTGGCTGACTTCCTCTCCAGGAGGAGGGGGGGGGAGGCTGCAGGCCGGATGGCTCCCCGGCCTGAGTCGGGCGGTGGGGGTATGTGGCGAGGGGGGCGTGGTTTCGCGAAGTCTGGAGCGGGAGAGAAAGGTGGGGGCCGAGCGGTGAGTAAGTAGGTCAAGTACAGATGATGAACACCTGTGTCTGATTGCAGTAATTGGCGTGGAGAGACCGCATATAACCGAGGAGAGCGAGAGAGAGGGAGAGAGAGTTTGGACTGGGACCTCACAAGGACGCTGCTGGAGAGTGGAAAGAGAATTGTGCTGAGAATATTGTTTTGTCTGAAAGCTGTGCTGTGACACGGTGAAGGCGCTTTGTGCGCATCTTTTTATTTATTTGAGAAGAGTTAATAAAGTGAGCGTCCCAGTCAGCCGACCCCTGTCTTCTTCCTTCCTACATCTACATCATTACGAACCTTATTACACTTACATTTTACACAGAGAAAGCATTTTACCTTTAAGTTTGTAAAGAAGAGTACTATAAATTATAACATGAAAACATGTATGTACAAGGTTTTTTGGTTTGCTGGACTTTTTTCATATTGAATAGTAAATCCTCCAAATGGCACATGAAAATATGTGTATATGGTAAATGCTTTAACAGTAAGTGAGGTTTTTGTACAGTGTTGTTGTGTTTTCCTGTCACTGTGGGCTCCATGGCACAGTAGTACATCACAGAGTCTGTCACTTTAGCAGAGGAGATCTCCAGATCCACATGGGTTTTCTCTTCATTCAGTTTCGCAAAGAATCGAGGATCTTGATCCAAAACATTCGATTTTTGTAAAACTGCCCCAGCGGCGTGAAGAATAACAAAAAGAAATTCAGGAGCTGATCCAAGATATTGGCGATACCAAAACAGACGGTTTGCTGAGGAGTAACTACAGGAGAGACTTATAATCTCCCCTTCTTTCCCAAACATATGAGTTTCAACTGGTGTGATGACATTCCCAAAACTCACACCTGCAGATGAGATTACCATCATTTTTTTAAATTTCATAAAGGAAAGAAATAACCAAATTAAGACAAATTTTAAGGGTTTAGATTAAATACTTACAAGCAAGAGAACAAAGCAAAAGCAAAAAACAAAGCATAATGTTTCAGGATGATATTTTAGTTCATCTGCATGTCAAAGTCTTACTGAAATAAACATTTATTCATCATCTAGAAGAAGGTGTCTCTAGCTAGCACCTCCCCTTAAAGCTACAACCCGGAAGTTATGAAGCAGATCATATTTATCTAATCCTACAATGAATAATGAAGCATGTTATATAGTACTTTTAGATACAACTACATTCAAAGCACTTTACAATGGAATTGGTTTCTCTCCTCGCCCACCACCAGTGTGCAGCAGCCTTTATAACCTTCCAAATTCACAGCTGTTACCACATTCCCTGTTTGTGGTTTACAAAAGCATGATATTAATTGATTAAAGACACTTCAAAGCAATACATTTGTATGAGTTTTTGTAAAGCTTCTCTGGCACTTTGTATCACTGGGCTGCTACTTCAAGTGCACAGTAATATAGAGCTGAATCTGACAGAGTTACACTGTTAATAATGAGTTCAGTGGATGATTGTGATGTAGTCGACTGAAATCCATCTGGTATATTTTCATCGCTACTCTTTGACCGAGCACCTTTATACAGTAAATATTTTGGTTCACTGTTTGGATACTGTCTGTACCAGTTAAGCCAAATATCATTGTTGTTAGTTTCATATGTGCAGCTCAGTGTCACAGACTCTCCTTCTTCTCTGATGACATTAGTATTTCCTTCACTTGGTTCAATTCTATCAGCAAATCCACCTGAAATACAGTCAGTCATATATTGTAATGTATCATGAGCGAATAAGGATTTTTTATTTTATTAAATGTTTTGCTATATTTTTATTTACCTGAAACTGTGATGAGCATTATGAGTAGCATCTGCCTTTCCTCCATCTTAACTGAAGTCTTCTTCAAAGATCAGAGCGTTTGTTTACTATTAAATTAAAGTGTTAGATTTCCGTCGTTAATTTATTGCTTGTTGATTTATAAGTTAAGAAATATGCTGGACGTGGCTTTATAAAATGAATGAAGTGTTGCTGATGGATGAATGAATGCATTGAGACTGAGTGAGGTTCTGTTGTATTAATAATGTGGGTGTGGTTTAGTGAAACATGGATGCTCTGTGCTTTAAAATGAGTATTTCGACATCAGGTGCTTGTCAAATGTGAAAAAAACATAGCTTGTGAGGTTATGTTGCCCCCTAATGTTGGAACTCAGAACAGCATGTTTTGGATGCAGCACAAATAAAAATGTGCTGTCTGTGTTTGAGTTACATTTATTGACATTTGTTTTTATATACAAACACTTTAGTGTTGTGCTCACACTCGTGCACAAACACTTATGTTTTATGTCCTCATAAAGTACAGTTTTTCTTCGTCTTTCAGCCACAATATTTGAACTATATTATAAGAACTTCAGAAGAATAGGCTACCTGTAATATCTGTCAGTATCTGTGTGATTTCTTTCACCGTACATAAAACCTCGACCCCACCTCTCACTTTCTTTCTCCCATATAAGCAGTTTTTGTACAGCATGCACTATATTTCCTTTCACTGTGGGCTCCAGAGCACAGTAGTACACAGCAGAGTGAGTTACAGCCACAGAGGAGATCTTCAGATCCACACTGCTGTTGTCTTTTCTGTGATGGATTGAGATTCCAGCAACTGGAGGATCAGCTTCAGTAACTGACCCATAATAATCCATTATGAGGAACTGTGGTGGTGAAGCTGCGTATTGTCGATACCAGTGAAGACCTCGAACAGAAGCAGTGTAGCTACAAGAGAGTGTTACACTGTCACCCTCAACAGCAAATTCATAAGCATTGTACGGTGTGATGAGTTCTGTGGCTCTGGAACCTGCAGTTAATGCGTAAAAAAAAGAATAGAAAAATGTAAGTGAAATTTACATCCTCTTTCAAATGTACATTCTCCATCCAAATGCAATCAAATGTATATGCAATGTTGTTTTTTAATTTGTTTATATAAATAAAAAAGCATTTCTCAGATATAGTAATCAGGCTTAAATAAGAGAATCATTATTTATTTGTAAATTACACAAACTAAATTTGTTCTATACTTATAAGATGTTTTTTTTAAGAATGCTCCAGCCTTTGCTCCTACCTTGAGCTGATGATATCAATATAATTAAATAGATGAACATGTTGGCTCAATAATCAGGTTTGAACAGGAGACACACAGAAACATCAGATGATCCAAAGAGACTTGTGAAATATTGACAGTCCTTTATTGTCTCTGACAATGACTGTCTAAACTCCTCCTACTCAGATTTACACCATTCATCTTACACAATATATGACAGACAAGACTTTTGTAATGTTATTCACATATAGCTACACATTTAAAAGAATATAGATAGATAGATAGATAGATAGATAGATAGATAGATAGATAGATAGATAGATAGATAGATAGATAGATAGATAGATGAAAAGCTAACATATTTTAGTAACATTTTGGGGATAATCTTAAACTTAAACATGATATAGATTTGCAGAAAGTGTATTTT
The DNA here is from genome assembly GCF_965113295.1 of Leuciscus leuciscus. Taxonomy (NCBI): domain Eukaryota; kingdom Metazoa; phylum Chordata; class Actinopteri; order Cypriniformes; family Leuciscidae; genus Leuciscus; species Leuciscus leuciscus. Next base: position 32,286,903 of record NC_138730.1, read on the forward strand.
TGTTGCTTACAATTAAGTTTGAAATGAAGACTATTAATTATATAAATTGTAATGTATTATAAAATGAAGCAAATACATTTTAATTTTCTATCTTTTTGGTTCTCTGGATTTCTTTTTATATATTGAAAAGTAAAATGTCAGTAGAAATATCCTGCATGCTTTATATGGTAAATGCTTTAACAGTAAGTGAGGTTTTTGTACAGTGTAGTTGTGTTTTCCTGTCACTGTGGGCTCCATGGCACAGTAGTACATCGCAGAGTCTGTCACTTTAGCAGAGGAGATCTCCAGATCCACATGGGTTTTTTCTTTATTCAGTTTTGCAGAGAATCGATGATCTTGATCCACAACCTTAGATTTTTGTAAAACTTCCCCAGTGCCGTGAAGAATGATGAAAAGAAATTCAGGAGTTGATCCAAGATATTGGCGATACCAAAATAAACTTCTTGCTGAGGAGTAACTACAGGAGAGACTTATAATCTCCCCTTCTGTCCCAAACATATGAGTTTTAACTGGTGTGATGTCATTCCCAAAACTCACACCTGCAGATGAAATTATCAACATTTGACAACATTTTGACAACTAAGACATACAAATAAGTAGAAAAAGGAACCTGGGCCTGAGGGTTGAAATACTTACATGCCAGACAACAGAACAAAGCCAAAACAAACATCATCATTTTCAGGAGGTTGTCTTAGTTCATCTGCAGGACAAAGTGTTACTGAAGTAAATTCATCATCTAGCAGAAGGTGTCTCCAGCTTGCTCCTCCCCTTAAGTTCTGAAGTTATGAAGCTGATCATCTCTCTCTGATGCTATAGTGACTGTTCATGATGATCATTTACCCTCTAATTATTTATTTACATAATATTTTGTAGCAAAGATTACACACATCTTTTTAAGCTTAGTTTAAAAAGACATCTGCGAGTTTGCATCAAGGGCTATAATAATATTACAGTTGTTCTGAGTTTTATGAGATACATTTCATGTTTGATTATGTTTGATGTTACTGACTGAAACCAATTGTTCACTTTTTTCTTTACTTTGAAACTTGTTTTCCAGTACAAATATCTTAACGTTCTTAAATCAAGAAACATTACTTGAGAAGCAAAATGACTTGTCAACAAAAAGTCTTGTCTTCTGAATAATATATCAAAATTCAGTGAATTAAATTCAACTCAGTTTAAGCTTAAAACAAGAAAAAATACCTGCCAATAGGGTAAGAAAAAGTCAAGTAAATGTATCTTGGTATACATTTTTTTCGATATTTGTACTGGAAAACAAGACAAACCACAGTTTTCATCTACTTATCAAGCCTTAAACTGTACAAACCACAGTTGGATTCAACAACACAAATGTCAAAAAAAGACATAAAACTTCAACTGATACTATGGAATTGTTAAGTGCATTGTTAATGTAAGCTGGCTTTACTGGTATACACTGCAAAAGTTATTTTCCTATTCTGTATTTTTGTCCTGGTTTCACAGACAGGGCTTCGATTAAGCCAGGATTAGGCTTTAGTTCAATTAGGACATTCAAGCTATAGTTTTTTTAAACATGCCTTTGAAAAAAACATACTGGTGTGCATCTTGAGACAAAACAATGGCGCTGACATATTTTAAGATATGTCAGTGCAAGCAGCTTTCAGTGAAACCAGTAAATGTTTTTTGTACAGTGTTACTGTGTTTCCTGTAACTGTGGGCCGCAGAGCACAGTAATACAGAGCAGAGTCTGATACTGTAGCAGAGGAGATCTCCAGATCCACATGCCGTTCTTCTTTTCTGTGATTGATGGTTACTCTTGGAACGGGGGGAATAGCTTCAGTAGTTACCCCTGAATCTTCCAGTATAAGGAACTGTGGTGGTGAGCCTGCGTATTGGCGATACCAGTGAACTCCACGAACAGAACCGCTGTAGTTACAAGAGAGTGTCACATTGTCACCCTCAAGTGCAAATACTCTCTCACTTTTTGGAGTGATGACTTCTGTGGCTCTGGAGCCTGCAAATTAAAGTGCCATTAAATGTAGTTTTCAAACACTTCCGCTGCAATAAAATCGATTTCCACAATATTATACCTTCAGTTGATGACAGCAGTATCATAATGTAGATCAACATGTTCATTCACTAAACTGGCAAGAACAGCAGCTTCTCCACAGTGTTGTACAGCTCATCTTTACACAGCTGTATAGTGTCTGTGCTAAACTCCTCCTCCTGTCATGACACGGAATCTGAATTACAAGTCATCTAAGAAAAGATCAAATGAGCATAGCTGTTATAATATTGATGGTTATTTCTTTTAATTCTTTGTTTTTCCTTTGTTTTTCGTTTTGCAACTCATTGTCAATATTGTATTACCATTTTGCTAATACATGTGAGTTTCTAATTTTTTTTAGGAATCTTTAGGAATTCATACAACATTATGAGAAAAGAGATAACTTTAACAAGATGTCATGAGAAGCATATAAAATACATAATAAATGATGTACAAACACTCTTATGTAACCTTTTTACCTCCCAAATTCACAGCTGTTACCACATTCTCTGTTTGTGGTTTACAAAACCTTGATGTGTTTTGATACAAATTGATTAAAGGCATTTCAAAGAATTAATTTTATATGAGTTTTTGTAAAGCTTCTCAGGCATTTTGTATCACTGTGCTGCTAGAAGTGCACAGTAATAGAGAGCTAAATCTGACAGAGTTACACTGTTAATAATGAGTTCAGTGGATGATTGTGATGTAGTCGACTGAAATCCATCTGGTATATCCTCATCACTCTGTGATCGAGCACCTTTATACAGTACATATTCTGGTTCTCTGTTAGGGTACTGTCTGTACCAGTAAAGCCAAATATCATTGTTGTTAGTTTCATATGTGCAGCTCAGTGTCACAGACTCTCCTTCTTCTCTGATAACATTAGTATTTCCTTCACTTGGTTCAATTCTATCAGCAAATCCACCTGAAATATTTTAAATATATTAATATATTACATTTTTATATAACATTATCTAATACAGATTCTTTAAGGGGTTAGTTAGTGGTTAAAAGTATATTTACCTGAAACTGTGATGAGTATCATGAGTAGTATCTGTCTGTCCTCCATATTAACCACCCAAGACCACTTTCAATATTGAAACTGTTGATTTATAATATTATCAAATTGATTTATTTGAAATCTTAAATTAAATTAAATTAATTAAAACATGAATGAATGAAAGTATGAGTAGCTGATGGATGAATGATGCACTGAGTGAAGTTCTGCTGTATACTAATAATGTGGGTGGGGTTAGTGAAATATGAAACATGGTCTTTGCTTTAAAATGAAATGGTAAGCATTGTTTCTTAGACATCAATGGAGTATATTGACCTATTGGACTTTTTTGCTTACCCTCTAACCATATTTTAAAACAGATTTAATATATCTAATGCAAATAAAGTAAAATGTATAGACTTTCACTTGGGGATACTTTATTAATTATTATTTGACATTCACCACATTCAGATCACTTCTAGTCATCTTCAGAGAACATCAGGGAAATGCTTGTAAAATGTGGATTAAGCATAACTTGTGAGATTATGTTGCCCCCTTCTGTTGAAACTCAGAACAGCAATTTTTGTCCATTTACTTAAAAATAATGTTATTTATATATGATTTTATTTATTTTTATATATTTTTTTTGTTGTTGTTATAATTTGCCTGTTAAGAATTATAAACAAAATTTAATCTTTCATCTTTCTCAGATATAATTCTACAGTAAGTTTTGTTTGTTTTCCTGTCACTGTGGGCTCCAGGGCACAGTAATGCATCGCAGAGTCTGTTACTTTAGCAGAGGATATCTCCAGATCCACATGGGTTTCTTTTCATTCACTTTTCCAGAAAATCGTGGATTTAGATCTACAATTTTAGACTTTTGTGAAACTTCAGGGGCTGAACCATGATATTGGCGATACCACTGTAGACTAACCACTGAGGAGTAGCTACAGGACAGTGTTATATTGTCCCCCTCTGTCCCGAACATCTCAGTTTGGACTGGTGTGATGACATTGCCAAAACTCCTGCCTATAGGATTTAACCATATTACACTCCATTGTCATGAAGAAAAAACAGCACAATACATACAAGAAGAAAAAATAAAATTAAACATAATGGAAAACATGTAATATATGAATGAAAATATTGAATACTTACATGAAAAAATACAGAGCAAAACCAAAAAACAGAGCACCATTTTGCAGAATGATGTATTACAGTAGTTCCTCTGCTGAACAAACTGTTACTCAGACAGCAAACACTCACTTTCTAGCAGAGGAGGACTCCCATTAAAACAATGATCCTTTTGAATCCTTTACAACAAACTTTTCAAATTCTTTCTCAAACTGTAACAATTTCTGAACTGGAATTTACTAAAATAGTCTCACTTATAACCTTTGTTCCATACATCTCAGTGGACTGGTTAATATTTGACTTAAACATTTTGTAAATTAAATGTGAAATAAAATCTTTAATCTTTCAGAATTATGCAATAAAAAAACATCTTATAAAATGAACAACCATCATTTAAGAACCGCAAAAACTATTAAAAAAGAAGTGTCTAAGTACAAATTCTGTAATAAATCTGAATAATTAAGTGTAGGGTTAGTTCTGGCAGGTCACGTCAGTCAAGCTTGCATCAGCTGACTTCTACCTACACTGTAAATGATTTCTGTTGATTTCACAGCATTATACTGTTTTTCTCAACAGTTTCTTGCTGTATAACCTATGTACAGTATGTTACTGTAGATTTTGTTGCTTTCACAGTATTATTTTGTATTTTCAACAGTTATGTACTGTGCACACAGTTGACAGTATGTTACTGTAGATTTTCAATGCATTCTGGGAAATTATTAGTTACTGTAAATCTAAATACAGCAGTGCAAATTGACCGCGAAAAACACCACACACAATTCCACAAGTAAAATTGCTAGCCTACTAACGTTATCCTTACATAAAACATTTTCAGGACTGGGTGACCATTACAGTCTTACTTTCTGTCAGTGGGGGGTGCATGAGAGCGCATTTGAATGAGTTTTTCTGTTGTGTCAGTGCATCGCCAGTCTGCTTTGAGCGCGCTGAGGAGAGGTAAGCAGCTAGCGGTGCTCTTTCAATATAAAGTGTCAAAGTTTTCAGAAGTTGGATTGAGTACATAATGTTTAATTATATTCATGTTAAACCCTCCCTCTTCCAGAGAGCTCTATATGAGAGAGCAGATCAGTTTCATGTTCATAGTCCACAGTGTCATCACTACTGCAATAGTGAATAGCACCCTCTTGTGGTTACTTACAATCTCTGTCGTATAATATAAATCCACAGATCTCAACCTACAGCAGGGGTTTTCAAACTTTTTGTGTGTGTGGACCACTATTTGTAATCAATAATTTTTGCGGACCACCTCATAATACGCATAATAAAATGTCTACACACAGACCTAACGTTACCTGAATTAATCCGCACCTCTAAATAGGCTTACTACTATGGTCATCACATCAGTACAACAGGCTTGTTAAAAGAAAGTTTACTGCACACAACGGCTGCCACATATTTAATTTATTTATTTACTCAAGCGCCCGAGGGCATAATCATGTTCATTTGAACAACAGGCTTATTTCCATAGCAATGGAGTATCTATACAGTAATAAGAACACTTGGATATAGTCAACATTTCAAAACCTTTGGCGATTTTAAGGGATTATTAATCTTCAGAGTTTTACAAGTCCTCAAAAAGTAGGCTTGAGTTTGTCCACTTACAGCACATCCGCAAAACATTTCAGAAACGCGAGATCAAGAAACTAACTAGAAATTAAAATAATAACAAGCCTTATTCATTCCATTTATAAACATTTCGTTTCATATAAACTGCCTATAAAGGCTATGCGCGTGATGTGATAATGAGAACATATTTGCCTCTGCCCTTTTCTCTTCAGAGAACCTGTTGCTATCCACCGATCCATGTTGTGGTTCTAACGGCACTGAACTTGAACGTCACGGCCGAGCGCCACTAGCCATCACACAATAACTTGACAATTTAATTTAAATGTTATATCAATATAGGCCTACATATTATTTTTACTTTTTAATGGGAATTTCCTTTATTTTATATTTTATTTTGCCTTTCCACGGACCACCTGCAGTACCCTCACGGACCACTAGTGGTCCGCGGACCACAGTTTGGGAATGGCCGGCCTAGATGGTGTCAAAACACTAAAGCCCCTCCTTCTGACCCCAAACACACATGTTTTAGGAGTTGGGGGTCCAGCTTTTGAAGACAGCCCCTAAATTATTAGCAGAACAAACTTTAGAAATTTACGGTGAACATTCTGATTTTATTTTTTATTATTTTTTATTTTATTATTTTATTTTATACCGAACTTACAGCAAACAAACACAACTCAAAGCCAAAACTTATATGCAAAATAGGATATCTAGTCTTACATTTTGAAACATAATATGACTAACCTCAGGAGACAGACACATTGGGCCCTATTTTAACGATCTGAAACGCAAGTGTCAAAGCGCAAAGCGCAAGTAACTTTGTGGGCGGGTCTCAGCGCTGTTGCTATTTTCCCGGCGGGATAAATGACTCTTGCGCCAGGCGCAAATCTAAAATGGGTTGGTCTGAAGTAGCTTCATTATTCATAGGTGTGGTTTGGGCGTAACGTGAAATAAACCAATCAGAGCGTCATCTCACATTCCCTTTAAGAGCAGATGCGCTTTTTCCATAGCGGATTGCTATTGTAACGGCGGATTTGCCAGGCGCGCGCCAGGAGCGGTACACAGCCAAGGAGAGCAACGCTCTCGTCACGGCCGTAAAAGAGAGAAGTTACATTGAAATGGAGAAACCCACCCAAATTAACTTCGGTTAATTTGGGTAAATGTGTAAGCTAGATGTATGCTTTTATAATAAATTGTTTATCTATCTATCTATCTATCTATCTATCTATCTATCTATCTATCTATCTATCTATCTATCTATCTATCTATCGTAATAATGTATGATTTGCAAAAATGAAAACTGCTGCTTCTGTGTAGATGAGAGAATCAAAGTGCGCGTTGTGCACACGCTACATTGATTATGGCCAAGCATGCGCCCTTAAAATAGCCTATGAATAACATGCGCAACGCGCCACTGACTTTAAACTATTTTTTCCTGGTTAGTGGCGCAATTGTTTTCTAAACCTGCAAAATAGCAAGAAGGAACGTTTGCGCCGGAACACGCCTCCTCTTTGCGCTGAACCGCCCCCGCGAGCGCAAGTGTATTTCTTAGTTAACCGACGTGCGTCTGTGGAGGGAAAAGTCCGCTTTGCGCGGGTGCAAAATAGGAATGATACATGCGTCGGTGTACAAAGTCACTTGCGCTGGGTGCAAGATAGGGCCCTATATGTTTTAGTAGCATAATATTATGTTTCATACCTTTAGCTAATTGTGGGTTCAAACTTTAATACTAACCACAAGGATTGCATCTTCCAGAGTGATTACACTTTGCTGTGTTCACAGTATAAATGCTGCTTCATTAAATCTATTATTCTTTTGGTTTTGGCTACCGTATCAGTCGCAGGTGTTCCCACATACAGTAATGGTTATGGCTGATAATTCATCTTGGTTTGGCTAATACTTTGATGTTTTTGAGTTCAAAGTATGTGTGATTTTGTACAGCTTCTCTTAAACTTTGTATCACTGGGTCTTTCCAAAGAGCACAGTAATAGAGAGCTGAATCTTTCAGAGCAACTGCTTTGATAATCAGTTCAGTGGATGTTCTGGTTGTAGATGATTCAAAATAAGGATCTGGTATATCACTCTCGCCGTCTCTAGATCGCGCACCTTTCCACAGTAAATACTGTGGCTCACTGTTAGGAAACTGTCTATACCAATAAAGATCCACATTTTCACTGCTTGTTTCATATGAGCATCTTAATGTCACCCGGTCCATTTCATTTTTAATAATAACAGCTTCATCTGGTCCAATGTGATCACCAAGAGCAACTGGAAAGGAATTCAAAATTGTTATGTGAAAGCTTTGTGATAAATTCTGATTTATTAAGCTTTGAAATGATACATTAATGTTAAAAATTCATATATATTTTACAGGCTTTCAAATACCTGATGTAGCAATGAGAATTAGAACTAGCGATCTCCTCATCCTGAATGTACTGATCAGTTGTGTGCTTCTCTTCACAATCTCTTGAGGTGTTGATTTGTTTCTGTGTAGTCTCAAGTTGTTGATAGTATAACTTTGTTGATGTTGTTGAGAGTCGTGAAAAGTGCTGCCCTCTTGTGGTGTGTGTGCAGACTCTCTGGTCTCATGGTTTCTAACATCTAAACCTTTGAGCTTTGAGCAGGTTTTTGTATGGAGTTCATGGTGTTTCCTGCCACTGTGGGCTGCAGTGCACAGTAATACATTGCAGAATCCGCCACATCTGCAGGGAAGATTTCCAGATTCACTATCTTGTTTGCTTTATCAACTGAGGCTGTCAGCCGAGGATGAGGAGGTGTAGCGTTCTGCATTTGTCCCGACTCCATGATTAGAATCAGGAATTCCGGTGGGGTGTTGTGGAGGTGTTGTCGATACCACTGTAGGTTATTCATTGACAAGGTGTAATGGTATTTACAAGAAATAGTCACTTTTTCATTGACCTTTGTATGGACAGCCGGAGATGTTGGATTAATTGTGTCTTGTATACTGTCACCTGCATGGGAAGCATGTTGAATTAGCATTTGAAAGCAAATCAAGTCACATTTATTTGTAAAACTCTTTAGATAGTTTCAAAGCAGCTTTACAGAAATAAACAGCAAAATAACAGCATTGCAAAATTTTAATTACTTCAATTCAGCTATAAAGCAGCTCTACAGAAGGCAATAGTATCATTATTCAGCTCAATTTAATTCACTGTTGATTTAATTCAGTTCATTCATGTCAATGTTGCAAAGCCACTAAAGTTAGCATCAAATATGCACTGCTAATGTGGAAAGAAAGTAAATGCATGTAGATATAGAACAGAAATCTTACCAATAAATGCCATTAAAACTATTAACAAACAGAAAGACATTGTTTTAAACGATGGTTTCCTCACTGAGCTTTGCAGAACTGCCATAACAGAATCCTTCAGACAACTGAAGCTCCCAGTCAGTGCTGTCAACAACCAATCACAGTGCAGTGATGTCACTGGCAGGGTGTCACCAGATGCTAGACTCTCCATAGGGCTGTTACAAACTCTTAAATTGATGTTCTTGTCATCTCCAGTGGTCTAAAATAAATGTTCAGTTCAATTCATATTCATTTTGTATAGCGCTTTTCACAATACATATAGTTTCAAAGCAGCTTTACAGAAAATGCATGTGTCTAGAGTGATCTGTTATCAGAGGTTATTGTGTCAAAGTACATACAAATCACGCTGTTAGCTAACAATGAATTAATTTATGGCAGAAACAATGAGCTCATTTAAGTCATTATTACAAGTTGTGAAAATAATGATTATATAGAAATTTAGCACTGGTGATTCAGAGTTTGCATCATATAGTCCTCACAGGAGTTAAAGTCATCTCTTCACAGGTGTTAGGGCAATTCATTTAAAATAGGGCATTATGTAAATTAATGTAGCAAAACAAAACATCACAATCAGACGATGAAAGATTTCAAATTGGTGTTGCGTTACTGGCCTCTGTCTGACATTTTAGGCTATATCACATTGGTAGGACAGAAGACTGAAGCTTTAATCTGTGGAAAAGTCTATTTTATTTTCATCAATTATGTGTAATTATGCTGATCCAGAACATTTTAAGATTTATTATACATATTATCTTAAGATATTGTGTTGATTTAAAAAAATAAATTAATATTATTTATATAAAATGATATATTGGATGTATTATTTGTTATTGTATGATGCATTGTTTTATTAAACCATTTTAAGTATAAAAAGTGTATATATCATTTTATAAATACTGTTTATATATATATATATATATATATATACTGTATATATATATTTATCAGCAGTGTTTTATCATACACTTTTGAAAATGAAGGTTCTTTTTTGGCATTGATGGTCTCATTAAGAACCTTAAACATTCATGTAAACTTTCCATTGCACAAAACGTACTTTACAGTAAAAAAAAAAAAAAAGCTTCATCAGATTATTAAAAATGTCTTCGCTCAAAGGAACTTCGCTCACTTTCGCTCAGTTCGCAAAATAAATTCTTCTTTTAAGAACTGTTCAGTGAAAGGTTCTTTGGGAAACCAAAAATGGTTCTTCAATGGCATCACTGCAAAGAAAGAAAAAAAATTTTGGAACCTTTATTTTTTAAGAGTGTATACAGACAATGAGAGTGGCAACAAACTGTAATATGTGGGCTGTGAAGTTCAGGTTTATGTTAGAAAACTCAATATCCTGCTTTCACAGTGGGCCTCAAAGCACAGAAGTACACAGAAGAGTCAGACAGATGAAGGTTCTGGACAGTCAGTGTAGTTCTTCTTGCTGCAGAATCCAGCAAGGACTGAAAATCGCTTGTAGGGGAAGTCTTTGGAATTACTTCCATTTCCAAGATTGTGTCTTACTAATATATATTCTGGAGGTAAATGCTTAGTTTGCCTGTACCACAGCAAAGCAGGCATTGTGTCTGTTGTATTATATTCACACTTCAGGGTTACAGTCTCTCCAATGCAAGCTGAAGTTGTTGTTGTTGGTTGACGTACAGTATGTTGTCCTCGGCATTCTGTGGAGAGCACATACTGTAACATTATTTAACTCATACTGCCTCTCACAACACATTCTCAAACAGCATTTTCCTAAAAGAATGAAATTAATAAAAACGTGCTACATCACCTAGACAGAATATAACAATAAGGATATCCCTCAGCCAAGTTCTCATGATTGACCAAAAACAATCTGCTAAATAACTAAAACAATAGCTAAACGTAGACCTGACACCCGCTCTCACAGTCTGTTCAGCCTCTGAACTATCAGGGTTGAGTATCCTTTCACACAACATAACCGACTTTCATTGTAGATCAAAACTCTGGGTGCTCCCTGCTGGTAAAATATAAAAATGCAGAATCATTCTCATGATCATTTCATTAACTTTTCTCTAAATCAGACTCAGGACCAAAGAGAAAGCTTAGAAAGACAAAAAAGTTTAAACATATTTAAACATAAGTAAAAACATATTCATTTCAGAAACCAAGAAATGATGTTCACAGTGACAATCACAGTTACATTGAAGTGCTGAAATATGTTTTTATGCATATCAAACTGTTTCTTGCTTTTGATTTCTTTCATTCAATGTTCAGTGTTTTCATATAAAACATGTTTGTGTAGTCTTTAAAAGAATAAATATCACCACAAATAATATTTGGTGGCCTTCCACCAAAATGGAGAACAGAAATGAATACATGCAATATCTAAAATATATATTTTTTTGCCACTTTGATGACAGTGATATTTCACATTTGCACTGTTTGATATGATATCATAAAGCCTCAAAAACATATTTCACAAGTTTTTCCGCCCAATGTCGTGAGCCTAATGAACCACTAGATGGCAGATTAATCTTAACATTTATGAACTTTATGATATTGTCTCTTTTTCATAATGATAGTCTTTATATTTTCTACTGTACATATTGTTAGGGCTATTACACTGTTACATTGTTTGAGTGATACGATATCTTAAGTGGTTGAAGGAGGATTATATGATAGGAGTTGAACATGTTTGTTTTTCAGAGCATTGAAAGCATTTGTTTTCGGACAATGATGAACATTATTAGCAATTGTTTGGCTTGGAGAAACTGAAATCAGAATATTATCTACAGTTGAGCATAAAATCTTTGCCTTTTTGCAATGTCCTCAAATTAGAATGAAAGGAACTGTTTGTTATGGGTCTATATATTTTCTACTATGCTTAGGCAGGTTTTTGTGGCGTGTTCTAGTGTTTCCTGTCACTGTGGGCTCCAGAGCACAGTAATACAGTGCAGAGTCTGATACTTTAGCAGAGGAGATCTCCAGATCCACACGGTTTTTCTTTTCATTTAGTCTCACCGAAAACCGAGAATCCAGATTCTCTGCACTCTGGACCCGTCCAGAGGTTTGCAGAATTACTAAAATATATTCAGGAGCTGATTTGGGATACTGGCGGTACCAATGCAAACTTATTGCTGTTGAGTAGCTACAGGACAAAACGATAATGTCACCCTCCTCATGAAAGACCTCAGTTTGGTCTGATGTAATGAGACTCTCAAACCTTCCACCTGAAAATGATGATAAAAAGAATTAGAAAAATATTGCACTCTGAACTATAAAACACATTTTGGTTTTATTCGGCAAAAGTCTGACATCATTTACATTGTAATTATATTCAAATATGGTATATTATTAAGACAAACAAATAAAGTTGACTAAGCAATACTGAGTTATACTCACTCCCAACAGCACAGAGCAGGATGATTGTGATGAGCAGCATTATGCTGAAATGGCACGTCTGTGATGGCACTTGAGATCTTAAAGCAGCTTGAAGCTCCTCCCCCTAACTAAGAGTGAATAATGAGCATGATAAACTCTCATGCTGTTAGGTTTTTGTACAGTAATGTTTGATTTCCTGTCACTGTGGTCTGCAGAGCACAGAAATACAGTGCTGAGTCTTGTACTGTGGAAGAGGGGATTTCCAAATCTACACGATTTTTCTCCACGTTCAGTTTTCCTGACAGGCGCTCGTCTGAACTCTGTATTACTTTTCCAGAGTTTTGAAGGATGAGCATGAGGAAATGAGGAGCTGAACTGTGATGCTGTCGATACCAAAGGAGACTGTATGCTGAGGAATACCTACAGGATAGTGTTATGTTCTCGGTCTCATTTGCATGCACTTCTGTGTGTTCTGAGGTAATGGTATCTGCAAGAGTGACATCTTAAAGATAAAAATAAAAGGAGAAATATGTTGATTTCCACAGCTCAGTTGGCATTTAAAGAAGCATATTTTCAGTAATACAGTCACACAAACTGGGCAAAGAAAAAAAATATTTACCTGCTACGGTTAAGATCCAAATGACTATGTACAGCAACATTGTGAGCCTAAGCAGAGCAAAATAAAATAACAAGACAAGTGACAAATCTGAAGTCTCCTCTGGAAGCTCCGCCTCCTTCCTTAGTATGACATTTGTGCAATCTTATGTTGGTAGAAGTATTTCTCTACTTTTTATTTTTATAAGCAAGCCATAGACCTGTAGCGATTATTGATTAATTGTCGAATGGCAGTTATTCGATCTAATAGCAATTATTTTAGATAAATGCAATAATTGTGCAGTTAAAATTTCAATAACATTTTTCCAAAGAATATAAAACGCTGTTGTAATGTACAGTAAGTTTGTCAAAGGTATTAATTTCCTGCAAAATTATTTTTTGTGGGTTTAATCAACTGCATTATTATATTATATTATATTATATTATATTATATTATATTATACATTTTCACAGCATTAAAGTAAATCATGTAGGCCTATTTTATTATAATTTTTGTATTATATACTATTCCAAGTCATAAAATGACTTATTTTACACTGTAAATGAAAAAAATAAAAAAATAGAATTAATGTGCAATTATTTGTATGACAATTAATAATCAACTCAAAATTCATGATCATCAGGCCTAAAGGTTTATACAGTAAATTTGTAATCTTCCATTTTCCAGGTGTGACCACATCTCTTGCTGCTCAGACTATTTACTGTAGGGAAGAAAACTATTTTGTGGTTTGAAAGACCACATTGTACATGAGTAGTACAGCCTGATAAATACATTTCACCACAGTGTTCTTCAAGCACACAGGAGTAGGAAGCAGTGTCCTTAGATTGTTAATGATGAGAAAAGTGGATGTCTTGAAGTTGCAGAATCATAGTGAGGATCTATGCTTTGAAAGTCTGTCTCTGATCATGCACCCTTCTGCAGTAAAAACTCAGGTGCCTGTCTTGGGATCAGCCTACCCTAAAAGAGCAAAACATGAGAGCTGCTTGATACATAAAAGCATGTGAGAGTCGCAGATTCCCCCTCTCTGCCAGTGACAGTTTTGGTCTTTGGTGCAATATGAGCACAGAAAGTGATTTCTGCAAAAAACATCAATGGACATTTAACTAAGAAAATGCTAAACTGTTTGTTAGATGTTGAAGTACTAGTGTTTTTGTACCTGCCAGCAATGTGATACAGAAGAGAAGTGATGTAGACATCTCCAAATTGTACAGTAATTATACCCTTGAGCAGCGAATCCTTTGATTGTTCTGTCAGCTTCTTATAAATGCAAGAGCATTATTGTTAGTGTTTGATTGGCTCATCCCATCATGAAGTATGTTACCACATCACAATGCAGAATTGATGCAGCATCATTATCCAAACACAAAAACAGTAGGTGGCGACAAGTGACTGGAATTTTCTTTGATAGAGTCAAGTCATTTCACCTTTATTATATAGTGTTTTTTACAAAGCAGCTTGTTTCAAAGCAGCTTTACAGATAACAGAAAAATAATGCAGCAAAGTTTGTTTCCAGAAGAAAATAGCGTCACAGTCCAGCTTAATTAAGTTAAGTGCATGTTTCATTTTTGTTATAAAAAGTTATTAATTTAGTTCATTTATATATATAGCCGCTCTGGAAAAAAACGTGATGCCATCGTCCAGCTCAGTTCAGTTCTCATCAATGGTGTCAATGCAGGCAGATCAATAATATTGGTGAATATTAAATTAAATGTCCCCAACTAAGCAAGCCAAAAGCCAATGGCGACAAAGGTGACAAAGGCGACAGTGGCTGAGGAACCATAACTCCATCAGGTGACAAATGGAGAGAAAAGCCTTGGGAGAAACCAGACTCAGTCGAGGGCTCAGCAACGAACGAACAGTGTATGATTATGATTCAGGCAGCATTATAGGTCAGAAGTCAGACTGGATGGAACATTCAAAATATTATCCAGTTCCAGTTAGTCATTAATTGATTCATTTAACTGATTCACCCAGAACTCTGATTCATTCAAGAAGAAATGAGTGATCCACTGAATCATTCACTCAATCGATTCGTTCAAACAAAGTTTGTTTTCTTGGAGATGCCGCAGAAGAAACTTCTGTGGCTTCGTTCGGAACTATTTGCGTTGACGGAGCAAAAACAAAGTTCTGGCAATGTTTCTAAAATGTAAGTTACTCAGTATTTACATGTTGTTAATAATATTCAGAACCATGCTGACAATATAAAGCTCACTAAGTTATCGCTAATATTACCTGATGTAAACATTTCACCCTGTAGGCCACATGCAACTCTTCGTTTATTTCCAGCAGGTGTTACCATATCCTGCAATTTGGCTCTGTGGTTTATAAAGAAAAAATGTTGGTTTTATATTCATTTGATAACTTATTGTTCAAAGCAAGTTTTCTGAGTGAGTTTTTGTAAAGCCTCCCAGGCATTTTGTAACACTGGGCTGTTACTCTTAGAGCACAGTAATACAGAGCTGAATCTGACAATGTTACAGTTGTAATGGTCAGTGAGGCGGATGTCTGGGATGTAGTTGATCCAAATCGACGGTCTGGTATATTCTCATATGTCTCTGATCGTCCGCCTTTCACCAGCACAAATTGTGGCTGTGTGTTAGAAAACTGTCTGTACCAATAAAGGAGAACATAGCTGCTGCTTGAATCGTATGTACACTCCAGTGTCACTGAATCTCCTTCTGTACTGATAACACTGGTCCTCTGGCCACTGGGTCCAATCCGATCCTGACAGATAACACCTGAAAGGAAGTTGTTTTAATAAGATACATTTGTTTAAATTAAGATATTTATAAATATATAGATATTTAAAGATCTGAATAAGCATGCAAATTATGTATTGGAATTGTGGATTGTACCTGATACTATAAGGAGAATCACCAGATATTTTTCTTTTTGTTGGCTGGCCATTTGGACTCTTTCCATGATCACATCAGATGAGTCTTAATGTTTCTTGAGATGTTGATCTTTAAATGTCTTGGGGTGAATGCAAAAGCAGGAAGTACAAATGATGTCAGCTGTTTGTCTCATGATTCATCTGCACTTCTCTAAGACTTGTAGGTTCCACAAAGAACCAAAAAAAATCAAATATTTAAATGTGTTAACTGTTCCTACGATTTCCAGCAGGTGGCGAGCTAATATCATACAAGTCCTATACTTCTGAGCATAATTTGTACTTTTGTACATAAAAGCCTATTACTAAAATTTTTAGTAGTTGTTGAGTTATGTATTTTAGTAGTGTTCTTGTGATTCAGTTTTTTGCATGAAAACTATTTTATTACTATAAAAAAAAAACGATTTGATCGATTTATTGATTGCTTCTAAAAACATGTATATAATGTATGGACAAGGTTTTATTTTTTTTTATTTTTTTTATTTGCAGATATTTTATGAAGACATGCAATGCATTGTACATTCACCTACACAGTGTTGCTGTTGAGAGGGTTTTTGTACAGTGTTCTTGTGTTTCCTGTCACTGTGGGCTCCATGGCACAGTAATACATTGCAGAGTCTGTCACTTTAGCAGTGGAGATCTCCAGATGCACATGGGTTTTCTTTTCATTCACTTTTCCAGAGAACCGAGGATCTCGGTCCACAATTTCTGACTTTTGTGAAACTTTTCCTGTGGACTGTATAATGACCAGAAGAAAATCTGGAGCTGATCCGGGATATTGTCGATACCACTGTAGTGTTGATGCTGAGGAGTAGTTACAGGACAGAGTAACATTTTCTCCCTCTTTTTCATAAACTTCAGTCTGGACTGGCGTGATATTTGAAAAACTGCCACCTTCAAAATCAAGAATCAAAATTCATGGAAATATAATGTATATAAAAACAAACAACATACTCATTAATAACAAGAAAAGTAATAGAAGAGACAAACAAATATTATGTCTGCAATGGAATACTTACATATAAGAGAACAAATCAGACCAGTTAAGAAGAGTAACATGTTGATGATAAGAAGGATGAAGTTCTAGTTTAGCACAAACTGTTGTTCAGCTAAACTTTACATTCTGTCCTTGTCAAACAGAGCAAGCTCCTCCCCTTAAAGCTGCAATTGAAACGGCATTGAAAAACAGACTGAGCGGAAGTATAGAGTGGAGTCAACATGAACACACAGGTTAGAAGTTTTGTTGTGGTGCTGATCAGAATGGCTGTCTGAAGTAAAACACAAGTTAAAGCTTATGACACCCACTCCTTAAGAGACTCTTTCATGTCTAGTTGTCTGATAGTGTTTAAAATGCAGTAATATTCTGATATTGTCTTGATAGTGATGTGGTGTGTGACCTTGTTGGAGGTTTTGTACTGTGTAGTTTGTTTTCCTGTCACTGTGGACTTCATGGCACAGTAGTGCAATGCTGAATCCGTCACTAGTTGAGGAGATCTTCAGATCCAGGAATTGAGGATCTACACTAACAAATTCTGATGTTTGTGTAACTTTCCCAGTAGCATGTAGAGTAAAAAAATATATACTTTGGAGCTTGTCCGGGATAATGGCAATACCACTATAGAGTAAAGAGTGATTACAAGACCAGACCTCTAGATGGAAAATCTAATTTTGGATTGGAGTGATGATGACATTCCCAAAAGTGTCACCTGCAAGAGTCAAAATTCATACAACATCATGCAATCATTTATTGAAAATAACACTTATGATGTTAGTTTAAAGTTGTAATGACAATATTTCAGTATTTAATCCATAAAATGTACACACAAAGCAAAGTAAAATGTGCAAGCAGACAATCATTTTGCACAATGATACATTCAGCACAAACTGCTGTTCATCTTATCATTCATTCCTTGTCAAGTAAAGGAGATTGTCTCAAATGAACTCCTCCCCTTAAAGCTGCAGTCCATACAGCTTTGAATCCATAATCATAATAATAATCAAATAGCATTAGATACCTAGATGTGCCAGATATGAACAATAGGTCAGGAGTTTTACTGTAGTACCACTGTTAGCCTGTGTTTGCTGCAGAAGGTATTAGAGAAACATGGAAACATTTGTTGTTCTCTATTTTGGTCTCTTTATTTTAGTCAGTGTATGCCTAACTGATGATGATAGCATTAAAAAACTGAAATACACAGTTTAATTGTAATATATCTATATTTATGCTTGGGCAAATAAGGTTTATTGGGATTTTAGCAGGGAACATTTATTCTCAGAGTCTCTTTTGTGGAAAGGATTACTATGGAATGACAAAAACAATGAATTAAAATCTTTCTTTATAGTTTCCTCCTAGCACAAGTTTTTCTTCCAACAGCCACAGGTGTCACAATATTGTGTTGTGGTTTACACAAGATAAAGTTGTGGTTTAATTCTTATTTGAATCAAGGCAAAAAATGCATGTGAGTTTTTGTAAAGCCTCTAAGGCATTTATATCACTGGGCTGCTACTCTTAGAGCACAGTAATAGAGAGCAGAATCTGACAGAGTTACACTGTTAATAATGAGTTCAGTGGATGATTGTGATGTAGTCGACTGAAACCGTTGACGGTCTGGTATATTCTCAGAACCGCTCCATGACTGGGCACCTTTCCACAGTAAAAATTCAGGTTTTCCATTAGGATACTGTCTATACCAGTAGTGATAGATGTAACTGCTGCTTGCATCATACGAGCAGCTCAGTGTCACAGACTCTCCTTCTCTTCTGTTTATATTAGTTTCCTTGTCTTTTGGTTCAATGCTGTCCGACAGAAACCCTGCAAGAGAATTAGACAGATTTCATGACAGGTCAGAAGGCTTGTCTACTTATCCAAACATTTACATTTATAAATGATATTACAATACCAAAAATGGTTTCTTCAACAAAATATATAGAATACATTTTTTAAACGTACATTATATTTGAGTCTGTTTAGATTAAAAGTTTTATACCTGGCACAGATATAAGAATCATCAAAAAAAAACATCTCTCCATGTTGAGAAGATTTAGCAACTAGCTTTATAAACTAAAGCTAAACAGTAAATGTATGATTGTAGTAGTGTATTGTGAAGCTGTCATGTGGGTGTGGTTTAGTTAGACCTCCTTCTCTGTCTTTCCTTATGTCTTTCCCTCAGTGTATGAAGAGCTCAAAAACTAACTATGCTTTTTTGTTGAATAAGTATTTTTCTCCACTAATTCAGTTTAATCAGCAAGTGTGACTTGATTATGTTCATTATCTTACTATAAGGATCATTCAAAGCTAAACAAAATAGAGGCTATTTAGTGGAGTTAGAGTATTTCATATTTGAAAGTGGGGTTTGTGCTTGTAGCATTATTGCAGTCTAGAATCACATTTTGTTATGGTGTGTTGATTGATATCTTTATAAATTATTGATCAAGTGCAATGAGTGAGGAAAAACTATATCTTTAGGCCTAGGCCTATACCCATACATACCCTTAAATCGGTCACAAAATGATTCAGTTCAGTAAATTTCACAATCCTATGTGAAACGTTTATATTTTACCCAGGTAATTATATTATGCATTGAGGACATGAAGCTTGTTTAAACAATTAGGATTTTTATCATTGTGGCATTTTGTATCATTGTACATGTGTATTTATTTTCATGACAGTTAAGCACAGTTTCACCAAATTCAAGATGTATTCAGAGGGCAAAGCGACCGTCTTCTGTTGTTCCTTGCACATGTGAATTCATTACAGATACAGTTGGGTATCCTCTCTGAAATGTTTTAATGTACACAGCACCCCCCAGTGGTGATGTAACAAATATTTATTCACTCATTGACAATGTCCCCAAGTCTAACAAGGATGAAACATTTGTGAGTCTGGAAAAGATAATGGATGACAAATGTGATGGATGATTATTTATTTATATATTTTTTAAACATGCGAGACATCTGAGAATATAGTTCATTCCATCAATGTTCATTGAAATGCTCTAATACAATAATTTGAATCTATCAGTGCATGTACATAAAGTTACAGAAATACTAACCAGCCAGAACATTTCAATATTTATATGAATTTGAATGTAACATCGGAATCAAACTGTCACTTTGATTTGTTGTTTTTTAAATATCTTACTGTAAGACTAACATCATCAGGTTTTTGTATGGTGTGTCGAGTGTTTCCTGTGACTGTGGGCCTCAAAGCACAGTAATACACAGCAGAGTCTGTCACTTTAGCAGAGGAGATCTCCAGATCCACACTGCTGGCTTCTTTTCTGTGATTAATGGATATTCCAGAAACTGGAGGCACAGCTTCAGTCTTTGTTCCATAGTAGTCCAGTATGAGGAATTGTGGTGGTGAACCTGCGTATTGTCGATACCAGTGAAGACTATCAACAGAACCGCTGTAGTTACAAGAGAGTTTCACACTCTCAGTCTCAGTGGCAAATCTTGATTCACTGTATGGAGTGATGGCATCTTTAGCTCTGTTACCTGCAACAAAAACCTATTTCAGCATTTTTAAAATGAGATATTGTGATATAATGATACATGTGAGATTTTACCTTGAGTTAAAGTCAGCAATATAAGTACGCAAGTGAACATGATGAACATGTTCCTGCTTCCCTCAGTGATCTGTGATGATCACTGAACTAGTCTGTGTTTTACAGGCCTGTGTTAAGCTCCGCCTTCTGCCATAACCCTCTTATAAAACACATAAATTAACATATATTATAAAGGATAAATACCTTAATTATCTTGCACTTGTTATTTTTCAAGTTGATCTGTTGATGTCATTTCTCAAATGTTTAATGTACTTAAACTGGGATATGATGTGTGCTGTTTTTGCACAGTAATATTCAGTTCTACCAGAAAGACCTGGGAGAATAAATACTGTAACAATTATACATTTATTAACAGCCCAGCAAGCAATATTATGATATAAAGTTTTTTTGGCGTAGGCCCCGTCCGTAGCTTGCAATCAGAGGGTCCGGACTCTGCATTTTCTGCCTGAAGACGAAGGCCGACCCCCTGTGAGGTATGGGAAGGGACCATCCTGGTGGTGGTAGGGAGGATGGAGGAGAAGGAAGGAACCATCTTGGTGGTGGTGGGGAGGATGGAGGTGAATGAAAGTGTCAGCATCTGCGAACTCAGACATGATTAAGTACAGATCTTTTATACTACAAGTATTAGAACATGATTGGATAGATGAGAAGGTAATAAGTGACGTAACAATTGAGTCTTCCCGGCAGAACTTGTGCTAAAGCTTTCATTTTCCTTGTCACTGTGGACACCAGGTCACATTAGTACATCGCAGAGTCTGTTACTTTATAGCGGAGGAGATCTCCAGATACACATGGGTTTTCTTTTCATTCAGTTTTCCAGAGAATCTGGGATCTAGATCTACAATTTTGGACTTTTGAGAAACCTTCACTGTAGCATGAAATATGACTAAAAGGTATTCAGGAGCTGAGTTGGGATACTGCCAATACCACTGTAGACCGCAGAGGAGACAGAGTTATATGTCAGGACAGAGTTATATGTCCCCCTCTGTGCCAGACATCTCAGTTTGGACTGGTGTGATGACATTCCCAAAACTCAAACCTGCAGGAAGATAGTTTAAAATGTAAATTAACATTTATCATGCCACAACAGAACAGCAAACAAGAAATATGACAAAGCCTGACACTTTGGAATAGACTATACTTACATGTTAGAGAACAAAGCCAAAACAAAATGCATTATGTATGATGTTTTAGTTCAGTTCATCTTCAGGACAGTGTTAAGTAAATATTCATTCATTGTCTAGCAGAGGATGTCTTCAGCTGTAGCACCTCCTCTTAAACAGTCTTCACATTCAAATAATCTGCTGCAAGAGTGATATTTTATTATTGTTCTTTAAGTTTAGCAGTGACACTAGAAACATGTTTAAATTGCTTATACATTGATCCACTTTGACAGGGAATGTCAGAAGGAGCAGTTTATCATTTATGAAACACCAGCAAGAACACGAAATGACAGTCACTTTTTATATCAATAATTACCCTATGAAATACTTTTATCTCAGTTAAATTTGAACAGGTGTTACCATATCCTGCTATTCACAAAGCCTTTGTGGCTAATTTAAAGAACAGCTGTGGTTTTATTTGTAGATTATTATTAGATACTGTTCAACTTTAAAACAATAATTGTGTGTGATTTCATGTAAGTTTTTGTAAAGCCTCTCAGTCACTTTGTATTACTGGGGCACTACATGAAATGTGCAGTAATAAATAATAATAATGTAATGCTAAGTCATATTTGTCAAGCTGATTGTGATGTACAAACGTTATTCAGGAAGGTTCTAGTAGAATATGTATTATGTTTCTTTTATTTTGATCTCTTTTCATTTTTATCTAGGCTAATTTGCCTTTATAACTTGAACTAAATTTTCTTCCGTAACCACACACAGGTGTTTTCAGACGTGTAATTATATTGTGTGAATTCTAGATTGTGGGTTTGATGTGGCTTGAGATCAAGTGAAAAATGATTTTCAGTTTTTGTAAAGCTTCACATAGACTTTGTATCACTGGGCTCCAGAGCACAGTAATAGAGAGCTGAATCTGACAGTGTTACACTATTAATAATGAGCTCAGTGGAGGTTTGGGATGTAGTCGACTGAAAGTGATCATCTGGTATATTCTCTCTATTGCTCAATGATCGAGCACCTTTCCGCAGTAAATACTGAGGTTCTCTGTTTGGAAACTGTCTGTACCAGAAAAGCATAACATTACTGCTGCTTGTATCATATGAGCAGCTCAGTGTCACAGACTCTCCTTCTCTTCTGAGAATATTATCATTGTCTTTTGATTCAATGCTGTCAGCAAATATACCTGCAAGAGAATTAATTCTATTGAACAATCCCATCCTTTCTGTTGTTACAGTAACAGTGCTATAAATGAACAACATTAAATTGAACAATGATGTCAGCATTATCTATTAAATAATGTGCATAATTAACACTTTGAATCCTCAATATATTTTAGTCTATTGCTGATATATAAGTGCACTTTACCTGGTACTGTTACAAGAATCAGTAGGATACATCTCTCCATGGCCCTGTTAGTATATGCTTTATGATTTTAAATTGAAAGGTAAATGTATGAATGTAACAAAGTCATTTGTGCAGCTATATTATCTGTAAATGTGGGTGTGGTCTGGGTTTCTGATATTTAAACCACCTTCTGTCTTGCCACATTAAAACTGAGATTGTCAGTTAATAGGATTGTTTTCTTGATCTATTGTACTTGATCTATAATATACAGCTCAGAGTTAATGTCTTGTTGTGTGTTTGATATCTTTGATTTTGTCCTCAATATTCTGTGTGTAGGTAAATATACCATGAGCATTTTGAAAGGAAATTGTCATTCATTCGCATCTTTTTTGTTCTAACTTCACCCTCTAGTGGCAGATGACACACATTTACATGTATTACAAAACTGATGCATTCATAATGGAGACAAAAATGGCTTAATTGCTTCAAACAAACAGTGGACAGGAATTTATGATAACCTTTGTTGTCACAAAACAGAAATGTTTTCCCAGGTTTACACTATATTGCCTTTCATGGGAAAACAATTCATTTCAAGAAGACAGTGAAAGAAAAGCATGACATTTTGTTTCAGAATAAAGTGACTACTGACTAGCAAATTTTAATTCATCCTGTCTAATCATTTCATTTTAAAATTCATAAACATTACCAATGGGTTTAATCAACATTGTACATCTGTATTTTTGAATACAAAGCTCACAGTCAATTAATAATCAAATAGTTATTCAATAGCTCGTATATTCTAGATGCCTTCACATATATGATGGCTAGACATCATTGCAAATTTGTGCTTTAAGTTTTTCAGGTTTTTGTATGGTGTGTCGAGTGTTTCCTGTCACTGTGGGCTGCAGGGCACAGTAATACAGAGCAGAGTCTGACACTTTAGCAGAGGAGATCTCCAGATCCACACTGCTGGCTTCTTTTCTGTGATTAATGGATATTCCAGAAACTGGAGGATCAGCTTCAGTCTTTTTTCCATAGTAGTCCAGTATGAGGAATTGTGGTGGTGAACCTGCGTATTGTCGATACCAGTGAAGACTATCAACAGAACCGCTGTAGTTACAAGAGAGTTTCACACTCTCAGTCTCAGTGGCAAATGTTGATTCACTGTATGGAGTGATGGCATCTTTAGCTCTGTTACCTGCAACAAAAACCTATTTCAGCATGTTTAAAATGAGATATTGTGATATAATGATACTTGTAAGATTTTACCTTGAGTTAAAGTCAGCAATATAAGTACACAAGTGAACATGATGAACAGGTTCCTGCTTCCCTCAGTGATCTGTGATGATCACTGAACTAGTCTGTGTTTTACAGGCCTGTGTTAAGCTCCGCCTCTTGGCATATAATTACATTTTTTAAACCCAAAAATCACTTGAGGAATGGAGAAATTAACCAAAATCTCCATGCAAGTGTTGTAGATTTTGTGTTTAATATGTTCTTTCTGTTTTTGTTTTTTTTCTCTTGCTGTTGCACCAGTACAACTCTTCGACAGAGATTGGCATATTTGGTTTAATTAGATGGCCAAAAGTTATTGATGAAATTAGAACTTGAAATGAGTGAATTGCTAATGGCTTTTATTTTACTAGTCCACCAGATGGCAATCTAATCTCACTGAGGGAAGACCACTGCTACTGTAACCATTCTCACTTATGTTTATATTAATTAGGTTAAATTATTTTGTAGTTAGGTAGCCCATATGTGGCTTAATAGCTACATTTAAAAATGTGTATTTGTAAATATCACCTAACCCATCTGCAAATACGGCATGTGATTAACCAAACAAAACTGATGTATATTAGAAACATTTGTTTGAATTTATTTTTGGTTTTCACTGGAAGCGGAAAGCAGTGGAGAAAGTGTCTGACCCCCAGTGGAAGGCATAATAAATAGGTGTTTTGAACTACATTCACTGAAAATGTGTATTGGATCAAACCAAACTGGACTGGAGCGCACATGGATGAATTGGATTGACAAGTAAACTACCTTGTCAGTTGAAGATGAAATGCTGTTCCTCTTTAGTTTAATGGTTGCTCTATAAGCTACAGTATAAATATGTTCCTATGGTTTACATTTTTTCCCAATATTTCTGCCGGTTGACTGTGATGCGTTGACAGTGGTTTACCCTTTAAAGGGAGAGTTTTTGTTCAGTGTATTTTGTTTTCCTGTCACTGTGGGCTCCATGGCACAGTAGTACATCGCAGAGTCTGTTACTTTGGCAGAAGAGATTTCGAGATACGTATGGGGTTTCTCCTTATTTAGTTTTGCTGAGAATCGAGATCAAAAACTTTAGACTTATGTAAAACTTTCCCAGTAGCACGCAGAATGACGAAAAGAAATTCAGGAGCTGATCTGGGATATTGGCGATACCAATATAGACTCACTGCAGAGGAGTAGTTGCACGACAGGGATATAATTTCATTTTCTGTTCTATAAACTTTAGTTTGAACCGGCGTGATGACATTCCCCAAAATATCACCTGTAGAAAGAAAAAAACAAATTAGCTTGTTTAAAAATGAACATATTAATCTTAAAAGTGAAAAAAGGACAAACAAGCAATAAAGAAAAATCCTGACAGACTAGAACAGAATACATACTTGCAAGGGAAAAGAGCACAATAAAAACAAAGAGTATCATTTTTCAGGACGAAATACGAGTTAATCTGAAACACCTGTTACTGAAGAAAGCATTAAAGTCCCACTCCGATCATATTTTGATTTATTTTTAAACATTCTCAGTGGTCTTTAAATGATGATTATGCCGTTTTTAGCCAAAATCACAAAACCTGTGCCGTTTTCTGGGACTTCTCTTCAGCAGAGCGGCAGTAGCTCATTAGCAATTCGCCTCTGCGTTGTGGGCGGAGCCGTTGGCTGAAGCGAGATACATAGGCAGCAACAGCCTCTTTCTGTCTTTCTTTCTTTCTGTCAACACAGAAAACATTTCATCACTGGATAGTTTTTTTCGTTTAATTAAAGTGTTGTTTTATGTCAGCTGAATGTCCGGAACGCTTTTCAGAGAAGATAAGGCAACTTTTTTTTAGCACAATTCACACCCAGCGGCAATTCAGAAAAAAAAAAAATCTCCGAATGCTCCACATGAAACTTTGGTCTTCCGACCTTTTACCGCCGTGTCGATTTATCACAAAATCACTTTGGCGGGCGCTAAAACAAGTTCAATGCAGGAAAATTCATGCGTGAATTTAACTGAGTAGTACATGACCATGCACTCGCACAAATGCGACCACATAAAATTTTAACTCGCACATTCTCAAAAAATGGTCGCAGTCTGGAACCCTGGAACGTAATCCATTCATCTCTCACAGCAACATGTTTTGGTAAAGCATGAAAGCTAATACCAATATCTCTCCTCTTAGCATTGCAACCCGCTACCGCACATAGGTATTGATCCGCCATCGTCTTCTCTACTCCTCCTCAGAACCTGACCGACCGGGCGGGCCCCGCCCAGTGGAGTTACTACGTCACAACTCCAGTCTATTTTAGCCGGCATTTTAGCGTCTGCTACTGATTCACAGCCACTTGAATGCAGAAATACTCAGAAATACAACTTTGAGCTTATTTTTCTCAAGATATGTCCTCTAGCATAAGAAAAATGCCACAAGAACATGTTAACACCTAGAAAAACATGATTTTCATCGGAGTGGGTCTTTAACATCTCTAGTTAGTCCCTCCCCTTAAAGCTGTAGCTCACAAACTGCCAAATATGGAAACCCATTTTTAAATAAAAACAGTTTATTTTCTTATTTTAAACTCCCTGTGAAATGCACTTCAATAGTTCTACAGTAGATGCCACTAAATAAATACTTTTATTGCCACTATACAGTTTTGTTATTAATTGCTTTAAGTTCACAACAACTAAGTTGAGGAAGCCTGAAGAGGTGGACCTAACCAATAAAAGTTGTAAAAGTTTCCTTCTTCTTCTTGTTCAGCAGGTGTGACTACATCCTGTTGTCTTGTGGTTTAAGACACAGAGATGTAGTGGATAACTGACACATGAATTGTGTGTGTTTTTGTAAAGCGTCTGTGGACTTTGTATCACTGGGCTCCTACTCTTAAGAGCACAGTAATAGAGAGCTGAATCTGACAGATTCACATTGTTAATAGTGAGTGAAGTGGATGTAGGGGATATAGTTAACTTATAACGACTGTCCGATACATCCCCTTCATCGGACGAGCGAGCACCTTTAAACAGCAAATACTGAGGTTCTCCATTAGGATTCTGTCTGTACCAGTACAGGTAAACATTATTTCTGCTATATGTGCAGCTCAGTGTCACAGACTCTCCTTCTCTCCTGGTTTTATTTGTACCTTCTTCTTTTGGCACAATGCTGTCAGCAAATACACCTACAAGAAAATGTGTGCTTTAGAACGATAATAAAAATAAAATAAAAAACCTGAAAAATACTTAAATACTAAAAAATACTAATTAAATCATTTATATTCACTGTCATTCAAAAGTCTGGGTCAGCATGATTTTTTTATGTTTTTGAAAGAAGTCTCTTATGCTCACCAAGGGTTCATTTATTTAATCAATAATACAGTAAAACAATAATATTGTGAAATATAATAATAGTTTAAAATAGATTAAAATTACTATTTATTTTTGCAGCCATTATTCCAGTCTTCAGTGATCATTCAGAAATAATTGTAATATGCTGATGTTTGTGCTCAAGAAAAGCTTGTATTTGAAATAGAAATATTTTGTAACTTCAGAAATGTCTTTACTTCAATTTCATGTATCTTTCCTGAATAAAAGTATTATTTTCTTTGAAAAAAACAAAACTTACTGATAACTTTTGAGCAATTACACTTTTTAAAAAAGTACCTGTCATGAGAATCAGCAATTTGCATCCGTCCATGTTAATATTCCGAGTGATTTATTTTGTTTTAAGCCAAATTATGTTCACAGGGTTAAGAGACACTGTGACACTGTGATAAATCACAATGAAGGACTTCAGGGAATCCTTGTATTTCATGTGAATGAAGAAGATACTTTTCACTGACACTGCAGTTTGAATGAATGTAGAAGTTCTCTAATGTGTATTTGTAAAGTGGGTGTGGTTAGTGACATCACTCACCAGACACATTATACAGGTTTGTTTTTCTATCTTGCTACTTTGATGATACATGGAATTTAATTAAACCAATTTAGGGAAAAGCAGACATTCAGCTGGTCATCGAACAGTACTCCTACTTTCCTGGATGGTGTTATCATTGGCAGGCTAGCTAAACAGTGATGCTGTGATGAAGGCTTTTTTGTACAGTGTTACTGTGTTTCCTGTCACTGTGGGCTCCAGAGCACAGTAATACAGAGCAGAGTCTGATACTTCAGCAGAGGAGATCTCCAGATCCACATGACTTTGCTCTTTTCTGTGATTGATGGTTACTCTTGGAACGGGTGGAATAGCTTCAGTAGTTACCCCTGAATATTCCAGTATAAGGAACTGTGGTGAGCCTGCGTATTGGCGATACCAGTGAACTCCACGAACAGAACCGCTGTAGTTACAAGAGAGTGTCACATTGTCACCCTCAAGTGCAAATACTCTCTCACTTTTTGGAGTGATGACTTCTGTGGCTCTGGAGCCTGCAAATTAAAGTGGCATTAAGTTTAGCACATACACACATCTTGTAAAAACACAACATTAATATATGAATCTTTTATATAGTGTATTTAAATGTGGAACAAAAATCATTAAAAAGAGCACAATTAAATTAAATTATGCATTTCATTGGATTTCCTTATTGTGACATATTTCTTAAATATTGCAATATAATACCTTCAGTTGTTGACATCAGTATCATAATATAGATGAACATGTTCACTCAACAAAGTGTCAGGAAGCTAAACAAAGACCAGCTGCTTGATTGTTATGTATCTGTGCACTAATGTCTGTGCTAAACTCCTCCTCTTCCCATTATACATGACGACTATGCAGATCCGCTTAATCTATAGAAGATAATGGACAGAGAACTATACATACTTCAAAATATATATATTTTTGTGTGTATGTTTTTGTAAAATTTTTAGTTTAACAAATTCCATTGCCTTTGTTTACTGAATGAATTTTGAATTTAGAGTTGTTTTTAAATAACATACTTAGAAAAAACAATGCTAAATGATAGTTTCACATGCCCCCTATATGTAACCTTTCATAATTTCCCATATTCACAGGTGTTGCCACACTGTTATATCCAGAGCTGTGGTTTACAAAAAAATATAAATTGTGGTTTGATGGTAATAGATTAAAGACTGTTTAAAGCACATTGCGTATTTGAGTTTTTGTAAAGCGTCTCAAGCATTTTGTATCACTGGGCTACATTTCTTAGAGCACAGTAATAGAGAGCTGAATATGACATATCTGCTTTATTAATAATGAGTTCAGTGGATGATTGGGATGTTGTTGACTGAAACCGACGGTCTGGTTGATGCCCATCACCACTCTGTGATCGAGCACCTTTCCACAGTAAAAACTGAGGTTCTCCGTTTGGATACTGTCTGAACCAGTAAAGCCAAACATTATTGCTCTCAGTTTCATATGAGCATCTCAATGTCACAAGCTCTCCTTCTTCCTTGATTATATTAGTATTTTCTTCTCTTGGTCCAATGCTGTCAGAAAACACACCTGAAATTAAATTAAAATAATTGCTCTGTAATCTCTGATCAAGGGGATTATTTAAATAAAACTTGTTACAAATGCATCTTTTCAGTTATAAAATAGATAAATATTAAACAAAAAACAGCACATGATAATTGCTTTCATATAAAAATGGGATATTGTTTGTCCAGCTTATTTAGTCCTTAGTTTACCTGTAACTACAATGACAATCATGAGTAGACCCTCCATGTTGGCAGTCCAGAGGTAGTTTGTATTTCTATTACTGTTGGATTTATTTTTTTATTTTTTTACCTGAATATTGCTTTATATTGTGAATGAATCTGGTGTGTCCATTATATTCATTATATTGAGCAGTAAATGAATGCACCGACTGAAGTTCCATTGTACACTAATATTGTGGGTGTGGTTAGTGATGTCACAGGTTCACCAGGCTCTCTCACCACCACCCCTCAACGATCACAATAACCAGATTTCTGATCACTGGCACCTGTTACTCATCAATGTACCTCATCAACCACCACATAAAAACACACCTCAGTTCAGTCACTTGTCTAGCATTGGACTAGGAAACAGACCTATTACTTTAAACTCCTGTGGCTAAACATACTTAGGCTAACTGCTATTATCCCTCATGTTTCTCCAAGTGCGTTGTCTTTTCCTGCGATACTCACCAGCATCCCATACTCCACCACAATACTGAGGTGTGTGTGCTCCAATAGTTTATTCTCCAGCAAGTATCTGTAAGAGAAAGATTTTCCTTAATATCATTCCATCATCCATCAACTGCAATGACCAATATTTACTCAACTGTTTGTTTCTGCTTCTGCTGTGTGACCAATAAAGTGTTTTTGGATTAACTTACCCTCTCGCTCAGTGTGTATATCCTGACCGTGAAATGTATAGCATACAATTTAAAAGCTGCACAGTTTCTGTAATTCAAGAGAGCATAATGTGATAGTGTTACTGGCCACTCAGAAGGATCTCATACAGGGAGAGGTATTAAAATACATTGAGGTGTGCTGGAGCCTGTTGTAGAGTAGAATACAGCATGTGTGCTGAAGGTCTGAATATCAGAAGTCTTCAAAACTGAAAACTATTTTGGACAAGGCTTGAGGAGCCAAAACCACATATGTTAACTTTAAGATAGAGAAGCAGCTATAGGCTTAAGTCATCATGATCTCAAAATAGATAATTCTTTTTCTTTTTTTAAACTGGAATATACCATTATTTATAATACATGATTTATCTGAGGATTTCTTCTTTTTTTATTTTTTTTTATTTGTGTGCCCTCATAATCTTTTAATCACACAGGGGATCAGGGACCCTTTCTCCTCTCTTTCAGAGTCAGTGGAAGACATTATCTTTGACATTCTCCCCTGGTTTCACAGATGAGGTTTAAGCCTAGTCCCAGACTAAAATGCATGTTTGAGCTGGTTTTACTGAAAGCAGCTTGTAGCCTTGCACTGACATATTTTAAGATATGTCAGTGCCATTGCTTTGTCTCAGGATGCACACCAGTTATGTTTTTCTATAAGGCATGTTTATAAAAAAAACTACTTAAATGTCCTAATTTAACTAAAGCTCAATCATGGTTTAATCTAAGCCCTGTCTGTGAAACCAGGCGTCAATGTATTACATAAGCAACTTTGGTATGGGTCACTCACAGGTGAGTCATAAATTCTGGAAAGACTCTTTTTATTTGTGCCACTGTTAAACTCTCCTGGAGACTTTTCCTTTGGCATGGTCCTATGCCTCTAAAAAATAATAAACAACCGCTGCAAGCACAATTAGATCAAAGTTTTTGTCAGGACTTCACTAGAACAGAACAGGAAAATATATCCTCATATATCCACAATTGAGTTCAAACTGACAATTCTTTCTACAAAATATAACTCAATTAATTACAATTTATTAAAATGAATTACAAAACAAGTACATATTTATTCTCTGGAAGCCGGGCTAAATGAGTAACCGTGTTGGAAAAGAGTTGGAAAGTAAAAAAAAAAAAAAACGCGTTTCAGACTTTGAAATGCCGAGAGATGAGGAGAGAAAAAGTGTTCCAAACAAATACATGTGAGACCTGGCAGGAGCATGTATGTCAGGGAAATGTTTGACCAATGGAAGGGAAATCCTCACTTGTGATATTATGCTGCCCTCTTCTGCTAAAACACAGAACAGCATGTTTTGTTCAGTTGCCCCTCTGCAATGTGTGTTTTATAGTAATACTAATGACTTACTGTAAATGTTGATGGTTCTACTGTATCTCACCAAACTTGAGCTATGCACTTACCTTGCTCCTTTACATTCAGACGGCATCTCACAATATATGACAGCATTTCATTATCAAATGTATGGACTACACCAAATTTGCCAGTTCTTGCTGTGTGATCACCCCACTCTTCCACCAAGGCATTTGCAAGTTCTCAAGTCTTGACCACGTCTTGGGGGGACATATGGTTTCACTGCAACTAGGCATAGCAAGGACGGTCAGCTGTCCTTCCGGTCTCCCTGTAGCACTGTAGTCTTAGGCGTCTTACATTATGGACATTGCAGTTTATTGTTCTGTCCACATCTGCAGTCCTCTTGCCTCCCTGCAGGACCCTATGGCATGTTCATGTAACGGACGTAGGCTAGTAAGAGCTGTGAATGTAAACCTCACTCCCCTGGCCTCAAGATGCATGCTATAGCGACTGATGAGAAACTGTGGTTTTTAGCTTCCTTGTTAGTGCGCCCATCTCCCATGTCGGAGACTCTGGTTCGAATCCCGCTCGGAGCGGGTTGAGTAGGACCGGTTATTTGGTGCTGTTGACCCTGATGGGAGTGAGGTTTAGGGGGGTGAGTGTAACGGATGTAGGCCAGTAAGAGCTGTGTGTGTATTGTAAACTTCACTCACCTGAGCTCAAGAGGTGCGCCTGACACTAGAGGATACGGCCCTTGTAAGCAGTAGCACTCCCACACCAGAGACCCTGGTTTGAGTCCCGCTTGGAGCGTGTCGAGTAGGACCGGTTTCATTCACAAAGGTGATCAAGGACCCTTTCTCCTCTCTTTCAGAGTCAGTGGAAAGATCTCTTCAGTGTCCTAAGTTGGAACTGTGACGTTCATTGCACAGGTGCATGAAAAGTATTGTTTAAACACTTTCCAATAAAGATAAAGCTTATTTGGATTTTACAAAATTATTTATCTCTTACACAGAGAAAGCATTTTACCTTTAAGTTTGTAAAGAAGAGTACTATAAATTATAACATGAAAACATGCATGTACAAGGTTTTTTAGTTTGCTGGACTTTTTTCATATTGAATAGTAAATCCTCCAAATGGCACATGAAAATATGTGTATATGGTAAATGCTTTAACAGTAAGTGAGGTTTTTGTACAGTGTAGTTTGTTTTCCTGTCACTGTGGGCTCCAAGGCACAGTAGTACATCGCAGAGTCTGTCACTTTAGCAGAGGAGATCTCCAGATCCACATGGGTTTTCTCTTCATTCAGTTTTGCAAAGAATCGAGGATCTTGATCCAAAACATTCGATTTTTGTAAAACTGCCCCAGTGGCGTGAAGAATAACAAAAAGAAATTCAGGAGCTGATCCAAGATATTGGCGGTACCAAAACAGACTGTTTGCTGAGGAGTAACTACAGGAGAGACTTATAATCTCCCCTTCTGTCCCAAACATATGAGTTTCAACTGGTGTGATGTCATTCCCAAAACTCACACCTGCAGATGAAATTACCATCATTTTTTTAAATTTCATAAAGGAAAGAAATAACCAAATTAAGACAAATTTTAATGGTTTAGATAAAATACTTACAAGCAAGAGAACAAAGCAAAAGCAAAAAACAAAGCATAATGTTTCAGGATGATATTTTAGTTCATCTGCATGTCAAAGTCTTACTGAAATAAACATTTATTCATCATCTAGAAGAAGGTGTCTCTAGCTAGCACCTCCCCTTAAAGCTACAACCCGGAATTTATGAAGCAGATCATATCTCTCTGATCCTGCAATGAATAATGAAGTATTTTATTTAGTACTTTTAGATACAACTGTACATTCAAAGCACTTTACAATGGAATTGGTTTCTCTCCTCACCCACCGCCAGTGTGCAGCAGCCTTTATAACCTTCCAAATTCACAGCTGTTACCACATTCCCTGTTTGTGGTTTACAAAAGCATGATATTAATTGATTAAAGACACTTCAAAGCAATACATTTGTATGAGTTTTTGTAAAGCTTCTCTGGCACTTTGTATCACTGGGCTGCTACTTCAAGTGCACAGTAATATAGAGCTGAATCTGACAGAGTTACACTGTTAATAATGAGTTCAGTGGATGTTTGGGATGTAGTCGACTGAAAACCGTCTGGTATATCCTCATCGCTACTCTGTGATCGAGCACCTTTATACAGTAAATATTTTGGTTCACTGTTAGGAGACTGTCTGTACCAGTAAAGCCAAATATCATTGCTGTTAGTTTCATATGTGCAGCTCAGTGTCACAGACTCTCCTTCTTCTCTGATGACATTAGTATTTCCTTCACTTGGTTCAATTCTATCAGCAAATCCACCTGAAATACAGTCAATCATATATTGTAATGTATCATGAGCGAATAAGGATTTTCTTATAATTTTTTTTTGCTATATATTTATTTACCTGAAACTGTGATGAGCATTATGAGTAGCATCTGCCTTTCCTCCATCTTAACTGAAGTCTTCTTCAAAGATCAGAGCGTTTGTTTACTATTAAATTAAAAGTGTTAGATTTCCGTCGTTAATTTATTGCTTGTTGATTTATAAGTTAAGAAATATGCTGGACGTGGCTTTATAAAATGAATGAAGTGTTGCTGATGGATGAATGAATGCATTGAGACTGAGTGAGGTTCTGTTGTATTAATAATGTGGGTGTGGTTTAGTGAAACATGGATGCTCTGTGCTTTAAAATGAGTATTTCGACATCAGGTGCTTGTCAAATGTGAAAAAAACATAGCTTGTGAGGTTATGTTGCCCCCTAATGTTGGAACTCAGAACAGCATGTTTTGGATGCAGCACAAATAAAAATGTGCTGTCTGTGTTTGAATTACATTTATTGACATTTGTTTTTATATACAAACACTTTAGTGTTGTGCTCACACTCGTGCACAAACACTTATGTTTTATGTCCTCATAAAGTACAGTTTTTCTTCGTCTTTCAGCCACAATATTTGAACTATATTATAAGAACTTCAGAAGAATAGGCTACCTGTAATATCTGTCAGTATCTGTGTGATTTCTTTCACCGTACATAAAACCTCGACCCCACCTCTCACTTTCTTTCTCCCATATAAGCAGTTTTTGTACAGCATGCACTATATTTCCTTTCACTGTGGGCTCCAGAGCACAGTAGTACACAGCAGAGTGAGTTACAGCCACAGAGGAGATCTTCAGATCCACACTGCTGTTGTCTTTTCTGTGATGGATTGAGATTCCAGCAACTGGAGGATCAGCTTCAGTAACTGACCCATAGGAATCCATTATGAGGAACTGTGGTGGTGAAGCTGCGTATTGTCGATACCAGTGAAGACCTCGAACAGAAGCAGTGTAGCTACAAGAGAGTGTTACACTGTCACCCTCAACAGCAAATTCATAAGCATTGTACGGTGTGATGAGTTCTGTGGCTCTGGAACCTGCAGTTAATGCGTAAAAAAAAGAATAGAAAAATGTAAGTGAAATTTACATCCTCTTTCAAATGTACATTCTCCATCCAAATGCAATCAAATGTATATGCAATGTTGTTTTTTAATTTGTTTATATAAATAAAAAAGCATTTCTCAGATATAGTAATCAGGCTTAAATAAGAGAATCATTATTTATTTGTAAATTACACAAACTAAATTTGTTCTATACTTATAAGATGTTTTTTTTAAGAATGCTCCAGCCTTTGCTCCTACCTTGAGCTGATGATATCAATATAATTAAATAGATGAACATGTTGGCTCAATAATCAGGTTTGAACAGGAGACACACAGAAACATCAGATGATCCAAAGAGACTTGTGAAATATTGACAGTCCTTTATTGTCTCTGACAATGACTGTCTAAACTCCTCCTACTCAGATTTACACCATTCATCTTACACAATATATGACAGACAAGACTTTTGTAATGTTATTCACACAGCTACACATTTAAAAGAATATAGATAGATAGATAGATAGATAGATAGATGAAAAGCTAACATATTTCAGTAACATTGGGGATAATCTTAAACTTAAACATGATATAGATTTGCAGAAAGTGTATTTTTGTTGCTTACAATTAAGTTTGAAATGAAGACTATTAATTATATAAATTGTAATGTATTATAAAATGAAGCAAATACATTTTAATTTTCTATCTTTTTGGTTCTCTGGATTTCTTTTTATATATTGAAAAGTAAA
The DNA here is from genome assembly GCF_965113295.1 of Leuciscus leuciscus. Classification (NCBI taxonomy): domain Eukaryota; kingdom Metazoa; phylum Chordata; class Actinopteri; order Cypriniformes; family Leuciscidae; genus Leuciscus; species Leuciscus leuciscus. The sequence goes on from NC_138730.1 coordinate 32,322,958, forward strand.
ATGTCAGTAGAAATATCCTGCATGCTTTATATGGTAAATGCTTTAACAGTAAGTGAGGTTTTTGTACAGTGTAGTTTGTTTTCCTGTCACTGTGGGCTCCATGGCACAGTAGTACATCGCAGAGTCTGTCACTTTAGCAGAGGAGATCTCCAGATCCACATGGGTTTTTTCTTTATTCAGTTTTGCAGAGAATCGATGATCTTGATCCACAACCTTAGATTTTTGTAAAACTTCCCCAGTGCCGTGAAGAATGATGAAAAGAAATTCAGGAGTTGATCCAAGATATTGGCGATACCAAAATAAACTTCTTGCTGAGGAGTAACTACAGGAGAGACTTATAATCTCCCCTTCTGTCCTAAACATATGAGTTTTAACTGGTGTGATGTCATTCCCAAAACTCACACCTGCAGATGAAATTATCAACATTTGACAACATTTTGACAACTAAGACATACAAATAAGTAGAAAAAGGAACCTGGGCCTGAGGGTTGAAATACTTACATGCCAGACAACAGAACAAAGCCAAAACAAACATCATCATTTTCAGGAGGTTGTCTTAGTTCATCTGCAGGACAAAGTGTTACTGAAGTAAATTCATCATCTAGCAGAAGGTGTCTCCAGCTTGCTCCTCCCCTTAAGTTATGAAGTTATGAAGCTGATCATCTCTCTCTGATGCTATAGTGACTGTTCATGATGATCATTTACCCTCTAATTATTTATTTACATAATATTTTGTAGCAAAGATTACACACATCTTTTTAAGCTTAGTTTAAAAAGACATCTGCGAGTTTGCATCAAGGGCTATAATAATATTACAGTTGTTCTGAGTTTTATGAGATACATTTCATGTTTGATTATGTTTGATGTTACTGACTGAAACCAATTGTTCACTTTTTTCTTTACTTTGAAACTTGTTTTCCAGTACAAATATCTTAACGTTCTTAAATCAAGAAACATTACTTGAGAAGCAAAATGACTTGTCAACAAAAAGTCTTGTCTTCTGAATAATATATCAAAATTCAGTGAATTAAATTCAACTCAGTTTAAGCTTAAAACAAGAAAAAATACCTGCCAATAGGGTAAGAAAAAGTCAAGTAAATGTATCTTGGTATACATTTTTTTCGATATTTGTACTGGAAAACAAGACAAACCACTGTTTTCATCTACTTATCAAGCCTTAAACTGTACAAACCACAGTTGGATTCAACAACACAAATGTCAAAAAAAGACATAAAACTTCAACTGATACTATGGAATTGTTAAGTGCATTGTTAATGTAAGCTGGCTTTACTGGTATACACTGCAAAAGTTATTTTCCTATTCTGTATTTTTGTCCTGGTTTCACAGACAGGGCTTCGATTAAGCCAGGATTAGGCTTTAGTTCAATTAGGACATTCAAGCTATAGTTTTTTTAAACATGCCTTTGAAAAAAACATACTGGTGTGCATCTTGAGACAAAACAATGGCGCTGACATATTTTAAGATATGTCAGTGCAAGCAGCTTTCAGTGAAACCAGTAAATGTTTTTTGTACAGTGTTACTGTGTTTCCTGTAACTGTGGGCCGCAGAGCACAGTAATACAGAGCAGAGTCTGATACTGTAGCAGAGGAGATCTCCAGATCCACATGCCGTTCTTCTTTTCTGTGATTGATGGTTACTCTTGGAACGGGGGGAATAGCTTCAGTAGTTACCCCTGAATCTTCCAGTATAAGGAACTGTGGTGGTGAGCCTGCGTATTGGCGATACCAGTGAACTCCACGAACAGAACCGCTGTAGTTACAAGAGAGTGTCACATTGTCACCCTCAAGTGCAAATACTCTCTCACTTTTTGGAGTGATGACTTCTGTGGCTCTGGAGCCTGCAAATTAAAGTGCCATTAAATGTAGTTTTCAAACACTTCCGCTGCAATAAAATCGATTTCCACAATATTATACCTTCAGTTGATGACAGCAGTATCATAATGTAGATCAACATGTTCATTCACTAAACTGGCAAGAACAGCAGCTTCTCCACAGTGTTGTACAGCTCATCTTTACACAGCTGTATAGTGTCTGTGCTAAACTCCTCCTCCTGTCATGACACGGAATCTGAATTACAAGTCATCTAAGAAAAGATCAAATGAGCATAGCTGTTATAATATTGATGGTTATTTCTTTTAATTCTTTGTTTTTCCTTTGTTTTTCGTTTTGCAACTCATTGTCAATATTGTATTACCATTTTGCTAATACATGTGAGTTTCTAAATTTTTTTAGGAATCTTTAGGAATTCATACAACATTATGAGAAAAGAGATAACTTTAACAAGATGTCATGAGAAGCATATAAAATACATAATAAATGATGTACAAACACTCTTATGTAACCTTTTTACCTCCCAAATTCACAGCTGTTACCACATTCTCTGTTTGTGGTTTACAAAACCTTGATGTGTTTTGATACAAATTGATTAAAGGCATTTCAAAGAATTAATTTTATATGAGTTTTTGTAAAGCTTCTCAGGCATTTTGTATCACTGTGCTGCTAGAAGTGCACAGTAATAGAGAGCTAAATCTGACAGAGTTACACTGTTAATAATGAGTTCAGTGGATGATTGTGATGTAGTCGACTGAAATCCATCTGGTATATCCTCATCACTCTGTGATCGAGCACCTTTATACAGTACATATTTTGGTTCACTGTTTGGATACTGTCTGTACCAGTAAAGCCAAATATCATTGTTGTTAGTTTCATATGTGCAGCTCAGTGTCACAGACTCTCCTTCTTCTCTGATAACATTAGTATTTCCTTCACTTGGTTCAATTCTATCAGCAAATCCACCTGAAATATTTTAAATATATTAATATATTACATTTTTATATAACATTATCTAATACAGATTCTTTAAGGGGTTAGTTAGTGGTTAAAAGTATATTTACCTGAAACTGTGATGAGTATCATGAGTAGTATCTGTCTGTCCTCCATATTAACCACCCAAGACCACTTTCAATATTGAAACTGTTGATTTATAATATTATCAAATTGATTTATTTGAAATCTTAAATTAAATTAAATTAATTAAAACATGAATGAATGAAAGTATGAGTAGCTGATGGATGAATGATGCACTGAGTGAAGTTCTGCTGTATACTAATAATGTGGGTGGGGTTAGTGAAATATGAAACATGGTCTTTGCTTTAAAATGAAATGGTAAGCATTGTTTCTTAGACATCAATGGAGTATATTGACCTATTGGACTTTTTTGCTTACCCTCTAACCATATTTTAAAACAGATTTAATATATCTAATGCAAATAAAGTAAAATGTATAGACTTTCACTTGGGGATACTTTATTAATTATTATTTGACATTCACCACATTCAGATCACTTCTAGTCATCTTCAGAGAACATCAGGGAAATGCTTGTAAAATGTGGATTAAGCATAACTTGTGAGATTATGTTGCCCCCTTCTGTTGAAACTCAGAACAGCAATTTTTGTCCATTTACTTAAAAATAATGTTATTTATATATGATTTTATTTATTTTTATATATTTTTTTTGTTGTTGTTATAATTTGCCTGTTAAGAATTATAAACAAAATTTAATCTTTCATCTTTCTCAGATATAATTCTACAGTAAGTTTTGTTTGTTTTCCTGTCACTGTGGGCTCCAGGGCACAGTAATGCATCGCAGAGTCTGTTACTTTAGCAGAGGAGATCTCCAGATCCACATGGGTTTCTTTTCATTCACTTTTCCAGAAAATCGTGGATTTAGATCTACAATTTTAGACTTTTGTGAAACTTCAGGGGCTGAACCATGATATTGGCGATACCACTGTAGACTAACCACTGAGGAGTAGCTACAGGACAGTGTTATATTGTCCCCCTCTGTCCCGAACATCTCAGTTTGGACTGGTGTGATGACATTGCCAAAACTCCTGCCTATAGGATTTAACCATATTACACTCCATTGTCATGAAGAAAAAACAGCACAATACATACAAGAAGAAAAAATAAAATTAAACATAATGGAAAACATGTAATATATGAATGAAAATATTGAATACTTACATGAAAAAATACAGAGCAAAACCAAAAAACAGAGCACCATTTTGCAGAATGATGTATTACAGTAGTTCCTCTGCTGAACAAACTGTTACTCAGACAGCAAACACTCACTTTCTAGCAGAGGAGGACTCCCATTAAAACAATGATCCTTTTGAATCCTTTACAACAAACTTTTCAAATTCTTTCTCAAACTGTAACAATTTCTGAACTGGAATTTACTAAAATAGTCTCACTTATAACCTTTGTTCCATACATCTCAGTGGACTGGTTAATATTTGACTTAAACATTTTGTAAATTAAATGTGAAATAAAATCTTTAATCTTTCAGAATTATGCAATAAAAAAACATCTTATAAAATGAACAACCATCATTTAAGAACCGCAAAAACTATTAAAAAAGAAGTGTCTAAGTACAAATTCTGTAATAAATCTGAATAATTAAGTGTAGGGTTAGTTCTGGCAGGTCACGTCAGTCAAGCTTGCATCAGCTGACTTCTACCTACACTGTAAATGATTTCTGTTGATTTCACAGCATTATACTGTTTTTCTCAACAGTTTCTTGCTGTATAACCTATGTACAGTATGTTACTGTAGATTTTGTTGCTTTCACAGTATTATTTTGTATTTTCAACAGTTATGTACTGTGCACACAGTTGACAGTATGTTACTGTAGATTTTCAATGCATTCTGGGAAATTATTAGTTACTGTAAATCTAAATACAGCAGTGCAAATTGACCGCGAAAAACACCACACACAATTCCACAAGTAAAATTGCTAGCCTACTAACGTTATCCTTACATAAAACATTTTCAGGACTGGGTGACCATTACAGTCTTACTTTCTGTCAGTGGGGGGTGCATGAGAGCGCATTTGAATGAGTTTTTCTGTTGTGTCAGTGCATCGCCAGTCTGCTTTGAGCGCGCTGAGGAGAGGTAAGCAGCTAGCGGTGCTCTTTCAATATAAAGTGTCAAAGTTTTCAGAAGTTGGATTGAGTACATAATGTTTAATTATATTCATGTTAAACCCTCCCTCTTCCAGAGAGCTCTATATGAGAGAGCAGATCAGTTTCATGTTCATAGTCCACAGTGTCATCACTACTGCAATAGTGAATAGCACCCTCTTGTGGTTACTTACAATCTCTGTCGTATAATATAAATCCACAGATCTCAACCTACAGCAGGGGTTTTCAAACTTTTTGTGTGTGTGGACCACTATTTGTAATCAATAATTTTTGCGGACCACCTCATAATACGCATAATAAAATGTCTACACACAGACCTAACGTTACCTGAATTAATCCGCACCTCTAAATAGGCTTACTACTGGTCATCACATCAGTACAACAGGCTTGTTAAAAGAAAGTTTACTGCACACAACGGCTGCCACATATTTAATTTATTTATTTACTCAAGCGCCCGAGGGCATAATCATGTTCATTTGAACAACAGGCTTATTTACATAGCAATGGAGTATCTATACAGTAATAAGAACACTTGGATATACAACATTTCAAAACCTTTGGCGATTTTAAGGGATTATTAATCTTCAGAGTTTTACAAGTCCTCAAAAAGTAGGCTTGAGTTTGTCCACTTACAGCACATCCGCAAAACATTTCAGAAACGCGAGATCAAGAAACTAACTAGAAATTAAAATAATAACAAGCCTTATTCATTCCATTTATAAACATTTCGTTTCATATAAACTGCCTATAAAGGCTATGCGCGTGATGTGATAATGAGAACATATTTGCCTCTGCCCTTTTCTCTTCAGAGAACCTGTTGCTATCCACCGATCCATGTTGTGGTTCTAACGGCACTGAACTTGAACGTCACGGCCGAGCGCCACTAGCCATCACACAATAACTTGACAATTTAATTTAAATGTTATATCAATATAGGCCTACATATTATTTTTACTTTTTAATGGGAATTTCCTTTATTTTATATTTTATTTTGCCTTTCCACGGACCACCTGCAGTACCCTCACGGACCACTAGTGGTCCGCGGACCACAGTTTGGGAATGGCCGGCCTAGATGGTGTCAAAACACTAAAGCCCCTCCTTCTGACCCCAAACACACATGTTTTAGGAGTTGGGGGTCCAGCTTTTGAAGACAGCCCCTAAATTATTAGCAGAACAAACTTTAGAAATTTACGGTGAACATTCTGATTTTATTTTTTATTATTTTTTATTTTATTATTTTATTTTATACCGAACTTACAGCAAACAAACACAACTCAAAGCCAAAACTTATATGCAAAATAGGATATCTAGTCTTACATTTTGAAACATAATATGACTAACCTCAGGAGACAGACACATTGGGCCCTATTTTAACGATCTGAAACGCAAGTGTCAAAGCGCAAAGCGCAAGTAACTTTGTGGGCGGGTCTCAGCGCTGTTGCTATTTTCCCGGCGGGATAAATGACTCTTGCGCCAGGCGCAAATCTAAAATGGGTTGGTCTGAAGTAGCTTCATTATTCATAGGTGTGGTTTGGGCGTAACGTGAAATAAACCAATCAGAGCGTCATCTCACATTCCCTTTAAGAGCAGATGCGCTTTTTCCATAGCGGATTGCTATTGTAACGGCGGATTTGCCAGGCGCGCGCCAGGAGCGGTACACAGCCAAGGAGAGCAACGCTCTCGTCACGGCCGTAAAAGAGAGAAGTTACATTGAAATGGAGAAACCCACCCAAATTAACTTCGGTTAATTTGGGTAAATGTGTAAGCTAGATGTATGCTTTTATAATAAATTGTTTATCTATCTATCTATCTATCTATCTATCTATCTATCTATCTATCTATCTATCTATCTATCTATCTATCTATCTATCTATCTATCGTAATAATGTATGATTTGCAAAAATGAAAACTGCTGCTTCTGTGTAGATGAGAGAATCAAAGTGCGCGTTGTGCACACGCTACATTGATTATGGCCAAGCATGCGCCCTTAAAATAGCCTATGAATAACATGCGCAACGCGCCACTGACTTTAAACTATTTTTTCCTGGTTAGTGGCGCAATTGTTTTCTAAACCTGCAAAATAGCAAGAAGGAACGTTTGCGCCGGAACACGCCTCCTCTTTGCGCTGAACCGCCCCCGGGAGCGCAAGTGTATTTCTTAGTTAACCGACGTGCGTCTGTGGAGGGAAAAGTCCGCTTTGCGCGGGTGCAAAATAGGAATGATACATGCGTCGGTGTACAAAGTCACTTGCGCTGGGTGCAAGATAGGGCCCTATAGGTTTTAGTAGCATAATATTATGTTTCATACCTTTAGCTAATTGTGGGTTCAAACTTTAATACTAACCACAAGGATTGCATCTTCCAGAGTGATTACACTTTGCTGTGTTCACAGTATAAATGCTGCTTCATTAAATCTATTATTCTTTTGGTTTTGGCTACCGTATCAGTCGCAGGTGTTCCCACATACAGTAATGGTTATGGCTGATAATTCATCTTGGTTTGGCTAATACTTTGATGTTTTTGAGTTCAAAGTATGTGTGATTTTGTACAGCTTCTCTTAAACTTTGTATCACTGGGTCTTTCCAAAGAGCACAGTAATAGAGAGCTGAATCTTTCAGAGCAACTGCTTTGATAATCAGTTCAGTGGATGTTCTGGTTGTAGATGATTCAAAATAAGGATCTGGTATATCACTCTCGCCGTCTCTAGATCGCGCACCTTTCCACAGTAAATACTGTGGCTCACTGTTAGGAAACTGTCTATACCAATAAAGATCCACATTTTCACTGCTTGTTTCATATGAGCATCTTAATGTCACCCGGTCCATTTCATTTTTAATAATAACAGCTTCATCTGGTCCAATGTGATCACCAAGAGCAACTGGAAAGGAATTCAAAATTGTTATGTGAAAGCTTTGTGATAAATTCTGATTTATTAAGCTTTGAAATGATACATTAATGTTAAAAATTCATATATATTTTACAGGCTTTCAAATACCTGATGTAGCAATGAGAATTAGAACTAGCGATCTCCTCATCCTGAATGTACTGATCAGTTGTGTGCTTCTCTTCACAATCTCTTGAGGTGTTGATTTGTTTCTGTGTAGTCTCAAGTTGTTGATAGTATAACTTTGTTGATGTTGTTGAGAGTCGTGAAAAGTGCTGCCCTCTTGTGGTGTGTGTGCAGACTCTCTGGTCTCATGGTTTCTAACATCTAAACCTTTGAGCTTTGAGCAGGTTTTTGTATGGAGTTCATGGTGTTTCCTGCCACTGTGGGCTGCAGTGCACAGTAATACATTGCAGAATCCGCCACATCTGCAGGGAAGATTTCCAGATTCACTATCTTGTTTGCTTTATCAACTGAGGCTGTCAGCCGAGGATGAGGAGGTGTAGCGTTCTGCATTTGTCCCGACTCCATGATTAGAATCAGGAATTCCGGTGGGGTGTTGTGGAGGTGTTGTCGATACCACTGTAGGTTATTCATTGACAAGGTGTAATGGTATTTACAAGAAATAGTCACTTTTTCATTGACCTTTGTATGGACAGCCGGAGATGTTGGATTAATTGTGTCTTGTATACTGTCACCTGCATGGGAAGCATGTTGAATTAGCATTTGAAAGCAAATCAAGTCACATTTATTTGTAAAACTCTTTAGATAGTTTCAAAGCAGCTTTACAGAAATAAACAGCAAAATAACAGCATTGCAAAATTTTAATTACTTCAATTCAGCTATAAAGCAGCTCTACAGAAGGCAATAGTATCATTATTCAGCTCAATTTAATTCACTGTTGATTTAATTCAGTTCATTCATGTCAATGTTGCAAAGCCACTAAAGTTAGCATCAAATATGCACTGCTAATGTGGAAAGAAAGTAAATGCATGTAGATATAGAACAGAAATCTTACCAATAAATGCCATTAAAACTATTAACAAACAGAAAGACATTGTTTTAAACGATGGTTTCCTCACTGAGCTTTGCAGAACTGCCATAACAGAATCCTTCAGACAACTGAAGCTCCCAGTCAGTGCTGTCAACAACCAATCACAGTGCAGTGATGTCACTGGCAGGGTGTCACCAGATGCTAGACTCTCCATAGGGCTGTTACAAACTCTTAAATTGATGTTCTTGTCATCTCCAGTGGTCTAAAATAAATGTTCAGTTCAATTCATATTCATTTTGTATAGCGCTTTTCACAATACATATAGTTTCAAAGCAGCTTTACAGAAAATGCATGTGTCTAGAGTGATCTGTTATCAGAGGTTATTGTGTCAAAGTACATACAAATCACGCTGTTAGCTAACAATGAATTAATTTATGGCAGAAACAATGAGCTCATTTAAGTCATTATTACAAGTTGTGAAAATAATGATTATATAGAAATTTAGCACTGGTGATTCAGAGTTTGCATCATATAGTCCTCACAGGAGTTAAAGTCATCTCTTCACAGGTGTTAGGGCAATTCATTTAAAATAGGGCATTATGTAAATTAATGTAGCAAAACAAAACATCACAATCAGACGATGAAAGATTTCAAATTGGTGTTGCGTTACTGGCCTCTGTCTGACATTTTAGGCTATATCACATTGGTAGGACAGAAGACTGAAGCTTTAATCTGTGGAAAAGTCTATTTTATTTTCATCAATTATGTGTAATTATGCTGATCCAGAACATTTTAAGATTTATTATACATATTATCTTAAGATATTGTGTTGATTTAAAAAAATAAATTAATATTATTTATATAAAATGATATATTGGATGTATTATTTGTTATTGTATGATGCATTGTTTTATTAAACCATTTTAAGTATAAAAAGTGTATATATCATTTTATAAATACTGTTTATATATATATATATATATATATATATATACTGTATATATATATTTATCAGCAGTGTTTTATCATACACTTTTGAAAATGAAGGTTCTTTTTTGGCATTGATGGTCTCATTAAGAACCTTAAACATTCATGTAAACTTTCCATTGCACAAAACGTACTTTACAGTAAAAAAAAAAAAAAAGCTTCATCAGATTATTAAAAATGTCTTCGCTCAAAGGAACTTCGCTCACTTTCGCTCAGTTCGCAAAATAAATTCTTCTTTTAAGAACTGTTCAGTGAAAGGTTCTTTGGGAAACCAAAAATGGTTCTTCAATGGCATCACTGCAAAGAAAGAAAAAAAATTTTGGAACCTTTATTTTTTAAGAGTGTATACAGACAATGAGAGTGGCAACAAACTGTAATATGTGGGCTGTGAAGTTCAGGTTTATGTTAGAAAACTCAATATCCTGCTTTCACAGTGGGCCTGCTTTCAGACAGATGAAGGTTCTGGACAGTCAGTGTAGTTCTTCTTGCTGCAGAATCCAGCAAGGACTGAAAATCGCTTGTAGGGGAAGTCTTTGGAATTACTTCCATTTCCAAGATTGTGTCTTACTAATATATATTCTGGAGGTAAATGCTTAGTTTGCCTGTACCACAGCAAAGCAGGCATTGTGTCTGTTGTATTATATTCACACTTCAGGGTTACAGTCTCTCCAATGCAAGCTGAAGTTGTTGTTGTTGGTTGACGTACAGTATGTTGTCCTCGGCATTCTGTGGAGAGCACATACTGTAACATTATTTAACTCATACTGCCTCTCACAACACATTCTCAAACAGCATTTTCCTAAAAGAATGAAATTAATAAAAACGTGCTACATCACCTAGACAGAATATAACAATAAGGATATCCCTCAGCCAAGTTCTCATGATTGACCAAAAACAATCTGCTAAATAACTAAAACAATAGCTAAACGTAGACCTGACACCCGCTCTCACAGTCTGTTCAGCCTCTGAACTATCAGGGTTGAGTATCCTTTCACACAACATAACCGACTTTCATTGTAGATCAAAACTCTGGGTGCTCCCTGCTGGTAAAATATAAAAATGCAGAATCATTCTCATGATCATTTCATTAACTTTTCTCTAAATCAGACTCAGGACCAAAGAGAAAGCTTAGAAAGACAAAAAAGTTTAAACATATTTAAACATAAGTAAAAACATATTCATTTCAGAAACCAAGAAATGATGTTCACAGTGACAATCACAGTTACATTGAAGTGCTGAAATATGTTTTTATGCATATCAAACTGTTTCTTGCTTTTGATTTCTTTCATTCAATGTTCAGTGTTTTCATATAAAACATGTTTGTGTAGTCTTTAAAAGAATAAATATCATCACAAATAATATTTGGTGGCCTTCCACCAAAATGGAGAACAGAAATGAATACATGCAATATCTAAAATATATATTTTTTTGCCACTTTGATGACAGTGATATTTCACATTTGCACTGTTTGATATGATATCATAAAGCCTCAAAAACATATTTCACAAGTTTTTCCGGCCAATGTCGTGAGCCTAATGAACCACTAGATGGCAGATTAATCTTAACATTTATGAACTTTATGATATTGTCTCTTTTTCATAATGATAGTCTTTATATTTTCTACTGTACATATTGTTAGGGCTATTACACTGTTACATTGTTTGAGTGATACGATATCTTAAGTGGTTGAAGGAGGATTATATGATAGGAGTTGAACATGTTTGTTTTTCAGAGCATTGAAAGCATTTGTTTTCGGACAATGATGAACATTATTAGCAATTGTTTGGCTTGGAGAAACTGAAATCAGAATATTATCTACAGTTGAGCATAAAATCTTTGCCTTTTTGCAATGTCCTCAAATTAGAATGAAAGGAAAGGAACTGTTTGTTATGGGTCTATATCTTTTCTACTATGCTTAGGCAGGTTTTTGTGTCGTGTTCTAGTGTTTCCTGTCACTGTGGGCTCCAGGGCACAGTAATACAGTGCAGAGTCTGATACTTCAGCAGAGGAGATCTCCAGATCCACACGGTTTTTCTTTTCATTTAGTCTCACCGAAAACCGAGAATCCAGATTCTCTGCACTCTGGACCCGTCCAGAGGTTTGCAGAATTACTAAAATATATTCAGGAGCTGATTTGGGATACTGGCGGTACCAATGCAAACTTATTGCTGTTGAGTAGCTACAGGACAAAACGATAATGTCACCCTCCTCATGAAAGACCTCAGTTTGGTCTGATGTAATGAGACTCTCAAACCTTCCACCTGAAAATGATGATAAAAAGAATTAGAAAAATATTGCACTCTGAACTATAAAACACATTTTGGTTTTATTCGGCAAAAGTCTGACATCATTTACATTGTAATTATATTCAAATATGGTATATTATTAAGACAAACAAATAAAGTTGACTAAGCAATACTGAGTTATACTCACTCCCAACAGCACAGAGCAGGATAATTGTGATGAGCAGCATTATGCTGAAATGGCACGTCTGTGATGGCACTTGAGATCTTAAAGCAGCTTGAAGCTCCTCCCCCTAACTAAGAGTGAATAATGAGCATGATAAACTCTCATGCTGTTAGGTTTTTGTACAGTAATGTTTGATTTCCTGTCACTGTGGTCTGCAGAGCACAGAAATACAGTGCTGAGTCTTGTACTGTGGAAGAGGGGATTTCCAAATCTACACGATTTTTCTCCACGTTCAGTTTTCCTGACAGGCGCTCGTCTGAACTCTGTATTACTTTTCCAGAGCTTTGAAGGATGAGCATGAGGAAATGAGGAGCTGAACTGTGATGCTGTCGATACCAAAGGAGACTGTATGCTGAGGAATACCTACAGGATAGTGTTATGTTCTCGGTCTCATTTGCATGCACTTCTGTGTGTTCTGAGGTAATGGTATCTGCAAGAGTGACATCTTAAAGATAAAAATAAAAGGAGAAATATGTTGATTTCCACAGCTCAGTTGGCATTTAAAGAAGCATATTTTCAGTAATACAGTTACACAAACTGGGTAAAGAAAAAAGATATTTACCTGCTACGGTTAAGATCCAAATGACTATGTACAGCAACATTGTGAGCCTAAGCAGAGCAAAATAAAATAACAAGACAAGTGACAAATCTGAAGTCTCCTCTGGAAGCTCTGCCTCCTTCCTTAGTATGACATTTGTGCAATCTTATGTTGGTAGAAGTATTTCTCTACTTTTTATTTTTATAAGCAAGCCATAGACCTGTAGCGATTATTGATTAATTGTCGAATGGCAGTTATTCGATCTAATAGCAATTATTTTAGATAAATGCAATAATTGTGCAGTTAAAATTTCAATAACATTTTTCCAAAGAATATAAAACGCTGTTGTAATGTACAGTAAGTTTGTCAAAGGTATTAATTTCCTGCAAAATTATTTTTTGTGGGTTTAATCAACTGCATTATTATATTATATTATATTATATTATATTATATTATATTATACATTTTCACAGCATTAAAGTAAATCATGTAGGCCTATTTTATTATAATTTTTGTATTATATACTATTCCAAGTCATAAAATGACTTATTTTACACTGTAAATGAAAAAAATAAAAAAATAGAATTAATGTGCAATTATTTGTATGACAATTAATAATCAACTCAAAATTCATGATCATCAGGCCTAAAGGTTTATACAGTAAATTTGTAATCTTCCATTTTCCAGGTGTGACCACATCTCTTGCTGCTCAGACTATTTACTGTAGGGAAGAAAACTATTTTGTGGTTTGAAAGACCACATTGTACATGAGTAGTACAGCCTGATAAATACATTTCACCACAGTGTTCTTCAAGCACACAGGAGTAGGAAGCAGTGTCCTTAGATTGTTAATGATGAGAAAAGTGGATGTCTTGAAGTTGCAGAATCATAGTGAGGATCTATGCTTTGAAAGTCTGTCTCTGATCATGCACCCTTCTGCAGTAAAAACTCAGGTGCCTGTCTTGGGATCAGCCTACCCTAAAAGAGCAAAACATGAGAGCTGCTTGATACATAAAAGCATGTGAGAGTCGCAGATTCCCCCTCTCTGCCAGTGACAGTTTTGGTCTTTGGTGCAATATGAGCACAGAAAGTGATTTCTGCAAAAAACATCAATGGACATTTAACTAAGAAAATGCTAAACTGTTTGTTAGATGTTGAAGTACTAGTGTTTTTGTACCTGCCAGCAATGTGATACAGAAGAGAAGTGATGTAGACATCTCCAAATTGTACAGTAATTATACCCTTGAGCAGCGAATCCTTTGATTGTTCTGTCAGCTTCTTATAAATGCAAGAGCATTATTGTTAGTGTTTGATTGGCTCATCCCATCATGAAGTATGTTACCACATCACAATGCAGAATTGATGCAGCATCATTATCCAAACACAAAAACAGTAGGTGGCGACAAGTGACTGGAATTTTCTTTGATAGAGTCAAGTCATTTCACCTTTATTATATAGTGTTTTTTACAAAGCAGCTTGTTTCAAAGCAGCTTTACAGATAACAGAAAAATAATGCAGCAAAGTTTGTTTCCAGAAGAAAATAGCGTCACAGTCCAGCTTAATTAAGTTAAGTGCATGTTTCATTTTTGTTATAAAAAGTTATTAATTTAGTTCATTTATATATATAGCCGCTCTGGAAAAAAACGTGATGCCATCGTCCAGCTCAGTTCAGTTCTCATCAATGGTGTCAATGCAGGCAGATCAATAATATTGGTGAATATTAAATTAAATGTCCCCAACTAAGCAAGCCAAAAGCCAATGGCGACAAAGGTGACAAAGGCGACAGTGGCTGAGGAACCATAACTCCATCAGGTGACAAATGGAGAGAAAAGCCTTGGGAGAAACCAGACTCAGTCGAGGGCTCAGCAACGAACGAACAGTGTATGATTATGATTCAGGCAGCATTATAGGTCAGAAGTCAGACTGGATGGAACATTCAAAATATTATCCAGTTCCAGTTAGTCATTAATTGATTCATTTAACTGATTCACCCAGAACTCTGATTCATTCAAGAAGAAATGAGTGATCCACTGAATCATTCACTCAATCGATTCGTTCAAACAAAGTTTGTTTTCTTGGAGATGCCGCAGAAGAAACTTCTGTGGCTTCGTTCGGAACTATTTGCGTTGACGGAGCAAAAACAAAGTTCTGGCAATGTTTCTAAAATGTAAGTTACTCAGTATTTACATGTTGTTAATAATATTCAGAACCATGCTGACAATATAAAGCTCACTAAGTTATCGCTAATATTACCTGATGTAAACATTTCACCCTGTAGGCCACATGCAACTCTTCGTTTATTTCCAGCAGGTGTTACCATATCCTGCAATTTGGCTCTGTGGTTTATAAAGAAAAAATGTTGGTTTTATATTCATTTGATAACTTATTGTTCAAAGCAAGTTTTCTGAGTGAGTTTTTGTAAAGCCTCCCAGGCATTTTGTAACACTGGGCTGTTACTCTTAGAGCACAGTAATACAGAGCTGAATCTGACAATGTTACAGTTGTAATGGTCAGTGAGGTGGATGTCTGGGATGTAGTTGATCCAAATCGACGGTCTGGTATATTCTCATATGTCTCTGATCGTCCGCCTTTCACCAGCACAAATTGTGGCTGTGTGTTAGAAAACTGTCTGTACCAATAAAGGAGAACATAGCTGCTGCTTGAATCGTATGTACACTCCAGTGTCACTGAATCTCCTTCTGTACTGATAACACTGGTCCTCTGGCCACTGGGTCCAATCCGATCCTGACAGATAACACCTGAAAGGAAGTTGTTTTAATAAGATACATTTGTTTAAATTAAGATATTTATAAATATATAGATATTTAAAGATCTGAATAAGCATGCAAATTATGTATTGGAATTGTGGATTGTACCTGATACTATAAGGAGAATCACCAGATATTTTTCTATTTGTTGACTGGCCATTTGGACTCTTTCCATGATCACATCAGATGAGTCTTAATGTTTCTTGAGATGTTGATCTTTAAATGTCTTGGGGTGAATGCAAAAGCAGGAAGTACAAATGATGTCAGCTGTTTGTCTCATGATTCATCTGCACTTCTCTAAGACTTGTAGGTTCCACAAAGAACCAAAAAAAATCAAATATTTAAATGTGTTAACTGTTCCTACGATTTCCAGCAGGTGGCGAGCTAATATCATACAAGTCCTATACTTCTGAGCATAATTTGTACTTTTGTACATAAAAGCCTATTACTAAAATTTTTAGTAGTTGTTGAGTTATGTATTTTAGTAGTGTTCTTGTGATTCAGTTTTTTGCATGAAAACTATTTTATTACTATAAAAAAAAAACGATTTGATCGATTTATTGATTGCTTCTAAAAACATGTATATAATGTATGGACAAGGTTTTTTTTTTTTTTTTTTTTTTTTTTGCAGATATTTTATGAAGACATGCAATGCATTGTACATTCACCTACACAGTGTTGCTGTTGAGAGGGTTTTTGTACAGTGTTCTTGTGTTTCCTGTCACTGTGGGCTCCATGGCACAGTAATACATTGCAGAGTCTGTCACTTTAGCAGTGGAGATCTCCAGATGCACATGGGTTTTCTTTTCATTCACTTTTCCAGAGAACCGAGGATCTCGGTCCACAATTTCTGACTTTTGTGAAACTTTTCCTGTGGACTGTATAATGACCAGAAGAAAATCTGGAGCTGATCCGGGATATTGTCGATACCACTGTAGTGTTGATGCTGAGGAGTAGTTACAGGACAGAGTAACATTTTCTCCCTCTTTTTCATAAACTTCAGTCTGGACTGGCGTGATATTTGAAAAACTGCCACCTTCAAAATCAAGAATCAAAATTCATGGAAATATAATGTATATAAAAACAAACAACATACTCATTAATAACAAGAAAAGTAATAGAAGAGACAAACAAATATTATGTCTGCAATGGAATACTTACATATAAGAGAACAAATCAGACCAGTTAAGAAGAGTAACATGTTGATGATAAGAAGGATGAAGTTCTAGTTTAGCACAAACTGTTGTTCAGCTAAACTTTACATTCTGTCCTTGTCAAACAGAGCAAGCTCCTCCCCTTAAAGCTGCAATTGAAACGGCATTGAAAAACAGACTGAGCGGAAGTATAGAGTGGAGTCAACATGAACACACAGGTCAGAAGTTTTGTTGTGGTGCTGATCAGAATGGCTGTCTGAAGTAAAACACAAGTTAAAGCTTATGACACTCACTCCTTAAGAGACTCTTTCATGTCCAGTTGTCTGATAGTGTTTAAAATGCAGTAATATTCTGATATTGTCTTGATAGTGATGTGGTGTGTGACCTTGTTGGAGGTTTTGTACTGTGTAGTTTGTTTTCCTGTCACTGTGGACTTCATGGCACAGTAGTGCAATGCTGAATCCGTCACTAGTTGAGGAGATCTTCAGATCCAGGAATTGAGGATCTACACTAACAAATTCTGATGTTTGTGTAACTTTCCCAGTAGCATGTAGAGTAAAAAAATATATACTTTGGAGCTTGTCCGGGATAATGGCAATACCACTATAGAGTAAAGAGTGATTACAAGACCTGGGGCCTCATGTATCAATCTTGCGTACGCACAAAAACTTTGCTTACGCCAGCTTTCACGCTCACGGTCGTATGTACTAACAGTGAAATTAACGCGAGAATGTGCGTTCCTCCACGCCAATTTCATGTCTGGCGTACGTACATTTCTCAAGAGTCCTCCAAGACTCTTACAGGCAATGAAGTGAAGTTGCAAACATTACACAACGAATTGTTCTACAAGTCTATCGCACCACCACCTGTGGGAAGCATTGCTATAAATTTATAAAATAATTGACATATATTGTCACACGAGCCTTATGGGAATATTCTATCAATTATGCAATTAAGTAAGAACATATAAAAGCATGCAAATTGATACAACCCTTAGTTTATGGCAATGACAGCTTTGGTTTAATGTCCACCTTTATATCAGACCATTTCTTTTTAAGGTCATTTAGGGTAGACTGTTTACAGTTGATAGATGTGTACTGTTGAGACACCTTAAATAACTTGCGTTCGCAGCAAGCACAAGTTGTGTTTTTTTTTTTTTTTTTGCTGTGCACGTGCGTATTAGTGTCCTCTTTGATCGTGGGAAATATGAACAACGGACGCATCTCCGATCCGAAGATATTGGGAAAAGTTTTTTTTTCTAAGATATGTACGTTCACTTCACCATGCACTCTCCACAATGAATAGCTTATTATCCTTATGTGACTGTTAAACGTAACTGGTATCACCACAAACGTTATTCTGTATTTCATGGTATTGTGTCATGCAAGGTAATTGCAAAATCTAGAGAAATGTGCGAGGTGTCCAGCGGGGGATAGTTGAGACACATATCTACTGTACCCCCGATAGAGTTCTATTAGGAAACACACTGTTTAGTTGTTCAGTGTTATGATAACAGGTTAAACGTCGTAATTAGCCAGCATAGGACGCAAATGAAAATAAAATTTGATATTTGTGATATTTAAACTGTGGATTATTAATAAATATTGTTACATATCTTGTTCCTGCTTTATACATTTTAACCAGTGCTAATTTAAATAAAATGAATGAATATAAATGGATGAATAAACAAAAATATTGCCCAATTGTTATTTTCTTTATTTGTCTTTATTTTTTATATTTACAATGAATGGTTAGTTACCTTCACATCATTAAAAATGGGTGTCTCAACTGTACCATGCACTGTCTCAACTGTACCACATATGGGCACCTTATTTTTATGAGCTAATTGTAGAAAATATAAACTACTTGTGGGTATTATTGATTGATAATATCTTAGTCTACAAGCTAATGAAATGTCATGTGGCGTGTCATGTGGAAATTCACTTCTTTTCAGTGTCTATTTTTGTGTGAAAAATCAAAACGCAAAAAGTGTCTCAACTGTAGGCTACTCAGTCTACTCTACAGTGCGACTTTCAGATCCCACCGCATTGACGGCATCAGCCAAACTCTCCCACTCATATTTTTTCCTTTTGTTATTTATTCCGGAGGACAAAGTTCCAAATAAAATATATATTTTTTTGTTTCTACCTCCGATAGTAGCACCTCCAATTCACTCTCTGTAAAGTTTCGTTTCTTGCTGCCATTTTCTTACTGCCAAAGTGGACTCATTACCATATTTAAATTAATTTAATTAAGGGAGGAGACTGGGTGGGGCGCTGTGCTCGTGCATGTGCGCTCAATTTTACGTTAATTGGGATGTACAAAGAGAATATGCGTGGGATCCTTCGTACGCAGAGATTCATACATATGGGTTTTTTTTTGCGTACGCACATTTACAGCTTTGTCCGTACGCAATGTTTTAGTATGAATTCAACGCAAGTCTTTGTACATGAGGCCCCAGACCTCTAGATGGAAAATCTAATTTTGGATTGGAGTGATGATGACATTCCCAAAAGTGTCACCTGCAAGAGTCAAAATTCATACAACATCATGCAATCATTTATTGAAAATAACACTTATGATGTTAGTTTAAAGTTGTAATGACAATATTTCAGTATTTAATCCATAAAATGTACACACAAAGCAAAGTAAAATGTGCAAGCAGACAATCATTTTGCACAATGATACATTCAGCACAAACTGCTGTTCATCTTATCATTCATTCCTTGTCAAGTAAAGGAGATTGTCTCAAATGAACTCCTCCCCTTAAAGCTGCAGTCCATACAGCTTTGAATCCATAATCATAATAATAATCAAATAGCATTAGATACCTAGATGTGCCAGATATGAACAATAGGTCAGGAGTTTTACTGTAGTACCACTGTTAGCCTGTGTTTGCTGCAGAAGGTATTAGAGAAACATGGAAACATTTGTTGTTCTCTATTTTGGTCTCTTTATTTTAGTCAGTGTATGCCTAACTGATGATGATAGCATTAAAAAACTGAAATACACAGTTTAATTGTAATATATCTATATTTATGCTTGGGCAAATAAGGTTTATTGGGATTTTAGCAGGGAACATTTATTCTCAGAGTCTCTTTTGTGGAAAGGATTACTATGGAATGACAAAAACAATGAATTAAAATCTTTCTTTATAGTTTCCTCCTAGCACAAGTTTTTCTTCCAACAGCCACAGGTGTCACAATATTGTGTTGTGGTTTACACAAGATAAAGTTGTGGTTTAATTCTTATTTGAATCAAGGCAAAAAATGCATGTGAGTTTTTGTAAAGCCTCTAAGGCATTTATATCACTGGGCTGCTACTCTTAGAGCACAGTAATAGAGAGCAGAATCTGACAGAGTTACACTGTTAATAATGAGTTCAGTGGATGATTGTGATGTAGTCGACTGAAACCGTTGACGGTCTGGTATATTCTCAGAACCGCTCCATGACTGGGCACCTTTCCACAGTAAAAATTCAGGTTTTCCATTAGGATACTGTCTATACCAGTAGAGATAGATGTAAGTGCTGCTTGCATCATACGAGCAGCTCAGTGTCACAGACTCTCCTTCTCTTCTGTTTATATTAGTTTCCTTGTCTTTTGGTTCAATGCTGTCCGACAGAAACCCTGCAAGAGAATTAGACAGATTTCATGACAGGTCAGAAGGCTTGTCTACTTATCCAAACATTTACATTTATAAATGATATTACAATACCAAAAATGGTTTCTTCAACAAAATATATAGAATACATTTTTTAAACGTACATTATATTTGAGTCTGTTTAGATTAAAAGTTTTATACCTGGCACAGATATAAGAATCATCAAAAAACATCTCTCCATGTTGAGAAGATTTAGCAACTAGCTTTATAAACTAAAGCTAAACAGTAAATGTATGATTGTAGTAGTGTATTGTGAAGCTGTCATGTGGGTGTGGTTTAGTTAGACCTCCTTCTCTGTCTTTCCTTATGTCTTTCCCTCAGTGTATGAAGAGCTCAAAAACTAACTATGCTTTTTTGTTGAATAAGTATTTTTCTCCACTAATTCAGTTTAATCAGCAAGTGTGACTTGATTATGTTCATTATCTTACTATAAGGATCATTCAAAGCTAAACAAAATAGAGGCTATTTAGTGGAGTTAGAGTATTTCATATTTGAAAGTGGGGTTTGTGCTTGTAGCATTATTGCAGTCTAGAGTCACATTTTGTTATGGTGTGTTGATTAATATCTATATAATGATTGATCAAGTGCAATGAGGGAGGAAAAACTAAATCTTTAGGCCTAGGCCTATACCCATACCTTTAAATCGGTCACAAAATGATTCAGTTCAGTAAATTTCACAATCCTATGTGAAACGTTTATATTTTACCCAGGTAATTATATTATGCATTGAGGACATGAAGCTTGTTTAGACAATTAGGATTTTTATCATTGTGGCATTTTGTATCATTGTACATGTGTATTTATTTTCATGACAGTTAAGCACAGTTTCACCAAATTCAAGATGTATTCAGAGGGCAAAGCGACCGTCTTCTGTTGTTCCTTGCACATGTGAATTCATTACAGATACAGTTGGGTATCCTCTCTGAAATGTTTTAATGTACACAGCACCCCCCAGTGGTGATGTAACAAATATTTATTCACTCATTGACAATGTCCCCAAGTCTAACAAGGATGAAACATTTGTGAGTCTGGAAAAGATAATGGATGGTAAATGTGATGGATGATTATTTATTTATATATTTTTTAAACATGCGAGACATCTGAGAATATAGTTTATTCCATCAATGTTCATTGAAATGCTCTAATACAATAATTTGAATCTATCAGTGCATGTACAAAGTTACAGAAATACTAACCAGCCAGAACATTTCAATATTTATATGAATTTGAATGTAACATCAGAATCAAACTTATCTGTAAGACTAACATCATCAGGTTTTTGTATGGTGTGTCGAGTGTTTCCTGTCACTGTGGGCTGCAGGGCACAGTAATACACAGCAGAGTCTGTCACTTTAGCAGAGGAGATCTCCAGATCCACACTGCTGGCTTCTTTTCTGTGATTAATGGATATTCCAGAAACTGGAGGCACAGCTTCAGTCTTTGTTCCATAGTAGTCCAGTATGAGGAATTGTGGTGGTGAACCTGCGTATTGTCGATACCAGTGAAGACTATCAACAGAACCGCTGTAGTTACAAGAGAGTTTCACACTCTCAGTCTCAGTGGCAAATCTTGATTCACTGTATGGAGTGATGGCATCTTTAGCTCTGTTACCTGCAACAAAAACCTATTTCAGCATGTTTAAAATGAGATATTGTGATATAATGATACCTGTAAGATTTTACCTTGAGTTAAAGTCAGCAATATAAGTACACAAGTGAACATGATGAACAGGTTCCTGCTTCCCTCAGTGATCTGTGATGATCACTGAACTAGTCTGTGTTTTACAGGCCTGTGTTAAGCTCCGCCTTCTGCTATAACCCTCTTATAAAACACATAAATTAACATATATTATAAAGGATAAATACCTTAATTATCTTGCACTTGTTATTTTTCAAGTTGATCTGTTGATGTAATTTCTCAAATGTTTAATGTACTTAAACTGGGATATGATGTGTGCTGTTTTTGCACAGTAATATTCAGTTCTACCAGAAAGACCTGGGAGAATAAATACTGTAACAATTATACATTTATTAACAGCCCAGCAAGCAATATTATGATATAAAGTTCTTTGGCGTAGGCCCCGTCTGTAGCTTGCTATCAGAGGGTCCGGACTCTGCATTTCCTGCCTGAAGACGAAGGCCGACCCCCTGTGAGGTATGGGAAGGGACCATCCTGGTGGTGGTAGGGAGGATGGAGGGGAAGGAAGGAACCATCTTGGTGGTGGTGGGGAGGATGGAGGTGAATGAAAGTGTCAGCATCTGCGAACTCAGACATGATTAAGTACAGATCTTTTATACTACAAGTATTAGAACATGATTGGATAGATGAGAAGGTAATAAGTGACCTAACAATTGAGTCTTCCCGGCAGAACTTGTGCTAAAGCTTTCATTTTCCTTGTCACTGTGAGCACCAGGGCACAATATTACATCGCAGAGTCTGTTACTTTATAGCAGAGGAGATCTCCAGATACACATGGGTTTTCTTTTCATTCAGTTTTCCAGAGAATCTGGGATCTAGATCTACAATTTTGGACTTTTGAGAAACCTTCACTGTAGCATGAAATATGACTAAAAGGTATATTCAGGAGCTGAGTTGGGATACTGGCGTATCACTGTAGACCGCAGAGGAGACAGAGTTATATGTCAGGACAGAGTTATATTGTCCCCCTCTGTGCCAGACATCTCAGTTTGGACTGGTGTGATGACATTCCCAAAACTCAAACCTGCAGGAAGATAGTTTAAAATGTAAATTAACATTTCTCATGCCACAACAGAACAGCAAACAAGAAATATGACAAAGCCTGACACTTTGGAATAGACTATACTTACATGTTAGAGAACAAAGCCAAAACAAAATGCATTATGTATGATGTTTTAGTTCAGTTCATCTTCAGGACAGTGTTAAGTAAATATTCATTCATTGTCTAGCAGAGGATGTCTTCAGCTGTAGCACCTCCTCTTAAACAGTCTTCACATTCAAATAATCTGCTGCAAGAGTGATATTTTATTATTGTTCTTTAAGTTTAGCAGTGACACTAGAAACATGTTTAAATTGCTTATACATTAATTCACTTTGACAGGGAAAGTCAAATGAAGGAGCAGTTTATCATTTATGAAACACCAGCAAGAACACGAAATGACAGTCACTTTTTATATCAATAATTACCCTATGAAATACTTTTATCTCCGTTAAATTTGAAAAGTGTTACCATATCCTGCTATTCACAAAGCCTTTGTGGCTAATGTAAAGAACAGCTGTGGTTTTATTTGTAGATTATTAGATACTGTTCAACTTTAAAACAATAATTGTGTGTGATTTCATGTAAGTTTTTGTAAAGCCTCTCAGTCACTTTGTATTACTGGGGCACTACATGAAATGTGCAGTAATAAATAATAATAATGTAATGCTAAGTCATATTTGTCAAGCTGATTGTGATGTACAAACGTTATTCAGGAAGGTTCTAGTAGAATATGTATTATGTTTCTTTTATTTTGATCTCTTTTCATTTTGATCTAGGCTAATTTGCCTTTATAACTTGAACTAAATTTTCTTCCGTAACCACACACAGGTGTTTTCAAAAGTGTAATTATATTGTGTGAATTCTAGATTGTGGGTTTGATGTGGCTTGAGATCAAGTGAAAAATGATTTTCAGTTTTTGTACAGCTTCACATAGACTTTGTATCACTGGGCTCCAGAGCACAGTAATAGAGAGCTGAATCTGACAGTGTTACACTATTAATAATGAGCTCAGTGGAGGTTTGGGATGTAGTCGCCTGAAAGTGATCATCTGGTATATTCTCACTATTGCTCCATGATCGAGCACCTTTCCGCAGTAAATACTGAGGTTCTCTGTTCTGAAACTGTCTGTACCAGAAAAGCATAACATTACTGCTGCTTGTATCATATGAGCAGCTCAGTGTCACAGACTCTCCTTCTCTTCTGAGAATATTATCATTGTCTTTTGATTCAATGCTGTCAGCAAATATACCTGCAAGAGAATTAATTATATTGAACAATCCCATCCTTTCTGTTGTTACAGTAACAGTGCTATAAATGAACAACATTAAATTGAACAATGATGTCAGCATTATCTATTAAATAATGTGCATAATTAACACTTTGAATCCTCAATATATTTTAGTCTATTGCTGATATATAAGTGCACTTTACCTGGTACTGTTACAAGAATCAGTAGGATACATCTCTCCATGGCCCTGTTAGTATATGCTTTATGATTTTAAATTGAAAGGTAAATGTATGAATGTAACAGAGTCATTTGTGCAGCTATATTGTCTGTAAATGTGGGTGTGGTTTGGGTTTCTGATATTTAAACCATCTTCTGTCTTGCCACATTAAAACTGAGATTGTCAGTTAATAGGATTGTTTTCTTGATCTATTGTACTTGATCTATAATATACAGCTCAGAGTTAATGTCTTGTTGTGTGTTTGATATCTTTGATTTTGTCCTCAATATTCTGTGTGTAGGTAAAAATACCATGAGCATTTTGAAAGGAAATTGTCATTCATTCGCATCTTTTTTGTTCTAACTTCACCCTCTAGTGGCAGATGACACACATTTACATGTATTACAAAACTGATGCATTCATAATGGAGACAAAAATGGCTTAATTGCTTCAAACAAACAGTGGACAGGAATTTATGATAACCTTTGTTGTCACAAAACAGAAATGTTTTCCCAGGTTTACACAATATTGCCTTTCATGGGAAAACAATTCATTTCAAGAAGACAGTGAAAGAAAAGCATGACATTTTGTTTCAGAATAAAGTGACTACTGACTAGCAAATTTTAATTCATCCTGTCTAATCATTTCATTTTAAAATTCATAAACATTACCAATGGGTTTAATCAACATTGTACATCTGTATTTTTGAATACAAAGCTCACAGTCAATTAATAATCAAATAGTTATTCAATAGCTCGTATATTCTAGATGCCTTCACATATATGATGGCTAGACATCATTGCAAATTTGTGCTTTAAGTTTTTCAGGTTTTTGTATGGTGTGTCGAGTGTTTCCTGTCACTGTGGGCTGCAGGGCACAGTAATACAGAGCAGAGTCTGACACTTTAGCAGAGGAGATCTCCAGATCCACACTGCTGGCTTCTTTTCTGTGATTAATGGATATTCCAGAAACTGGAGGATCAGCTTCAGTCTTTTTTCCATAGTAGTCCAGTATGAGGAATTGTGGTGGTGAACCTGCGTATTGTCGATACCAGTGAAGACTATCAACAGAACCGCTGTAGTTACAAGAGAGTTTCACACTCTCAGTCTCAGTGGCAAATGTTGATTCACTGTATGGAGTGATGGCATCTTTAGCTCTGTTACCTGCAACAAAAACCTATTTCAGCATGTTTAAAATGAGATATTGTGATATAATGATACTTGTAAGATTTTACCTTGAGTTAAAGTCAGCAATATAAGTATACAAGTGAACATGATGAACAGGTTCCTGCTTCCCTCAGTGATCTGTGATGATCACTGAACTAGTCTGTGTTTTACAGGCCTGTGTTAAGCTCCGCCTCTTGGCATATAATTACATTTTTTAAACCCAAAAATCACTTGAGGAATGGAGAAATTAACCAAAATCTCCATGCAAGTGTTGTAGATTTTGTGTTTAATATGTTCTTTCTGTTTTTGTTTTTTTTCTCTTGCTGTTGCACCAGTACAACTCTTCGACAGAGATTGGCATATTTGGTTTAATTAGATGGCCAAAAGTTATTGATGAAATTAGAACTTGAAATGAGTGAATTGCTAATGGCTTTTATTTTACTAGTCCACCAGATGGCAATCTAATCTCACTGAGGGAAGACCACTGCTACTGTAACCATTCTCACTTATGTTTATATTAATTAGGTTAAATTATTTTGTAGTTAGGTAGCCCATATGTGGCTTAATAGCTACATTTAAAAATGTGTATTTGTAAATATCACCTAACCCATCTGCAAATACGGCATGTGATTAACCAAACAAAACTGATGTATATTAGAAACATTTGATTGAATTTATTTTTGGTTTTCACTGGAAGCGGAAAGCAGTGGAGAAAGTGTCTGACCCCCAGTGGAAGGCATAATAAATAGGTGTTTTGAACTACATTCACTGAAAATGTGTATTGGATCAAACCAAACTGGACTGGAGCGCACATGGATGAATTGGATTGACAAGTAAACTACCTTGTCAGTTGAAGATGAAATGCTGTTCCTCTTTAGTTTAATGGTTGCTCTATAAGCTACAGTATAAATATGTTCCTATGGTTTACATTTTTTCCCAATATTTCTGCCGGTTGACTGTGATGCGTTGACAGTGGTTTACCCTTTAAAGGGAGAGTTTTTGTTCAGTGTATTTTGTTTTCCTGTCACTGTGGGCTCCATGGCACAGTAGTACATCGCAGAGTCTGTTACTTTGGCAGAAGAGATTTCGAGATACGTATGGGGTTTCTCCTTATTTAGTTTTGCTGAGAATCGAGATCAAAAACTTTAGACTTATGTAAAACTTTCCCAGTAGCATGCAGAATGACGAAAAGAAATTCAGGAGCTGATCTGGGATATTGGCGATACCAATATAGACTCACTGCAGAGGAGTAGTTGCACGACAGGGATATAATTTCATTTTCTGTTCTATAAACTTTAGTTTGAACCGGCGTGATGACATTCCCCAAAATATCACCTGTAGAAAGAAAAAAACAAATTAGCTTGTTTAAAAATGAACATATTAATCTTAAAAGTGAAAAAAGGACAAACAAGCAATAAACAAAAATCCTGACAGACTAGAACAGAATACATACTTGCAAGGGAAAAGAGCACAATAAAAACAAAGAGTATCATTTTTCAGGACGAAATACGAGTTAATCTGAAACACCTGTTACTGAAGAAAGCATTAACATCTTCTTCTTCTTCTTCTTCTTCTTCTTCTTGCTTTTTTACGGCGGATCGCAGACAGATATGTGCATTACCGCCACCTATCTAGGAAATGGACCATTGACACAACTATAACCTCTATTTACCCGCACAGAGGCTTCATAGAGTTTCATCCGGCGCTGCGTGTTCAGCTCCTCCGTCTACTCTCAGCCCCCATGACAGGTAGAAGAAGAAAAAAATAAATAAAAAAATAAAACCCCTAATTTAAATGCGCTTATTTAACCCAGTATTTCCCAAATATTCTACCATTAGATTTATTATACTCCTATCTGACTTTAATACATTTTGAATAGTGAACTTAACTCCTATATTATTTAATTCCTCCTTCAACTCTTTCCTTTCAACATTATATCTCCTACAGTGCATTACTACATGCTCAACTGTTTCACTAACTTCACATGCCTCACATAAACCTGTTGGACTCTTACCTATTAAATGCAATGTACTATTCAATCTTGTATGTCCCAATCTTAATCTTGTAATCATATTCTCCTCATACCTACACCTACCTGATACTCTTCCTTTACCCACTATTGGCTCTATTTGATGCATATGTCTACCTTTTATTTCATTATCCCAATATTGCTGCCATATTTTCAGAATATTTTTTTTAATAATTGACTTAATTTCTGATCTACTAAATAAAATCGGTATATCTACTATATCTCGTTCTATTGCCTTTTTTGCTAATGCATCAGCCTCCTCATTACCTCTCAGCCCAATATGTGCTGGAACCCACAAAAACTGTACTTCTAAACTAGCTTGTTTGATTGAATATAATTCTTGAATTATCTCTATTACCATATCCTGTCTTGTTTCTGACTTCATCTCCTTCAAACTTATTAGAGCTGAACTACAATCTGAACATACTACTGCCTTGGATATTTTAACTTCCCTAATCCACCTTATTGCCATAATTATTGCAAACATCTCTCCAGTATACACCGATAAACAATCTGATATCCTTTTATTCTTATACACTTTAACCTTTGGAATAATGAATGCAGAACCCACATGATCAGTTTTTGGATCTTTTGATGCATCTGTAAAAATGTGCATATATTCCCCATATCTTGACCCAATATACTCCCTTACATTATATACTTCTGTTTCATATGAACCTTCCTTTTGTCTTTTTCTAATAAACTTAAATCTACTTCTGGTTGGGGCATAACCCATAATGGTACTGGAGATAATGGAATTATTGGAGCATATCCAACCTCCTCCAATCTCATATCTCTAACTAATTTCCCCACACTCCATCCAAAACTATTACCCTCTTTCTTCTCATGTTCCCAGCTAGGACTCATTACCTTCCTTGTTGGATGATCCTCTCTCTGTCCTCTCAAATTTGCCCAATAAGATGCCATTAATTGCTGTCTTCTTATCTGCAATGGCATTTCACCCATCTCTACCTGAAGAGCCGAAACTGGAGAAGTTGGATATGCTCCGCAGCAAATTCTTAATGCTTGAGATTGAATTCTTTCTATTTTAACTAAATGAGATTTATTTGCAGAACCATATACAATACAACCATAATCCATTATAGATCTTAGCATTAACATCTCTAGTTAGTCCCTCCCCTTAAAGCTGTAGCTCACAAACTGCCAAATATGGAAACCCATTTTTAAATAAAAACAGTTTATTTTCTTATTTTAAACTCCCTGTGAAATGCACTTCCATAGTTGTACAGTAGATGCCACTAAATAAATACTTTTATTGCCACCATACAGTTTTGTTATTAATTGCTTTAAGTTCACAACAGCTAAGTTGAGGAAGCCTGAAGAGGTGGACCTAACCAATAAAAGTTGTAAAAGTTTCCTTCTTCTTCTTCTTCAGCAGGTGTGACCACATCCTGTTGTGTTGTGGTTTAAGACACAGAGATGTAGTGGATAACTGAGACACGAATTGTGTGTGTTTTTGTAAAGCGTCTGTGGACTTTGTATCACTGGGCTCCTACTCTTAAGAGCACAGTAATAGAGAGCTGAATCTGACAGATTCACATTGTTAATAGTGAGTGAAGTGGATGTAGGAGATATAGTTAACTTATAACGACTGTCCGATACATCCCCTTCATCGGACGAGCGAGCACCTTTAAACAGCAAATACTGAGGTTCTCCATTAGGATTCTGTCTGTACCAGTACAGGTAAACATTATTTCTGCTATATGTGCAGCTCAGTGTCACAGACTCTCCTTCTCTCCTGGTTTTATTTGTACCTTCTTCTTTTGGCACAATGCTGTCAGCAAATACACCTACAAGAAAATGTGTGCTTTAGAACGATAATAAAAATAAAATAAAAAACCTGAAAAATACTTAAATACTAAAAAATACCAATTAAATCATTTATATTCACTGTCATTCAAAAGTCTGGGTCAGCATGATTTTTTTATGTTTTTGAAAGAAGTCTCTTATGCTCACCAAGGGTTCATTTATTTAATCAATAATACAGTAAAACAATAATATTGTGAAATATAATAATAGTTTAAAATAGATTAAAATTACTATTTATTTTTGCAGCCATTATTCCAGTCTTCAGTGATCATTCAGAAATAATTGTAATATGCTGATGTTTGTGCTCAAGAAAAGCTTGTATTTGAAATAGAAATATTTTGTAACTTCAGAAATGTCTTTACTTCAATTTCATGTATCTTTCCTGAATAAAAGTATTATTTTCTTTGAAAAAAACAAAACTTACTGATAACTTTTGAGCAATTACACTTTTTAAAAAAGTACCTGTCATGAGAATCAGCAATTTGCATCCGTCCATGTTAATATTCCGAGTGATTTATTTTGTTTTAAGCCAAATTATGTTCACAGGGTTAAGAGACACTGTGACACTGTGAAAAATCACAATGAAGGACTTCAGGGAATCCTTGTATTTCATGTGAATGAAGAAGAAGATACTTTTCACTGACACTGCAGTTTGAATGAATGTAGAAGTTCTCTAATGTGTATTTGTAAAGTGGGTGTGGTTAGTGACATCACTCACCAGACACATTATACAGGTTTGTTTTTCTATCTTGCTACTTTGATGATACATGGAATTTAATTAAACCAATTTAGGGAAAAGCAGACATTCAGCTGGTCATCGAACAGTACTCCTACTTTCCTGGATGGTGTTATCATTGGCAGGCTAGCTAAACAGTGATGCTGTGATGAAGGCTTTTTTGTACAGTGTTACTGTGTTTCCTGTCACTGTGGGCTCCAGAGCACAGTAATACAGAGCAGAGTCTGATACTGTTGCAGAGGAGATCTCCAGATCCACATGACTTTGCTCTTTTCTGTGATTGATGGTTACTCTTGGAACGGGTGGAATAGCTTCAGTAGTTACCCCTGAATATTCCAGTATGAGGAACTGTGGTGGTGAGCCTGCGTATTGGCGATACCAGTGAACACCACGAACAGAACCGCTGTAGTTACAAGAGAGTGTCACATTGTCACCCTCAAGTGCAAATACTCTCTCACTTTTTGGAGTGATGACTTCTGTGGCTCTGGAGCCTGCAAATTAAAGTGGCATTAAGTTTAGCACATACACACATCTTGTAAAAACACAACATTAATATATGAATCTTTTATATAGTGTATTTAAATGTGGAACAAAAATCATTAAAAAGAGCACAATTAAATTAAATTATGCATTTCATTGGATTTCCTTATTGTGACATATTTCTTAAATATTGCAATATTATACCTTCAGTTGTTGACATCAGTATCATAATATAGATGAACATGTTCACTCAACAAAGTGGCAGGAAGCTAAACAAAGACCAGCTGCTTGATTGTTATGTATCTGTGCACTAATGTCTGTGCTAAACTCCTCCTCTTCCCATTATACATGATGACGACTATGCAGATCCGCTTAATCTATAGAAGTTAATGGACAGAGAACTATACATACTTCAAAATATATATATTTTTGTGTGTATGTTTTTGTAAAATTTTTAGTTTAACAAATTCCATTGCCTTTGTTTACTGAATGAATTTTGAATTTAGAGTTGTTTTTAAATAACATACTTAGAAAAAACAATGCTAAATGATAGTTTCACATGCCCCCTATATGTAACCTTTCATAATTTCCCATATTCACAGGTGTTGCCACACTGTTATATCCAGAGCTGTGGTTTACAAAAAAATATAAATTGTGGTTTGATGCTAATAGATTAAAGACTGTTTAAAGCACATTGCGTATTTGAGTTTTTGTAAAGCGTCTCAAGCATTTTGTATCACTGGGCTACATTTCTGAGAGCACAGTAATAGAGAGCTGAATATGACATATCTGCTTTATTAATAATGAGTTCAGTGGATGATTGGGATGTTGTTGACTGAAACCGACGGTCTGGTTGATGCCCAGCAACACTCTGTGATCGAGCACCTTTCCACAGTAAAAACTGAGGTTCTCCGTTTGGATACTGTCTGAACCAGTAAAGCCAAACATTATTGCTGTTAGTTTCATATGAGCATCTCAATGTCACAAGCTCTCCTTCTTCCTTGATTATATTAGTATTTTCTTCTCTTGGTCCAATGCTGTCAGAAAACACACCTGAAATTAAATTAAAATAATTGCTCTGTAATCTCTGATCAAGGGGATTATTTAAATAAAACTTGTTACAAATGCATCTTTTCAGTTATAAAATAGATAAATATTAAACAAAAAACAGCACATGATAATTGCTTTCATATAAAAATGGGATATTGTTTGTCCAGCTTATTTAGTCCTTAGTTTACCTGTAACTACAATGACAATCATGAGTAGACCCTCCATGTTGGCAGTCCAGAGGTAGTTTGTATTTCTATTACTGTTGGATTTATTTTTTTATTTTTTTACCTGAATATTGCTTTATATTGTGAATGAATCTGGTGTGTCCATTATATTCATTATATTGAGCAGTAAATGAATGCACCGACTGAAGTTCCATTGTACACTAATATTGTGGGTGTGGTTAGTGATGTCACAGGTTCACCAGGCTCTCTCACCACCACCCCTCAACGATCACAATAACCAGATTTCTGATCACTGGCACCTGTTACTCATCAATGTACCTCATCAACCACCACATAAAAACACACCTCAGTTCAGTCACTTGTCTAGCATTGGACTAGGAAACAGACCTATTACTTTAAACTCCTGTGGCTAAACATACTTAGGCTAACTGCTATTATCCCTCATGTTTCTCCAAGTGCGTTGTCTTTTCCTGTGATGCTCACCAGCATCCCATACTCCACCACAATACTGAGGTGTGTGTGCTCCAATAGTTTATTCTCCAGCAAGTATCTGTAAGAGAAAGATTTTCCTTAATATCATTCCATCATCCATCAACTGCAATGACCAGTATTTACTCAACTGTTTGTTTCTGCATCTGCTGTGTGACCAATAAAGTGTTTTTGGATTAACTTACCCTCTCGCTCAGTGTGTATATCCTGACCGTGAAATGTGTAGCATACAATTTAAAAGCTGCACAGTTTCTGTAATTCAAGAGAGCATAATGTGATAGTGTTACTGGCCACTCAGAAGGATCTCATACAGGGAGAGGTATTAAAATACATTGAGGTGTGCTGGAGCCTGTTGTAGAGTAGAATACAGTATAGCTGTCTGAAACCGCTCACTCTAGATACGAGCCTGTAGAATACAGCATGTGTGCTGAAGGTCTGAATATCAGAAGTCTTCAAAACTGAAAACTATTTTGGACAAGGCTTGAGGAGCCAAAACCACATATGTTAACTTTAAGATAGAGAAGCAGCTATAGGCTTAAGTCATCATGATCTCAAAATAGATAATTCTTTTTCTTTTTTTAAACTGGAATATACCATTATTTATAATACATGATTTATCTGAGGATTTCTTCTTTTTTTATTTTTTTTTATGTGTGTGCCCTCATAATCTTTTAATCACACAGGGGATCAGGGACCCTTTCTCCTCTCTTTCAGAGTCAGTGGAAGACATTATCTTTGACACTCTCCCCTGGTTTCACAGATGAGGTTTAAGCCTAGTCCCAGACTAAAATGCATGTTTGAGCTGGTTTTACTGAAAGCAGCTTGTAGCCTTGCACTGACATATTTTAAGATATGTCAGTGCCATTGCTTTGTCTCAGGATGCACACCAGTTATGTTTTTCTATAAGGCATGTTTATAAAAAAAACTACTTAAATGTCCTAATTTAACTAAAGCTCAATCATGGTTTAATCTAAGCCCTGTCTGTGAAACCAGGCGTCAATGTATTACATAAGCAACTTTGGTATGGGTCACTCACAGGTGAGTCATAAATTCTGGAAAGACTCTTTTAATCTGTGCCACTGTTAAACTCTCCTGGAGACTTTTCCTTTGGCATGGTCCTATGCCTCTAAAAAATAATAAACAACCGCTGCAAGCACAATTAGATCAAAGTTTTTGTCAGGACTTCACTAGAACAGAACAGGAAAATATATCCTCATATATCCACAATTGAGTTGAAACTGACAATTCTTTCTACAAAATATAACTCAATTAATTACAATTTATTAAAATGAATTACAAAACAAGTACATATTTATTCTCTGGAAGCCGGGCTAAATGAGTAACCGTGTTGGAAAAGAGTTGGAAAGTAAAAAAAAGAAAAAAAGAAAGTGTTTCAGACTTGCTTTCTAAGTAGTGGGCCTTGAAATGCCGAGAGATGAGGAGAGAAAAAGTGTTCCAAACAAATACATGTGAGACCTGGCAGGAGCATGTATGTCAGGGAAATGTTTGACCAATGGAAGGGAAATCCTCACTTGTGATATTATGCTGCCCTCTTCTGCTAAAACACAGAACAGCATGTTTTGTTCAGTTGCTTCTCTGCAATGTGCGGTTTATAGTAATACTAATGACTTACTGTAAATGTTGATGGTTCTACTGTATCTCACCAAACTTGAGCTATGCACTTACCTTGCTCCTTTACATTCAGACGGCATCTCACAATATATGACAGCATTTCATTATCAAATGTATGGACTACACCAAATTTGCCAGTTCTTGCTGTGTGATCATCCCACTCTTCCACCAAGGCATTTGCAAGTTCTCAAGTCTTGACCACGTCTTAGGGGGACATATGATTTCACTGCAACTAGGCATAGCAAGGACGGTCAGCTGTCCTTCCGGTCTCCCTGTAGCACTGTAGTCTTAGGCGTCTTACATTATGGACATTGCAGTTTATTGCTCTGTCCACATCTGCAGTCCTCTTGCCTCCCTGCAGCACCCTATGGCATGTTCATGTAACGGACGTAGGCTAGTAAGAGCTGTGAATGTAAACCTCACTCCCCTGGCCTCAAGATGCATGCTATAGCGACTGATGAGAAACTGTGGTTTTTAGCTTCCTTGTTAGTGCGCCCACCTCCCATGTCGGAGACTCTGGTTCGAATCCCGCTCGGAGCGGGTTGAGTAGGACCGGTTATTTGGTGCTGTTGACCCTGATGGGAGTGAGGTTTAGGGGGGTGAGTGTAACGGATGTAGGCCAGTAAGAGCTGTGTGTGTATTGTAAACTTCACTCACCTGAGCTCAAGAGGTGCGCCTGACACTAGAGGATACGGCCCTTGTAAGCAGTAGCACTCCCACACCAGAGACCCTGGTTTGAATCCCGCTTGGAGCGTGTCGAGTAGGACCGGTTTCATTCACACAGGTGATCAAGGACCCTTTCTCCTCTCTTTCAGAGTCAGTGGAAAGATCTCTTCAGTGTCCTAAGTTGGAACTGTGACGTTCATTGCACAGGTGCATGAAAAGTATTGTTTAAACCCTTTCCAATAAAGATAAAGCTTATTTGGATTTTACAAAATTATTTATCTCTTACACAGAGAAAGCATTTTACCTTTAAGTTTGTAAAGAAGAGTGCTATAATTATAACATGAAAACATGCATGTACAAGGTTTTTTAGTTTGCTGGACTTTTTTCATATTGAATAGTAAATCCTCCAAATGGCACATGAAAATATGTGTAGATGGTAAATGCTTTAACAGTAAGTGAGGTTTTTGTACAGTGTTGTTGTGTTTTCCTGTCACTGTGGGCTCCAAGGCACAGTAGTACAGCGCAGAGTCTGTCACTTTAGCAGAGGAGATCTCCAGATCCACATGGGTTTTCTCTTCATTCAGTTTTGCAAAGAATCGAGGATCTTGATCCAAAACATTCGATTTTTGTAAAACTGCCCCAGTGGCGTGAAGAATAACAAAAAGAAATTCAGGAGCTGATCCAAGATATTGGCGGTACCAAAACAGACTGTTTGCTGAGGAGTAACTACAGGAGAGACTTATAATCTCCCCTTCTGTCCCAAACATATGAGTTTCAACTGGTGTGATGTCATTCCCAAAACTCACACCTGCAGATGAAATTACCATCATTTTTTAAAATTTCATAAAGGAAAGAAATAACCAAATTAAGACAAATTTTAATGGTTTAGATAAAATACTTACAAGCAAGAGAACAAAGCAAAAGCAAAAAACAAAGCATAATGTTTCAGGATGATATTTTAGTTCATCTGCATGTCAAAGTCTTACTGAAATAAACATTTATTCATCATCTAGAAGAAGGTGTCTCTAGCTAGCACCTCCCCTTAAAGCTACAACCCGGAATTTATGAAGCAGATCATATCTCTCTGATCCTGCAATGAATAATGAAGTATTTTATTTAGTACTTTTAGATACAACTGTACATTCAAAGCACTTTACAATGGAATTGGTTTCTCTCCTCGCCCACCGCCAGTGTGCAGCAGCCTTTATAACCTTCCAAATTCACAGCTGTTACCACATTCCCTGTTTGTGGTTTACAAAAGCATGATATTAATTGATTAAAGACACTTCAAAGCAATACATTTGTATGAGTTTTTGTAAAGCTTCTCTGGCACTTTGTATCACTGGGCTGCTACTTCAAGTGCACAGTAATATAGAGCTGAATCTGACAGAGTTACACTGTTAATAATGAGTTCAGTGGATGTTTGGGATGTAGTCGACTGAAAACCGTCTGGTATATCCTCATCGCTACTCTTTGACCGAGCACCTTTATACAGTACATATTTTGGTTCACTGTTAGGAGACTGTCTGTACCAGTAAAGCCAAATATCATTGCTGTTAGTTTCATATGTGCAGCTCAGTGTCACAGACTCTCCTTCTCTGATGACATTAGTATTTCCTTCACTTGGTTCAATTCTATCAGCAAATCCACCTGAAATACAGTCAATCATATATTGTAATGTATCATGAGCGAATAAGGATTTTCTTATAAAATTTTTTTGCTATATATTTATTTACCTGAAACTGTGATGAGCATTATGAGTAGCATCTGCCTTTCCTCCATCTTAACTGAAGACCTCTTCAAAGATCAGAGCGTTTGTTTACTATTAAATTAAAGTGTTAGATTTCCGTCGTTAATTTATTGCTTGTTGATTTATAAGTTAATAAATATGCTGGACGTGGCTTTATAAAATGAATGAAGTGTTGCTGATGGATGAATGAATGCATTGAGACTGAGTGAGGTTCTGTTGTATTAATAATGTGGGTGTGGTTTAGTGAAACATGGATGCTCTGTGCTTTAAAATGAGTATTTCGACATCAGGTGCTTGTCAAATGTGAAAAAAACATAGCTTGTGAGGTTATGTTGCCCCCTAATGTTGGAACTCAGAACAGCATGTTTTGTCCATTTTCTTTAAAGTGCTTTAAAATGTGCTGTCTGTGTTTGAATTACATTTATTGACATTTGTTTTTATATACAAACACTTTAGTGTTGTGCTCACACTCGTGCACAAACACTTATGTTTTAGGTCCTCATAAAACTGATATGTACCGTTTTTCTTCGTCTTTCAGCCACAATATTTTAACTAAGAACTTCAGAAGAATAGGCTACCTGTAATATCTGTAAGTATCTGTGTGATTTCTTTCACCGTACATAAAACCTCGACCCCACCTCTCACTTTCTTTCTCCCATTTAAGCAGTTTTTGTACAGCATGCACTATATTTCCTTTCACTGTGGGCTCCAGAGCACAGTAGTACACAGCAGAGTGAGTTACAGCCACAGAGGAGATCTTCAGATCCACACTGCTGTTGTCTTTTCTGTGTTGGATTGAGATTCCAGCAACTGGAGGATTAGCTTCAGTAACTGACCCATAATAATCCATTATGAGGAACTGTGGTGGTGAAGCTGCGTATTGTCGATACCACTGAAGACCTCGAACAGAAGCAGTGTAGGTACAAGAGAGTGTTACACTGTCACCCTCAACAGCAAATTCATAAGCATTGTACGGTGTGATGAGTTCTGTGGCTCTGGAACCTGCAGTTAATGCGTAAAAAAAGAATTAAAAAATGTAAGCGAAATTTACATCCTCTTTCAAATGTACATTCTCCATCCAAATGCAATCAAATGTATATACTTAATAATTCAAAGTTGTTTTATAGCTTGTTTATATATATATATAAAAAAAAAAATTTCTCAGATATAGTAATCAGGCTTAAATAAGAGAATCATTATTTATTTGTAAATTACACAAACTAAATTACACAAACATTCTATACGATGTTTTTTAAGAATGCTCCAGCCTTTGCTCCTACCTTGAGCTGATGATATCAATATAATTAAATAGATGAACATGTTGGCTCAATAATCAGGTTTGAACAGGAGACACACAGAAACATCAGATGATCCAAAGAGACTTGTGAAATATTGACAGTCCTTTATTGTCTCTGACAATGACTGTCTAAACTCCTCCTACTCAGATTTACACCATTCATCTTACACAATATATGACAGACAAGACTTTTGTAATGTTATTCACACAGCTACACATTTAAAATAATATAGATAGATAGATAGATAGATAGATAGATAGATAGATAGATAGATAGATAGATAGATGAAAAGCTAACATATTTTAGTAACATTTTGGGGATAATCTTAAACTTAAACATGATATAGATTTGCAGAAAGTGTATTTTTGTTGCTTACAATTAAGTTTAAAATGAAGACTAATTAATTATATAAATTGTAATATATTATAAAATGAAGCAAATAAGTTTTAATTAGTTTTTCTTTTTCTTTTTGGTTTGTGTTCTTTTGTCCTTTTTTGTTGAAAAGTAAAACGTCAGTAGAAATATCCAGTATGCTTTATATGGTAAATGCTTTAACAGTAAGTGAGGTTTTTGTACAGTGTAGTTTGTTTTCCTGTCACTGTGGGCTCCAG
Source organism: Leuciscus leuciscus (assembly GCF_965113295.1). Lineage (NCBI taxonomy): Eukaryota > Metazoa > Chordata > Actinopteri > Cypriniformes > Leuciscidae > Leuciscus > Leuciscus leuciscus. The sequence goes on from NC_138730.1 coordinate 32,361,525, forward strand.
AGCACAGTAGTACATCGCAGAGTCTGTCACTTTAGCAGAGGAGATCTCCAGATCCACATGGGTTTTCTTTTCATTCAGTTTTGCAGAGAATCGATTATCTTGATCCACAATCTTAGATTTTTGAAGAACTTCCCCAGTGGAGTGAAAAATAATGAAAAGAAATTCAGGAGCTGATCCAAGATATTGGCGATACCAAAATAAACTTCTTGCTGAGGAGTAACTACAGGAGAGACTTATAATCTCCCCTTCTGTCCCAAACATATGAGTTTCAACTGGTGTGATGTCATTCCCAAAACTCACACCTGCAGATGAAATGATCAACATTTGACAACATTTTGACAACTAAGACATACAAATAAGTAGAAAAAGGAACCTGGGCCTGAGGGTTGAAATACTTACATGCCAGACAACAGAACAAAGCCAAAACAAACATCATCATTTTCAGGAGGTTGTCTTAGTTCATCTGCAGGACAAAGTGTTACTGAAGTAAATTCATCATCTAGCAGAAGGTGTCTCCAGCTTGCTCCTCCCCTTAAGTTATGAAGTTATGAAGCTGATCATCTCTCTCTGATGCTATAGTGTTCATGATGATCATTACCCTCTAATTATTTATTTACATACAATTTTGTATACATTTTAGCAAATATTACACAAATCTTTTTAAGGTTAGTTTAAAAAGACATCTGCGAGTTTGCATGAAGGGCTATAATAATATTACAGTTGTTCTGAGTTTTATACGAGATACATTTCAGTAGTTATGTTTGATGTTACTGACTGAAACCAATTGTTCACTTTATTCTTTACATTGAAAAAAGTGTTTTTCTTACTCCGCATTTTAGTCTTGTTTTCCAGTACAAATATCTTAACATTCTTAAATCAAGAAACATTACTTGAGAAGCAAAATGACTTGTCAACAAAAAGTCTTGTCTTGTCTTCTGAATAATATATCAAAATTCAGTGAATTCAATTCAACTCAGTTTAAGCTTTAAGCTGCCAATAGGGTAAGAAAAAGTCAAGTAAATGTATCTTGGTATAAAAATGTTTCGATATTTGTACTGGAAAACAAGACAAACCACCGGTTTCACTGAAAGCTGCTTGCACTGACATATTTTAAAATATGTCAGTGCCATTGTTTTTTCTCAAGATGCACACCAGTATGTTTTTTTCAAAGGCATGTTTAAAAAAACTATAGCTTGAATGTCCTAATTGAACTAAAGCCTAATCCTGGCTTAATCGAAGCCCTGTCTGTGAAACCTGGACAAAAATACAGAATAGGAAAATAACTTTTGCAGTGTAATAAAGCCAGCTTACATTAACAATGAACTTGACAATTCCATAGTATCAGTTGAAGTTTTATGTCTTTTTTTTTTACATTTGTGTTGTTGAGTCCAACTGTGGTTTGTACAGTTTAAGGCTTGATAAGTAGATGAAAACTGTTTTTTGTACAGTGTTACTGTGTAACTGTGGGCTGCAGAGCACAGTAATACAGAGCAGAGTCTGATACTGTAGCAGAGGAGATCTCCAGATCCACATGCCGTTCTTCTTTTCTGTGATTGATGGTTACTCTTGGAACGGGGGGAATAGCTTCAGTAGTTACCCCTGAATCTTCCAGTATAAGGAACTGTGGTGGTGATCCTGTGTATTGGCGATACCAGTGAACTCCACGAACAGAACCGCTGTAGTTACAAGAGAGTGTCACATTGTCACCCTCAAGTGCAAATACTCTCTCACTTTTTGGAGTGATGACTTCTGTGGCTCTGGAGCCTGCAAATTAAAGTGCCATTAAATGTATTTTTCAAACACTTCCGTTACAATAGAATGCATTTCCACAATATTATACCTTCAGTTGATGACAGCAGTATCATAATGTAGATCAACATGTTCATTCACTAAACTGGCTAGAACAGCAGCTGCTCCACAGTGTTGTACAGCTCATCTTTACACAGCTGTATAGTGTCTGTGCTAAACTCCTCCTCCTGTCATGACACTGAATCTGAATTACAAGACACCTAAGAAAAGATCAAATGAGCATAGCTGTTATAATATGTACAGTTATTTCTTTTAGTTCTTTGCTTTTGTTTTGTTTTTCGTTTTGCAACTCATTGTCAACATTGTATTACCATTTTGCTAATACATGTAAGTTTCACAAAAAAAAAAAAAAGAGAATTCACATTCATCTTTAGGGATTCATACAACATTATATGAGAAAAGAGATAACTTAAACAAGATGTAATGAGAAGCAAAATACATAATAAATGATGTACAAACGCCCTTATGTAACCTTTTTACCTCCCAAATTCACAGCTGTTACCACATTCTCTGTTTGTGGTTTACAAAACCTTGATGTGTTTTGATACTAATTGATTAAAGGCATTTCAAAGTATTCATTTTGTATGAGTTTTTGTAAAGCTTCTCAGGCATTTTGTATCACTGGGCTACTACTTCAAGTGCACAGTAATATAGAGCTGAATCTGACAGAGTTACACTGTTAATAATGAGTTCAGTGGATGATTGTGATGTAGTCGACTGAAATCCATCAGGTATATTTTTTTGGCTACTCCATGATCGAGCACCTTTATACAGTACATATTCTGGTTCTCTGTTTGGATACTGTCTGTACCAGTAAAGCCAAATATCATTGCTGTTAGTTTCATATGAGCAGCTCAGTGTCACAGACTCTCCTTCTTCTCTGATAACATTAGTATTTCCTTCACTTGGCCCAATTCTATCAGCAAATCCACCTGAAATATTTTAATTATATTAATATATAAAAATGTTATATAACATTATCTAATACAGATTCTTTAAGGGGTTAGTTAGTGGTTAAAAGTGTATTTACCTGAAACTGTGATGAGTATCATGAGTAGTATCTGTCTGTCCTCCATATTAACCACCCAAGACCACTTTCAATATTGAAACTGTTAATTTATAATATTATCAAATTGATTTATTTGAAATCTTAAATTAAATTAATTAAAACACTTTAATGAATGAAAGTATGAGTAGCTGATGGATGAATGAAGCACTGAGTGAAGTTCTGCTGTATACTAATAATGTGGGTGGAGTTAGTGAAATATGAAACATGTTCTCTGCTTTAAAATGACATGGTAAGCATTGTTTCTTATAGACATCAATGAGTATATTGACCTATTGGACTTTTTTGCTTACCCTCTAACCATATTTTAAAACAGATTTAATATATCTAATGCAAATAAAGTAAATTTATAGACTTTCACTTGGGGATACTTTAATTATTTTTTGACATTCACCACATTCAGATCACTTCTAGTCATCTTCAGAGAACATCAAGTCAAGTCAAGTCAAGTATATTTGTATAGCGCTTTTCACAATACAGATTGTATCAAAGCAGCCTCACAGTATTAAATTAAAATAATACAACAAGGTTTGTTTCTAGTGGAATTTATTGATTGATAAAATCAAATTAAATATCCCCAAAATATCCCCCAAAATAACATCAGGGAAATGCTTGTAAAATGTGGATTAAGCATAACTTGTGAGATTATGTTGCCCCCTTCTGTTGAAACTCAGAACAGCATATTTTGTCCATTTACTTAAAAATAATGTTATTGATTTTTTTTTTTTTTTTTTTTTTTTTTGTTGTTGTTATAATTTGCCTGTTAAGAATTGTAAACAAAATTTTATCTTTCATCATTCTCAGATATAATTCTACAGTAAGTTTTGTTTGTTTTCCTGTCACTGTGGGCTCCAGGGCACAGTAATGCATCGCAGAGTCTGTTACTTTAGCAGAGGAGATCTCCAGATCCACATGGGTTTCTTTTCATTCACTTTTCCAGAAAATCAGGGATCTAGATCTACAATTTTAGACTTTTGTGAAACTTTTCCTGTCCCTGTATATTATTAAAAGAATAATAATATTCTTTATTATATTATTATATTTGTTGTTCCAACCCCATAAGACCTTCGTTCATCTTCGGAACACAAATTAAGATATTTTTGATTAAATCTGAGAGCTGGATCACTCCTCCATAGGCTTCTAAGGGACTGAAACTTGCTGGCCCAGAAAAGTTATTAAAGAGATCGTTAATATAGTCCAAGTGACTACAGTGGCTCAATCTTAAGTTTATAAAGCGACGAGAATACTTTTTGTGCGCAAAAAACAAACAAAAATAGCGACTTTATTCCACTATTCATTTCCTTCTCTCTGGGCCTCGAGTTAGTTCACGTAGTTTTTAAGCGCAGCGCGTCTGTGTTGCACGTCACCAAGTAGGCTCACTATTGGCCGACGCTGGTCATGTGTGTGATGCGTGTGACGTACAACACAGAAGCGCTGCGCTAAAACACTATGTGAACTCACTCGAGGCCCAGAGAGAAGGAAATGAATAGTGGAATAAAGTCGTTATTTTTGTTGGTTTTTTTGCGCACAAAAAGTATTCTCGTCGCTTGATAAACTTAAGATTGAGCCACTGTAGTCACTTGGACTATATTAACGATGTCTTTAATGCATTTTCTGGGCCAGCAAGTTATAATGTCTTAGAAGCCTGTGGAGGAGTGATCCAGCTCTCAGATTTAATAAAAAATATCTTAATTTGTGTTCCGAAGATGAACGAAGGTCTTACGGGGTTGGAACAACATGAGGGTGAGTAATTACTGACAGAATTTTCATTTTTGGGTGAACTAACCCTTTAAGAACAGCAAAAACCATCAAAAAATACGTGTCTAAGTACAAATTCTGTAATAAATCTGAATAATTAAGACCTGTAGGGTTAGTTTTGGCAGGTCACGTCAGTCAAGCTTGCATCAGCTGACTTCTATAGGAATATTATGCCTATCACAGCATCCATGTATAAGCTCCTTCCGTATTATCAACAGCAATCACGTTTCTCAGGAGCTAATTACCCTCCTCCATCCCCAGCTCCTCCTCTCATCCAGTCAGGATTTGGCCTTCTGATTCCCCTTCGAATCAGACTAAATTCTCTAATTATGTTGTACATTCAAATATTGGATTAATGATATCTGAGTTCTTGGCCAGAACAGAACCATACCGCCAATCCTAACTGTATGCTAAATGTCAGTCATCTTTGTCGATAGTGGTCCTGACTCCTGACAGAACTTTTGGTTTTCCAGAAAAATAATGATCGTGTTAATGTCCATGAAACAAGCTACACAGACCCTGAGCCTATTTGGAAGCAATTGACTATGCACGTGCACGTGCTCACTGATGTTCATATTTAAATTGAATGAAATAAGAATGTAAGTTTGTGTAAAAGAACTATAATCCTGACTGTTTTTGTTAAATATTATTGTTCTAAGGAACAATCATAATGTGATCATGAAGCATGGAGTTCAAATTAGTAAAATCTTCAATAGAAGGAGAGTGAGAAGATCTGTTCTGTATATCTGTCTTTACTATTGAGATCACTCTGGTTTTTGTATGGAGTCAGAGTGTTTCCTTTCACTGTGGGCCGCACAGCACAGTAGTACAGAGCAGAATATGACACTGAAGCAGAGGAGATCTCCAGATCCATGCGTCTGATGTCTTTTTTGTGGGTCATTGTTATCCCAGGAACCTGAGGAGTAGCATGTGTTATGATTCCAGACGATTCCATTATGAGGAACTGAAGTGTTGAACCAGGGAATTGACGGTACCAAAATAAATCGTAAACCGTGCCAGTGTAACTGCAAGATAGGATAACTTTTTCCTCTGCTTTAGCAATTACTGTATCATTGTAGGAGAATATGATGTCTTCAGCAGAAGTAACACCTGAAAACAATTAGGAGAACAATGAGCAGGTTTTAGAAGAAGGATTATGCATTGCATACAGGGAAACCTCTTTAAAGTAACAATTATTCTAAATCTTACCTCTAAAAGTCATTAGGAGATATTCTATTAACAGGACTACAGCAAATGTCAACATGATGCTTTACTAGTCAGGAGAAAAGTGCAGGTTTGCTGAAACAAGCATTTCCTATATGTCATCTTTTTAGAGCTGCTGTTTACTCCTCCTCTAGAGCATTTCAGTCTCATGAGAGGTATTACTCTACGAGGACCATTGGGTTTCACGGTCAAAGGAGGTATCAAGAAATTAAAGTATGAATTTCAAGTATCTCTGTATAGGATTTATTTTGACTGGATTTAAAAGCAGAAAGTTGATTGCAGATCAGATCAGTGAGTTTGTTGTAGTGACAGTCTGTGAATGAATCAAATTTTTACACATAAATCCAGTAGCCTAGTACAGAATGACTAAAAACTGTTTTGTTTAGCAGAGGTTTAATTGACATAAATGCAGTAGTTACGTATCAAGGTTTTGTGTAAAATTTGGAGGTGTTTCAGTCACAGTGGGCTGGAGAGCACAGCACAGCAGAGTCAGACACACCAGCCTGATCTCATGGCAATTCGTACGTATTTTACGAGGTGGCTAATTTGTACCAATTCATATGACCTCACTCGTATGAATTCGTACGATTTTTGCTCAATTTCCCAATTCATATGAATGACCTACTCCTGACCTCGCCCCTAAACCTACCTATCACTGGGGTTTAGACAAATCGTATAAATTCGTACAAATTGGTTGTGAGATAGCGTTGGACACACACACACACACACACACACACACACACACACACACACACACACACACACACACACACACACACACACACACACACACACACACACACACACACACACACACACACACACACACACACACACACACACACATCCTGGATTGTCAGTAGAACTGAATTTGAGTCCAATCTGGCATCAAATCTGTTATCAAATTTAGAGCTGCTGCTTGATCCAAATTTGTATCTTATCAGTATATATTCAGGAAGGCCATTAGAGCGCTGAATGCACCGGTAAAGGTATGGAGTTAGTTGAAGTGGTTTATAGTCACAGTTGAGACTGATTGACTGCCTTTTTTGACTCCTTTAAAAAAGGCAGTTTTTTTCTCATTTGGCTGATTAACAGTGTCCTTGCTAAAGCATCATGTGAAGACATAAGAACATAATGCATTTAAAATAAATATATTATCAGTGCCATTTAAATTGGCAACAAACATTAGAAAAGATCTGCGGTCAAATATTTTAGGTTTATTAACTTATAAGGACAACAATGGATAAAAACATAATATATGCCTGGTGATCTGGTTAATCTTTGCTCAATTGTGACAAAAACAAAAAAGACTGATTAAGGACAATATTAATTATAATATTATAATATTATATTAATTATTACAATATTAATATACAAAAAATCTGTGCTTTTAAACTGCATGAAAGTTTTGTTCTGCACTGTGAGTGGTTCTTTTGAGGTCAGTTGGAGTGTTTAATGTCCAATGTACTATGTAAATTCTATTATGTAGGTTGCAATATCACTTTATTTCTGCACAAAGGATCCTTAATTTAAAAAAAACAAACAAACAAAAAATATAGAATATATATTGTCTTATCTTCTATGCATCTATTTAATATAAATGGCATAAAAGGAGAGAAAACATTCCATTTGACAGCTTTTCTTTATCTGAAAAACTCAATATATTTTATCTAAGTTATTTAATTTAAGCCTAAATAATTATTTGTTTATGAATGTTAAACTAGCCTTTATTGTAATGATCATTTAGATAAATAGACATCTTAATTTTAAAATATGGTTTTATTATGCTATTCAACTATGTTCAGTCTCTATGTAGGCTAGTACTACATTACATATGAGTATAGTGGATGTTTTGAAGCTCAGTTTTTTGTATGAGTGTTGAGTGTGTTTGAGTCACAGTGGGCTTCAGAGCACAGTAATACACAGCAGAGTCAGACACACACACATCCTGGATTGTCAGAGGAACCGATTTTGAAGTTTTGATGTGATTTGCAGTAAATCTCTTCTCAAAGTCTTTGTCATTTTGTACATTTGTAGCATATATCATCATCATGTATTTGGGGATTCCATTCATCTTTTGCTGGTACCAGAAGAGATACGGGGATGGATTACTGGTTTCATACGTACAGTTAATTGTTACTGATCTGCCTACAAAATCAGTTTGAACTGTTGTATTCTGGTCAACACTCTCCAGAGAGTCACATACTGGAAAAGAATAAGCATTATCAATTCAAATTCTGCATGTTTTAATATCTTTATGGCAAATTTAGAGACTCAGAAAGATCCTACTCACCCCAGAAATGCATTATAAAGAAGATAAAATGTCTTTCCCAGTGAGCCATTATAATAACTGTTCTGTGTAAATGACTGAAATATTTCAATCCACTGGAGAGTGTGTAGTTGTTTCAGCTTGTCTTTGATAAACTGTTTTAATACTGTCACACATATATCGTCTGGGAGGAGCTTGATCTGTTGAATCGGCACATGTTTTTCTCTTTCCTTATATATTGTTTTCTTTTTAGTTTCAGTAAGTGTGTTTTTTTTTTATTCATTTAGTTTGTTATTTATAATATATATTTTACACATAACTGTTCATTTATCTATCATTTAATTTTATCTTCTGTTTGAGTTACTGTTTTTGTAAGCATTTCCTCTGAATAACATTTCAGTAGTATGTTCTTATTGCAAGGTAGGGGATAATTTAAATACAAAGTTTATATTGCACTCCCCTGGTTGAGAATGTATACATGAGAGGTCAAGTATTTATGAATGCAACCCTTGTCAACACCTAGATTTGAGAAATCTAGATATAAATGTATTTCATATGTTAAAATATTTGCACTGCATAACATAATAACAGGATAACATTCACTTCAGTCCTGTGTGTTCAGCAGGTGTCTCCAAGTTCTGTTACAGTCTCTGTGGTTTTCCAAAAGTGGTTTGATGCACATTTGATACTGACTTTCAAAGCAATATTTTTGTGTGTGAGTTTTTGTAAAGCCTCTCGGGCACTTGTAACACTGGGCTGTATAGTCGACTCTTCATAGCACAGTAATAAAGAGCTAAATCTGACAAAGCTGCTTCATCAATTGTGAGTGATGTGGATGATTGGGATGTAGTCGTCTGAAACCGATCATTTGATATGTCCTCCTTATAGCTCCATGATTGAGCACCTTTATACAGTAAATATTCGGGTTCTCTGTTAGGATACTGTCTGAACCAGTAAAGCAAAACATAACTGCTGCTTGTATCATATGAGCATCTCAGTGTCACAGACTCTCCTTCTCTTATGATCATATTAGTATCCTTGTCATTCGGTCCAATGCTGTCAGCAAACACACCTGCATTTAAATAATAAAAAAAACACTATAGTACTTGACGTTTTGAACCAAAGCATCTAAAATGTTGAAAGTGTAAGTTACCTGATACTGCAATGAGAGTCAGCAGTAGACATCTCTTCATGTTGATCAGAACGGTTTTAAATAGTTTTATGTTTACAGATTTATGAATCAATGCTCTTTTTGTTTACTTTTCTGAGTTTTTGTGAATATTCACTTACTCTGTTATTTTGAATGTTGACTTGGATAAAGTAATGCACTGGAGAGGTAGTTTGCTGATATTATAATGTGGGTGTGGTTAGTGCCATTATGACTCCTCCTGCTATGTATTCTGTTATATAATTATGTATATATTATAGTTTTTTAAAATAAAAATAAGTTTTTTAAATAAATATTTATAAATATTTTGAATTAGGTTTTATTTTTTTTATTTTAGTTTTATTCAAGTTTAAGGGGTAATACTTAACAATAAGGTTTCATCAGTTAACATTAGTTAACTACATTAGTTAACATGAACTAACAATCAACAATACTCCTACTGAATTTATTAATCTTGGTTAATGTTAATCTCAGCATTTATTAATACATTTTATAGATTAACAGTTGCATCATTAACATTAGTTAATGTACAAACATAAACATGTAACTAACATTAATAAGAATATGTTGCTCATTGTTAGTTCATGTTAATGCATTAACAAATGATACCTTATAAAGTTTTATCGTTTAAGTTTTAGTCATGTTTTATGGTTTGTCTTTTTTTTTTTAAACTTGTTTCAGTTAGTTAAAAAAAAATTTTTTTCCATCAAATATATATACTCAGAATAAATACATACATATATATTTATATATAAAAAAATACTTTTATTTTATTTTATAATATACACATCTTATATTTTAGTGTTTTTCCTCATTATAATACCCCCAAGAACCTTTTCACAAAACCAGGTGTATTGACCTATATAGAAAAATAAGTGAAGGTGTGTGTGAAAATGTAAGTAGTTAGTTAAATAATCTTATTATTATTTACTTTGATCCTCTTTCACACTCATTAAAGCAGCTGTTACCATATTGTGGTGTAGGCTACTGTATGTACTGGGTTATATGAGAGATAAATGTGGCTTTGTGGGAGAATCATTTGATTACTCTTGTTCATTTTTGTGTGTGAGTTTTTGTAAAGCCTCTCAGGCATTTTGTATCACTGGCCTACTACTCTTAGAGCACAGTAATATAGAGCTGAATCTGACAGAGTAACACTGTTAATAATGAGTTCAGTGGATGATTGTGATGTAGTCGACTGAAACCGTTGCCGGTCTGGTATGTTCTCCTCGCGGTTCCATGATCGAGCACCTTTATACAGTAAATACTGCGGTTCTGTGTTTGGATACTGTCTGAACCAGTAAAGCAAGATGTTATTGCTGTTTGTACTGTATGTGCAGCTCAGTGTCACAGACTCTCCTTCTTTACTGATTATTGCTTCCTTGTCTTTTGGTCCAATGCTGTCAGGTAATACACCTGGATATAAATTTAGACAACAAAACAGTCCATTTTAATAAAGCCGAAGCAAAGTGTATATTTGTAATTGTATAGCTTGAAGTAGTGTTTGGCATTGCTTAAAACACTGCTTAAAAATTTGCAATTTTGACTTTGACTTAAAAATTTGAATTTGAACTCACACACACACACACACACACACACACACACACACACACACACACACACACACACACACACACACACACACACACACACACACACACACACACACACACACACACACACACACACACACACACACACACACACACACACACACACACACACACACACACGCAATATACTGTAGCTGATGAAATGTAGGTGAGTTGTAACACTTAGCAAAATATGGATGGTACCTTTTTTTGCATTTATTTATTGTACATTAATCAAATACATTATACAAAGTATATGCTTAAAAAAGGTGAAAAGCTTGTGTATAAGTTGTAAATAATACAAAGATTATTTGAGTATTTTGCAAGAAAATACAATTTCAGTCTATTTACTTCAAAATGTCACATTTAATTAATTTAGAATGTTACTTTTTCTTTGTAATTGTGAAATTTACTTGCAATTCCTGAGTGAAAATGGTTTCAAACCAAACCAGTTTTTTCCCGGTGTATATCACATTAAACTAGAGAATCTGCTGATTTAAAGAGACCAGTTCTGTCATTCATCAACATGGTCCCAACACAACTAAACCAGACATGAAATGTTATTTTCCTACATCTGATTTTTTATTTATTTTTTGGCCTGGAAATAACAGCTAATTAATTAAATTGATACAACACAAACTGTTTCACTCGCCTGTTTCCCCTATACTGTAGGATTCTTTCTTATGATTTTGTGTGAGAGAGAGACATCCTGTTCACACTGTGGGCCTCAAAGCGCAGTAATACACAGCAGAGTCAGACACTCGCAGTCTCTGCATTATCAAGGGGACTGATTTTGATGCTTTCACTTCAGAGGAAAATCTCTCCTGGTACTCTGTTCCATTAACTCCTCCTCCATATGAATTCCTTTGTAACACAAGTTTAGGAGATTCATCTGTTCTCTGTATGTACCAGAAGAGCTCTTGTGATGTTGAGGTTGTAGTATATTTGCAGTCCAGTGTTATCAGTTCTCCCTCAAATCCAGTAACATGTGTAAGTGGCTGATCAACTGTGTCTTCTGATTGACATCCTGGTAACAAACAAGAATAATTCTGTGACAATCAGCGGTATCATGTAGAAATAAAACCAAATAGTCAAAATATTTCGTTCACATACCAAGAATAACTAATCCAAAAATGATTAATGTCTCCTTGAGCCATTGTTTCATTGTTTGTTCTTCAAGATGATAGAGTGATACCCAAAGAACAGATGAATCAATCAGAAAAAACGGAGTAACTGAGAAAAGAGTGATTCAAAGCTATTATTATATAAGGAAGGGAGGAGCTCAAAACACTGTCAGATGCTTAATGTTATCAGTATCAGAAGAGAGTGCATTTCTCCCTCTCCTGGTTTGTTTATGGAATTACAAATAGAAGTTTCATTTATTTTTGTCATGTTTCTTCATATTATCTAACACAGCACTGAGAGCACTTCTTTACAAATGTTGGGAGTTGTTTGGTGGAGGTGCAGTGAGGTCATACATCTTCCTTTAGTTATTTAATCTTTCTGGAAAAGTGTGTACATCACAGATATTGATTAAGATGAAGAATATTTCAAATGTAACAAATTATTATCTATAAAAGTCATTCTCAACAAAGTTCTTGAAGCAAAGATGATTTGCATGCTGTTTTTTTTCTTTCTATTAAGTCAGTCCATCACAAGTGGTCCAATAATATTCTTACTATGGATAGGAAGAGATAATCAACTAAAATAAGGGATATTTTAGAAAAAATTGCACTTTCTGGCCCCCACAACCAAATTAAGAGAAGTATCAAACCAGAAATGTATTGCATGTGCATTTTGCCCTACTTAAAAAAAATAAAAATCTGAACCGAGACTTAATTAAACCCTTCCCATGAATTGACACTATAAGTGGAACTTTAAGCGATATTTATCAATATATAATTATGTTTGGACTAATTCTAAGAAACAAGAATGTGCAATAGATTGAAGTAGATTGGCCCTATTTTCATGTTAACAGTTTGAACATATAATTCAGTTTTGGTCATCTACATCACCGTATTAAGCTACTATGCTCAGGAAAAACTTTAAAACATGATATAAACAAATTGTATCCACCTTATTTTTAATGTAAAAAGTGGGTATGGCCATTTGTAACTTGAATGTGTCTGGCTTCCGGTCTCATCCGCTTTTAGTTATTTTATTGTCACGTTTAGTGTTAAGTTCATGTTTGCCTGTTAATTTGACCTAGTTTTCCCTGTGTTCAGTTCGAGTTTCCCTGTGTTGCAGCGTCTGTATCCCTTTCGTCTTGTCAGCTGTGTCTGGTTTCCCTGATCTGTTCTCTGTGTATTTAAGCCCTGTGTTTCAGTCTGTCGACGTTGCATTTGCGGTTGTTCCGTTCACGTTTCTTTGAGCCTGTTTGTGAGTTTTTGAGTTTGGTTAATAAACACTGCTGCAATTTAGATCATGCATCCTTCCCTGCTTCAACCTGCCCGTGACAGTTATGCTGCTTGATATTGCAAACTGTTATTTGTTATAATATTATTTTAATTTGTTATCATAATCATAAATGCTAGTTTGTAGCGCAAATTATTTGACCATTGAAATCATTTCTGTTTGTTTTCCACTTATTTATCTACAGCGGCTAAAGCGTTGGAAGTTTACACACATTCACAGAAAATAGCTTAATTCCACATTGCAAAAAAAAGGTGGATAGACATCCCATACGGCAAGTTCTTATAGTATATCCTCTCTTCTCAACTCTTATCATGTAGGGGAGAGCGGGGCACAACCTAACGCTTTTTGACTTTCTCAGTTTGTGTAAATCTACTTATGGTTCAGAGTATTTATTTTTTCCCACATTAATTTCCCACATGTCTAGTACAATTATGTGGTTTTGTTTTATTATTACAGTATATACTTTTTTCTTGACATACCCCGAAAGAATGGAAGTGAAATGTGACAACATGCCCCATAGATGGTTACAGTCTCAGTGGTTTACAAAATATACATGTGGTGTGATAAACATTTGATAGCTGGTTTTTAACGTTTTTGTAAAGCCTCTCAGGCATTTTGTATCACTGGGCTGCTACTCTTAGAGCACAGTAATAGAGAGCTGAATCTGACAGAGTTACACCATTAATAGTGAGTTCGGTGGAGGTTTGGGATGTAGTTGGCTGAAATCGATCGTCTGTTTTATCCTCTCCTCCATTTGATCGAGCACCTTTCAACAGTAAATACTGAGGTTCTGTATTAGGATACTGTCTGTACCAGTAAAGATAGACATAACTGCTGCTTGTATCATATGAGCATCTCAGTGTCACAGACTCTCCTTCTCTTCTGATCATATTAGTATCCTTGCCATTTGGTTCAATGCTGTCAGCAAACACACCTGCAATAACATAGAGCAATTGCACACTAAACCATCAGCCCTTTTCCATAAATCAAAAAATCATTCTTGTTAAAAACACCATTTGATCTTTGAAGCATGAAATATATTCACCTGAAATTGTCATGAGAATCACTAGCAGACAGGCCTCCATGCTAAAACTGTACCTTGTCAATGTCTCAAGTGGGTTTTGATAACAGCTTTAGGAGGTTTTGCTATTTATAATTTTTGAGATTCATACATATGCACCCGTATACACTTTTGATAAATGAATTGATGTAGATGGATGCATGGATTTATACTACTGTTTATGAATAGTGTGGGTGTAGTCAGTGACATCAGAGCCAATCATCTATCCCTTTTTCTTTCATAATGTAAATATACAGAGCAACTAATGTGAATTACTGTAAATGTAATCAATACTTATCAATCTTATGATACGGTGACTCTTTAATGCAATATTTTCTTACTGTGGATCTTAGAATAATCTACAAGGCAAATGGCTGTCTTCCAGTTTTTATTAAACAATCATTGTTCTTCCCTGCAGTTCATATTAAATCAATTTGAAACAGCTTCTATAATTCCCCTTTCTTATTTATTATATATTAGTTAAAATATAAGAAGTCAGATAACACAGTGCTAGTTTTGTATAGATATATTTATTGTATGTTTTTAATTTAAACTTAAAAACAAAAGTAAAGGTTGTAAATGTCTAATTTATTTAGCTGTAAAGCACATGTACAGCAACTTGTTCTAGTTCATTATCATGTCACCAATTCTCTCTTCAACACACTCCTAAACTGTTCAGCAGGTGTTACCACAT
This sequence comes from Leuciscus leuciscus, assembly GCF_965113295.1. Taxonomy (NCBI): domain Eukaryota; kingdom Metazoa; phylum Chordata; class Actinopteri; order Cypriniformes; family Leuciscidae; genus Leuciscus; species Leuciscus leuciscus. The sequence goes on from NC_138730.1 coordinate 32,376,580, forward strand.
TCTGATATTTACAGTCTCAGTGGTACATGTGGTATAATACACATTTGAAAACTGAGTTTTAAACCAAGAATTGTGTGTGAGTTTTTGTAAAGCCTCTCAGGCATTTTGTATCACTGGGATATCCAATTCTTTGAGCACAGTAATAGAGAGCTGAATCTGACAGAGTTACACTGTCAATAATGAGTTCAGTGGAGGTTTGGGATGTAGTCGACTGAAACCGACGGTCTGGTATATTATCATATACGCTGTATGATCGAGCACCTTTATACAATAAATACTGAGGTTCTCTATTAGGAGACTGTCTGAACCAGTAAAGCCAAACATTATTGCTGTTTGTATCATATGAGCATCTCAGTGTCACAGACTCTCCTTCTCTCTTGGTTATATTCGTATCTTCGTCACTTGGCCCAATGCTGTCAGCAAACACACCTGGAAGTAATATAAGACACTTCACAAATCCAATTATTTCAATGAATAAAGGAGACATACAAACACACATGCATAATTGATGTAAAATTTACTCTGTACTCATTGATATGATGCACTGCTTAACATGTATTTAAGAGTTGTTAAAATTGTGATTTACCTGATATAATTATGAGGATCAATAAATACCTCTCCATGTTGATATTTCAGATCTGAACTGTTTTTGAAAGTGTGGAAAATTGTACTATGTTGTTTTGAATGATAAATTATACCATACTTAATACATAAATTATAGGTATGAATGCCCTAGAGAACTGATATGCTTTATATTAATAATGTGGGTGTGGCTTGTGATAAAAGACCCAGGGCCTCAGAGCACAGTAATACACAGCAGAGTCAGACACACACACATCCTGGATTGTCAGTGGAAATGATTCTGATGACACTTTAGAGAGAAATCTTTCCTGCAACTCAATGTCCTGATCTCCTCCATATTTGTTTTTCCTCATCATGTATTTTGGAATGTCATTTGCTCTCTTGATATACCAGAAAAGGTCTGGTGTTGTTGTAGATGCAGTATATTTGCATTGTAATGTGACTGATTCTCCTTCAGGTTTAGTTACATGTTTATCTGGCTGATCAACAGTATCCTCTGGTCTGCATTCTGAAAATATATGATAATAATGTTACAAAAATGGTATTATTCAATAAAAAATTACGTAAATTTACATGTAGTAAGTTTACATACCAAGAATAAATAATGCAAATATTAACGCTTCTAACAATAGTTGCATTGTTTGATAGAGTGGTATCCAAGCAGTTTGTTCCAGTATAGGTCTAAGAGAGAAGTCTGTTATTCAAAGCATTGGTTTGTTACTGATAGTGAGGAGGATCTCATTGCACTGTCAGATGCACTTGGTTAACAATATAATTATAGAGTGCACCCTCTCCTGGGTTTTTATGGTAAATTGCAAAAGGTTGAAATGTTCTCACTGTAAACATGTCCCTACTGTGACATTACTTATTCATTTATTTATTTTTGGTAACACATCACATATTAATACTGATAGCTGCTTTACCTTTGAAAATGATTGGTTTCCAGGGAGGATTTCCAACACATGGGGCTGAATGTAATACAGTCAGATAATAAAACATATGGACATTACACTTTCCATTGTTTTGTATAAATACACAAATATTTAAATAATAAAATGAAAACTGTTAATGAATTGTAGGTCAATGATAGGCCATACTTAAACCAGAAGTTAATCCAGAATGTTATTTGAAACATAAATAAACATATAATTTGACACCGTTTCATTATTTATTTTTAATGTCTGTTTTCTTAATTTACAATTAAAATGTATTCCCATTAATACAGCATAAAACATAAACAGTGGATATACTATAGGTAAGCATATACTGTACTGTGGGGAACCCCTTTTTGATGTTCAACAGGTGTTTACATATCCTCTCATTTATTATCATCTCTGTGGTTTACAAAAAGATATGTCCATGGTTTGGTACTTGTACTGTCCTCCAATTGGTGTTCTTAACCAAAATTAGACAGCCAGCCAAACTCCAGTCATGAAAAACATGAGAGTCAGAATATAGCTTCTTAGCTCCGTTTAATAAAGACTCTTGTTGAGCATGAAGACATGAACAAAGGAGTGAAACTGAAAACAAGCAGAAAAAATACACTAAGGTGAAATTGTCACTCGTACAGATACTAATAAGGCTTAATTACAATTAAATGTCTCAGTAAACAATCAGTTCACGAAATGAAATCAAAGATTTATACCCATATATGTTTCAAATCAACATGAAATCAGCACAAATCTATTATTAGAAATAATGTTAAACAGAAAATATATAAACAACTTACAGGCAGTTCTTGCTAAGGAGAAATCGAAACGTAACAGGATTATTGCAGCTGGAACAATCTTCACCATGTGCTTTTTGAAACTAAACTTCCTGATTCAGCCTGCAATACCAAACTTGACCGCTAGAGGTCCTAATTGTTCTAGCAAGGACAATACCCAAAGGGCAGAACACTCCCCGCTTGGTGTTTATGACACCACAGTCCATATTGCTACAATTTAGCACAAACTTTCAATCCGTTGACGGTAAGAGTAGGACGACTTCTGTAACAGGCCTTGTGAAGGTCTTTGGAGTACCTTGAGCAGTGGTCCTTAAACTAACTGTTCGTACCTTTCCATCTTGGCTATGAATAGCAGAAGTGACCACTGCCATTGGCCATGTATTGCGAGCAGCTTGGTTATCCTTCAGGAAGACAACATCACCTTCTTGCAAGTTGCGACGATTCTCATTCCATTTCCTGCGACTCTGCAGGGTTGGTAGGTACTCCCTTTTCCATTGGAGCCAGAACTCATTGGCAAGGGCCTGTACTTGTCTCCACTGCTTGAGAAGAAGATCCCTGTCACCAAATACCCCTGGAGGAGGTGAAACTGCTCCCTTTTGAGTAAGCAGCATTGCTGGAGTCAAGATGAATGGAGACTGAGGGTCACTTGATACAGGAATGAGAGGTCTGGCGTTGATGATGGCTGAAACTTCGGCCAGAAATGTGCACAAGACTTCATGGGAGAAAGCAGTATGTTTCCTTAGTAGGATACAATCGAGAATTCTGCGGGCCACCCCAATCATTCGTTCCCAAGAACCTCCTCTGTGTGAAGAATGAGGAGGGTTGAATTCCCAGGAACAGCCCTGCACACTCAAATATCTGAAAACCTTTTCCTCCTGTTGCAACTTGTTCAGTCCAAGCTCTTTACTTGCTCCCACAAAGTTCGTGCCGCAATCAGACCTTAGCTGCTTTGCGGGTCCTCGAATGGCGAAGAATCGCCTCAGAGCATTGATGCAGCTGGAAGCATCCATTGATTCGATTACCTCAATATGCACCGCTCTTATACTCATGCAAGTAAACAATATAGCCCAGCGCTTGCTCTCTGCATGTCCACCTCTGGTGCGTCTCGCTCTGACCATCCAAGGTCCAAAAACATCCAATCCCACATAGGTAAACGGGGGATTTATGTTTAAGCGCTCAGGAGGCAAGTCTGCCATTATTTGTTCCTCCATTTTCCCACGGAGCTTACGGCAAGTAACGCAGTGGTGTAGGACTGAGCTAATCAGCCTTTTCCCTCCAATAATCCAGAAACCAGCCCTTCTCAAGGCTCCCTCTGTAAAATGACGCCCTTGATGTTCTACTTTCTCATGGTAGTGACGCACTAACAGAATGGAGATGTGGTTGTGCTTGGTTAGAACCAAGGGGTTCTTTTCATGGGAGCTTAATGGAGAATTTTTCAACCTCCCTCCAATTCTGATCAACCCTTCGTTGAGAATGGGATCAAGTTTTAAGAGAGGGCTGTTCTTTGGTAGGGCTTTCTTTTCAGAAAGGGCTGCATATTCCATAGGAAAGCTCTCATGTTGAGTTGCTCTCAAAATGGTGTTCCAGGCTAGCGAATACTCTTGTGCGGATCCAAGTTTATTGCACCAATGCCACCCTGCATGTTCTCCACAACCACTCTTGGATTTGATCGTGTGAACGATGTGGATCAAAAGGGTAATAGCTCTTACAAGGGTCATCCAGGTAGAGAATCTCTTGAATCTTTCTGTCCCTAAGCCATTCAGTCTAATTTGTGTGCAATAGCTGAGGACATCATGTCTTATCTCAACATCATGTTCTGGACAGACAAGTTTGTAGGATTCAGGCTCTTCCTGCAAGCATGTATATGGTTTGGAGAGGAATGGTGGTCCCCTGAGCCATGTCGAATTATTGAGTTGAGATGCAGCAACTCCTCTAGAAGCATGGTCAGCTGGGTTGAGCTCAGTCGGTACATAAACCCATTGCTCTGGCCTTGAAGATTGGCGAATTCGTTGAACTCTGTTATGCACATACACATAAAAACGCTTTGTCTCATTGTGTATGTACCCTAAGACTACTTTGCTATCACAGTAGAATCTTACAGCATGCAATCTGAGATCCATCTCATGGCATATCAGGTCGGCAATTTCAACTGCCAATACTGCAGCACAGAGTTCGAGACGTGGAATAGTAGGTTTGTGTTGCGGTGCTAGTTTGGCTTTACCTAAGACAAATCCGACATTACTGCTACCATCATGGTCGATGACCCTGAGGTAAGCCACTGCGCCGATTGCTTTAGTGGAGGCGTCAGAAAAAACGCACAGTTCTACAAGTTTTGCCTCAGAAAGGGAAATTGAGGAATAGGTTCGAGGAATATGCAGTTGCTTTAGGTCCTGGAGGGAGTCTTGCCATGTTCCCCATTCTCCTCTCCTTTCTTCAGGAAGTAAAGCATCCCATTCTGAGGTGTAGTTTGAGAGTTCCCGTAATAGAGCTCTGCCTTGTATGGTGACCGGAGAGACTATGCCGAGTGGATCAAAGATACTGTTCACAGTGGACAGCACACCACGTTTTGTGAATGATTTGCCGACAGATGACACATCATAGGTGAAGGTGTCGCCTGCTATCTCCCAACACAACCCAAGAGTACGCTGTATAGGAGGAACTTCACCACTAAGGTCTAAGTCCTTTATAGTCTTAGCGTGTTCCTCTTGAGGAAAGGCTTGCATAACAACCGGGCTATTTGAAGCAATCTTGTGCAAACGAAGGTTCGATTCGGCTAAAGATGCTCGTGTTCTTCGAAGGAGACTCACTGCCTGATCATCAGTAGGTAGGGACACAAGCCCATCATCCACGTAGAAGTGTCTTTCCACGTACTGTCGAGTATCTGAGCCATGTACATTCTCACCCTCGCTAGCAGCTCGTCTTAGCCCGTAAATGGCAACAGCCGGGGAAGGGCTATTGCCAAAAACATGTACCTTCATGCGGTACTCTATGACATCCTTTGTTGGGTCGCTGTCTCTGAACCAGAGGAACCTAAGAAAGTTACGATGGTCCTCTCTGACCTTGAAACAATGGAACATTTGTTGGATGTCAGCTGTGATGGCTACGGGTTCCTTACGGAATCGAAGAAGGACTCCTAACAAGTTATTGTTCAGATCGGGGCCTGTTAACAAGACGTTGTTGAGGGAGATGCCCTGATGTTGGGCGCTGGAGTCGAAAACCACCCTGATCTGATCTGGCTTTTTTGGGTGGTAAACCGCAAAGATCGGCAGGAACCAACACTCCTCTCCCTCCTTCAGTGGTGGTGCGGGTTCAGCGTGGTCATTCTCCAGGCTTTTCTTCATGAAAGAGACAAATTGTTTTTCCATCTCTGGTTTCTTAGTAAGAGTACGCTGCAGAGAATGAAATCTATTAAGAGCTTGTACACGATTGTTGGGAAGTATTTGTCTTGGCTCTCGGAATGGCAATGGGGCGACCCAACTGAGTAAACCTCTTGACGAGGACAGCGTAGGCCGTATAAGGCCTCGGCCTCGAGTGGTCGCTGCCTGTCGAGCCCGCGCTCTACAGCCCGCGCTCTACATTACCTCCTTGTAAACCTCTGAATTCATGATCTTTAAGAATGCTGTGTCCTCAATGGACGGGGCTAGTTTATTATCGTTCTCGGTTCTTTGGAACACATCACAACCAAGGCTGTTTTCTTTGCGTGCTCCGAGGATAATACCCTTATGGTGCGTTCACACCGGACGCGAATAGCGCGTCAGGCGCGAGTGATTTCAATGTTAAGTCAATGCAAAGACGCGTTACGCGCGTAAAAAATTCCTGCGGCGCGAATGAGGCGTAGAGCACGGCGCGGTAGACGCGAATACGCCTCATTCGCGCGTCAAGTTCGCGCGAATTGAGCGTCTGGCGCGTTAAGCGCGTTACGCGCGAATGATTTTATTAGTGCTATTTGTGCATTCACGGGTTTGATGCGAATTCGCGTCTGCCGCCCGAGTTGAAAAATCTGAACTTCTGCGTGAATTCGCGCCGCGTTAACCAATCAGGAGCCTGCTTGCTGCTGTCACGTGGTGAAGTGACAGTTTATAATGTTATTTTATGTTTGGCCTCAATAAATTATTTTGTAATATGACTAAAATGCACAACAAAGCAAATCTTTCACATAAAAACTCGATTTCAATATATGAGAGATACTCATTTTGTATTGAATGCTATTTATTCCATATCTATTCTAGATTATATGAAACATTATTATTCTAATGTAAAGACAACAAACACAATTTAGTGTATAAAAACAAAAATCACAGGACAGGTTTCACTTTTGGAGGCTGGCTCCATTTATTATCAAAACAAAAATAAATGACAGATTAGGTGGGTGCGGGCGAGGGTGAACCTCGCGCCGGGCTGTAGAGCGCGGGCTCGACAGGCAGCGACCACTCGAGGCCGAGGCCTTATACGGCCTACGCTGTCCTCGTCAGCGTCCTCACCGTTATGTCCACCAAACCTAGCTCCTGGAGCAAATTGTGAAACTCCTGAAACCCTCCGGAGGGTCTGGTGGATCCGAGTACAGCGACGATGTCCCCTACGCAGCTGTTTCTGCTCTCCAGAGCATATACGAGCGGTGACTCTCTCGATTAATGCTAACGCTAATGCTCGATAAACATCTAAAAAAGATGGCCGCCAAAACTTTCACCTCTGACGCGCGTAAATTTCGCTTCAAACTTTTGTTTTTACGCGCGTTAGACATGCGAATTAACACAAAGTGGTCAAGCGTCAAACTAGACGCGGCAGGCGCGAATTTGACGCGCTATTCGCGTCCGGTGTGAACGCAGCATTAGGCTCCCCGCTGTAAGGAGCTTCCTCTTTCAGATTCATGTAACTGGTGCAGGGCGAAAGGTAAGTGGTGCGACCATTCTCTAATATATTGGTCCTGAAGGTGCTCACACTAGGTATATGGGCGTTTCCCAAACATACCTCACCAACTACCACCCAACCCAAGTCTAACCTTTGGGCAAAGGGTGCATCATGTGGGCCATTAATTTGTTGTCTGACCTTGTGCACCCTAATGATGTCTCTTCCCAGTAAGAGAAGGATCTGAGCGTTGGGATCGAGTTTGGGAATTTTGCTTGCAACTGACCTCAAGTGAGAGTGATTCAAGGCTACATTCGGGGTGGGTATCTCACATCTGCTGGCCAATATTTGATTGCACTCTATGAGTGGTGGTAGAGCAAAGGAAGCACCTCCTGCGGCTGGTGAGATCATGAAACCTTCGGCCTTCCTGGCAGACATATTGGTAACTCCAGCACATGTCCGAAGGGAATAAGAGGAAGGTTCGCTATCTATACCGAACAGCTCAAAGAAATCATTTTTTGCCAACGAGCGATTACTCTGATCGTCGAGTACTGCGTACATTTTGACAACCTTCTCTGGCTGATTCTGAGGGAACACATCCACCAAGCAAATCTTAGAGCATGATTTCCCTGGCTGCCCCTTACCACAGATTTCAGTACAGTGTGACGTCACTGTGGATGTTGACAATTCATTGTCATCTCCTTCATCTCCGAAGCTCGATTGCGGGGTAGAATGCTCGGGCCCTTGACAAGGTGGGCCAGGGTGCATGACTGTGACATGACGATTACTCTCGCATTCACTACACTTGACAGTTAACTTGCAGTCTTTGGCTAAATGAGTAGTGGACATGCAACACTTGTAGCATATTCCATTCTCACGGAGGAAGGATTTTCTCTCCTCAATAGGTTTGGCCCTGAAAGTGCGACACTTTTTCAAAGGGTGTGGTCTGTTATGTATTGGGCAGTACTTTCCAGGGTTCTCTACTTTCTTGTCAGTGAGAACATCAGTTTTGTGAGTTGACAATGGAATTCTTGCCGTCCTGAGAATTGGTCTTTCTCTAGAATGAATATCGCTGGAATGAGTAAATGAGAAACTAGGGTCGTTCCTGATGCGTGCCTTATTGCAAACAAACTCAGCAAAGAATGAGAAAGGGGGGAAAAGCCCATTGTGTTCTGCTTTGAACCTGGATCCTTTGGCTACCCATTTTTCTTGAAGAGAGTGTGAGAGCTTTGCTACCATAGGACTGATACCTCGAGCGGTATCCAAAAAGGCCAATCCAGGCAGGTATCCATCTTGCTTCGCTGATAAGATCTCCATGAGGAGATCTCCAAGTTCTCTAAGTCTCACAGAGTCGTTGTTGTAAATTTTAGTAAACATATCCACTTTCTTGAACAGCGCATCTTCAATTATCTCAGGTGAAGCATAACACTCGACCAGTCTATCCCAGGCTTTCCTGAGAGCAACCTGAGGATTGTTAACGTGCATGAGACGTATCCTGTTGACATAATGGCCTGATTCCTTGCCTAGCCACTTAGTTAAAAGGTCCAACTCTTCGCTAGCTGAGATGTCAAGCTCCTTTATGGCATTTAAGAATGAGGACTGCCATGCTCTGAAACTTTCGGGTCTGTCGTCGAAGTGACGGAGCCCTGTAGTCACCAATTCACGACGTGCCAGAAACTTTACGAACTCTGTCATTGGGGGGTCTTTGACCGGTTCAGCCTGGGAAGCATAGTGAAGAGGATTATAAGGTTGAGCTGTGGCATTCAGATTGGTACGAACACCCGACTGAGGATGTGGCCACTGTTCGTTATTAGTCTCTGCTATGTTAGGGCTTATTTTGAGAGGTGAAAAGTAGGAATCAGACATGGTAATGCATCTCTCTGACGATTTAAACTGGTTTTCTGGACGAGGAATAAGTGGCGAGGATTCAAGTGATTTGTCCCAAGTTACTAAGCTTTCCTCATGCTTAACAGGTACAAAGTCATGACAGCGTGAATGTTTTTGTAACTCAGCCTGCTGTGTAACATAATCGTTTGTACGCTGCATACTTTCTTCCTTTAATGATCTTCTAGCACTTTTGTCGTCCGTTACTTTTACCTGTTCCTCAGCTGCCTCTAATATTTCTGCCTGTGCTACAGCCGCTGCTGCCTCCCTCTGTAGTGTTAGAGCATTCAATTCAGCTGTGAGTCTGGCCTTCTCGAGGAGAGCTTTTGCTTCCTTCTCTGCTTGTTCAATTTTTAACTTAGCTTCTTTTTCAGCAAAGGATGCACGGACACGTGCTGCTTCAGCCTTCGCACGGGCCCTTGCTGCTGCGCTTGCTGTTGAAACTGATGTGTGACTGCTGGCCGCGCTCTTCTGAGAAGCTCTGTCGCCATCCTTATATTCGTCCATGGTGCTCGTTCATACTTTGCACACAATCAATGTCGTAATTTCCCCAACCAAAGTTGCCTTTTCACTGTACTGTCCTCCAATTGGTGTTCTTAACCAAAATTAGACAGCCAGCCAAACTCCAGTCATGAAAAACATGAGAGTCAGAATATAGCTTCTTAGCTCCGTTTAATAAAGACTCTTGTTGAGCATGAAGACATGAACAAAGGAGTGAAACTGAAAACAAGCAGAAAAAATACACTAAGGTGAAATTGTCACTCGTACAGATACTAATAAGGCTTAATTACAATTAAATGTCTCAGTAAACAATCAGTTCACGAAATGAAATCAAAGATTTATACCCATATATGTTTCAAATCAACATGAAATCAGCACAAATCTATTATTAGAAATAATGTTAAACAGAAAATATATAAACAACTTACAGGCAGTTCTTGCTAAGGAGAAATCGAAACGTAACAGGATTATTGCAGCTGGAACAATCTTCACCATGTGCTTTTTGAAACTAAACTTCCTGATTCAGCCTGCAATACCAAACTTGACCGCTAGAGGTCCTAATTGTTCTAGCAAGGACAATACCCAAAGGGCAGAACAGTACTCATGTTATTGCTTTTGTTCAAAGCAGTAATAGTGTATGTGAGTTTTTGTAAAGCCTCTCAGGCATTTTGTATCATTGGGCTACAACTCTTAGAGCACAGTAATAGAGAGCTGAATCTGACAGAGCTGCTTTACCAATAATGAGTTCAGTGGATGTTTGGGATGTTGTTGACTGAAACCGATGGTCTGGTATAAGAGACTGTCCGTTGTATGCTCGAGCACCTTTATACAGTAAATATTTTGGTTCTCTGTTTGGATACTGTCTGTACCAGTAAAGATAGACATAATTGCTGCTTGTATCATATGAGCATCTCAGTGTCACAGACTCTCCTTCTCTTCTGATCATATTAGTATCCTTGTTGATTGGACCAATTCTATCAGCAAATGCGCCTGCAATAAAATTTGAAACATCACAATAAAGAACATTAAACCATCAGCTAGTTCCTTCCTATTGCCAAAAACACAATGTAATGTTAAAAGTGCTTATTATATACACCTGAAACTGTTATGGCGATCACTAGTAGACATCTGTTCATGTTGATTCCTCAGTTTAAATGGGTTTTGATAATGGTTTTATGGTTAGCTATGTGTCTTTCTTTGAGGTATATACATGTGCACTAAACTAAATGTGATAAATGATAAAAATGATTGGATAGATAAATGACTGCAGTGGGAGGGGCTCTGCTGTTATGAATAGTGTGTGTGTAGTTAGTGACTTCACAATCAATACATGACCCGATATTGTAAAATATAACCAGGAACAATGTCTGTTTAACTCATATGAATATCTTTATTCCTTTTTAATTCAGAGTTTAATAACTAAATGTAATCAAAACTTCACGCTCAAAACTGAAAATTCTGTTATTGGTGAGCAATTGACAAAGCAGTATAGCTTTTGCTGCAAATAGGCCATGTGTTAAAGCAATAATAACTTCTCGTTCTGTGTACTAAGCATTTAGGTTCATAGAGGCATTATAATCGTGGAAGTAATTAGCAATTAAATACTATTCAGGTGCTTATGCAGGATTTTTTTTTTGTGAGCGTTGAGTGTGTTTGAGTCACAGTGGTTGTCAAAGCACAGTAATACACAGCAAGTCAGACACACACACATCCTGGATTGACAGTCGAAATATGAGTTTGAGTCCAATCTGGCATCAAATCTGTCTTCAAATTCAGAACTGCTACTTGATCCAAATTCGTATTTCATCAGTATATATTCAGGAAGGCCATTAGAGCGCTGAATGTACCAGAAAAGATATGGAGCAGACTGAAGCGTTTCATATTCACAGCTCAGGGCTGATTAACAGTGTCTTTCCCAAAGCTTCCTGTGAATGCATAATAGCACAATTATACAAGCAATGTCATTTTAATAATGCAGTAATTTACAACAACGGTTTGATTACTTACCATAGAAATTAAAGGCAAAAATGAATAAAACGGATTCTGGGAGTCATTTTTGCTAGGAAATTAAAAAAAAATTCATTGAAAGCAGTGTTCCAGCGCTGGAGGAGAAGCTTTGATTCCTGCTTGTCATGTTGATGTAGTGATGATGTTCAACAGCAGATTCTTTTCAATCAAGGTTTACAATTGTAAATATGAGGTATAGTGTCCTGTGTATGTAGATATCGCCATCTTCAGGTTAAAAAATATCTTACCTTCTGTGTCCCAAATTCCAGCAGAATTGTAACATAAAATCCCAAAACATTTTAAAATAAAATAAACAGCAGTTGTTAGTATAGATCCGATTACAGTATCACCTAAAAAGCAACAATGACTTCTCAATTGATTTTTGTTTTGTTTGTCAATGCTGACTTGAAAGTTGTTATGAATTGGAGGACTCAGTAGGATCCATTTGCAGCTTTATTGAAGGAACGTCAAACAGGCAGGGGTCAGGGAACAGCAAAACAGGGAAATCAGAGATCAACACAGAGAGTAGTCAGGTAACAGGCAGAAGATCGGGGCAGGCAGCAAGAAACAATAATCCAAGGGCAATCCAAGTCAAGACAGGCAGCAGGCAGGCAGAAGTGAGATAACAATCCGAGGTCGGCAACTAGATCAGTAGGATAGGGTAAACGCTCAGAAATGACAGGCCGTGGCAATGCAATACTTCGCAGAGAAGTGGAGTGTGGAAGTGGCTTTTATGTGTGTGTGAATGAGGTGCAGGTGTGTGTAATCAGTATAGTGCAGGTGTATGAAGTAATCAGTCCAGGTAGATGCAGGATGGGAATTGTAGTCTGAGTAAATGTGATAGTCCGGTGTGGAGTGCCCTCTGGTGGCTCTCAAGGGCACTCCAGCTGGTGACCGTTACATAGCCCCTCCCCAAAGAGCGGCTTCCAGACGCTCAAAAACTGTCCAGGTGGGAGGTGGCCCGGAGGCGGATCCGGGGGTGGGATGGAGGGCCAGGTCCGTGGAGCGGAAGAGGACCTTGAGACTGCGGTAATACGGAAGGCCAGAGCGGAGCAGGCTGTGCAGGTGACCAGGGCGGAGCAGGCTGTGCAGGCGACCAGGGCAGAGACCCTTCGGGCAGCCACGGCGGTGAAGACCCCTCGGGTGGCCAGGGTGGAGACGACCACTTGGGAGGCGACGACCCTTCAGGAGGCGACGACCCTTCAGGAGGCCAGGGAGGTGACCATGGCACAGGAACAGACATTGGTTCAGGAACAGGAACAGACACCGGCTCAGGGACAGACACCGGCTCAGCGGCGGCCATCTTGTCCTGAGACACTGGCTCGGCGGTGGCCATCTTGTCCTGAGACACTGGCTCGGCGGTGGCCATCTTGTCCTGAGACACTGGCGTGGAGTCGGCCATCTTGTCCGAAGACACAGGCGTGGAAAGAGGAAGAGATTCAGGCTCAGGCTCAGGAACAGATTCAGTCTCGGCGGGACGTGACGTGAAGCTCTGGCTCGGCCGGACTGACGTGAAGCTCTGGCTCTGGATCAGGATCAGTGGGCTCTGTGCTGGGCGGCAGGACCAGCGACGAAGAGGGCTCTGTGCTGGGCGGCAGGACCAGCGACGACGAGGGCTCTGTGCTGGGCGGCAGGACCAGCGACGACGAGGGCTCTGTGCTGGGCGGCAGGACCAGCGACGACGAGGGCTCTGTGCTGGGCGGCAGGACCAGCGGTGAAGGCTCTGTGCTGGGCGGCAGGACCAGCGGTGAAGGCTCTGTGCTGGGCGGCAGGACCAGCGGTGAAGGCTCTGTGCTGGGCGGCAGGACCAGCGGTGAAGGCTCTGTGCTGGGCGGCAGGACCAGCGGTGAAGGCTCTGTGCTGGGCGGCAGGACCAGCGGTGAAGGCTCTGTGCTGGGCGGCAGGACCAGCGGTGGAGGATTTGTGCTGGGCGGCAGGACCAGCGGTGAACACAGCTCTGGACTGGCGTGAAGTGCAGGCTCGACTGGACTGGCGTGAAGTGCAGGCTCGGCAGGAAGATACTCAGGCAGGAAGGTCTCGGTGAAACATGATTCATGCAGGATAGTCTCAGCGGGACGAGACTCCTGCACGATGGCCCTTATGGCAACACGTACTGACCTCAGCGGGGAATCGGCCACACTGGATACCAGTCCTGGACGATAATAGACCGATCCGGTGACTAGCTTGGTGGCTGGCGTGACAGGAACAGTCTCTGGAAACGCCCCCTCAACAGTAGAGGGCTCGGGGAATTCTGCTAAGACGTAACGAGGCTCTGGACGGTCTGTTGAGACGTGACGGGGCTCTGGAAAATCTGCTGAGAAGTGGTGGTGGGGTGGTGGTGGCGCAATGGATAAGACACATGCCTTTGGTGTGAGAGACCCGGGTTCGAATCCACTGTGAGACACCAATGTGTCTCAGGGACACCAATGTGTCCCTGAGCAAGACACCAATGTGTCCCTGAGCAAGACACTTAACCCCTAGTTGCTCCAGAGGCGTGCGACCTCTGACATATATAGCAATTGTAAGTCGCTTTGTATAAAAGCGTCAGCTAAATGAATAAATGTAAATGTAAATGTAAGTGACGGGGCTCTGGAAGATCTGCTGAGAAGTGACGGGGCTCTGGAAGATCTGCTGAGAAGTGACAGGGCTCTGGAAGATCTGCTGAGAAGTGACAGGGCTCTGGAAGATCTGCTAAGACGTAACGAGAGTACGGGGAGGTAAAGCAGAATTCTGGTTCAATGGGTGTGGTAAGTTCATGGGAACCCTCATCCACAGGGCCCACAGAAAAGGATGAGCAGCTTATCCTCAGAGCGAATTCAATATATTGACATAAAGTCCATTTGAGGAGTGTTGTCAGGCATGAGGTATTTTAACATGTCCTCAAGCCCATATCGGAAACCATCCTTTAAGACTGCATTGTCCAAGTCTACCCCATGGCAGAGCTCACAAAATTCTTCAACATATTCCTCTATAGATCGGTTACCTTGGCTGAGTCGGAAGAGACTGATTAGTGGGTCCATGGTGGGTCTCGGTTCTTTCTCGGCTGCTGGATCTGAAGTGGCGAAGAATTCTGTTATGAATTGGAGGACTCAGTAGGATCCATTTGCAGCTTTATTGAAGGAACGTCAAACAGGCAGGGGTCAGGGAACAGCAAAACAGGGAAATCAGAGATCAACACAGAGAGTAGTCAGGTAACAGGCAGAAGATCGGGGCAGGCAGCAAGAAACAATAATCCAAGGGCAATCCAAGTCAAGACAGGCAGCAGGCAGGCAGAAGTGAGATAACAATCCGAGGTCGGCAACTAGATCAGTAGGATAGGGTAAACGCTCAGAAATGACAGGCCGTGGCAATGCAATACTTCGCAGAGAAGTGGAGTGTGGAAGTGGCTTTTATGTGTGTGTGAATGAGGTGCAGGTGTGTGTAATCAGTGCAGTGCAGGTGTATGAAGTAATCAGTCCAGGTAGATGCAGGATGGGAATTGTAGTCTGAGTAAATATGATAGTCCGGTGTGGAGTGCCCTCTGGTGGCTCTCAAGGGCACTCCAGCTGGTGACCGTTACATAGCCCCTCCCCAAAGAGCGGCTTCCAGACGCTCAAAAACTGTCCAGGTGGGAGGTGGCCCGGAGGCGGATCCGGGGGTGGGATGGAGGGCCAGGTCCGTGGAGCGGAAGAGGACCTTGAGACTGCGGTAATACGGAAGGCCAGAGCGGAGCAGGCTGTGCAGGTGACCAGGGCGGAGCAGGCTGTGCAGGCGACCAGGGCAGAGACCCTTCGGGCAGCCACGGCGGTGAAGACCCCTCGGGTGGCCAGGGTGGAGACGACCACTTGGGAGGCGACGACCCTTCAGGAGGCGACGACCCTTCAGGAGGCCAGGGAGGTGACCATGGCACAGGAACAGACATTGGTTCAGGAACAGGAACAGACACCGGCTCAGGGACAGACACCGGCTCAGCGGCGGCCATCTTGTCCTGAGACACTGGCTCGGCGGTGGCCATCTTGTCCTGAGACACTGGCTCGGCGGTGGCCATCTTGTCCTGAGACACTGGCGTGGAGTCGGCCATCTTGTCCGAAGACACAGGCGTGGAAAGAGGAAGAGATTCAGGCTCAGGCTCAGGAACAGATTCAGTCTCGGCGGGACGTGACGTGAAGCTCTGGCTCGGCCGGACTGACGTGAAGCTCTGGCTCTGGATCAGGATCAGTGGGCTCTGTGCTGGGCGGCAGGACCAGCGACGAAGAGGGCTCTGTGCTGGGCGGCAGGACCAGCGACGACGAGGGCTCTGTGCTGGGCGGCAGGACCAGCGACGACGAGGGCTCTGTGCTGGGCGGCAGGACCAGCGACGACGAGGGCTCTGTGCTGGGCGGCAGGACCAGCGACGACGAGGGCTCTGTGCTGGGCGGCAGGACCAGCGGTGAAGGCTCTGTGCTGGGCGGCAGGACCAGCGGTGAAGGCTCTGTGCTGGGCGGCAGGACCAGCGGTGAAGGCTCTGTGCTGGGCGGCAGGACCAGCGGTGAAGGCTCTGTGCTGGGCGGCAGGACCAGCGGTGAAGGCTCTGTGCTGGGCGGCAGGACCAGCGGTGAAGGCTCTGTGCTGGGCGGCAGGACCAGCGGTGAAGGCTCTGTGCTGGGCGGCAGGACCAGCGGTGAAGGCTCTGTGCTGGGCGGCAGGACCAGCGGTGAAGGCTCTGTGCTGGGCGGCAGGACCAGCGGTGAAGGCTCTGTGCTGGGCGGCAGGACCAGCGGTGAAGGCTCTGTGCTGGGCGGCAGGACCAGCGGTGGAGGATTTGTGCTGGGCGGCAGGACCAGCGGTGAACACAGCTCTGGACTGGCGTGAAGTGCAGGCTCGACTGGACTGGCGTGAAGTGCAGGCTCGGCAGGAAGATACTCAGGCAGGAAGGTCTCGGTGAAACATGATTCATGCAGGATAGTCTCAGCGGGACGAGACTCCTGCACGATGGCCCTTATGGCAACACGTACTGACCTCAGCGGGGAATCGGCCACACTGGATACCAGTCCTGGACGATAATAGACCGATCCGGTGACTAGCTTGGTGGCTGGCGTGACAGGAACAGTCTCTGGAAACGCCCCCTCAACAGTAGAGGGCTCGGGGAATTCTGCTAAGACGTAACGAGGCTCTGGACGGTCTGTTGAGACGTGACGGGGCTCTGGAAAATCTGCTGAGAAGTGACGGGGCTCTGGAAGATCTGCTGAGAAGTGACGGGGCTCTGGAAGATCTGCTGAGAAGTGACGGGGCTCTGGAAGATCTGCTGAGAAGTGACGGGGCTCTGGAAGATCTGCTGAGAAGTGACAGGGCTCTGGAAGATCTGCTGAGAAGTGACAGGGCTCTGGAAGATCTGCTAAGACGTAACGAGAGTACGGGGAGGTATAGCAGAATTCTGGTTCAATGGGTGTGGTAAGTTCATGGGAACCCTCATCCACAGGGCCCACAGAAAAGGATGAGCAGCTTATCCTCAGAGCGAATTCAATATATTGACATAAAGTCCATTTGAGGAGTGTTGTCAGGCATGAGGTATTTTAACATGTCCTCAAGCCCATATCGGAAACCATCCTTTAAGACTGCATTGTCCAAGTCTACCCCATGGCAGAGCTCACAAAATTCTTCAACATATTCCTCTATAGATCGGTTACCTTGGCTGAGTCGGAAGAGACTGATTAGTGGGTCCATGGTGGGTCTCGGTTCTTTCTCGGCTGCTGGATCTGAAGTGGCGAAGAATTCTGTTATGAATTGGAGGACTCAGTAGGATCCATTTGCAGCTTTATTGAAGGAACGTCAAACAGGCAGGGGTCAGGGAACAGCAAAACAGGGAAATCAGAGATCAACACAGAGAGTAGTCAGGTAACAGGCAGAAGATCGGGGCAGGCAGCAAGAAACAATAATCCAAGGGCAATCCAAGTCAAGACAGGCAGCAGGCAGGCAGGCAGAAGTGAGATAACAATCCGAGGTCGGCAACTAGATCAGTAGGATAGGGTAAACGCTCAGAAATTACAGGCCATGGCAATGCAATACTTCACAGAGAAGTGGAGTGTGGAAGTGGCTTTTATGTGTGTGTGAATGAGGTGCAGGTGTGTGTAATCAGTGCAGTGCAGGTGTATGAAGTAATCAGTCCAGGTAGATGCAGGATGGGAATTGTAGTCTGTGAGTAAATATGATAGTCCGGTGTGGAGTGCCCTCTGGTGGCTCTCAAGGGCACTCCAGCTGGTGACCGTTACAAAAGTACACCTATTATGAATTAAAGAAAAGTTTTAAATAGTACTGTACGTTTATGTTGTTTTAAGAGGTTTCCATAAAGTAAAGAATATATTACGTAGCAATTGGCAAAGCAGTTGTATAGCATTTGTGGCATCTGTGGTTTTTTAGGGTAATAAGTATTTAGGCTCACATAGGCCTTATAACAGTGGAAGTAGTCACATCTCATAGGAGGTTAAGCAACACTCAGATCCTCACACAGGGTTTTTGTGTTTGTGTTGAGTGTGTTTGAGTCACAGTGGGCTGCAGAGCACAGTAATACACAGCAGAGTCAGACACACACACATCCTGGATTGTCAGAGGAATTGTTCCTAATGTGGAATCCAGTTTTGAATGAAATCTCTCCTTAAATTCAGGCTCTGTCGTTCCTTTCCCAATGGAAAAGTTACTCAGAATTAATGTTGGTGATCTGTTTAGTTGTTGTTTGTACCAGAAGAGATAAGCATTTGCAGCGCTCATGAGTGTATAATTACACTGTAAAGTCACTTGATTTCCCTCAGCTGAAGTCTTTTCTCTCAAAGGCTGATCAACACTGTCCTGTCCCCGGCACACTGGAGGAGATGAAGCATAAATTAATAATCATTTACAGATACTCAAATAAAGTGTAAATGACGAAAGGCTGTTCTTACCTAAATCATGTGCCGTAAAGAAAAGAGTAATTATCACCCATTTTGACATTGTTGCTCTTGAGTTTAAGAGAGTGAAGAGAAAAACAACTGATCCGACATCTGAGTCTCTCCTTATGGCGAATCTCTCTTGATATTTTCAGCAACTGCTCAGTCACACAAGATTGTAAGGGATGGTTCCCCCTGGTGGTGAATTCATTGAATTAAACACCTCGCTTTTGAAGTTAATTTGTAACCTTTGAAATAATTTGTGATTTTTTTTATTTTTATTATTATATAAACCATGGAGTGCAATGTCCAGATATACACATATAATCAATTTCTGTGTATTTGAATCAAGATGAGTAATCAGGTGAGATCATGTGATTTTCAGTCAAACATCTCTGTTTCTCTTAGTAGTTTTAGATTCTTCATAAGGTTCAGCCTTATAAAAGAATTTTAGGAATTATACATTACTCTTAATACATTTATTGGATGAATCATTCTTTTTCAGGCAGACTCAAGCAGATGTAGATATCAAATGATAATGTAATGTTTAGTCACACATTTGTCAAGCAGTGATGTACTAAAGTCATGTGGGATGTTACATTTCTAGAAAAATATGTACAGTATTATTTATGTTATTTTTATCTCTTTCACTTTATTTCATTTAGCTTAAACTTGAATAACATTTCATTTGTAACCACACACTGGTGTTTCCACCAGTGTAATTATATTATGTGAATTATAGATTGTGGATTTGATGTGAGATCAAAGTGAAGTTCAATTTTTCTAGAGCTTCACATAGACTGTATCACTGGGCTCCAGAGCACAATAATAGAGAGCTGAATCTGACGTTTACCATTAATCATGAGTTCAGTGGATGTACAATTTATTTATTGTCAAATAGAAAGGAAAAATAGATAAATTAAAGAGAGATGAATCAAATAATAAATAGAATTAAACACCAATTAAAGCAAATGTATCAATAGTAGACAAAATTCAAATCTAAATTTATAAAATACTTTGAGGTGTGTGAATGCGCACACAAGGTTTTTGTATAGTGTTGAGTGTGTTTGAGTCACAGTGGGCCTCAGAGCACAGTAATACACAGCAGAGTCAGACACACTCACATCCTGGATTGTCAGAGGAACTGATCTTGATGTGGAGTCCAATGTTGCAGAAAATCTCTCCTTAAATTCATCTTCAGTAGTTCCTTTACTAACTGTAGATTCACTCAGAATGAGTGTTGGTGATCTGTTTGATAGCTGTTTGTACCAGTAAAGATATGCATTTGTATATATGGTAGAGTAATTGCACAGTAGAGTGACTTGATCTTGTTCATTTGCAGTCATTTCTCCTGAAGGCTGTTCAACATTGTCTTGTGCCCGGCACACTGGAAAATAGGTTTACATTATTCATATATTGAGTATCTCACGCAGATAGTACAGTGTGAATTATGAAATAATGTTCTTACCAAAAATGAAAAGAGAAATAATCACCCATTTTGCCATTGTCGATTCAAGTTAAAACTATTTTAAGACTATTTTAACAGAAATTCCCAGAAGTATTTTCTGTCTCTGTTTCTCTTTATAGTTTCAGATTCTTCATAAGGTTCAGCCTTATATAAGAATTTGAGGAATGATGCCTCCTTGTGGTGATGGTGTATAGAGTTTGCTGAGCTGAACCATTTAAATTCAATTCATATTCTGACATAAGTCACAGTGTGACTAATGTCAGAACTAATCAATCAGAATAAATAAGAAAAAAAAAAAAGCTATTATTTGACATGTTAGTTTGCACTATATGAAGATACTTTAGGCAGACTTCACACAAGAGACTTTGCAGAGGAGATATCAGATGATAATATAATATTTAGTCAGATTTATCAAAATGGTTGCGATGAACAACTGTAATTCAGTAAGTATTCTACTATATTCAGTTTTTACTTTTCAATTCCCTTACAGTAACCACACACAGGTGTTTCAACAAGTGTAATTATATTATGTGAATCATAGATTGTGGGTTTGATGTGGCTTGACATCAAAGGGGGAAAATTAATATGAGTTTTTGTACAGCTTCACATAGACTTTGTATCACTGGGCTCCAACTCTTAGAGCACAGTAATAGAGAGCTGAATCTGACAGAGTTACTCCGTTAATCTTGAGTTCAGTGGATGTTTGTGATGTAGTCGACTGAAAGCGAGGATCAGAGGGGCTCCCAGTATCGCTCCATGAACGAGCCTCTTTCCACATTAAATACTGAGGTTCTTCATTAAGATACTGTCTGTACCAGTAAAGTCTAACATAATTGCTGCTAGTATCATATGAGCAGCTGATAGTCACAGTCTCGTCTTCCTTCTTTATGAGGCTATTTTCTTTATTTGGCCCAATCTGATCTGCGGTCATCACACCTAAAACAAAGAAAAAATTTAATTAATGAGTCAATTTGCACAAAATTATTTGTTCTTCTACATCACTACAATGGAATAAAGTGAGTCATTTTGTACCTGAAGTCAGAATTAAAATTAGAAACAGTTGTTTTTCCATGTTTACTATGTCATATCAGAGTATTAATGTTCTCTGTGCTCAGATGCTTTAGTTCAGTGCTCACAGAAGAGGTGTGTTTCAGACCTTTTTTGGTTTCAGACGCAGGTGATTGGTTGGAGGTGACAGTTTTGAACACAAGCACAAGCCTTAAAAGACAGCATTCAGAACGTGTGTGATAGAGATATATGTGTGCTGAATGCTGATTAAAAACCAGACGCACCAACACATCCATGGATAATAGAACTGCACTCTGTTAAAAAAAACTAAAACTGAAGAGATAAAAATGAAAATAATTGAAACACTGATCTGCTGCTTTAGTAGAACGTCACATTATTACACTATACAGAGCACATTATTTATTTATTTATTACTGATAGGATTCTTACTTTCTGAAATATATATTTTTAATGGATTAGTTACTTTGGAAAAGTTGGGGAGGTTTTTTTTTTTTTTTTTTGCATGTTTTTGTATGAGTGTTGAGTGTGTTTGAGTCACAGTGGGCCTCAGAGCACAGTAATACACAGCAGAGTCAGACACACACACATCCTGGATTGTCAGAGGAACTGATCTTGATGTGGAGTCCAATGTTGCAGAAAATCTCTCCTTAAATTCATTCTCAGTAGTTCCTTCACCAAATATATATTTATTCAGAATGAACGTTGGTGATCTGTTTGGGAGCTGTTTGTACCAGAAGAGATACACATCTGCATTTGTAGCTCTGGTAGTGTAATTACACATTAAAGTTATTTGATCCTCTTCATTTGCAGTCAGTTTTCGTGAAGGTTGTTCAACTCTGTCTTGCCCCCAGCACTCTGGAAAACACATTTAACTATTACTCGTTTACAAATATTAATTAACTCACATATAAACTTAAATATTAAAGTGTAAATTATGATCTTTCTTACCAAAAATCTGTGCAGTGAGGAAAAGAGTACTAATCACCCATTTTTCCATTGTTGAGATAAAGATATTAATATTTTAACGTGTTGTAATGAACGTGTCTCTGACTGTAGATCTCTGTTTCCTCTGTACTGCTTTTCTGTTGATATTTCAGGTCTTCAAGTCATGTCTCTGAAGACACTTTGAGGAATACTGCCTCCCTGTGGTGAATTTATATATTTCTAACATTTTTATCCAAAGTGACAATGTAAAATAAAATCAAAGCAATAAACCAAAGCATTAACACAATACTCCAGAATACCCTGTAGCATGCTCCCGGAGGAGGTGTGGAGGCTGTTTTTGGATATTGCAGTGTTTTAAAGATTGTGACATACAAACAAGATTTGGGACTGTATTCAAAGGGGTCCTATTGTGCTTTTTTACTTTTTCAACCTTAGTTAGTGTGTAATGTTGCTGTTTGAGCATAAAAAAGATCTGCAAGGTTACAAAGCTCAAAGTCCACTCCAAAGGGAGAAACTTTATTTTACAGAATTCACTTTCCAAGAAATGAAAGCTTTAGCGCAAGTTCTGCCAGGAAAACTCAATTGTTATGTCACTTATTACCTTTTCATCTAACCAATCGTGTTCTAATACTCGTAGTAATTACTCTAGTCAAATTTATCAAAATGGTTGTGATGAACAACAGTAATTCAGTAAGTATTCTACTATATTAAGTTTTTCATTTCCCTTACAGTAACCACACACAGGTGTTTCAACAAGTGTAATTATATTATGTGAATTATAGATTGTGGGTTTGATGTGGCTTGACATCAAAGGGGGAAAATTAATATGAGTTTTTGTACAGCTTCACATAGACTTTGCATCACTGGGCTCCAACTCTTAGAGCACAGTAATAGAGAGCTGAATCTGACAGAGTTACTCCGGTAATCTTGAGTTCAGTGGATGTTCGTGATGTAGTCGACTGAAAGCGAGGATCAGAGGGGCTCCCAGTTACAGTAGCTGATCGGGCAGGTTTAAATATTAAATACTGAGGTTCACTATTAGCATACTGTCTGTACCAGTAAAGTCTAACATAACTGTCGCTAGTATCATATGAGCAGCTGAGAGTCACAGTCTCGTCTTCCTTCTTCATTATGAGAGTTTCTTTATTTGGCCCAATCTGGTCTGCAGTCATTACACCTAAAACAATAAAAAGCAAAATCATTACACCTAAAACAATAAAAAGCAAAATCATTTGTACAGTAAGTCAATAATTTGGATAATTCTGAATAACACTGTAAGTAATTAAGAGTGATATTGTACCAGAAATTAGAATTAAAATCAGAAAAAGGTGTTTTTCCATGTTTATAGGTCAGATCAGTTGTGTGTTCATTTTCTCTGTGCTTTGAGCTGTAGCTTTGTGTTACTGAGCTTCTGCAGTTTCACTCATAAACACACCGGAACTGCTTTCAGTGTGACGCTCCGCCTCTCATGTTTTTGCTCTGCCATTGCCTAGAGGAAAACGTTTGCAACTGCGATAAATTATATATTTATTTATTTATTTATTTATTTATCAGATGATTTTTCATAAGAAAAATACAAATATGAATGATTAATGAGCCAATAATAATATTAGTGCTATGATACAAGATCTTAACATGTCTAGTACTGATCTAGAGTAGAGGTGTATTAAAAAGTATAATTATAATAGTTAGCAAGGTCAATGTCACAAATTTGATAATAGTGACCTAAAAATAGTTATATGAATCTTAAATAATTCTGTCACCCACAGTGGGCTGCAGAACACAGTACGATTGTCAGAGGAACTGATCTTGATGTGGAGTCCAATGTCCAAAGGAGGAGCTAATGATCCTGTAATGAAGTTTGATAATGAATATGTGGTGCATATGGTTACCCAAAAGCATTACAAAATGAGAATCAAGTTTAATTTTTCCTCCTAAGAAAATAAAGTCTGCATACTGTTTCTTCTCTCCCTGCATATTTTATTTTGTGTTGTTTTATTTTTTATAAATGCTGGTAGAAGTTACATTGTGAAATGTACCTTTCACTTACAGCACATAATAATGACTTTACAGTAATGTTAGGTTTGTACAAAGTTATTATATCTAATTTTAAACATGGGCCTTTGAATGTGTTCTATCACTCTTGTTGTAAGTGTCTGAATTGGCAGGGAATGTTATTATTTTAATTGTTATGTGCTTCAGTCTGTTAAGTAGAAGGCATCAATGCCTTTTCAGTTGTGTCAGGTTTTTGTACAGTGTTCTAGTGTTTCCTGTGACTGTGGGCCTCAGAGCACAGTAATACACAGCAGAGTCTTTCAGAGCAGCAGAGGAGATCTCCAGATCCACATAGTTTTGTTTTTGTTTTCTGATCTCAGTGGTGAATCTGGAAGACTTCTGAGCTTCTTTTACACCTTCTGAGATGAGCTCAAGGAATTCAGGAGCTGTCCCGGGATACTGACGGTACCAATGAAGTGTACGAGCAGATGAATAACTGCAGGATAATTTAACACTTGAACCCTCGACAGCAAACTCCTCTGTTTCGGTTGGTTTAATTTCATTTCCATACGTTGCATCTGCAAAAGTAGATCAAATCTTTAAAGAACTGGTGTTTCAATTGAATCTATTGGAGATGTATCAGCATACAATGCAATATACAACATAAAGGAATATACTTTATACTTGACAAGTATTCTGGCTGCTCAGAATAATTGATGTAGATGCAAAACACAAAACACTTTATTACTTACATGAAAAGGCAGAAAGCAGAATGATAGAATGGAGTATCATTGTGTGTGTTTATTATGGTCTGTCTTAAGTTTAACAATATCTCACCAAATATCAATGCTTTAAACCCTTCCTCTTTCAGAGAGCTCTATATGAGAGAGCAAATCAGTTTCATGTTCATAGTCCACAGTGTCATCACTACTGCAATAGTGAATAGCACCCTCTTGTGGTTACTTACAATATCTGTCGTATAATATAAATCCACAGATCTCAACCTACAGAATATGATCTGCCTTATTTTGCTCATACTTTGGCTGTTCTCAGTTTAGATGTGTATTTGTACAGCAGAAATTTAAGGATTTATTTTTAGAGGTGCTAAAACAGGTATTCATCTGGTTCTGCATAGTTGGCACAGCATAGACAAAAAAGCAAGTTGAACTGTTTAGTCAGTGATTTACATCCTAGAGTATAGTGTCAGTGTGAATAAATATAATTTATAGTATTAAGAAAAATAAGCATGCTTTATCATATCACTGCTTCAATAGTTTTCACCTTCACATGTGACCCTGAACCACAAAACCAGTCACATGGGTCAATTGTTTTAAAATTGAGATCTATACATCATCTGAAAGCTGAATAAATACGCGTTTTATTGGTTTGTTAGGAGGATAGGATAATATTTGGCAGAGATACAACTATTTGAAAATCTGTAATCTGAGGGTGCAAGCAAAATTGAAACATTGAGAAAATCGCCTTTAAAGTTGTCCATTTATGTTCACGATTGTGCTGCATTCACTCACAAAAATAAATGTTTTATATATTTACGGTAGGGAATTTACAAATTATCTTCATGGAACATGATCTTTACTTAATATCCTAATGATTTTTGGCATAAAAGAAAAATCGATAATTTTGACCCATACAACGTTGGCTATTAATATTTAATATACCCATGCAACTTGTGACTGGTTTTGTGATCCAGGGTCACATATTTATTTATATATTATAAATTCATAATCTACCTTTAATTCAGATAGATTTTATGGTAGGAAATTAGTTGTGCACGTTCAGCTGTCAGGTTTTTGTACAGTGTTCTTGTGTTTCCTGTGACTGTGGGCCTCAGAGCACAGTAATACACAGCAGAGTCTGACACACGCACATCTTGGATTGTCAATGGAAATGATTTTGAAGTTGTGTCGAGATCGCTGTTAAATCTATCCTTGAACTGGTTGTCATCAGTACTGAATCTGCTCAGCATGTATTCTGGAAATCCATTCACTTTTTGCTGATACCAGAAGAGATATGGTGAAACATCAGTGGTTTCATATCGACAGTTGATTGTTACAGTTGCTCCTTCAACAGCAGTTTGAAATGTACTTTGTTCAACACTGTCCTGAGAATCACATCCTGTAATGTATAACATCACTGATGAGGATCTCATATTCATATTAGAGGAATATTACAGCATGTATATACTTACAGAATTTGACTTACCCCAGAAATATGTGAGAAAGAAGACTACAATTTTGTGCCAGTTTGCCATCACAGTAATTGTTAAATAATACTTGTTCGAAACAAAAACTTGTCAACAAAAACTTGTTGAAATCTATAGTAGACTCTTGTTTCAGCCTCTCTTTGATAAGGTTGTACTAACACTGTCATATGCAGAGAACTGCATGAGTCTGACTGCACCACAGTTCCTGAATATTGAATGTCTCCTCCTCCTTAAGAATTCTTGGTCTATTTTTGAGACTTTTGTTTTCTCAGTCTCTTCACAGTTTTTGGTTCAAACACAGATCCACTATTTTTCTAGAAGATAGAAGATGGAGCACTTACTGTAACATTATTGTACTTAGGTAGGCTATATGTGAAAAATAAGAGACTTGTACATTAAAAGATTGTATTTAATGTTGCTCAACTACTATTGTTTTTACTATAATTGAATTACTATTGAGTATTGATTCATTATGGTTTGTCACCAATATATGTGTTTTTGTATGAGTGTTGAGTAGACATGTGCCGGTATTCGGTAATGCGATAAATCGCGGTAATGAATATGCACGATATTGTTATCGCGGGCACTTCAGAATACCGTGAAAAATAATAGATCAGAATTTATATTTATAGAACGCGCATTAGCTTATTTTCCATCAACCGCTTAAACACTGCGTATATTCTGCGCGAAACACGTGCGCACTCTGATGTAAACAATCCCCACATGAAGAAGCACTGTGTGCATGCGGCGCAGGGCGCACTCTAGTCTAATGTAATGAATCCTCACATGGAGAAGAAGTATGGCGGAAGGAGGAACGCTGCCGACGATTTATCCATAGACAGTAAAATAAAGGATTTATCCCTCTTCTAAAAGCAGGGCTGCCATCTCTACGCATTCAGCGTGAGACTCTTTTCACACGCTCTCGAGCCACACATCCATTTTCTCACGCAGAGAAAAATCACGGAGCAAAGAGGACACTGACACCGACAGACTAGACAGAGCAGGTTACTTTTGATATGAAAAAAAATCTCATCTATCAGATTCTGTCCATTTTATTACGAAATTCAGACAATAAATACCGTTTTGGTGCTTGTAAATGTGACGTGACGATCGCTGTAACGCCTCAGTTCAAGTTAACTTTTTTATTTAAAGATACAGTACAACTTACCTAAAGGTATTTATGTCTCATACATAATATCGATCAATCAGTGTTTTTCAACCACGAAAAGATCAATAAAACTGCAGGTGAACAATTATGTCACAGAACGTTACATTTACCTCAGGAAAGCCATTTAATGACCAACACGTTAGTTGACTAGAAAAAATAGCTATAGAGAGGAGTATTTTGCTAAATATGTGCACTATATCACATTTGTATTATATTTTTACTTGTGTCATAATTGTTATTATAATGAAATCCAAATTATATTTAATTTAATTTGTTAATTTTTAACCTTTAATAATACCAGCTGACAGGGCTCTCTGTATGTTTACAGCATTATGAGAGATATATTTTTTCTTGAGAAAAATTACCATGTAGCCTACCTAATATTTATCCAAAGAGTCAATATTGAATCAAGATTGAAATCAAATCCCAAGAATTGAATTGAAATCGTGAAAATTGTGTAAAATTCTGTTTAGTTACCAAATGTTTTGACAATTACAATTACACCTATTGTGATGCAAGTTGTTTTTTTTCTACATCCCCCCCCAATCCATCCGTTTCTCTTGGGCAATTAAAATATCGTGATAATACCGTATACCGTGATAAAAGCTCAATCAATTAATCGCAGCATGAAAATTTGATACCGGCACATGCCTAGTGTTGAGTGTGTTTGAGTCACAGTGGGCCTCAGAGCACAGTAATACACAGCAGAGTCAGACACACACACATCCTGGATTGACAGATGAACTGATCTTGATTTGGAGTCCAATGTTACAGAAAATCTCTCCTTAAATTCATCCTCAATAGTTCCTTTACTAACTGTAGATTCACTCAGAATGAGTGTTGGTGATCTGTTTAGTAGTTGTTTGTACCAGAAGAGATAAGCATTTGCAGAACTCATGAGTGTATAATTACACTGTAAAGTCACTTGATTTCCCTCATCTGAAGTCTTTTCTCTTAAAGGCTGATCAACACGGTCCTGTCCCCGGCACACTGGAGGAGATGAAGCATAAATTAACAATAATTTACAGATACTCAAATAAAGTGTAAATGATGAAAGACTGTTCTTCTTACCTAAATCATGTGCTGTAAGGAAAAGAGTAATAATTGTCCATTTTGACATTGTTGCTCTGAGTTGAAGAGAGTGCTCTGAGTCTGAGTGAGAGAAAAACAACTAATGCGACTCCTTATGGAGAATCTCTCTATCCTAGTAGCTTCTCTTGATTATTTTCAGCAACTGCTGAAACCAGAATTTAAGAGAGAGTTCCCCCTGGTGGTGAATTCATTGAATTAACCACCTCAGTTTTTTGTAACCTTTGGAATAATTTGTGATTATTTATTTATACAGTATAAACCAGAGTGCAATGTCCCTTTTTTGTACAAATTGTGCATGACATTACTGTAAAAAGATTGCAAAATGTTGCATAGAATACCTACCGCGATAGCGTTTCAAAAGCATACTGTACAGAGTCGTCTGCTCTTTTATTGCTCTCGCGGTACTTTGATGTCTTACACCGATCAGTCTTTCCAGCGCCGCTTCATCTCGAACACACCTAGAACATGACTGTGAAATTATGCTGTTTGCAGTCAGTTGAGGAAATACAGTGAAATGAAATAAATCAAGGAGGTGTCACTGCAGTTAAAAAACAGAACAGAAGCCACGGGTCTTCATCAACACTGATGATTAATTTTACACTGAATTTGCACTTTTATATGATGCTTTGTAGTCAGTAATAATCTCTTACATATACCATATGCTGGTGTTGCATGAAATATTATGGGTAGCAGTTATGTTCAAAGTGAAAAATGAATTTGAGATTTTGTACAGCTTCACGTAGACTTTGTATCACTGGGCTTCTACTCTTAGAGCACAATAATATAGAGCTGCATCTGACAGAGCAACCCGGACAAAAGAGAAACATGATGGTTTCTGATGAAGAGTGATTGTAAAGATAACAAAGCAGGAATACTTCAACTGAATCAGCCTTTCACACATTCAAGTCTTTGTGAATTTGCTCCACCCTCTTGCTGAGACTTGATTTTCTCTGATGGGCTGTTTTTTCTCAAAATGAAAAGACCCGACAGCGTTTTATTCATCAATAATTTATTGTAGGTGATTGGATGCTGGCGTGTCACAATTTTTGTATAATACAAGATGTGTTAATGTTTTATGTTTTTGTACAGTGCAGGTGTGTTTCCTGTCACTGTGGGCACCAGGGCGCAGTAATATACAGCAGAGTCTTTCACTTCAGCAGAAGAGATCTCCAGATACACTTCTGTCATTTCTTTTTTGGGTATCGCTGTGAGACGTAAAGTGGGATCGGATGAAACACCAGTCTCTGTATGAAAAATAAGGAACTCTGGTCTGGATCTTGGATATTGGCGATACCACTGGAAGTTGGGCCCAAGTCCACTGTATTTGCAAGAGATAATAGCACTTTCTCCAACTGAAACATGCTTTTCTGGTGAGAGAGATTCTATTGTATATGCATCAGCACTCTCTGTAAAAGAAGAAGAGAGAAAATCTATTAAAGTAATTACTGTTCAACAGAACTGTTAAATACTTGATACAGATTGTGTAACAAACTAAGTTACTGTTACATGTTTGGTCAGCTGCTGTTGACACTAATACAACAATCAGAATTAAAGTATTTCTTACCCTTAAGCAGTGAAAATACAAACACGACTACAGTAAACCTGGCCATTGTTCAGTAGAATTCACTCAACCTCGAGACTCGAGTCACTAATGCTTTAAGTGTTACACTCAACCTTGAGTCAATCACATTTAACTTGAGCTGATTTCTAACAACAGGCTTCAGAGCTCCACCGTGTGGCAAGGAAGTGAGCAACAGCAGACTTATATTCTGTTGAGACTATTCATAATGAAATTGTTTTCTATGGTGAAAGATTTACTGTACAATAATGAATACAGTTATTTTCAGTGACTAATGTAAGATGAACTTCAAAGATTGAGTAGCAGGTGGAATAGTTTAGTCATAAATGACTACAGTGAAGCAGCTTCTGCTTCTGAATGACTGCTTCAAACGTTTCAGCTTCATTATACAATAGGCTCCAAGAATCTGAAAAATAAATACATTTCTGGGTCACTAATAAAATAAACAAATTTATGACACTGACCATGCAAAGATCAGATTTTCCTGTTTCCACTGAAGTACAAGGTGCTTTTTGGAATATTCTCAAATAAAGCTGGACATCACCGAAAAAAGTATTATAACTGTATTAAATTAAACAAAAATGTAAAAGAGCCATTTTCACTAGCATCTCAGACTTTTTGACACCACTGTGTAATATGATACATTATGTTTTTTTGTTCACTTGTATTTATTTGGTCATTTTTAGTTGGTGTTTCTGCTGTTTGATTGAAAGACACTGGACAAATGTTCACAACTGAATTTTTTTTATTTAGTATTTAACATCAGTTTTTAATGCTAAGGCTTTCAAATGCATGTTAAATGTGATTGAATATATCACAGGTTTTTGTACAGTGTTCTAGTGTTTCCTGGGACTGTGGGCTGCAGGGCACAGTAATACACAGCAGAGTCTGACACTTCAGCAGAGGAGATCATAAGATCCACACGTTTGATTTCTTTTGTAGCTTTTGCTGACAGACGGAGTGAAGGATCAGGTGGAGAATACTCTGTGATGAGAATGAGGCGCTCAGGTCGAGATCCAGGATACTGACGATACCATTGCAGATTATTTACATCAACGCTGTAGTTACAGGAAAGAATCACATTTTGGCCTCTGAAAACATGCTTTTCAGAGGATAATGGTTGTATTGTCTTTGCAGAGGAATTTCCTGTAAAAAAAAAAGGGACATGCATCTTTATTCATTAAACAGAAAACTTATTTTGGCATTAATACATGTATTAATTGCTACACTTAATGCTGCTACATATACTACATTTTCATTTTATAAATCTTTATCAAGCTTTTAAAAATGAAAACTCCTACCTAGAAATAAAAATGATATCCAACAAAGGAGAAGCATGATGGATGGTCTACAATGAGGGAGTGATGGCAAATTGGAGTGACTCTGAGACAGCCTCATGCACATTAAACACTTTGTGAGAGAGCTCCACCCTCTGTCCCATGTGTCTTTCCTCTACCTGAAAAAAAACAAAAAAACACACACACATTTTGATTGCTAATTTATTAGATATAACGTTTATTAGAATACATGTATTAATGGGTTGGTTATTGTGTTCAATTTATTAAAAAGGACATCTTGCACACTATGCTATGGTAATAAAAGGCATAAGCTTGTTCATTTGTAAAGTTTAAAAGACACATTGTGTAGTTTGTCAAAATGGAAAAGAAAACAGGTAATAAAATATTAATTATGTGGAAGAAAACAAATCCTGCAAGTTTAAGAACACTGAAGGGTCAGTTTAAAGCTTGTTGATCACTACAGATTGAGACAGTTTTGTGATATGAACTTGCAGTATCATATTTGAATATTTTGCATGGTTGCGGGAGAGGTGTTGTTGTTCAGATATTTTCTGAAATGAGGATCGTACTCAGGTTTCTGTACAGTGTAGAAGGGTTTCCTGTTACTGTGGGCACCAGGGCACAGTAGTATATTGCAGAGTCTGCTATCTCAGTTTTGGAGATCTCCAGATTTAGTTGTTTTTTGTCCTTCAGCGCTTCAGCGGCATAGCGGTCCTTCTCCACGGGACCCAGATTTTCAAAAGCTTGCAAGAGATATTCAGGGGCAGTGTTGGAAGACTGTCTGTACCACTGCAAACTCCTTATATTACTTCCATCGTAGTTGCAGGAAAGAGTCGTCTTTCCTCCTTCTAAAGCAAGCTTTTCAGTAGATATGGGTGTAATTGCATTTGCAAAAACACTATCTGGGAAATTATAAACAACAGAGGAATAGTATTATTGGGGCACTTTCAGTATTTTAATTCTTCATACTTTTATAGAGGTATATAGATATATTAACAAATGCAAATATCAAATGTAAATACCTGTAAGAAGTGCCAAAATGGTGAAGCAAAACAAAAACATTACGACTGGTGGAGATGACATACAAAATGAGATCTGGGGAAACACAGGACTGCCCTCTGCTGTACCCCTTCTCACCAAGCTCCACCCAATGGATTGTGGGACCCTCTAGTCTGTTGATTCTTAGAAATTACCAAAATTACCTCTCACTTCTTTATTGCAATTGCAATTGCAAAAAAAAAAAAAGATTTGGTTTGAAAATGTTCTCATATTTATTGGTAATTGAAAACAACTCATTCCAACAAACAAGTAAAGACATCCACATAATATCCATCTTAAATGTGTCGTAAGGGCATCTGTGAATTAAGGAAAAGTGTGTTGTTACATAGTTTGTGAAGAAATGTTGTTTTTCATTTATCAACCATTTGAATTGTTATGGTATTTGGATTGACTCCAAATCATGCCATGTATGAATTTGAAATCCCCCCCCATGTAATGCCTTAAATCTAAAGTATATGATCTTGTTGTATGGTAAGCTCGTAGTGTTCTGTGACTGTGGGCTGCAGTGCGCAGTAGTACACAGCTGAATCTGCCCAAGCAACATTTGAGATCTTTAGATCCACTTGTTGAAGGTCTTGATCAAATTTGGCAGAAGATCGTGCTATGGTTATGGGTAAGGCTGGACCTCCCTGTGGATAGCTGTAGACAATGAACTTTAGTTTTGATTTTGATCTTCCATATTGTTTGTACCACTGTACATTTAGCACACTTCCAGTGAATTCTTTGTAACTACAGGATATAGTTACATTTCCACCTACAACAGTGCTCTTTATAGGTGAAAGTGGGGAGAGTGCATTTGCCTCTGTCTCACCTAACAAAATAAAATAGTTTGGTTATAGAAGCAGCTCGACTGGAGTCATTAAATAAAATTACATAAGATTCAAATTTAATTCAACATTAATTATATTAATTTAGAGGAAGGACAAATGTGTGTGCATGAGTTTATCTCACCCAGATGGATCCATAAAGTCATAAGTGTGTAAATAAACATAATGGTTGATGTATTGGATGCCAAAGTCATGATGTCTGTTTCATCACATAATATGGGCACCTGCACTTTTGTGAGATCCATTCAAAGACACAAAACTCCACCCTCTGAGTGAGATGAATGTTTCTACATAATTTCTTGTCCTACTCCAGGTCTATATTTTAGATCGGGGTGTTTTACTTCATTACAGGAGCTCTAAATCAAAAAAAAATTTGTTTTCTTTTGTAGCTTTTACTAATAACTTTTCACAGAAGAAGAAGAATATAGGGCACCTTCAGTAATTGTATCTGTTCATTAATATGCATCTTTTATAGGATTATAGCTATGCAAAAGAGATCATATACAACATAAGATTTAATTGGGGGAACATCTTTTAGAACAGGGTCTGTCACTTCAGTAATAGATGAGAAAAAGCATCTGCATTGCCACTTGATTGACAAGTAACAGTTTAATCACTAGAAATGCATGATAGTGGAATGTACTGTATATGATTGCCACATCAACTTTCAGGGCATTTAGATATGATATATTTTAGATATATTTGTTTTCACCTGAAACGGTTTAAACACAGTTTAAAACCGCTCGACCTTTTGCTTAGCTTTCCAGTTATGTACATGTTGTCGTTGAAGTTTTACGCAAATATTTATTTTTAGAGCATTATACAATAAAGACACAGATGTTCATCAGTTAGTTTAGTTGTTTTCCCCTTAATTTTGTACAGGGGTTTTGAGTTTCCTGTCACTGTGGGCTGCAGGGCACAGTAATACGTTGCAGAGTCCGTAACTGAAGCAGAGGAGATCTTCAGATCCACACGATTTTTCTCCTCATTTAATTTAGCAGACACTCCAGGTATTGGAGGGTCAGCTGGCTGCTCAAGATTGGCTTCACTAACCAGAAACAAAAACTCTGGTTTAAAGCTGCTGTATTGACGATACCACAGGAGAGAATCACTGCTGTAAGACCCATTGTATTTGCAGGCCAAAGTGATAGAGTCAGCAGTGCTAACAAGTTCAGATGAGGAGAGAGGCGCTATTCCTTCTCCACTTATATCACCTGAAACAGGCAGAACATCGCAGTTATGTTACAAATTATTAATGTCTAATGATGACTTATTTTTGGAAGGTTTACTTAAAAATGTCACATAGCTTACCTGAAAAGAGAAGAATGAACCAGACATTGCATAGAAACATCACGGATCCTCGCAAGCAGCCCAAACTTTATAACTAAGAGATTCTGGGCACTGTTCCACCAATTGAAGGTTCAAATCTTCTGTAATCTGAGTGAACGCTGCCATCTGCTGTACATTTTATACTATTACTTTACTGATTACTGATTAGTTTGTATTACTAATTACAGTAGCTATTTAAGGACAAGTTTGCCTGATGTAAAAGGTATATTTTATATGAGATACTGTTGATTTTATACCAGTTTATATCAGTGCTATAGATGAAACATAAGCACCACTAATGGCAAGGCTAGTGTGTTATGAGACTTCTGTATGGACATAATGCCACCTTGTGGCTGCAGTAATGAATTTAAATCAATCAGCTGTGAGAGAACAATGTAATCATTCAAGGTACAGCATATTTTGTTGGTCATCTTAAATGTTTTGCTTTCCCAAAGAAACTTTGCATTCTTACGCAAAATGTTCGCGTTCCCCCGAGAAATTTAACGTGCTCTCTCAAAACATTTTAGTTCTTTGTGACCCCACGCAAAGTGTCTTGGGTGAATGCAAAAGCCTTGAAATATATTCCCATCCCATATTTTTTCAACCACCATCCCTTTTGGGGCTCTGTAATTTTTTTAGACTTTATTTATTTTTTATTTTTTTGAAAAACTGTTCACTGAAAGGTTCTTTGGGGAATCCAAAAATGGTTGTTCTATATATGGCATTGCTGCAAAAATCCCTTTTGGGACCTTTATTTTTAAGAGTGTAAGGGTGTTGTATGAGGGTTTTGAATATAGGCAACCAGTTTATATAAAATAAAGTTGTTGGGCACAAAGAACTTTACTGTTACTTTACTGGACCACCAAATCCACAATTTTGTCCAGAAAGTTTAGCTATCTTTCTTTTTATAGTGAAAGAGATTTGAAATGATGTGAAAGAGATTAAAAATGAAGAAAGACAAAATAAAAGGGTGACCAGGTACAGGACAAAATACATTCAAATTCCCTTTATTCATTCATGTAAATGTAAACCTAAAATCTTGCCCACAAAGTATTATCTATTCGTTTTACCATGCACAGCATTAATGTGATGTTTATGTTAAAATGTCCATTATTTTATTATTTTATTTTATTATTATTTTAACAAACATGAGTCTATGATAAAAGACAGATATTATATTCTCTCTTTCTTTAGGTTTTTGTACAGTGATGATGTGTTTCCTGTCACTGTGGGCTCCAGGGCGCAGTAATACAGAGCAGCGTCTGATACTGTAGCAGAGGAGATCTCCAGATCCACACGTTTTTCACTCATACTCATTTGTCCATCCATTCCAGGGATTCGGGGAACTGCATATGTTACATGTTTTGAGGATGACTCCAGGACGAGGAGCACAAATTCAGGCTTGGAACCAGGATACTGTCGATACCAATGCAGACTGTTTGCACTGCCATTATATTTACATGAGAGAGTGACCGGCTTCCCCTCAGTTACATGCACATTGTTCTGCAATGGTCTTATTGACTGCGCAAATGTATCTGCATATAGAAAACATTCAAGTTAGGAAGAATAACAAGATGAAGGCGTTCAGAAAATGTAAATCAAATAGCAAATAAATACTATGAACTTGCATAAAATACAATTAATTACTATTCCAGTTTTAAACAAAGCCACTTACATTGCATTACTGAAAACACAAGCAGAGAGCACAGGAGCATCATCTTGAACCACGAATGAAAACTGCAGACAGAATTGTGAGATTTTTGTGAGATCCTTCAAAGCTCCACCCAAAACAATCAGTGAAAGCATTCAGAGACATAGCGCTATCTTTATCAGATTTAGTTTGGTCTTGAAATAAGATTGACACAAATACTATTTCATTAACTGAAGAATGATTTTTAAAAAATGAGGCTAGAATTCTATAATTAAATCAAACTTTTCTGAAAATGCCAAGCTTTGCAAGTGTAAAATCTTCCTCTTTTTTTTGTTTGAAAGCAAAAAATATATATATTTATTATTATTATTATTTGTACCTTTCTTTCAAACTTTCAAAAAAAGAGAAAGTAATAAAGTATTATATGTTTAAGTCAAAGATCCAAAATCTTTAGTTAAGTGTATGATCACAACAGTGACGTTAAACCAATACTATTAGATTATATGGAAGGCTAAGAACACATGATAATGTCTTTCATTTTAATTATATTATAGTCTTACAAGACATTTAAAGTCTCCATAAAATCAAAATGGACAATTCTGTTTTTTATTTAATTTAATTTTTTTAATGAATATTGCAATATTTATTATATATGATTCAACTGTGCACATATTTTTTTATTTATTTATGTGTCCTCATAATCTTTAATCAAAATAACTTCGCCTTCTTGGCAAGACATCTCTTGCCATCTCTGATGAGGTGTTTTCTGACGTGAGGGCGGGACAACCTGTCACTCACATGAGATCACAGCAACAGCAAACCACAAAGATCCATCCAGTCAATTTCCAATGGATTAAATCAAATCTCGCCCTACATTTTTTAAGTTGCTACATCACTCAGAGATGCATCACAATACTGAAGAAAAGTTGTATGCTGACTTTAACATTAGTTTAACATTGCTCCTCATAGAGGTTTTTGTACAGTGTGGCTGTTCTTCCTGTCACTGTGGGCGCCAGGGCGCAGTAGTACAGCGCTGAATCTGTGACTGCAGCGGAAGAGATCTGCAGATCTACCTGTTTCTCCACCTTATTCACACTGGCATTCAGTCTTGGGAAACGGGGTTCTGCATGTGTTACACTGCCTGATTCATAAACAAGAAGCAGAAACTGAGGTCTGGATCCAGGATATTGTCGATACCACTGTAAAGTACGTACTTGGCTATCATATTTGCATGAGAGAAGGACTTGCTCTCTCTCAGTGGCTTGTTTTGTGGTCTGCAATGGTATTATTGACTGGCCAAAGGATTCTGCAAATAGAGCATGAAAAATAGTCATAAAAAAAAAAGTGTCATTATCTATAATCTGAACAGTTATGAATTTTTTTTTTTTTTTTACTATGTATTTACATAAATAAATAGTCATGTTTTTGTAAATATACAAGAATTCAAATAGTATTAAATAATGAAGAAGTTACTTAATTCTACTCACCCTGAATGGCTAATAGTACAAGTAGGTAAAAAAGCGATCTCATTTTTGCACTGCTGAAGAACTGAAATCATAAGAGATGAATGCCAACTCAATCTCTTGAAGCTCCACCCACATATCTCAGTGTGATTATGATTACACAAAACATGTCATACATGGAAGAATGTGAAATACATTTTGGCTATATATATGAATATATAGATAGATAGTTCATAGTCTCAGAAATATTGATAAAGGTCAGCAGCTGTTAAGGAGACAATAATAAGACTTGGTTTTAAAGCAGTCGATTTGGTCAGTCACACTTTTAAATATATTTCAGCTTTTCTATAGTTGTGATGCTGTGGCGGAGACAAGGAGAAAGCGGGATCCAAATGCAGTGTAATTTATTAAATAGACTCTAGACTTTACAAACATAGATTCCATGAACATGACTCAGGACAGGATCACCAGGAACAGCACTCAACAATGAAACAAGAACTCACAAAGACTGAACTCAAACACAAGGCTTAAATACAAGGACAAACAAGCTAAACAAGATAACAAGGGGGCGTGGTCAATCTGAAACACCTGGGGAGACTAATCAACATAATGGGGAACAGATGAACACGGGACATGACAGAGGAACACAGACCTGAATCATTACATAGTAAACTTACAAATTCGCACTCCTTGTATCATTTAAGTAGTTTTGTGGGGTGCGGACTGGATTGATTCCATTAGCTTCCGAACAAATGGGTTTTTGGGGTGCGGACTGATGGGGCAGTGAACCCGAGGTTACCCCGTGAGTCAGTCCTAGAGCTCCTCCTGTCTGATTTTAGGGGAAAATCGGGTCCATCGGAGACGTCCAATAGATTTATTAGGCGTGCCAAAAGAAAAAACACCACAGACACAGTGTAATCACCATGGGAAAATCTCAGAGTAAAACTGGGAGTTGTGAAAAATATGATACACCGGTGAAGTTTATCTACTTTTTACTCTTTTAATTCATTTTATAACTGTATTATATATCTCTTTTAATTTCTTTTATAACTGTTTTAATTTTCCTTACTTTTATTTTGTGATTATTTTAATTCCTTTCTGTAAAGCACTTTGAATTGCCATAGTGTATTAAATGTGCTACAGTATATAGGCCTAAATAAACTTGCCTTGCATATAAGCAATGAATTACCATATTTAAAGCAGGGCCATGGAGTTTAAAGGGTTAGTTCACCCAAAAATGAAAATTCTGTCAGTAATTACTCACCCTCATGTTGTTCCAACCCCATAAGACCTTCGTTCATCTTCGGAACACAAATTAAGATATTTTTGGTTAAATCTGAGAGCTATCTCACTCCTCCATAGGCTTCTAAGTGACTGAAACTTGCTGGCCCAGAAAAGTTATTAAAGTGAGATCGTTAATATAGTTCAAGTGACTACAGTGGCTCAATCTTAAGTTTATAAAGCGACGAGAATACTTTTTGTGCGCAAAAACCCCCAAAAATAACGACTTTATTCCACTATTCATTTCCTTCTCTCTGGGCCTCGTAGTGTTTTAACGCAGCGCGTCTGTGTTGCACGTCACCAAGTAGGCTCACTATTGGCCGACGCTGGTCATGTGTGAGATGCGTGTGGCGTATAACACAGACGCGCTGCGTTAAAACACTACGTGAAATAACTCGAGGCCCAGAGAGAAGGAAATGAATAGTGGAATAAAGTCGTTATTTTTGTTTGTTTTTTTACACAAATACACTGCAATACACAAAAAGTATTCTCGTCGCTTTATAAACTTAAGATTGAGCCACTGTAGTCACTTGGACTATATTAATGATCTCTTTAATAACTTTTCTGGGCCAGCAAGTTTCAGTCCCTTAGAAGCCTATGGAGGGGTGATCCAGCTCTCAGATTTAATCAAAAATATCTTAAT
The DNA here is from genome assembly GCF_965113295.1 of Leuciscus leuciscus. NCBI lineage: Eukaryota > Metazoa > Chordata > Actinopteri > Cypriniformes > Leuciscidae > Leuciscus > Leuciscus leuciscus. Next base: position 32,416,054 of record NC_138730.1, read on the forward strand.
TTGTGTTCCGAAGATGAACAAAGGTCTTATGGGGTTGGAACAACATGAGGGTGAGTAATTACTGACAGAATTTTCATTTTTGGGTGAACTAACCCTTTCAGAAGATAGAAATTGTTTGAAAGTGATTTAATTTCAACACCATTCATTTATTGCATATGGAGTGTGGTTGGAGGTTTTTGTACAGTGTTGATGTGTTTTCTGTCACTGTGGGCTGCAGAGCGCAGTAATACAGAGCAGAGTCTGATACTGTAGCAGAGGAGATCTCCAGATCCACTTTCTTATCTCCCATGTTCATGTTGCCATCCAGTCTAGGAATTGGGGGATCTGCATATATTACAGTCTTCTTGGATGACTCAACGACAAGGAGAAGAAATTCCAGTCCTGATCCAGGATATTGTCGATACCAAAGTATATTCTGTACACTGACATCATATTTGCATGAGAGAATGACTATTTCCCCCTCAGTAACTTGTGTTCTGCCCTGCAGTGGTGTTATTGTCTGTGCAAAACATTCATCTGCAAAATGTGTAGAACGTATTCATCAAAAATAATGATAATTGTCAAAAGTCATGGAAAATTGGTGAATCACAAAATCAGATATTTGACATTAACAGGTGCATTATAGTTATATAGTTCTAAATATATTTATATTTAAATCAGTCTCTTACATACCCTGTATTACTGTCAGCAGAAGCAGAGAGCACAGGAACATCATGACTGCACTGTAAAACCTGAATGAATATTGAGAAATGACAATTTCTCTTGAATGTCTCTGAAAGCTCCACCCACACATCTCATCATCTGAGGGTTCAATATTTAAATGAAACTGGCCAGGAGAAATGAATGGGAAAGAAACTATGAGAAAAGAATGCATGCTTTTATTTGGGTGTGATCACTTTGTGAAACCAATGCTGAAAATTTTTAAGTATACAGGTTTTTTATTTTTTTATTTTTTTATCACATTCAGTTAGACTTTCTTCTTAAAAATGTTCTGTAGAGAGTTGAACAATGTAAATTTAGCACTTTTGCAAAAAAAATAAAATAAAAAATAAATAGACAAACATAAAACTGATATAAAATGTCAAACCACAAACATTGTGATTTACATAGTGCTTGTTTTGGGTTTTCATTTATTTTGTTCTGAGATCACAGTAAAACTACAGAGGACATTTAAATAGAGCTTTTTTTTTTCAGTGAAATTAGACACCATCACTGTTTTTTAACCAACATTTATAAATAAATTCCTTATTGTAGTAATAACTATATGCTTTAGATAATGCTATATATCCGATTATTAGCTAATTCCTTTCTTAATTCCTTTTAAACAGGTTAATGAAGCATTGTTAATCAACCAAAATTTGACAAAAAAAGTTTGCTATTATATAGATTCAATATTTTTAGATTTTTTACAGTAGTGAATGTTTTTCTTAAAAACAATGTAAGTACATTTCTAATCACGTTATCTCAAATTATCTCTTTTTGAAATATAGCGGATGTATAGCGTTAACGTACATGTCTATTTTAGTTTCAGACACCTGCAGGTGTTACCCAAAACTCATCATGTCCTAATTTATCTGTAACCCAAATCAGGTTTGGTGACTTCTCTGCTCTTCAAAGACAGCACTAGTATAGACAGAGATGGATATCAGTTCTAACTAGAACTGTGCTAAAAATAAGTTATTCTTGAACAAGAAGCAGCAGAGTGACAACCTAAACTTATATGATTAGGAAATGCAGCTTTACAACATTTTACTTTGTACAATAAAATCAATAAAAAAATTAAAAAATTAAAGCACAGCAATGCACAAATTCACCTGAATTGATTTAACAGTGGTTAGTATATGCAAAACACGAAATTGTGTTATATAAAATAATGAGAGTTTTTTTCAGAGAAACATATGTTTATCTATTTTGTTTAAAATATGGAGTACAGTGCTCCACTTGTTAAATACATTTCTCTCTGTTTTAAGTTTTTGTACAGCGTAGTTGTGTTTCCTGTCACTGTGGGCTTCAGAGCGCAGTAATACAGAGCAGAGTCTGATACTGTAGCAGAGGAGATCTCCAGATCCACACGTTTTGTATTTTTATAAATTTTTGGCGTTAAACGCTCTGGTATGGTTTCACTTATCAAGCCACTTTCATAGATGTAGAGGAGGAACTTTGGTGTAGATCCGGGATATTCAATGTACCACTGGAGAATATCAGGTACTCCACTGTAGTTACATGTGAATTTTACGCTTTCACCTTCTAAAACTTGTTTTTGTGAGTCATGAGACGTTATCATGTTTGTCAGGACGTTCCCTGTGAGAAACAATGAAATAAAATGAAACAAACAAGATGTAAAATTGCACAGTAAAATAAGAAGCATATTTATTCATTTAAATATCTGTTAAAAGCAATTCTGATCAATACAATTATTATATAATTGAAGTAATTAATTCAGAGAAATTAATCAATACTCACCTATATGAAGAACCAAAATTACAAAGACAGAGAGGCACATGTTGGTTGTTGCTCTTACAAAGAGTGACAATGATGTGATTCCATTCAGAAAACAAGCCATGCAAAGTCAAGTCAAACTAATCAGAGAGCTCCACCTCTTGACACAATGATGTACTGTACCTACTGGGAGGGAAAAAAGCATTGATACTGAAATGATCCTAATGTTGAGTTCTCATTCATCTGTGACAGGAGCTGATGCACAGGCTCTTTGATCATGACAACCAGATTCACCATTGTTAAAACAGAATATAAAGATCAATAGGGAGATTTTCAGACTAAGCACTAAAAATAAACCACACTGTATATACAGTAACTACAAAAACTTGCAACATATTGGATATATTCAGTGTAAACAAACAAGAATTGGGGCAAGGAATGTTAAAAAAAAGTAGAAAGGGGAAAAAGGCAGCGACAATGCACATGCATATTTTTTTTTACTCATTTGTAAATATAAATCCTGCATTGAGGGCATAGAAAATATTTTTATTCATCAGATATTTTAAAATGTGTGCTGGGCTGTGTGAAATTAAAATCTCTGCTTATGTATCTGAATATCATTGTCAGATTTATTACTTAGCTGTGCACAAAGAGAGAAATGAACAGCGAAACAATTCGTTTTAAGTTCAATTGTAACAATAAATCGTGTCACAAAATATCACAATAAAAAAATGCAACAATATGTATCATGGATAGCGCTAATATGTATTGTGGATAGTTCACCCAAAATAAAAATTACTGTGTGAGAAGAAAATCTAAATCTAGTGTCAGTACTTTATACTGCTACATATAATGTTGAATACAATATATAATAATGCAATGGGGGAATATTTGTGGGTCTTGAAAATACAAAATGTCTATGTTACCAGTAAAAAGTGGCCTACATTATTTTAAAATTGTCAGAAAGTCCGTCCCGGAACGGAAAATATGCAGTGGTTCATGACGGACTGATTTAAGAGTTGTTACTTCCTTCCAGCAGACTGATGCAATAGCCAGGTCCAGCCGTGCTTCCTGATATTGTTCAATGTTGTGCGTTCATGCAACAAATGTGAGTAGTTATTTGAACATTGTTTAGTCAACGCTTTGTATTTGTTATATTTGTCAGATGTTTAGCAAATGGCGATTGAGATATGCAAACGACGATCGCGGCGCGATCGCGGATAGCCGCTAATCATATGATCAGACACCTGCTGTTGTCATTATATGCTGCTTTATGCTGTATATTGGAGTTTATCGGATAATTTAATGTTTATTGTTATCTGACAGTTGAGTATTCAATTATGATGACTGTTTAGTCGTTTGTAGATACTTGGTGAGGTAATTTGTGTACAGTTACATTGTATTCATATTATATTCCTGTATTTATATATTTACAGACCACAACACAACGTGATAGTCACTTACTGCCTGACAAGTTATTAAAGAGAAGTTTATGAAGATACTTCCCCTGTCCTTGATTCTCTTACCGGAATCACTGTCCATAATTGTCCGCCTACCGAACTGTAAATTACAAAGGTTGCCAGAGGTGCGACTCTGCAACAAATTGGTCCTTCGAGCCGGATGTGGCAACAGTAAACAGTATGGACACAGCAGCTAGCGATGCATCAGAGACAGTGGATAGACCTAAGAGACAGAGTAAACTGCCTTCTCATCTGGGTGACTATGAGGTTGGCTATATACCTCCTGTGGACCCTCCTCCAACCGCTTCTTCTCGCTGTCACAGCCAACATAAGAGCCAATCGAGGAAGACGTCCCATAGTAAAGCCAGTTCTCGTTCCGGATCCAGTTGTCATTCTATTGTCTCTGGTGTGAAAGCTACATCTGCACTCACAAGCAGCCAGGCAGCCATAGTGGAGGAGAAAATAAAACAGCGGCAGTACAACGACCTACTTCAACAGATGGAGGAGGACACACTGGCAGAAATAGAGTACCAGAGACTACAAACCCAAGCTAAAGAGGCTCAACGTGCTCAGGAAGAGGCTCTCATGGCGAAGGAGGCCTTATCTAACCAGTTAGAACGACGACGCAAGCTGAAAAAGGCAGAAGCAGATCTGGAAGTGGCCAAGCTGGTGAGTTCCCTGCTCAGCCAAGACAAAAGTTTGACGGATTCAGAGCCTCAAGTATCACCAGACACAACTGGGCCACCATCACAGTTCCATCCTGCCAGCTCAGCCCACTCACCTGTATTGCAACAGTCTTCCTGCTCCCCATCTTCCATGCAGATCACACAGCCAGTTCCAGAGGCACAGAGCACATTAAGGGACATACGCACAGTTCAGTCTACACCCAAGCTACCTCATTTGGCACTACAAGCGACTATGCCTGCACAAGTTCCAGCTCTCACAGCACAGTTGTCTTCATGTGTAGTCACTCAATTCCAAGGGAGACCACCCATCGCATATTCTGGGGAAAACATGTCACCTGTCCCACAACAGCTCAGCCCAGTCTCAATGCCACTACCTCAATGCAACCACATGCAAGCAGCAGCCACCCGATTTGTGACACCACACACAGATAGTGTTCTGATATCGCAGCCTGTACTTCCTGTTGCAACCATTGTATCAACCTCAAATGTGAATACTCCGTTGGTAAGCCAGGTAGCCCCACCTATTAATCAGAATCGGATTTTTCCTGCCTCTCAGCAGCGAGTGACAGTCTCATCTAACACACCCATCGGCCCTCAGCCTCATCCACATCCTACTGTTCCCCAAACTGGTTACTTACCTCAACCCGGAACAGAGCTTCTCATGGCAGCAGCCTATGGTATCCCTCGGCCCACACTACCAGTGTTTGAGAGTGGCACAGAAAGTGATTTTGCTTTGTTGAAATTGGCCTTAGACAATTTATTAAGTCACCATACTCACATCAGCGAGCAGTACAAATACCAAGTGTTACTGAGCCACCTTAAGTTTGCTAGTGCTCAGCAGTTGGCTAAGGCATATATGCACCACCCACAACCATACACAGCAGCCTTGCAAGCTTTGCAAGAGAAGTATGGTCAGCCCAGACAGCTTGTGCAATCAGAATTAGGTGCTATTATGAGTATTCCACCGCTCAGAATGGGTGATACCAATGCCTTTGATTCATTTGCCTTATCTGTGCAATCCCTAGTGGGCATGCTGAGAACGCTGGAGGGACAGTACGGATATGAGCTGATGTGTGGTTCTCATGTGGACCGACTTTTGGGAAAGATGCCACCCGCTTACCGAGACAGCTTTGTAGAATACTGTTTGAGCCGTGGTATCCTTCAAACTGGTACAGATCGAACCTACACTCTTCCTGACTTAGCGACTTGGTTACAAACGAAGTCACAAGCGAAGCGCATCTCAAGCCGAGCTGCTGCCATGTTTCAGTTTGACACAACAAAGTCATCTGTGAGGAGTAAAGGAACTCCATATCATCGAGAGCGCTCAACACCTGTACTTCTGACATCCGAGAAAGTTGCCAAGCCCTCTGAACTGGCCCAGACTAAAGCCATTTCCAAGCCAAAGCCTTACTGTCCTCATTGCGACAACCAAGATCACTTTCTTAACTCCTGTGATAAATTCAAGAGGTTGACCACCACCCAGATTGTCACCTGGATCACAGAGGGTAAACGTTGTTGGAAATGTGGTCGAAATCATCCAGTGGACTCCTGCAATCTCAAGCGGCCCTGTAAAGTCTGCAAAGAACTGCACCTCACTGTCCTACATGATTCTGTCAAAGATACTTCCAGAGCAGTGCTTATGGTGAGTTTGCCATCCACACAAATCTATCTTGACAGACCCAACCGCTCACAGAAAGTTATGCTTAAGGTTGTCAAAGTCCTCTTGCACAGTGGTGGCCAAACAATAGAAGCCCATGCTGTTCTAGATGACGGCTCAGAAAGAACAATAATTCTTCCTCCAGTAATTCAGCAGCTTAGGCTGAATGGAACCCCAGAGGTTCTTTCTCTTCAGACAATCCAACAAGGCCATACCAAACTTGAAGGGGCCACAGTAACCTTGGAGGTTTCCCCCATCACAAAACCCACAGAAAGGTATGTCATTCGTGATGCCTTTACTGCCTCTGCCTTGAGTCTTGCTGAACATAATTACCCAGTGGCAGCACTCCAGAAAGCATATCGCCACCTGAAAGGTCTACCCTTACAGTCTGTAGACCAGGTGAAACCCTTACTCCTCATAGGGTCTGATATGCCACACCTCCTGACTCCTATTCAGCCAGTACGTAGAGGAGCTGAAGGTGGCCCCGTTGCCATATGTACCAAGCTTGGTTGGGTATTGCAAGGCCCAATGTGTCCGATTCAGCCCCCTAGAGGCCAGCAACAATGCCTGCATCTAATGACAGCCCCAGCACGTGATGAGCTGTATCAACATGTGGAGCGCTTGTGGCAAATTGACACCTTGCCATACAATGAAAAGCTGATCACAAGATCAAAGCAAGATCAACACTCCTACAACCTCCTGCAATCTTCTACGGTCAGAGTAGAAGTAAATGGTGTCCGGCGGTATGCTACTCCGCTACTAAGGCGTACTCCTATCACCTTGCTCTGTGCAGGCAAGGAGGCTGGGCTCCCCAGTCTCAGAAACACTGAGAGAAAACTGGCCAAGAATCCTGAGCAAGCTCAAACATACTGCTCTGAAATTCGGAAGCTTGAATCTGAAGGCTACATTTCCAAGATAACACCAGAGGAGGCAGAACAGTCCACAGAGTCGTGGTTCATTCCGCACCACATGGTGCATCATAATGGGAAGGACCGAATAGTCTTCAACTGTTCCTTCCAGTACAATGGGCAAAGCTTGAATGAACAACTCCTTCCGGGACCAACACTGGGACCGTCTTTGTTAGGTGTCATACTGCGGTTCAGACAGCATGCAGTTGCAGTGAGTGGGGACATAAAAGGCATGTTCCACCAAGTACGTTTGTTACCTGGTGACAAGTCGTTGCTGCGATTCATCTGGAGGAACATGGATAGGGAGGCTGACCCAGACATCTACGAGTGGCAGGTGCTGCCCTTTGGTACGACCTGCAGTCCGTGTTGCGCCATTTATGCCCTTCAGTTTCATGCCCAGGAACACCAAGACACCATGGCTGGTTTAGCTGACATTGTGGAGAACTCATTCTACGTCGACAACTGTCTTCACAGTACTCCCCACCAAGGTGAGGCCAGGGCCATCATAGATGGGTTGCGTCAGTCCTTGTTAAAGGGAGGCTTTGAGATCAGACAATGGGCGTGCAATATACCATCAGTTCTCAAACACCTCCCATCGGAAGCCAGATCAGCTAGTAGCGAGTGCTGGTTGTCTCAGAGTAGCACTGACATGCAAAAACCTACTCTCGGCCTACAATGGAATTGCCTTGATGACACCCTCGGGTATAAGAATCGAATAGCAGAGCCTGTCCAGCCCACCATGAGGAATCTATACAAGACGTTGGCAAGCCAATTCGACCCCCTGGGTTTTATAGTCCCATTCACCGCAAGGGCTAAGACTCTTATCCAGGATCTCTGGAAACACAACCTTAGCTGGGATGACCCTATCGAACCCCTACACCTGCGTGAGATATGGTCCAAGTGGGTTGCAGAGCTTTCCAGTATCACCAAAATACACTTCCCTCAAACTTATGCGTCTGGCGGTGCTGACACTCCTTCCACGGTTCGGGAACTCCATGTCTTTTGTGATGCCTCAGAGAGGATATATGGTTCCGTGGCCTACCTTCGGATTACAGACGACTGTGAGAAAGTCCATGTCACCTTTGTACTAGCTCGATCTAGAGTGGCTCCTCGTAAATCTCTATCTATGCCCCGCTTAGAGTTGTGTGCTGCACTTTCTGGAGCTCAGATGGCCAAAGTGATACAGACTGAACTGACTATTCCCATACACCACGTCACATATTGGGCTGATTCAACTACGGTGCTGCATTGGTTAAAATCAGAATCCTGCCGATACAAGGTCTTTGTGGGGTCTAGAGTAGCAGAGATTCAGACTTTGACAGATGTTTCCAGATGGAGGTATGTTGACTCTGCTCGAAACCCAGCTGACCATATTACTAGAGGTCTTACCTTGGCCGAAATAGCAGGTCCTCACCAATGGAGATCTGGGCCATCCTTCCTGACCGAACCACAGGATATGTGGCCGTTGACACCCAGTACGGAGTCAGCACCTGACCTGAGCGAGATGAGAAAAGCATCCTTTGTTGGAGCAGTCACTGTCACTCCCAGTCCAGTGCCTTCAGACCTCAGTCAATTCAAAACCTGGAACGAGCTAGTTCAAGCTACTGTTGAGTCCTGTAATGGGGCGGCCAACATCACCGCCTTTGAAGCCTCAATGTATATACAGGCTGAAAAGCTCCTCCTAGCACAGTCACAGTTTGATTCATTCCCGGAGGAATTCAGAGCTTTGAAAGCTGGAAAGCCTATCCCGACAGACAGCCGATTGGGTTCTCTCGCCCCAGAGTACGACGAAAATACTGGTCTAATCAGAGTGGGTGGACGACTTCGTCGTGTTGAAACCCTGCCTTCTGATATCATTCACCCGATCGTCCTAGATCCTCAACATCAGGTCACAAAGCTACTCATCCAAGACATAGATCAGCAACTCCATCATCCAGGTGCAGAGCGAGTGCTAGCAGAGCTACGTCGTAGATACTGGGTGCTTAGAGGCCGTGAAGCTGTGCGCAAACACCAGCATTCCTGTCAAAATTGCCAGTTTTGGCGCGCCAAGCCACAGAATCCACAGATGGCCGACCTTCCACCATGTAGGCTACGTCTGTTCAAGCCACCATTTTACTCCACTGGCGTAGACTGCTTTGGGCCTTTTCGGGTGAAAATAGGCCGGCGCCAGGAAAAGAGATGGGGAATCTTATATAAGTGCTTGACAACCAGATGTTTACATCTCGACCTCCTTGAACACCTGGACACAGACGCCTTCCTCCTTTCTTTACGACGATTTATAGCCCGTAGAGGAAAGCCTTTCGAGATTCTATGTGACAATGGCACTAACTTTACTGGAGGCGATCATGAGTTAAAGGACTCCTTTCGTCGAATGGCTCCTGAGCTGCAGGAACAACTGGCTAAACAGCAGATGCAGTTTCGCTATAACCCACCAAGTGCCCCCCACTTTGGCGGAACATGGGAGCGGGAGGTGAAATCAATTAAGACTGCCTTGCGAGTCATTCTACGGGAACAATCCGTGCCCGAATCTGTACTACAAACATTGCTAGTGGAAGTTGAGGGCATACTCAATTCCAAGCCCCTTGGCTATGTCTCATCGGACATTGCAGACCTGGATCCTGTTACTCCGAACCTGTTACTCATGGGACGTCATGATGCTTCATTGCCACAAGTCCTTTATGACTCAGACGAACTCTTGGGTAAACGCAGGTGGAGACACAGTCAAGTATTGGCCGATCAGTTCTGGACTGCTTTCATTCGTTGTTACTTACCAGAACTACAGGGTAGACAGAAATGGAGATCAGATGGTAAAGAAATTGCAGTGGGACAAGTGGTACTCCTAATCGACCATCAACTCCCACGAGCACTCTGGCCTGTGGGTACCGTGACAGAAACCTATGCCGGGGCTGACGGGAGGATTCGGACAGCCAAAGTTCAAGTCAAAGGCAAGATGTACACACGCCCTGTCGTGAAGCTGATTCCACTCCCTCCAATGAGGGATAATGATACAGACCCTTCTGACGGCCTTTCTTAAGGAATACAATTATCCTGACTGATAATTGGGGGCGGCTATGTCAGAAAGTCCGTCCCGGAACGGAAAATATGCAGTGGTTCATGACGGACTGATTTAAGAGTTGTTACTTCCTTCCAGCAGACTGATGCAATAGCCAGGTCCAGCCGTGCTTCCTGATATTGTTCAATGTTGTGCGTTCATGCAACAAATGTGAGTAGTTATTTGAACATTGTTTAGTCAACGCTTTGTATTTGTTATATTTGTCAGATGTTTAGCAAATGGCGATTGAGATATGCAAACGACGATCGCGGCGCGATCGCGGATAGCCGCTAATCATATGATCAGACACCTGCTGTTGTCATTATATGCTGCTTTATGCTGTATATTGGAGTTTATCGGATAATTTAATGTTTATTGTTATCTGACAGTTGAGTATTCAATTATGATGACTGTTTAGTCGTTTGTAGATACTTGGTGAGGTAATTTGTGTACAGTTACATTGTATTCATATTATATTCCTGTATTTATATATTTACAGACCACAACACAACGTGATAGTCACTTACTGCCTGACAAGTTATTAAAGAGAAGTTTATGAAGATACTTCCCCTGTCCTTGATTCTCTTACCGGAATCACTGTCCATAATTGTCCGCCTACCGAACTGTAAATTACAAAGGTTGCCAGAGGTGCGACTCTGCAACAAAAATATCTAATCAGTGACAGAATGCAAGCATATTTGTCTAAAATAATTCTGTATTTTCAGCTTCAGAATCATGAATATTTTTATTTTGGTGTCACTATTATCCGTTATGGCACTGGGAGCTGCACCAAGTCAAAGCCTATTCATTTACACCCACAATGTAATATAAAATTTAGCATTTTAATCAACAGTAATTATTTTGTTTACCTTTTATCAAATGTCTTGGAGTATCGTAATAATGTCGTATAGTGAGTTCAGTATCGTGATATGTATTGAATCGTGACATAAGGGTATCGTTGCACCCCTAGTTTAAAGTCAATACATTTGGACCTCTCTTAAAAAAATACACAAACAAATGGTCTTCGGTAATGATTCTCTTTACATCATTTTAATCAAATACAATACTGGCAATTAATTCACTTCGGTCTACCCAATTTCACCACTAAATATTGAATAGATTAAAAACAATGGTAACACTTTACAATAAGCTCTCATTATAGTTAACATGCAGTTAATGTTAGTTAGTTAGTTTAGCAGTAACTAAAAAAAGAAAAGAAAAAGAAAAAACATTTGCAATACATTTGTTAATTTATTAATCTTTTTTAACGTTAATTAAATACAACTGTTCATTGTTAGTTCATGTTAGCTCAGGTCCATTAAATAATATTAACAGATTCAACTTTTGATTTTAATAATGTATTGGTAAATGCTGAAACATTAACTAAGATTAATAAATGCTTTAGAAGTTTGTTAAAAAATGTGATTAACTAAAGTTAACAAATGGAACCTTATTGTAAAATGTTCCCCACATACTAGTGTGATTCAGAACAGATGTGGTAAAAATTTTAAATCAAGAGGATTCAGTGTTTGTATAGTATTAGTATATTTTTCAGTTCTTAAAAACACTTTGTCAAGCCAGATTCAGGTTTTTGTACGGCGCTGACGGGTTTCCTCTCACTGTGGGCTTCAACGCACAGAAGTACACTGCAGAGTCGGATACTTTCACAGAGGAGATCTCCAGATCCATAGAGGTTTTCTTTTCATTTAATTTCACTGACATGCCAGACTGCATGATTTCAGACTCCCCGCTGTTTTGCAGGATCAGAAGAAGGAAATGTGGACTTGACCTTGGATATTGACGATACCAGTACAAAGAAAGGGCTGAAGATTAGTTGCAAGACAACGTGACTTTATCCCCACTCTCCCTATAAACCTCAGTTTGGACAGGAGTGATGACATCTTCACAACTGCCAGCTGAAAAAGAGAAATTAGTATTTGTAAGGTTCATTATGGTCTTGTATTTTGGCTGATCTTTGTGAACCTGACCTCTGGAGGATTTATTGTACATGCAGGGATTATAAAGATCTCATAATGAAAAATCTGAAAAGTTTGTGGTTGCAAAATGGAAGTTATTAAATATAATCAAATATTGAGCTACTCACCTCTGAATGTAGATAGCAAGCTAAGTAAACAGAGTAACATTGTTCAGGCCGATGCTCTGACTGACAGCTCAGTTTGTAGCTAATCTATTTCAAAACCACATCCTCAGGATGGCCTAGATGGTGTCAGAACACTAAAGCCCCTCCTTCTGACCCCAAACACACATGTTTTAGGAGTTGGGGGTCCAGCTTTTGAAGACAGCCCCTAAATTATTAACAGAACAAACTTTAGAAATTTAAGGTGAACATTTTTATTTTATTTTATTTTATTATTGACATTTTATTGTATTGACATTTTTAATAATAACAGCTTCATCTGGTCCAATGTGATCACCAAGAGCAACTGGAAAGGAATTAAAAATTGTTATGTGAAAGCTTTGTGATAAATTCTGATTTATTAAGCTTTGAAATGATACATTAATGTTAAAAATTCATATACATTTTACAGGCTTTCAAATACCTGATGTAGCAATGAGAATTAGAACTAGCGATCTCCTCATCCTGAATGTACTGATCAGTTGTGTGCTTCTCTTCACAATCTCTTGAGGTGTTGATTTGTTTCTGTGTAGTCTCAAGTGGTTGATAGTACAACTTTCAGCTTTATGCAAATGCTTATGTTGCTGAGAATCATGAAAAGTGCTGCCCTCTTGTGGTGTGTGTGCAGACTCTCTGGTCTCATGGTTTCTAACATCTAAACCTTTGAGCTTTGAGCAGGTTTTTGTATGGAGTTCATGGTGTTTCCTGCCACTGTGGGCTGCAGTGCACAGTAATACATTGCAGAATCCGCCACATCTGCAGGGAAGATTTCCAGATTCACTATCTTGTTTGCTTTATCAACTGAGGCTGTCAGCCGAGGATGAGGAGGTGTAGCGTTCTGCATTTGTCCCGACTCCATGATTAGAATCAGGAATTCCGGTGGGGTGTTGTGGAGGTGTTGTCGATACCACTGTAGATTATTCATTGACACGGTGTAATGGTATTCACAAGAAATAGTCACTTTTTCTTTGACCTTTGTATGGACAGCCGGAGATGTTGGATTAATTGTGTCTTGTATACTGTCACCTGCATGGGAAGCATGTTGAATTAGCATTTGAAAGAAAATAAAGTCACATTTATTTGTAAAACTCTTTAGATAGTTTCAAAGCAGCTTTACAGAAATAAACAGGAAAATAACAGCATTGCAAAATTTGTATTACTTCAATTCAGATAAAGCAGCTCTACAGAAGGCAATAGTATCATTATTCAGCTCAATTTAAATCACTATTGATTTAATTCAGTTCATTCATGTCAATGTTGCAAAGCCACTAAAGTTAGCATCAAATATGCACTGCTAATGTGTAAAGAAAGTAAATGCATGTAGATATAGAACAGAAATCTTACCAATAAATGCCATTAAAACTATTAACAAACAGAAAGACATTGTTTTAAACGATGGTTTCCTCACTGAGCTTTGCAGAACTGCCATAACAGAATCCTTCAGACAACTGAAGCTCCCAGTCAGTGCTGTCAACAACCAATCACAGTGCAGTGATGTCACTGGCAGGTGTCACCAGATGCTAGACTCTAGATAGGGCTGTTACAAACTCTTAAATTGATGTTCTTGTCATCTCCAGTGGTAAATGTTAAATTCAATTCATATTAATTTTGTATAGCGCTTTTCACAATACATATAGTTTCAAAGCAGCTTTACAGAAAATGCATGTGTCTAGAGTGATCTGTTATCAGAGGTTATTGTGTCAAAGTACATACAAATCACGCAGTTAGCTAACAATGTATTAATTTATGGCAGAAACAATGAGCTCATTTAATTCATTATTACAAGTTGGGAAAATAATGATTATACAGAAATGTAGCACTGGTGATTCAGAGTTTGCATCATATAGTCCTCACAGGAGTTAAAGTCATCTCTTCACAGGTGTTAGGGCAATTCATTTAAAATAGGGCATTATGTAAATTAATGCTGATGTATGTTTACCAGCTCAATAACTTTTAATAAGTGCTGTCCATATAGCAAAACAAAACATCACAATCAGACGATGAAAGATTTCAAATTGGTGTTGCGTTATTGGCCTCTGTCTGACATTTTAGGTTATATCACATTGGTAGGACAGAAGACAGAAGTTTTAATCTGTGGAAAAGTCTATTTTATGTTCATCATTTTCCCCCAGGGAACATTTGTGTAATTATGCTGATTCAGAACATTTTAAGATTTATTATACATATTATCTTAAGATATTCTGTTGATTTAATAATAAAAAAATAAAAATTTATATAAAATTATATATTGTATGTACTATTTGTTATTGTATGATCCATTGTTTTAAGTATAAAAAGTGTATATATCATTTTATAAATAGGCTACTGTTATATATGTTACTGTATATATATATATATATATATATATATATATATATATATATATATATATATATATCAGCAGTGTTTTATCATACACTCTTGAAAATGAAGGTTCTTTTTTGGCATTGATGGTCTCATTAAAGGGGTGGTTCGGGATTTTTGACATCGGACCTCATTTTTAAGTCAGCCTGGTTGTTATTCATCAGTTGAGACATTTTTTTTTTTAAATGATCCAGTCCTTATATTTGGATAGTTAGCCGATGCTAGGCTAGCGCGAGTCAATGGTATATGTTAGCCAGCCATTAAAAAACGTTTTACCCACTCCACAGTGCACCAAACGCAAATCAATTATAACACTAGACTATCGATGTATATGTCCGTTGAGAGAATAATGTTAGAAATCAAACTTACCTTTCATCACATTGCATTAGTTATAATTTGTTCCCTGTAATCATAAGCCTTGTCTACAGCAGCAGCGGAGTGATTTTGATTACCTAGGCAACCGAGTGAGCCGGTACACACATGACGCAAGTGTATTTACCTGCCGCTGGTACACTGATTACAGTGCGCTTCTGTTCTGTGTTTACTTTTTGCCGCATTACTAACCGGAGCAAAGTAAAATTCCGCAGCTGCTGAGAAACTAGTTCCTTTGGGATCATTGAGATGAAAGGTAAGTTTGATTTCTAACATTATTCTCTCAACGGACATATACATCGATAGTCTAGTGTTATAATTGATTTGCGTTTGGTGCACTGTGGAGTGGGTAAAACGGTTTTTAATGGCTGGCTAATATACCATTGACTCGCGCTAGCCTAGCATCGGCTAACTATCCAAATATAAGGACTGGATAATTTTTACAAAAAAATGTCTCCACTGATGAATAACAACCAGGCTGACTTAAAAATGAGGTCCGATGTCAAAAATCCCGAACCAACCCTTTAAGAACCTTAAACATTCATGTAAACTTTCCATTGCACAAAAGGTACTTTACAGTAAAAAAAAAAAAAGGTTCATCAGATTATTAAAAATGTCTTCGCTCAAAGGAAAACATGCTTCTTTTAAGAACTGTTCAGTGAAAGGTTCTTTGGGAAACCAAAAATGGTTCTTCAATGGCATCACTGCGAAGAAAAGAAAACCTTTTGGAACCTTTATTTTTTAGTGTATACAGACAATGAGAGTGGCAACAAACTGTAATATGTGGGCTGTGAAGTTCAGGTTTATGTTAGAAAACTCAATATCCTGCTTTCACAGTGGGCCTCAAAGCACATAAGTACACAGAAGAGTCAGACAGATGAAGGTTCTGGACAGTCAGTGTAGTTCTTCTTGCTGCAGAATCCAGCAGGGACTGAAATCGCTTGTAGGGGAAGTCTTTGGAATTACTTCCATTTCCAAGATTGTGTCTTACTAATATATATTCTGGAGGTAAATGCTTAGTTTGCCTGTACCACAGCAAAGCAGGCATTGTGTCTGTTGTATTATATTCACACTTCAGGGTTACAGTCTCTCCAATGCAAGCTGAAGTTGTTGTTGTTGGTTGACGTACAGTATGTTGTCCTCTGCATTCTGTGGAGAGCACATACTGTAACATTATTTAACTCATACTGCCTGTCACAACACATTCTCAAACAGCATTTTCCTAAAAGAATGAAATTAATAAAAACGTGCTACATCACCTAGACAGAATATAACAATAAGGATATCCCTCAGCCAAGTTCTCATGATTGACCAAAAACAATCTGCTAAATAACTAAAACAATAGCTAAACGTAGACCTGACACCCGCTCTCACAGTCTGTTCAGCCTCTGAACTATCAGGGTTGAGTATCCTTTCACACAACATAACCGAGTTTCATTGTAGATCAAAACTCTGGGTGCTCCCTGCTGGTAAAATATAAAAATGCAGAATCATTCTCATGATCATTTCATTAACTTTTCTCTAAATCAGACTCAGGACCAAAGAGAAAGCTTAGAAAGACAAAAAAAAGTTTAAACATATTTAAACATAAGTTAAAACATATTCATTTCAGAAACCAAGAAATTATGTTCACAGTGACAATCACAGTTACATTGAAGTGCTGAAATGTGCTGAAATATGTTTTTATGCATATTGAACTGGTTCTTGCTTTTGATTTCTTTCATTCAATGTTCAGTGTTGTCATTTAAAACATGTTTGTGTAGTCTTTAAAAGAATAAATATCATCACAAATAATATTTGGTGGCCTTCCACCAAAACGGAGAACATACAGTAAATGAATACATGCAATATCTAAAATCTTATTTTTTTTTAGAAATAAACAAATTTTGTGCCACTTTGATGACAGTGATATTTTACATTTTCACTGTTTGATATGATATCATAAAGCCTCAAAAACATATTTCACAAGTTTTTCCGCCCAGTGTCGTGAGCCTAAAGGCCAATTTATACTTCTGCGTCGAGTGTACGCCGTAGTGTACGTCGTAGGCTACGCACGTAGGCGACGCCGTCGTGAGCATTTATACTTCTGCGAATGTCTGTGTTGATGTGCAGTTACACCGCCGAAACGCTAGTTGGCGCGGGTGGGTTTTAATGTTCCAGTTCCACTGTGTTTACATTCCTCGCGGCTATTTTGAGTTTAGGTTTCTACGAGCAATGGCGACTGAAGGAGTCATACAGATGGCTGTATTTCCGCACTTCTTCAAGCAATCTCTCAGTCACTTGGTCTTTTTCCATGGCTCTTCACTGATCTTCGGAATTTAAAAATGGCGGGCGGGCGGTGCAGAGTGTAGGAGGAAACGCGATGCTATCCAGCTGACCAATCACAGATCTTGCGGTCCGCGTCGCCGCGACGCGTAGTTACATTTTTGAGGAGGTGCGCGTCGGGGTACGGCGAAGGGTACGACGTATGGTACACGTCAATGCGTATGCTACGCCGTACCCTCTACGCGCACCCGACGCAGAAGTATAAATTGGCCTTAATGGACCACTAGATGGCAGATTAATCTTAAAATGTATGAACTTTATGATATTGTCTCTTTTTCATAATGACAGTCTTTATATTTTCTACTGTACATATTGTTAGGGCGATTACACTGTTACATTGTTTGAGTGATATGATATCTTAAGTGGTTGATGAAGGATTACATGATAGGAATTGAACATGTTTGTTTTTCAGAGCATTGAAAGCATTTGTTTTCATGAAATAAATGAGACGATGAACATTATTAGCAATTGTTTGGCTTGGAGAAACTGAAATCAGAATATTATCTACAGTTGAGCATAAAATCTTTGCCTTTTTGCAATGTCCTCAAATTAGAATGAAAGGAACTGTTTGTTATGGGTCTATATATTTTCTACTATGCTTAGGCAGGTTTTTGTGGCGTGTTCTAGTGTTTCCTGTCACTGTGGGCTCCAGGGCACAGTAATACAGTGCAGAGTCTGATACTTTAGCAGAGGAGATCTCCAGATCCACACGGTTTTTCTTTTCATTTAGTCTCACCGAAAACCGAGAATCCAGATTCTCTGCACTCTGGACCCGTCCAGAGGTTTGCAGAATTACTAAAATATATTCAGGAGCTGATTTGGGATACTGGCGGTACCAATGCAAACTTATTGCTGTTGAGTAGCTACAGGACAAAACGATAATGTCACCCTCCTCATGAAAGACCTCAGTTTGGTCTGATGTAATGAGACTCTCAAACCTTCCACCTGAAAATGATGATAAAAAGAATTAGAAAAATATTGCACTCTGAACTATAAAACACATTTTGGTTTTATTCGGCAAAAGTCTGACATCATTTACATTGTAATTATATTCAAATATGGTATATTATTAAGACAAACAAATAAAGTTGACTAAGCAATACTGAGTTATACTCACTCCCAACAGCACAGAGCAGGATAATTGTGATGAGCAGCATTATGCTGAAATGGCACGTCTGTGATGGCACTTGAGATCTTAAAGCAGCTTGAAGCTCCTCCCCCTAACTAAGAGTGAATAATGAGCATGATAAACTCTCATGCTGTTAGGTTTTTGTACAGTAATGTTTGATTTCCTGTCACTGTGGTCTGCAGAGCACAGAAATACAGTGCTGAGTCTTGTACTGTGGAAGAGGCGATTTCCAAATCTACACGATTTTTCTCCACATTCAGTTTTCCCGACAGGCGCTCGTCTGAACTCTCTATTACTTTTCCAGAGCTTTGAAGGATGAGCATGAGGAAATGAGGAGCTGAACTGTGATGCTGTCGATACCAAAGGAGACTGTATGCTGAGGAATACCTACAGGATAGTGTTATGTTCTCGTTCTCATTTGCATGCACTTCTGTGTGTTCTGAGGTAATGGTATCTGCAAGAGTGACATCTTAAAGATAAAAAAAAAAAAAAATAGGAGAAATATGTTGATTTCCACAGCTCAGTTGGCATTTAAAGAAGCATATTTTCAGTAATACAGTTACACAAACTGGGTAAAGAAAAAATATATTTACCTGCTACGGTTAAGATCCAAATGACTATGTACAGCAACATTGTGAGCCTAAGCAGAGCAAAATAAAGTAACAAGACAAGTGACAAATCTGAAGTCTCCTCTGGAAGCTCCGCCTCCTTCCTTAGTATGACATTTGTACAATCTTATGTTGTTTGAAGTATTTCTCTACTTTTTATATTTATAAGCAAGCCATAGACCTATAGCGATTATTGATTAATTGTCTAATGGCAGTTATTCAATCTAACAGCAATTATTTGAGATAAATTCAATAATTGTGCAGTTAAAATTTCAATGACCTTTTGCCAAAGAATATAAAACACTGTTGTAAAGTACAGTAAGTTAGTCAAAGGTATTCATTTCCAACAAAATACATTTTTGTGGGTTTAATCATCTGCATTATTATATTATATTATATTATATTATATTATATTATATTATATTATATTATATTATACATTTTCACAGCATTAAAGTAAATCATATAGGCCTGTTTTATTAGAATTTTTGTATTATATACGATTCCAAGTCATAAAATGACTTATTTTACACTGTAAGTGACATTATTATTATTTTATAAATTTGTATGACAATTAATAATCAACTCGGTAAAGATAATGATCATCAGGCCTAAAGGTTTATACAGTAAATTTGTAATCTTACATTTTCCAGGTGTGACCACATCTCTTGCTGCTCAGACTATTTACTGTAGGGAAGAAAACTATTTTGTGGTTTGAAAGACCACAGGTTTGTACATGATTTTTTGTACAGCCTGATAAATACATTTCACCACAGTGTTCTTCTAGCACACAGTAGTAGGAAGCAGTGTCCTCCAGCTTTAGATTGTTAATGATGAGAAAAGTGGATGTCTTTGAAGTTGCAGAATCATAGTGAGGATCTATGCTTTGAAAGTCTGTCTCTGATCGTGCACCCTTCTGCAGTAAAACTCAGGCGCCTGTCTTGGGATCAGCCTACCCTAAAAGAGCAAAACATGAGAGCTGCTTGATACATAAAAGCATGTGAGAGTCGCAGATTCCCCCTCTCTGCCAGTGACAGTTTTGGTCTTTGGTGCAATATGAGCACATGAAAGTGATTTCTGCAAAAAACACCAATGGACATTTAACTAAGAAAATGCTAAACTGTTTGTTAGATGTTGAAGTAATAGCGTTTTTGTACCTGCCAGCAATGTGATACAGAAGAGAAGTGATGTACATCTCCAAATTGTACAGTAATTATACCCTTGACCAGCGAATCCTTTGATTATTCTGTCAGCTTCTTATAAATGCAAGGGCATTATTGTTAGTGTTTGATTGGCTCATCCCATCATGAAGTATGTTACCACATCACAATGCAGAATTGATGCAGCCCCATTATCCAAACACAAAAACAGTAGGTGGCGACAAGTGACTGGAATGTTCTTTGATAGAGTCAAGTCACCTTTATTTATAGCGTTTTTTTACAAAGCAGATTGTTTCAAAGCAGCTTTACGGAGATAACAGGAAAATAATGCAGCAAAGTTTGTTTCCAGAAGAAAATAGCATCACAGTCCAGCTTAATTAAGTTAAGTGCATGATGTTTCATTTTTGTTGTAAAAACGTTATTTAGTTCATTTATATATACACTCACCTAAAGGATTATTAGGAACACCTGTTCAATTTCTCATTAATGCAATTATCTAATCAACCAATCACATGGCAGTTGCTTCAATGCATTTAGGGGTGTGGTCCTGGTCAAGACAATCTCCTGAACTCCAAACTGAATGTCAGAATGGGAAAGAAAGGTGATTTAAGCAATTTTGAGCGTGGCATGGTTGTTGGTGCCAGACGGGCCGGTCTGAGTATTTCACAATCTGCTCAGTTACTGGGATTTTCACGCACAACCATTTCTAGGGTTTACAAAGAATGGTGTGAAAAGGGAAAAACATCCAGTATGCGGCAGTCCTGTGGGCGAAAATGCCTTGTTGATGCTAGAGGTCAGAGGAGAATGGGCCGACTGATTCAAGCTGATAGAAGAGCAACTTTGACTGAAATAACCACTCGTTACAACTGAGGTATGCAGCAAAGCATTTGTGAAGCCACAAGACGCAAAACCTTGAGGCGGATGGGCTACAACAGCAGAAGACCCCACCGGGTACCACTCATCTCCACTACAAATAGGAAAAAGAGGCTACAATTTGCACGAGCTCACCAAAATTGGACAGTTGAAGACTGGAAAAATGTTGCCTGGTCTGATGAGTCTCGATTTCTGTTGAGACATTCAGATGGTAGAGTCAGAATTTGGCGTAAACAGAATGAGAACATGGATCCATCATGCCTTGTTACCACTGTGCAGGCTGGTGGTGGTGGTGTAATGGTGTGGGGGATGTTTTCTTGGCACACTTTAGGCCCCTTAGTGCCAATTGGGAATCGTTTAAATGCCACGGCCTACCTGAGCATTGTTTCTGACCACTTCCAGCAGGATAATGCACCATGTCACAAAGCTCGAATCATTTCAAATTGGTTTCTTGAACATGACAATGAGTTCACTGTACTAAAATGGCCCCCACAGTCACCAGATCTCAACCCAATAGAGCATCTTTGGGATATGGTGGAACGGGAGCTTCGTGCCCTGGATGTGCATCCCACAAATCTCCATCAACTGCAAGATGCTATCCTATGAATATGGGCCAACATTTCTAAAGAATGCTTTCAGCACCTTGTTGAATCAATGCCACGTAGAATTAAGGCAGTTCTGAAGGCGAAAGGGGGTCAAACACAGTATTAGTATGGTGTTCCTAATAATCCTTTAGGTGAGTGTATAGCCGCTCTGGAGAAAACTGTGATGCCATCGTCCAGCTCAGTTCAGTTCTCATCAATGGTGTCAATGCAGCCAGATCAATAATATTGTTGAATATTAAATTCAATGTCCCCAACTAAGCAAGCCAAAAGCCAATGGCGACAAAGGTGAAAAAGGCGACAGTAGCTGAGGAACCATAACTCCATCAGGTGACAAATGGAGAAACCTTGGGAGAAACCAAGCTCAGTCGAGGGCTCAGCAACGAACAAACAGTGTATGATTATGATTCAGGCAGCATTATAGGTCAGAAGTCAGATTGGATGGAACATTCAGAAAATTATCCAGTTCCAGTGAGTCATTCATTGATTGATTCATTCAACTGATTCGTCCAGAACTCTGATTCATTCAAGAACAAATGAGTGATCGACTGAATCATTCACTCAATTGATTCGTTCAAACATAGTTTGTTTGCATGGAGATGCCGCGTTTCTTCTGCGGCTTCGTTCGGAAATTTGCGTTGACGGAGCAAAAACAAAGTTCTGGCAATGTTTCTAAAATGTAAGTTACTCAGTATTTACATGTTGTTAATAATATTCAGAACCATGCTGACAATATAAAGCTCACTAAGTAATCACTAATATTACCTGATGTAAACATTTCACCCTACTGTAGGTTACATGCAACTCTTTGTTTATTTCCAGCAGGTGTTACCATATCCTGCAATTTGGCTCTGTGGTTTATAAAGAAAAAAATGTGGTTTTATATTCATTTGATAACTTATTGTTCAAAGCAAGTTTTCTGAGTGAGTTTTTGTAAAGCCTCCCAGGCATTTTGTAACACTGGGCTGATACTCTTAGAGCACAGTAATACAGAGCTGAATCTGACAATGTTACAGTTGTAATGGTCAGTGAGGTGGATGTCTGGGATGTAGTTGATCCAAATCGACGGTCTGGTATATTCTCATATGTCTGTGATCGTCCGCCTTTCAGCAGTATATATTGTGGCTGTGTGTTAGAAAACTGTCTGTACCAATAAAGGAAAACATTGTTGCTGCTTGAATCGTATGAACACTCCAGTGTCACTGAATCTCCTTCTGTACTGATAACACTGGTCTTCTGGCCACTGGGTCCAATCCGATCCTGACAGATAACACCTGGAAGGAAGTTGTTTTAATAAGATACATTTGTTTAAATTAAGATGTGTATAAATATTTAAAGATCTGAATAAGCGTGCAAATTATGTATTGGAACTGTGGATTGTACCTGATACTATAAGGAGAATCACCAGATATTTTTCTATTTGTTGACTGGCCATTTGGACTCTTTCCATGATCACATCAGATGAGTCTTAATGTTTCTTGAGATGTTGATCTTTAAATGTCTTGGGGTGAATGCAAAAGCAGGAAGTACAAATGATGTCAACTGTTTGTCATACATGATTCATCTGACTTGTAGGTTCCACAAAGAAAAAAAAAAAAAAGAAAAAAAAGTTATTTTTTTGTTAACTGTTCCTACGATTTCCAGCAGGTGGCGAGCTAATATCATACAAGTACTAGGCTATATATACTTCTGAGCAACTCCTCTTGTACATAAAAGCCTATTACAACATTTTTTAGTAGTTGTTGTGTTATGTATTTGAGTAGTGTTCTTGTGATTCAGTTTTTTTTTTTGCATGAAAACTATTTTATTGATTTATTGATTGCTTCTAAAAACATGTATTTAATATATGGACATGGTTTTATTTTATTTATTTATTTATTTGCAGATATTTTATGAAGACATGCAATGCATTGTACATTCACCTACACAGTGTTGCTGTTGAGAGGGTTTTTGTACAGTGTTCTTGTGTTTCCTGTCACTGTGGGCTCCATGGCACAGTAATACATTGCAGAGTCTGTCACTTTAGCAGTGGAGATCTCCAGATGCACATGGGTTTTCTTTTCATTCACTTTTCCAGAGAACCGAGGATCTCGATCCACAATTTCTGACTTTTGTGAAACTTTTCCTGTGGACTGTATAATGAGC
The DNA here is from genome assembly GCF_965113295.1 of Leuciscus leuciscus. Lineage (NCBI taxonomy): Eukaryota > Metazoa > Chordata > Actinopteri > Cypriniformes > Leuciscidae > Leuciscus > Leuciscus leuciscus. The sequence goes on from NC_138730.1 coordinate 32,439,971, forward strand.
ATAAGAAATTCTGGAGCTGATCCGGGATATTGTCGATACCACTGTAGTGTTGATGCTGAGGAGTAGTTACAGGACAGAGTAACATTTTCTCCCTCTTTCTCATAAACTTCAGTCTGGACTGGTGTGATATTTGCAAAACTGCCACCTTCAAAATTTAATCAAAATGCATGGCAATTTAATGTACATAAAAACAAAAACAATAACTAACACAAACAACACACGCATTAATAACAAGACATAGAAGAATAGAAGAGACAAACAAATATTCTGCCTGCAATGGAATACTTACATATAAGAGAACAAATCAGACCAGTTAAGAAGAGCAACATGTTGATAAGCATGATGAAGTTGTAGTTCTGTTGTTCAGCTAAACTTTGCATTCTTTCATTGTCAAACAGAAGATGTCTCAAGCAAGCTCCTCCCCTTAAAGCTGCAATTGAAAAACAGACTGAGCAACAGTATTATGAAGGTAAAAGAGTAGCAAAACTCAAGAGCAAGAAGATGTGAATTTGAGAACTTGTACAATAAATATTCTTACTTGTACCCTAAAATTTACACTCACAGCTCCAATGTGAAAACCTGTAATATAAAAATCTGAAGTTGAAGTTGAGATTTTGCACTCACAGACATTAGTCACAAACCTGTATTCTGAATTTGCAGTTGCAGACAAGTAGTCACAAATGTGTAAAATGCCATTCACAAAAATACAATGACAGACACAAACTTGTAGTACATAGTTGCACTTATTCTTTCATTCACTTGCAACTTCTCAAATCTGTCACTGCAATTTCAAATGTCGCGCCTTGACTTTTGCAACTACTTTCGCAATATATTACTCTGAACAAAATTATAAATGCAACACTTTTGTTTTTGCCCCCATTTTTCATGAGCTAAACTCGAAGATCTTAGACTTTAACTCTTTAGAACCTGAAGCTAAAAAAGGTGTTTTTCACATATTTAGATTTGTTTACTGTAAAATTCTAAAACAATGTGCTATCTTCATGTGCAAGGTGTCATCTTTTTCAGAAAATAAATAGCTTTCAACAAATTACAGTTATTGACCATTACTGTGTGTGGTGAGTTTGTAAACAGAATTTAAATAGACAAAAAACAAAAACAAAAAAAAATAGAATAAATGTACTGATTTTTCTTTGAAAAAACAAACAGAAAAATCACGAATGAAAGTAACTAACATTTAAAAAGTTGAAAAGTGAACTATAATATATATATACATTATACAAGTCTTTTTTGTGACATTGGGTTGCACAGTTTTCATTTAGGACACTTTTTCACTTATAAATGCATGCATACAGTACATAGGCACGCACACATACACATGCACAGACCACATGCTAAGATACGTGAAAGAGGTTCTTTCACCTCCATCCGCCTCCCAAGTTTAATTAAAAACTGCTTCTGCAGTTAAAAATAACTTCTGCTGTCTACCACTTCTTTCGCCATGTATTTGTTCATTTCTTTTATTATTTTATGCAATCCAAAACACTCTAACCTGCCGCGCTTCGTATCTCTGTTCAAATCCTTCCTTCCCTCTCTGCCAGAAAGCTGCTGTCATTTCAGAAAATCAGTCAGTATCTGGTGTGACCACCATTTGCCTCACGCAGTGCAACACATCTCCTTTGCATAGAGTTGATCAGGTTGTTGATTGTGGCCTGTGGAATGTTGGTCCACTCCTCTTCAATGGCTGTGCGAAGTTGCTGGATATGGGCAGGACCTGGAACACGCTGTCGTATACGCCGATCCAGAGCATCCCAAACATGCTCAATGGGTGACTTTCACGGTGAGTATGCTGGCCATGGAAGAACTGGGATGTTTTCAGCTTCCAGGAATTGTGTACAGATCCTTGCAACATGGAGGTGTGCATTATCATGCTGCAACGTTAGGTTGATGGTCACGGACACCAACGGACTCCAGCACGGCATGGACACCAACGTCTCCGGCACGGAGACCACCCACTGTCTCCGGCACGGACACCAACGTCTCCGGAACAGACACCACCGTCTCCGGCACGGACACCAACGTCTCTGGCACGTCTCCGCCACGGACAAGTGCATGGACACCACCGTCTCCGGAACGGACACCAAAGTCTCCGACACCAAAGTCTCCGACACAGACACCAACTTCTCTGGAATGGACTCCACCGTCTCCGGCACGGACACCACCGTCTCCGACATGGACACAAACATCTCCGGAATGGAAACCACCGTCTCCGGTACGGACATCGCCGTCTCTGGCATGGGCACCACCGTCTCCAGAAAGTCTCCACCATCTCTGGCTTGGACAAGTGCACAGACACAAACGTCTCTGGCACGGACCCAACCGTCTCTGGAACGGACACCAAAGTCTCCGACACAGACACCAATGTCTCCGGCACGGACACCAACGTCTCCGGAATGGACACCACCGTCTCCGGCATGTCTCTGCCATCTCTGGCTTGGACAAGTGCATGGACACCAACGTCTCCGGCACAGACACCACCGTCTCTGGAATGGACACCACCGTCTCTGGAATGGACACCACCGTCTCCGGCACGGACACCAATGTCTCTGGCACGTCTCCGCCGTCTCCGGCACGGACAAGTGCACGGACACCACCGTCTCTGGAACGGACACCAAAGTCTCCAACACAGACACCAAAGTCTCCAACACAGACACCAAAGTCTCCAACACAGACACCAAAGTCTCCAACACAGACACCAAAGTCTCCGACACAGACACCAACGTCTCCGGCACGGATGTCTCCGGCACAGACACCAACGTCTCCGGAATGGACACCACCGTCTCAGGCACGGACACCAACGTCTCTGGCACGTCTCCGGCACAGACACCACCGTCTCAGGCACGGACACCAACGTCTCTGGCACGTCTCCGGCACAGACACCACCGTCTCCGGCACGGACACCACCATCTCTGGCACGTCTCCAGCACGGACACCAACGACTCCGGCACAAACACCACCATCTCCGGCACAGACACCAACGACTCCAGAATGGACACCAACTTATGATGATCGAATTGTGAAAATCTTGAAAAAATAGGAAAAATTTACATTGTTACTAGTAGCAATTCAATTGTTGATATCAAGAATAGACATTTGAACTAGTGAATTCTTGAATATTGAAAATAAAGGATTTACTAGAAAGAATTGTATTTCTGATATGTGAAATTGGAATTTCAACTAGTAAGAAATCAATTGTTGATAATCAACAATTGAATTTGAATGGCAGCCTATGGTGACATTTCACTAGTGAACAGGGGTTAAAGTGGGCCGGAACGGTCCGGAACTGATAAATTAAAAAAATAGATAAATTAATATCAATGATAGCGCGATGGTAGGCTATTGTTAAAAAAAAGTAAAAAGTAAGGAAGCGTCGTGACGTAGAACTCAAAAACTTCCAAAAACTCAATATCCTCTTCTCTAATATCAAAATCCCCCGACATTTTCTTTTAAATACACGTTTTTTAAATCGCGGAAATCCTGAGTGGAGTTTTGTTTTGCTCTGCTCTCTGGCTGCGCTGTCGCGTTCGTTCTACGTCACGACGCTTCCTATGCTACTACGTCATACGCCAGCATCCATCTCCCGTGAACGCGCGTCGACCGTTGCCAGAAGCCAGTTATTTTCATTTATAAAGTTTTAAATAGCCTATGTATATTTTTACGACAAAACCGCACGGATTACCCTCAGAAGGCCTTCGTTTATCCCCCTGGAGCCGGATGGATTACTTTTGTGAAGGATGCATGCACATTTTTGGGACTTGAAGGAGGTGGACCCCATACCTTGACATTATAACCACTGAAAGATCTAAGACATTTTCTAAAATAACTGAAAATGTGTTCGTCTGAAAAATTATTGACATATGCATCTCGAACGGCTTGAGGGTGAGTAAATCATGGGTTTAATATAATTTTTGTCCGAACTATCCCTTTAAGCCATGTTCCGTGACATCAGGGCTGCGTTCAGCCCCGGCAAAACGTTGCACAACGTTTTTTAAACAGAAACGGTGATGCGTTGAACACACTGTTCTGATGACGCAAGAGTTGCAACTATGGCAGCTGAGAAGGCTCATTCTTTGTGTTCTTTGTGAAGAATTTTCTGAGCCTGATGAAGTCGGTATAAATATGTGTTTAATACTACAAAATATGCTCGATGTTACAGTTACTGCACTTGCCGCCCAGAACAAAAGAGAACATCCCAATCGAGTGAAGGGATTGCTGAAACTGAAATGGAAGCACACATCTTACCTAATTCAGACTAAAATACATCTATTTAGCCTCACATACTGACTTTATTTGTAGGTCATACTGTTTTAATACCCTGTATTTTCTTTCTCATTTTTAGGAAAAGCACTTAATTACCATTGTTTATTTCTATACCAAATGTCATACACTTGCAATGAAGCTAAAAATATAAACAACTACATCATTATGTTGATATCCTATATTTTTACAATAAAACTTACGACAAACATGTCTTCTAATATCCTCAGTTGTTGCGTATACCGAGCTGCATCGAACACATTTGTAAATTACTTTCCTTGAACCCATTGTGCAAGTTCACTTTAATACCCCGTGTTTTATATACATGTTGCTGCTGATTGGACTGCAGTTCTGACACACCCACCAAACAAGAGAAAACGTATCTCAAACCCCGTTGCACACCGGTGCACGCCGTTTCCAGGAAACATGACGTTCAACCCGGAAACCGTAGCAAAACGTTGCGCACCGTTTTGAACTTGAACATGCCCCAGGTTTCGTGACATCATTGCATACAAAATAAGTCCCATTTAATTGACTAGGCACCAACCAATAAAATTACTCATTTGCGCCCTGCCCCGCCTTTCTCTCTCGCCACCACTGAGTTTGCAAGTGCACAAGTTAGTTTTATATGGGCCATCATCGCGAAAATGGTTGTAAAAGTCAAGGTGTGAAATTTGAAATTGCAGTGACAGATTTGAGAAGTTGCAAGTGCCTAACTGTGATTGTACTGCGAACGTGAATGAAAGAATAAGTGCAACTATGTACTTTGTGTCTGTCATTGTATTTTTGTGAATGGCATTACGCTATTTCAATGTCTTTGCACATGCGCAGTCCTTTCAGTTTCGGTTTTCAATCCGATCAAGTGTTTTCATGTTCTCTTGATCGGATTAGAAAACCACCCCTTTCAATCCGATCGAAATTTCACTCGGATCGAGCTCAATCTAATCGATTTAGGTGTTTACATGAAGGCTTTTCAGTCCAATTGAGCCGTCAGTGCGATTACTAATGGATTATTTGGTTGCATGTAAATGTAGTGGGCTTAATGGCACAGTAGTGCATCGTTGAATCCATCAATTTAGTTGAGGAGATCTTCACATTTTCAAACATTTTCATGCAGATTTCCAAGAAATTGAGGATCAACACTAACCAAATTCTGATGTTTGTGTAACTTTTCCATAAGCATGTAGAATGACAAAAAAATATTTTGGAGCTTGTCCGGGATATTGGCAATACCACTATGGAGTAAAGCGTGGTTACAAGACCTTTGGATTCACTAAATCATTCACTCAATCGATTCGTTCAAACATAGTTTGTTTGCTGGGAGATTCCGCGTTTCTTCTGTTGCTTTGTATTGAATTATTTGCGTTGACGGAGCAAAAACAACGGCAATATTGTTTCTAAAATGTAAGTTACTCAGTATTTACATGCTGTTAATATTCAGAACAATGCCTGGATTATATAAAGCATACAAATTAATCACAAAAATTACCTGATTTAAACATTTCAGCTCGTGTTTACTGTAGGTCACATGCAACTCTTTGTTTATTTCCAGCAGGTGTTACCAAATCATGCAGTTTGGCTCTGTGGTTTATACAGAAACAAATGAGGTTTGATATTCATTTGATAACTTACTGTTCAAAGCAAGTTTTCTGAGTGAGTTTTTGTAAAGCCTCCCAGGCATTTTGTAACACTGGGCTGATACTCTTAGAGCACAGTAATACAGAGCTGAATCTGACAATGTTACAGTTGTAATGGTCAGTGAGGCGGATGTCTGGGATGTAGTTGATCCAAATCGACGGTCTGGTATATTCTCATATGTCTCTGATCATCCGCCTTTCACCAGCACAAATTGTGGCTGTGTGTTAGAAAACTGTCTGTACCAATAAAGGAGAACATAGCTGCTGCTTGAATCGTATGTACACTCCAGTGTCACTGAATCTCCTTCTGTACTGATAACACTGGTCCTCTGGCCACTGGGTCCAATCCGATCCTGACAGATAACACCTGAAAGGAGGTTGTTTTAATAAGATACATTTGTTTAAATTAAGATATTTATAAATATATAGATATTTAAAGATCTGAATAAGCATGCAAATTATGTATTGGAATTGTGGATTGTACCTGATACTATAAGGAGAATCACCAGATATTTTTCTATTTGTTGACTGGCCATTTGGACTCTTTCCATGATCACATCAGATGAGTCTTAATGTTTCTTGAGATGTTGATCTTTAAATGTCTTGGGGTGAATGCAAAAGCAGGAAGTACAAATGATGTCAACAGTTTGACATACATGATTCATCTGCATTTCTCTAAGAAAAAGAAAAAAGAAATATTTAAATGTGTTAACTGTTCCTACGATTTCCAGCAGGTGGCGAGCTAATATCATACAAGTACTAGGCTATATATACTTCTGAGCAACTCCTCTTGTACATAAAAGCCTATTACTAAAAATATTAGTAGTCGTTGTGTTATGTATTTGAGTAATGTTCTTGTGATTCAGTTTTTTTGCATTAAAACTATTTTATTATGACACAACTATTTTATTGATGTATTGATTGCTTCTAAAAACATGTAGGCCTAAGCCCATTTAATATGGACATGGTTTTATTTTATTTATTTATTTATTTGCAGATATTTTATGAAGACATGCAATGCATTGTACATTCACCTACACAGTGTTGCTGTTGAGAGGGTTTTTGTACAGTGTTCTTGTGTTTCCTGTCACTGTGGGCTGCAGGGCACAGTAATACACAGCAGAGTCTGTCACTTTAGCAGTGGAGATCTCCAGATGCACATGGGTTTTCTTTTCATTCACTTTTCCAGAGAACCGAGGATCTCGATCCACAATGTCTGACTTTTGTGAAACTTTTCCTGTGGACTGTATAATGAGCATAAGAAATTCTGGAGCTGATCCGGGATATTGTCGATACCACTGTAGTGTTAATGCTGAGGAGTAGTTACAGGACAGAGTAACATTTTCTCCCTCTTTCTCATAAACTTCAGTCTGGACTGGCGTGATATTTGCAAAACTGCCATCTTCAAAATCAAGAATCAAAATTCATGGAAATATAATGTACATAAAAACAAACAACATACTCATTAATAACAAGAAAAGTAATAGAAGAGACAAACAAATATTATGTCTGCAATGGAATACTTACATATAAGAGAACAAATCAGACCAGTTAAGAAGAGTAACATGTTGATGATAAGAAGGATGAAGTTCTAGTTTAGCACAAACTGTTGTTCAGCTAAACTTTACATTCTGTCCTTGTCAAACAGAAGATGTCTCAAGCAAGCTCCTCCCCTTAAAGCTGCAATTGAAACAGCATTGAAAAACAGACTGGGCGGAAGTATAGAGTGGAGTCAACATGAACACACAGGTCAGAAGTTTTGTTGTGGTGCTGATCAGAATGGCTGTCTGAAGTAAAACACAAGTTAAAGCTTATGACACTCACTCCTTAAGAGACTCTTTCATGTCTGATAGTGTTAGATGCAGTTGTCTGATATTGTCTTGATAGTGATGTGGTGTGTGACCTTGTTGGAGGTTTTGTACTGTGTAGTTTGTTTTCCTGTCACTGTGGACTTCATGGCACAGTAGTGCAATGCTGAGAATCCGTCACTAGTTGAGGAGATCTTCAGATCCACTTTTTTTTTTTATTATTAATTTTTCCAGGAAATTGAGGATCTACACTAACAAATTCTGATGTTTATGTAACTTTCCCAGTAGCATGTAGAATGACAAAAACTTTGGAGCTTGTCCAGGATAATGGCAAAACCACTAAAGAGTGATTACAAGACCAGACCTCTAGACGGAACATCTCATTTTGAATTGGAGTGATGATGACATTCCCAAAAGAGTCAAAATTCATACAACATCATGCAATCATGTATTGAAACATCATAACACTTATGATGTTAGTTTAAAGTTGTAATGACAATAATTCAGTATATATTTAATCCATAAAATGAAAAAATAAAAATAAAATGCTTGGGCAAATAAGGTTTATTGGGATTTTAGCAAGGAAAATGTATTCTCAGAGTCTCTTTTGTGGAAAGGATTACTATGGAATGGCAAAAACAATGAATTAAAATCTCCCTTTATAGTTTCCTCCTAGCACAAGTTTTTCTTCCAACAGGTGTCACAGTATTGTGTTGTGGTTTACACAAGATAAAGTTGTGGTTTAATTCTTATTTGAATCAAGGCAAAAACTGCATGTGAGTTTTTGTAAAGCCTCTCAGGCATTTTGTATCACTGGGCTGCTACTCTTAGAGCACAGTAATAGAGAGCTGAATCTGACAGAGTTACACTGTTAATAATGAGTTCAGTGGATGATTGTGATGTAGTCGACTGAAACCGTTGACGGTCTGGTATATTCTCAGAACCGCTCCGTGACTGGGCACCTTTATACAGTAAAAATTCAGGTTTTCCATTAGGATACTGTCTATACCAGTAGAGATAGATGTAAGTGCTGCTTGCATCATACGAGCAGCTCAGTGTCACAGACTCTCCTTCATTTCTGTTTATATTAGTTTCCTTGTCTTTTGGTTCAATGCTGTCAGACAGAAACCCTGCAAGAGAATTAGACAGATTTCATGACAGGTCAGAAGGCTTGTCTACTTATCCAAACATTAACATTTATAAATGAAAATTACAATACCAAAAATGGTTTCTTCAACAAAATATATAGAATTATTTATTTATTTTTAAATGTACATTATATTTGAGTCTGTTTAGATTAAAAGTTTTATACCTGGCACAGATATAAGAATCATCAAAAAACATCTCTCCATGTTGAGATTTAGCAACTAGCTTTATAAACTAAAGCTAAACAGTAAATGTATGATTGTAGTAGTGTATTGTGAAGCTGTCATGTGGGTGTGGTTTAGTTAGACCTCCTTCTCTGTCTTTCCTTATGTCTTTCCCTCAGTGTATGAATAGCTCAAAAACTAACTATGCTTTTTGTTGAATAAGTATTTTTCTCCAATAATTCAATTTAATCAGCAAGTGTGTGACTTGATTATGTTCATTATCTTACTATAAGGATCATTCAAAGCTAAACAGAATAGAGGCTATTTAGTGGAGTTAGAATATTTAATATTTGAAAGTGGGGTTTGTGCTTGTAGCATTATTGCAGTCTAGAGTCACATTTTGTTAGGATGTGTTGATTAATATCTATATAATGATTGATCAAGTGCAATGAGGGAGGAAAAACTAAATCTTTAGGCCTAGGCCTATACCCATACCTTTAAATCGGTCACACAATGATTCAGTTAAGTAAATTTCACAATCCTATGTGAAGCATGTTTATATTTTACCCAGGTAATTATATTATGCACTGAGGACTAGAGGTCTTCACGGGTCCAAAAATTCGTGCCCGAACCCGAAAGAGACCCGTAATGTGCTAAACCGAACCGACCCGGACCCGTCTATTATTTCAAAAGCTGGACCCGGACCCGTGCAGATCCGAGAAATGCCTAACCGGACCCGACCTGGACCCGTCTATTATTTTAAAGCTGGACCCGAAACCGCCGGGAAGACACAGACCCGACTGGACCCGATTGTCATATATTCCACCTTAAACTGCTATTACAAGTCAATAAACCTGTTGCGAAAAATACAACTTTTTGTCTTACCTAATTTAAGGAGCCATGGAAGCGTAGTAGTCTCCTCTCCCTTCCTTGTAACGTTAACGTTACCTGACTGGCTGTGATCATGCATTACAATCCTCCGACAAGAAAGTTATTCATGTTATTCCTCTAGTTATTCCAAGTCCAAGCTTAATCCACTCATTATTTCAGCTTCAAAAGTCCACTTGATGTCACGGTGACGGATGACAAATGCAACTTTGCACATGTAACATACATTCTGACTCGAGTTAACTCCAAGGGGCAACATTCTGATCTGAAAAATGAAGCCTACCCGGAAGTGCGAAAAACTGCAATACATCGAAAATCCGCTAGGGGAAGGTCCCAAAAGGGAGCAAATGTCCATAGCCCCCATGTTAAAATGTCCGTTTTCACAGCATAAAATCATGTTTTTACAGGTTGGTCCCATGGACTTTTATTGGATTTTTCGATAGGTTCCGAGTGCCTGACAACGGCGAGGGTAGTGAATTTTTTTCTAACTCGTTAGTTTAGATAGTATTTAGATATAAAATGTATGACAATAAGGGCGTGGTTAACTTTGATTGACAGCTTGATTGACAGCTGAAAGGCAGAATGACAACATAAGAAGCGCCATTTTTTAATACAGTTGACATATAATACTACTGTTTCTGTATCATGAAATGTAGTTTTAAGAGTTTTTCAGGTGAGAATGTAGTTGTTTAAAGCTCAAATCTGTGGTTTATTTATAAAGATTTATGAAAATTGTATCCAGTTGTGAGATCCAGCGATGACCGGGCGCTCGGCGCGATGTACCCCGCCTGGAGCAGCCTTTCATCGGCTAGACGTTTTGAGGTTTGCCGCTGACTCTGGCGTCTCTGTAGTGGTTAAACATGAGATATAATTCGTCTTGTCTATATCTAACGGGCGATTTTTGGTCTCGTGGGCAATCGTTTTGGCTGAGGGGAAGTTTCATAACTTTATAAGCTATATTTAACTTGTACCGTTGTATGGTTAGACTAGATCGAGCGCATGACTTTTTATGTTTGACTGAATTGTTTGCTTTATTTGTATAGCTTCTTGTAACTTTACCTTTTACTTATACTTTTATAATAGCTAATATTGATAAAACTGAAATTTAACAAAAAGAGACTGGGTTGAGTTTTGTCATTTTAAATTTTAATACAACGAAGATGATCTGTAATGTTGTTTACTGCAACATCTGTTGTTTAGTACAAATGCACATATTGCCTGGACCATATTAAAATGTTTAATATTTTTATATTATATTTAAAACGAAAAGAGGCAGGTTTGTGTTTTATATTTCGTTTTGTTATAAATAGGCAAACGTTATGTGCAGTGAATATAATCAATACGCGTCGCCTGAACCACATTTGTGTGGCTATAATGTTTAAGATTTCTTTAAATGAAAACGAAAAGAGTTAGTATGGTGTTTTATAACATATTTCGTTGCCTAAAATATACACAGAGATAACCGGAGTAGCAGAGCGAGCTGAGTGACGCGCGCTGCGTCAGAAGGTGGGCGGGGTTAGGGTTTCCCAAGATTTTCCAAGATGGCGCCGCCCATACCCCCCATAAACGGCTTCAAACCCGTTCTTCAGAAAGTCTATGGGTGACGTCACAGACGCTTTGTCCATATTTTTTACAGTCTATGGTTAACTCGCATAATAACTTTGACTGTTTGCCCTTTTGAACTAACGTTATAATAACGATTGCTCGTTCAGTGCCATGGCCGCTGACGTTATTTATTTGCTATCATCTCCGTGCTCTCTGCTCTGCATCGAGTCTGAATCTGACCACTAAAACTTTAAGATTAAACAAGACTGTTAATTTATATTGTAAAATCTAAAGCGCGGTTTGGCGGTCCCTCACTGAAACTCTGCTGGTTGCCATAGAAACATGACACGCGCTTGAGACTGCACATGCACGCTAGCTGGATCAACCTAAAATATGCTTTTTAACGCAATTTATTTTGAGTGTCCTAATTTTACAAGTTGCAAGTTACAAAAAAACACAAGCAGTGTCTAATCACGGCCGGGTTTTCTCCGAGTCTGATCTAATGACTCCGATCGCACGGGTATTACACACAATGTTAAACAGACCCGGGACCCGAAGTAATAAATTCGGACCCGACCCGGACCCGGCTGATAATTTAAAATATAGACCCGAACCCGTACGGGTCCCGGGTCGGGTCCCGGGTCGACGGGTCTCGGGTTCACTGTGAAGACCTCTACTGAGGACATGAAGCTTGTTTAGACAATTAGGATTTTTATCATGGCATTTTGTATCATTGTACATGTGTATTTATTTTCATGACAGTTAAGCACAGTTTCACCAAATTCAAGATGTATTCAGAGGGCAAAGCGACCGTCTTCTGTTGTTCCTTGCACATGTGAATTCATTACAGATACAGTTGGGTATCCTCTCTGAAATGTTTTAATGTACACAGCACCCCCCAGTGGTGATGTAACAAATATGTATTCACTCACTGGCAATGTCCCCAAGTCTAACAAGGATGAAACATTTGTGAATCTGGAAAAGATAACGGATGATAAATGTGATGGATGATTATTTTATATATATTTTTTAATCATGATGACACATCTGAGAATATAGTTTATTCCATCAATGTTCATTGAAATGCTATAATACAATCATTTGAATCTATTAGTGCATGTACATAAAGTTACAGAAATACTAACCAGCCAGAAAAATGCAATATTTATATGAATTTGAATGTAACATCAGAATTAAACTGTCACTTTCATCTGTATGAAATTTGTTGTTTTTGATATCTTACTGTAAGACTAACATCATCAGGTTTTTGTATGGTGTGTCGAGTGTTTCCTGTCACTGTGGGCTGCAGAGCACAGTAATACACAGCAGAGTCTGTCACTTTAGCAGAGGAGATCTCCAGATCCACACTGCTGGCTTCTTTTCTGTGATTAATGGATATTCCAGAAACTGGAGGCACAGCTTCAGTCTTTGTTCCATAGTAGTCCAGTATGAGGAATTGTGGTGGTGAACCTGCGTATTGTCGATACCAGTGAAGACTATCAACAGAACCGCTGTAGTTACAAGAGAGTTTCACACTCTCAGTCTCAGTGGCAAATGTTGCATCACTGTATGGAGTGATGGCATCTTTAGCTCTGTTACCTGCAACAAAAACCTATTTCAGCATGTTTAAAATGAGATATTGTGATATGATACATGTGAGATTTTACCTTGAGTTAAAGTCAGCAATATAAGTATACAAGTGAACATGATGAACAGGTTTCTGCCTCGCTCAGTGATCTGTGATGATCACTGAACTAGTCTGTGTTTTACAGGCCTGTGTTAAGCTCCGCCTCTTGGCATATAGGCTAATTACATTTTTTAAACCCCAAAACACTTGAGGAATGGAGAAATTAACCAAAATCTCCATGCAAGTGTTGCAGATTTTGTGTTTAATATGTTCTTTCTAATTTAGTTTTTCTCTTGCTGTTGCACCAGAACAACTCTTCGACATAAATTGGCATATTTGGTTTAATTAGATGGCCAAAAGTTATTGATGAATCAATATTCTATACCTCCATAACTAAAACAATAAAATATACACCTTTTAGCTTATAGTTATAATAACATTTGATTTCTTGAAAAAGCTAAATTCACCTGCTGGGAATCAATCTGACTAATTATGAAATTAGAACTTGAAATGAGTGAATCGCTAATGGCTTTTATTTTACTAGCCCACTAGATGACAATCTAATCTCACTGAGGGAGGACCACTGCTACTGTAACCATTCTCACTTATTTTTTTCTTAATTGGGTTAAATTAGGATTTTGTATTAGGTAGCCCATATGTGACTTAATACATTTAAAAATTTGTATTTGGAAACATCACCTAACCCCAGTATGTGTTGATTTAGTAGTCTTGTGGTGCAGATTCTTTTAGACACAAGCAGCCTCAGTTTTGAAACCCATCCGCAAATACAGCATGTGATTAACCAAGTAAAATTGATGTATATCAGAAACATTTGATTGAATTTATTTTTATTTTTCACTGGAAGCGGAAAGCAGTGGAGAAAGTGTCTGAACCCCAGCGGAAAGCATAATAAATACACTGTTAGACTTTTCAAGGGTTTTTTACAGTAACTTACTGGCAACACTGTTGCCAGTAAGTTACTGTAATTAAGAGTTACAGTACCAAACCGTATTTCAGTTTTGTGTAATACAGTGCATTACTGTAAAAACGAAGCTAATCAGTACAGTGCATTACTGTAAAAACTAAGCTAATCAGTACACTACTGTAATTATTTTTATTTGTACTAAATATAAATTAGATTTGATAATTTTGATATATGATTAATTTTATTTTTATCCTACATAAGTACTACTTTCATACAAACCAATTAGACAAAGTTATCACAAAATACCATTTTTTTATTTAAAACATTTCATATATATCACAAAATAAACATGCCAATGCTGGAAATGATGTGTGAAATTTTTACACATTAATGGGTAAGTTTAGAGACAACATTTTTTGTGTTAATTTTAACTCATTCATTGTGTTAATGATTTTAACAAAGTAAATATGTCAGAGAGGTTAGCACAAAGATGTGTAAACGTGTTAAATTAACACATTATGTGCTGTCCTTCACTGCAAACATTTTTGAAAACATACATAAAATCATAAACAAAACATTAGCATTTGACTAAATGAATGTAGAGTCATTGGTTGTTTAGCTTATACAAGTATTATAATGAAATATCAACCATTACATTCATAAAACTGCAGAATATAAATACATTAAGCATTCAAAAAGGAAATGTCCAAAACAGGACAAAACACAGTTCTTTTCACAATACAAGACACATAACCCCACCTTAAAAATAATTTCACTTATTTCCAAAAATTTGTTGGATTCATGTACACTGGTGGCCAAAAGAAGTATTTAAGTGGCGTAATGTTTTTGAAAGAAGTCTCTTTGATGCTCAAGAAACATTTATTATTATTATCAATGTCTGACTGTCTACTCCATCTTTTCTACAGCATAGGAGTAAAAGTCATCATCAAAATAATCTTTAAAAAGCCAACACAATGTTTTTGTCCACCTTTGTGAATAAATGAACTTCTCCAAAGATTGGTTCCTGTTCAGAACTTGATTGACAACATCAGAGTGTTCCCTGGTCTGCATGCGTGCCCACAAACACAAATGTACTCAGTCCTTCAGAGGAGATCCCGGTTCCAAAACTATATGAGAGAGAGAGAGAGAGAGAGAGAGAGAGAATATTAGTGTCACATTATTTTTAACCTCCTTTTTTGTTAATTTTTATTATTATTTTCACAAAAACTTAAGAATATATATTTGTAAACAGCTTTTGTCAATAAATAGCATACAAAAGAACTAAATTAAATTATGCCAGATTAAATTTTAATACTTACAAATCCTAAATTCTGTCCAAAAATGCTGAGATGCATAGAAAGAAGTTGAACGACTGAAATCGATGATTTTAGCCCATTTCAGCTTGTCTGCAGTGAAGGGGTCCCTGTTTGAGACAAATACACAGTAAGATACATGCAAGAAATCACTGTGTGATGATCGTTCTCCTTCCTACAGTAGTTAACCCACCTGTGCACTGATATTAGGACCTTCCTAGTCAGGTGGAACTGCAATGGTAGAGTCGCTGGCTAATAAAATATAAAAATAATGCAAAAATATAAACTTAAGTTGTTTAGAATGCTAGATTTGGTCTGAATGAATTAGTGAGAGTTTTACTGCAGTGCTTACCTGGATACATTTAATCTGGTGAGACTGAACAAAGACAATGGTCCATCTTCTGATTGGTTCATTTGCTGTGTAATAAAGTTAGACATAATGCAAAGGTCACTTATTTGATATAAAGTTAGCCAATTTTAAAGAGATTTTATAAGATATTGTTAGCTACCAAGTCTGCACCAGTGGCTCAAAAGCAATTTTCACATAGTGTATGCTAATAATTTCAGCAAACTTATCTCAAAATATATCACAAATGGGCTGGCCTACCTCTGGAATCTTGCTAAGTCACTGGCGCGAATTGGCGCTTTGTTGCAGTTGCCTTTAAACACAAAAATGGAAGTAAATATTAAATTCCATTAAAAAAAACCAACTATAATATGGTATAGTTTGCAAACTAATGCTAAAACTATAAAGGTTCTCATCAGTAGGCCAACATTAGGATATAAACAGAATTTCACATTAGTTTATTCACATTTATTGTTAATGTAAACGCGTTGCTCGTTGGCATATTTTAACTCGACAATTCAATAATCTAACAAAGTGTGTAAAATGAAACGTTAGCTCAGTTTACCATGGTAAAGTTCGTTACCGCCATGTTGACGACGAGTAACGTTAGGCTAACGTTAACGTTATAACATACGTTAAACTGGGCACAATCCTGTCAACATACACAGAATGTTTTTTTTTACCTTGCTTGCTGATCTCTCTCTCGGTGAAGTGAATTCCGTCTCTTCCCCGGGCCAGACACGAACGTCGCGATCCAACAAAAGACAGACCCCATTACCTACACTGGATGTCTGTCTGACGCGACACGACAAATCCCAGACAGTATAGTGATGCGCCGCGGCCGTTATATTTCAGACGTAGTCCGATACGAGTCCAAGCGCTCGCACTAGTTCTTACAAGGGATAAACAGGTTTGCATTTAAAGGTCCGGTCGCTTCAATGTGTCCAATATAGACAGCCTCTGGCTATTATAGCGTTGTAGACACGTGGTGTAAGGCAAAAATTAGGAAATAAAAAGCACGGTGGAATGGTGCCAGCCAGAGAGGCAGTTACGTCAAATACAGTAGTATACAGCAAATTTAAAAAATACAGTAAGTCTCTGTATGTGGTGTTAGACGTCACAGAAAATTCCCATGATGCAATTGGAATCACAGTTATTTACTGTAAAGAGAAATAGCAGTATAATACTGGGGGATTTAAAGTAAATAACTGTAGAAATTACAGAAAAGTCTAACAGTGTAGGTGTTTTGAGCTACATTCACAAGAGACTGAAAATGTGTATTGGATCAAACCAAACTGGACTGCACATGGATTAATTGGATTGACAAATAAACTACCTATATTTTGTCAGTTGAAGATGAAATGCTGTTTCTCTCTAGTTTAATGGTTGCTCTATAAGCTACAGTATAATTATGTTCCTGTGGTTAACATTTTTTCCCAATATTTCTGCCGGTTGACTGTGATGCGTTGGCAGTGGTTTACCCCTCTATAGGGAGAGTTTTTGTTCAGTGTAGTTTGTTTTCCTGTCACTGTGGGCTCCATGGCACAGTAGTACATCGCAGAGTCTGTTACTTTGGCAGAAGAGATTTCGAGATACGTATGGGGTTTCTCCTTATTTAGTTTTGCTGAGAATCGAGATCAAAAACTTTAGACTTATGTAAAACTTTCCCAGTAGCATGCAGAATGACGAAAAGAAATTCAGGAGCTGATCTGGGATATTGGCGATACCAATGTCACAGGTCGGGATGGGCCGAACCAGACTGCACCCACCCCTAGACCAAGAACACTTTGAGGAGCGTGCCAGAGACGAGACCAGAGACAGAGAATAAAAGTAACAATTTTATTGAGAATAAAATAATTGATAATCCTAATCTAAAAGTCTTCTCCTCTCCCTCGTCCAGGGAGGATCCAAAGCGGGGCAAACAGACACACCCTTCCCCACAGGCGGCGGTTCCCAGTAAGGAGTGCTGGACAGGTAAGTATTGGACAGGTGAGTTCCTCACAGGTGGGTAGATGAATCCAAGTTTCCTTTCCTCTTGCACATGAGGGGAACAGTTCCCAGCAGTCAATAATAGGCAGGTAAGTATCTTACGGTAGGTTGTCAACGTTCCTTCTCCCAGGCTGGTATCAGGTGCACGGTGAGAGGTAATGGACGGGTGAGTTCTCCGATGAGCGGATGGTCAAAGCTTCCTCTCCTCTTTCGCGTAGGGGACAGTTCACGGCAGTCGATAATGGGCAGGTAAGTATCTTACGGTAAATAGGTTGACCGAGCTCCTTCTTCCACGCTGGTATCCGATTCACAATGGGAGGAGGTGAAAACAGGTGAGTTCTCCGATGAGCGGATGGTCAAAGCTTCCTCTCCTCTTTCACGTGGGGAACAGTTCACAACAGTCGATAATGTGCAGGTAGGTATCTTACGGTAAATAGGTTGACCGAGCTCCTTCTTCCAAGCTGGTATCAGGTTCACAATAGGAGGAGGTGAAACAGGTGAGTTCTCCGATGAGCGGATGGTCAAGGCTTCCTCTCCTCTTTCACGTGGGGAACAGTTCACAGCAGTCAATAATGTGCAGGTAGGTATCTTACGGTAAGTAGGTTGACCGAGCTCCTTCTTCCAAGCTGGTATCAGGTTCCCAATGGGAGGTGGTGAACGGTGAGTTCTCCGATGAGCGGATGGTCAAAGCCTCCTCTCCTCTTTCACGTGGGGGACAGCTCACAGCAGTCGATAATGTGCAGGTAGGTATCTTACGGTAAGTAGGTTGACCGAACTCCTTCTTCTACACCAAGGACAATTACAACGGTAAGAAGTGGACAGGTAGGACTGCAGCAGGTCCTCCGTAAACACCGTACGAGACTTCCCGTATGTCGTAGGAAAGACGGGGACTTCACACCGTACCGGTGACTTCAGGGCTGTAGCGAACTCACGGTCACAGACTAAGCTGGGCTTTATGCGTCGTGGGGAAGACAGGAACTTCACACCATACAGGTGGGCTTCAAGGCTGTAGCGAACTCACAGTCACAGACTGAGCTGGGCTTTCTCTAGAACAGACAGAATCATAACTTCACACAGCAATAGAATGTTCTCACAGGTGTCGTGGAGAAGACAGGAACTTCACACCATCCAGGTGGGCTTCAAGGCTGTAGCGAACTCAGTCACAGACTGGGCTGGGCTTTCTCTAGGACAGACAAAATCATAACTTCACACAACGAGATCGTGTTTCTCACATGTGTCGTGGGGAAGACAGGAACTTCACACCATACAGGTGGGCTTCGAGGCTGTAGCGAACTCACAGTCACCGACTGAGCTGGGCTTTCTCTAGGGCAGACAGAATCATAACTTCATACAGCAACATAATGTTCTCACATGTGTCGTGGGGAAAACAGAGACTTCACACCAACTGTCTTTTCAAACCCTTTCCCCAGTTGGGCATACTCGATCTCTCCAGGCTCTGATGATGTACAATATACCAGCCTGACTCTTGGGCGAGTGCACGGCAGTTAAAAGCAATCTTCCACACACCCACAGCAATTTCACTCCAATAGGAACGTCAATTCGAACACCACAAGTCCACTCGTTAAAGGGTAATTAAGACCAGCACTCACCCTGGGTCTCGATCTAAAGAGCGAAGGATCGGCGGTGTGAGAAAGGAAGTTCTAAACACTTCTTCATAGGCATGAACTGGATTCGCTTCACCATCCGAACGGAAGAGGAGATAAGAACGGCAGAGAATCAGTTTACTTCACTCAGTGTTATTCATACAGCGCACTCCAAGCACTTCAACCCACATCTATCTCAGTATCAAGCGTGCAATAGGAGATTCAATAATCAATTACTTATCTTCACTCTCCCATCCAGACGACGTGCTTTCCTCTTTCCCTCTCTCTTTCCGCCTTCAATTCCTCATACACACGATATTCCTTTTTCCTCGCAACAAGCCCTCAACGACACGCTTCAGAGAACACTTCCCAACAGGAACAAGTCACATCCAAGCAGGGGAAGAACAACGCTCACTTCTTCTTCTTCTTCTTCTTCTTCTGATTCTTGGCAGATGACTATTTTATAGTATACCGCCACCAACTGTACAGGAGTGTGTAATACCATGAACGTCATAGAATCTAGGTTTCTATTAATTAAAAAAAAAAAAAAAAAATTATATAGGCCAATTATACCCTTTTCATTAAACCAGTATTATTAAGATAAATAAATAAAGCTTTAAGTCTCTCCCTTGTCATGCCATTTTCTTCCAGAATTTCATGAATAGAGTTCTCCCCTTCCATTTGCTGCCAGATTATTCTATTATCATTATTCTTCTCACAAGTAAAAAGTACATGATTAACATCTTCTCTGTCTTGGCACACTATGCATAAACCATTACCCTTTCCTACTATATGTAAAGTGGAGTTTAATCCTGTATGTCCTAGTCTAAGTCTGGTATAGACCACTTCTTCCCTTCTGTTTAGATTCAGTAAAGTAACCCTTTTCCCTGTCACATTCTTCTGAGATTTATGGTAGTGTCTTGCATTAAATTCTGCCTCCCATTCCCTTTGCCATTTTTGTACAATTACTGATTTAATTATAGATTTGGCTTCACCCTTACCCATTGGCACATTAATTCCTATATATTTGTTTTCCAACATCTTTTTTGCAATATTATCCGCCTCCGCATTACCTTTAATACCTATATGAGCTGGAACCCAACAAAATCCCAAGATTCTTGAGTTGTAGTAACAAATATTTAATTTCAATGATCAAATCTTCTCTTGAAGAGTGACCTGTATCTAGACTAAGTAAAGCTGCCATGGAATCTGTACATATAATATTTCTCAATGTCTTAACCTCTTCAATCCACCTAAGGGCTGTTATTAACCCAGTCATTTCAATAGAATATACAGATAAAAAATTATTTAGTCTATATCCCTCTCTTTTGTTAAATTCTGGGATATATATCCCAATACCACAGTGCCCATTTTTTGGATCTTTTGATCCATCAGTATATATTTGAACATATCCATTGAATGATGTTTTTAAATATCCCTGGCAATATGCTGCAAAACTTTTTTCATTTGTATATTCATTCTTTTCTTTCAGTAATTCACTGTTAACCTCAGGTGATGGAAGAAACCATGGGGGAACCGCACTTAAAACCAGTGAAGGACTAAATTTAAATTCTTTAACTCTATATTGTTCTGCTATACTGTTAATGTTCCAGCCAAACCCTTTTGATTCTGTGTGATACTCCCAGCAATCATTAAGAACAGAAATTGCTGGATTATTGATACTTCCCATCAGCCTAACCCAATATGTTAGAGACAACTTAATATATCTTAGACTAAGTGGATATTCTTCAGATTCTACTAATAACGCACTTGTGGGGGTTGTTTTAATAGCTCCTAGAGCAATTCTTATAGCTTTGAATTGAATCCTCTCAAGTTTCCTTAAAGCATTTTTACATGCTGAGCTATAAACTACACATCCATAGTCTATGGAAGATCTTATTAAGGCTGTATAAATGTACATCAAAGACTTTTTATCTGCTCCCCAATACTGTCCAGTGATCATCCTCATTAGATTTAGAACTTTCTTACATTTTGTTTCAACATGCTCTATATGATGCCTCCATGTAAGCCTTTCATCCAACCACATACCCAAATATTTAAATTTCTTCTCTCTTTCAATTGATTGATTATATAACTGAACTTTATCATTTTCTGGGATCTTCTTTCTGGTAAAAAACATAACCTTTGTTTTAGAAATGGAGAATTTAAATCCCCAATCAATACCCCATTGTTCTAACACTTTTATGTCCTTTTGAATAGCTGTGGTTATGTATTCAATGTTGCGTCCCCTTTTCCATATGACAGCATCATCTGCATACAACAATCCTTCACTTCTTTCCCCAACTTTTTCAAATATATCATTTACCATAACATTAAATAATATGGGACTAATAACACTCCCTTGGGGAATACCACTTTCAACCATAAACTCTTCACTTATTCCATTACCAACTCTGACTCTTATTGTACGTTGTGATAGAAAATCTAGTATATAATTATACATTCTCCCACTGATTCCCATTTTTTCTAATTTAATTAATAGACCCTCTCTCCACATAGTGTCATAAGCTTTTTCAATATCTAAAAACACTGCCACCATGACCTCTTTCATAACTAATGTCTTCTCGATCTCATTGCTGAGCTTTACTAAGGCATCAGTAGTTGATTTATTTTTCCTAAACCCTGTTTGATATGGTTTAAATGGACTTTTATATTCTAGAAAATAATTTAACCGTGCCACTACTATCTTTTCCATTAATTTACCTAAATGTGATGATAAAGCAATGGGTCTATAATTCTCTGGATTGCTAGAATCCTTTCCTGGTTTGGGAAATGGAAGGATGATTGCACTTTTCCAAACTTTTGGTAATTTCCCCTCTTGCCATATCTTATTGAATAATTCAAGAATTTTTTCTAAGAATTTATCAGGTAGATTTCTTATCATTACATAACATATATTATCACATCCTGGCGACGAGTATCCTGTATTGCCTAAAGCCATTTTAAGTTCTGATAAACTAAATTCAGCATCTAATATAGACATATTTTCCTCTCTAGGATTAAGAATGTTTTTATTAGCATTTAGAATCTCTTCCTTTCTTTTCTTAAAACATTCATCCATATGATTACCTTTATGAATCTCTGCAAATTTGTATCCAAGTAAATTGGCTTTCTCCATATCTGAAATTGCTTCATTTTGTCCTTCCTTTAGTACAGGAACATGTGGGGGTTTATATTTACCTATCATCTTTTTAACCATCATCCACATTTTATTTAGTGTAGTTTCTTTTCCAATTGTTGAACAAAATTGTCTCCAAGATTCTTTTTTTGCTTCCTTAATAACTTTTCTTGCCAAAGCCTTTTTTCTTTGATATTCCATAAGATTGTTCATTGTAAGTGTTGTACGCAACCTTTTAAAAGCTTTATTTCTGTCCTTAACAGCTCCTGAACATTTCTCATTCCACCATGGGACATTAATTTTTCCTTTTTGACTCATATTGTTAGGAATACTCTGACCTGCTGCCGCAATGATACACATACTTAACTTATGATTCATTTCATCAATATTCTGATCTGTTTCCTCATGTATTTCATTTAATTCATCTCTACACCATTTATAAAATTTCTCCCAGTTTGCTTTCTTAAAACACCATCTATGATGGACATACATTTCATCAATTTTAAAGTCAATATCTACTTTACATAATATTGGAAAGTGATCACTTCCAATACTTGTGCCATGATCAACTTCCCATTCACACTTGCTGGCTATTTTCCTATCAATTAAAGTGAGGTCAATACATGATGTCTCATTTTTGTAAATATTTATCCTTGTACCATTACCATTATTCAAACATACTAGCATCCTATCATTTATCATTTCTTCTAATATTTCACCATTTAAATCTGTGTATTTACTTCCCCATAAACTATTATGAGCATTAAAATCCCCACACCATATTTCTCTATGGCTTCTTTTATTAATGCTTCTCATTAAATCATTTGTTAATGCTTTACATGGGTTATAATAATTTATGACAGTTAGTTTTCCTTTGTCTCCATTAAAGATTTCAGTAACTATATTTTCATGTTCAGTAGTTGTGTTAATGTGTCTAAATGAGATCCCTTCTTTGATAAATGTGATGCAACCTCCTCCTCTGTCTTTTTCTCTGTCAACTCTTATACTATGATATCCTTTTAATATAAATTCTAAATTAGGTTTTAACCATGTTTCTTGGATACATATAATATCTGGTTTGTTTGTCAATTCTTGAACATATCTTTTAAATTCCTGTCCGTTCGCTATCAAACTCCGTGCATTCCACTGGAGAATGAAAAACATCATTAATACTTTAACCATTTTGAGACCCTCCATACTTCTGGTTTAGTATTTTATGAATATCATCTGCCTTTGTTACTAACCCCAAAAAATCATTAGCAGCTTCCACAACTGATTTGATTTTATCACTTTTCTTAACATGTAGCATAGTGACATTAACCACTGAACACATAAAAGCAATAAACTCATTTTTCTTTATCAGCAGTGTCTCATCTGAAATTCTTGTCTTACATACACAGTTTTTTGGACTATTTGTCCTGTCAGTCTTGTTCTGTTGGTTTATTTCCCCTATAGGATTTCTATTACTCTCTGTGCTTGTGCATGGTCTGTTGTTATCTGCACTCCTTACTTCTGGTGGATATCTAGGATCTGATTCCTCTTCATTATTATTTTTCACAATGCTTTTGATTGCCTCCGCATATGATACATTATGTGCTATCTTATATTTCTGAACTTCCTTAGCTTCCTTTTGTTTCACACATCCACCATATGCTGCACTGTGTTGGCCTCCACAATTGCAGCATTTTAGCTCTATATTATCACCACATTGTCCATACTCATGCTCATTTCCACATTTAGCACACCTAAGTTTGCCTCGGCACTGTGCAGCTACATGTCCAAATCTCTGACATTTAAAGCACCTTATTGGATGTGGAACATATTCTCTTACTGGATAGCACATGTAGCCCATTTGAACTTTAGAAGGTATTTCATTCTTAAACCATATTAATATAGACATACTTTCTAAATTCTCCTTTCCTTTGGTCAATCGCTTTGCATCCACAATATCTCCCCCTTTCAGACTATTTTTAATTTCTTCAATAGAAACTGACATTGGAATTCCAGTTATAACTCCTCTCTTTCTTGACATTACTCCCGGAATGTGTGATGTTATTTTGGCCTTATTCAATGTGTCTTTCTTTAAGATTATCTCCCTTTGCTCCTCAGATGCTGCAAAAATCAGTAGCCTCCCATTTCCCATGAAACGTGCATGCTTAATTTTCCCTATTTCTTTTTCAATTGCTTTAGTGATATGTATTGGATGTAAGTGTGGCCCTCCCTTTTGTTCAAATACAACAATCACTTTCCATGTTTCTTTAATTAGCAGCTGCTCCTTAATCTTACTTCCATCCCTTTCAGGTCTACTTTTCTTTTTAATCGTGTCAGTAGATTCAGGTTCAGATCCACTATCTGATCTTGGTCTACACTTTTTTTTCCTGACTTCTTCCCATAACATTTCATCCAAACATTCGCTATCCGACACTTGGCCATCTGATTCATCCGACATAGTTCAGCTTACATTCACTGTACAGTTGTTATTAGTTATTTCTGTCAGCGGTAACAAACAATTCAAATTCAGACCTTCCGCGTTCCTCGGTCCTCTCTCCGACCGTCACGCCTTTCCTCCAACGCTCACTTTCTCTTCCTCTGACTTTTTATACTCTCATAAGCTAGTGTGGCCCCATTCAAACGCTCAGCGCAAATTACCCACACCTGCTGTCAATCCGCCACTAGGTTACCATAGCGACAGGCACTCACCCAGGCTTCAGGACGGTGTTTCGCTTCCCAAATCTCAGCGGGGACATTTCTCTAGCAGGGATAGTCCCGGGCTTATTTGTCACCCCGTGACACCAATATAGACTCACTGCAGAGGAGTAGTTGCACGACAGGGATATCATTTCATTTTCTGTTCTATATACTTCAGTTTGAACCGGCATGATGACATTCCCAAAAATATCACCTGTAGAAAGAAAAAAACAAATTAGCTTGTTTAAAAATTTACATATTAATCTTAAAAGTGAAAAAAGGACAAACAAGCAATAAAGAAAAATCCTGACAGACTAGAACAGAATACATACTTGCAAGGGAAAAGAGCACAATAAAAACAAAGAGTATCATTTTTCAGGACGAAATACGAGTTAATCTGAAACACCTGTTACTGAAGAAAGCATTAACATCTCTAGTTAGTCCCTCCCCTTAAAGCTGTAGCTCACAAACTGCAAAATATGGAAACCCATTTTTAAATAAAAACAGTTTATTTTCTTATTTTAAACTCCCTGTGAAATGCACTTCCATAGTTGTACAGTAGATGCCACTAAATAAATACTTTTATTGCCACCATACAGTTTTGTTATTAATTGCTTTAAGTTCACAACAGCTAAGTTGAGGAAGCCTGAAGAGGTGGACCTAACCAATAAAAGTTGTAAAAGTTTCCTTCTTCTTCTTCTTCAGCAGGTGTGACCACATCCTGTTGTGTTGTGGTTTAAGACACAGAGATGTAGTGGATAACTGAGACACGAATTGTGTGTGTTTTTGTAAAGCGTCTGTGGACTTTGTATCACTGGGCTCCTACTCTTAAGAGCACAGTAATAGAGAGCTGAATCTGACAGATTCACATTGTTAATAGTGAGTGAAGTGGATGTAGGAGATATAGTTAACTTATAACGACTGTCCGATACATCCCCTTCATCGGACGAGCGAGCACCTTTAAACAGCAAATACTGAGGTTCTCCATTAGGATTCTGTCTGTACCAGTACAGGTAAACATTATTTCTGCTATATGTGCAGCTCAGTGTCACAGACTCTCCTTCTCTCCTGGTTTTATTTGTACCTTCTTCTTTTGGCACAATGCTGTCAGCAAATACACCTACAAGAAAATGTGTGCTTTAGAACGATAATAAATATACTCTGAAAAATACTTAAATACTAAAAAAAAATTAAATAATTTATATTCACTATCATACAAAAGTCTGGGGTCAGCATTATTATTTTATGTTTTTGAAAGAAGTGTCTTATGCTCACCAAGGGTTCATTTATTTAATCAATAATACAGTAAAACGATAATATTGTGAAATATAATAATAGTTTAAAATAGATTAAAATTACTATTTATTTTTGCAGCCATTATTCCAGTCTTCAGTGATCCTTCAGAAATCATTGTAATATGCTGATGTTTGTGCTCAAGAAAAGCTTGTATTTGAAATAGAAATATTTTGTAACATCAGAAATGTCTTTAATATCACATATGATCAATTTCATGTATCTTTCCTGAATAAAAGTATTATTTTCTTTGAAAAAAAAAAAAAAAACTTACTGATAACTTTTGAGCAATTACACTTTAAAAAAAAGTACCTGTCATGAGAATCAGCAATTTGCATCTGTCCATGTTAACATCTGTCCAAATTATGTTCACAGGGATAAGAGACACTGTGAAAAATCACAATGAAGGACTTCAGGGAATCCTTGTATTTCATGTGAATGAAGAAGAAGATACTTTTCACTGACACTGCAGTTTGAATGAATGTAGAAGTTCTAATGTGTATTTGTAAAGTGGGTGTGGTTAGTGACATCACTCACCAGACACATTATACAGGTTTGTTTTTCTATCTTGCTACTTTGATGATACATGGAATTTAATTAATCCAATTTAGGGAAAAGCAGACATTCAGCTGGTCATCGAACAGTACTCCTACTTTCCTGGATGGTGTTATCATTGGCAGGCTAGCTAAACAGTGATGCTGTGATGAAGGCTTTTTTGTACAGTGTTACTGTGTTTCCTGTCACTGTGGGCACCAGAGCACAGTAATACAGAGCAGAGTCTGATACTGTAGCAGAGGAGATCTCCAGATCCACATGACTTTGCTCTTTTCTGTGATTGATGGTTACTCTTGGAACGGGGGGAATAGCTGCAGTAGTTACCCCTGAATATTCCAGTATAAGGAACTGTGGTGGTGAGCCTGCGTATTGGCGATACCAGTGAACTCCACGAACAGAACCGCTGTAGTTACAAGAGAGTGTCACATTGTCACCCTCAAGTGCAAATACTCTCTCACTTTTTGGAGTGATGACTTCTGTGGCTCTGGAGCCTGCAAATTAAAGTGCCTTTAAGTTTAGCACAAACACACATCTTGTAAAAACACAACATTAATATATGAATCTTTTATATAGTGTATTTAAATGTGGAACAAAAATCATTAAAAAGAGCACAATTAAATTAAATTATGCATTTCATTGGATTTCCTTATTGTGACATATTTCTTAAATATTGCAATATAATACCTTCAGTTGTTGACATCAGTATCATAATATAGATGAACATGTTCACTCAACAAAGTGGCAGGAAGCTAAACAAAGACCAGCTGCTTGATTGTTATGTATCTGTGCACTAATGTCTGTGCTAAACTCCTCCTCTTCCCATTATACATGATGACTATGCAGATCCGATTAATCTATAGAAGATAATGGACAGAGAACTATACTTCAGAATAATTTTTGTGTGTATATTTTTGTACAATTTTTAGTTTAACAAATTTTAAACTTTTGTTTACTTAATGAATTTTGAATTTAGAGTTGTTTTTAAATAACATACTTAGAAAAACCAATGGTAAATGATAGTTTCACATGCCCCCTATATGTAACCTTTCATTATTTCTCATATTCACAGGTGTTGCCACACTGTTATATCCAGAGCTGTGGTTTACAAAAAATTATAAATTGTGGTTTGATGCTAATAGATTAAAGACTGTTTAAAGCACATTGCGTATTTGAGTTTTTGTAAAGCGTCTCAAGCATTTTGTATCACTGGGCTACATTTCTGAGAGCACAGTAATAGAGAGCTGAATATGACATATCTGCTTTATTAATAATGAGTTCAGTGGATGATTGGGATGTTGTTGACTGAAACCGACGGTCTGGTTGATGCCCAGCAACACTCTGTAATCGAGCACCTTTCCACAGTAAAAACTGAGGTTCTCCGTTTGGATACTGTCTGAACCAGTAAAGCCAAACATAATTGCTCTCAGTTTCATATGAGCATCTCAGTGTCACAGACTCTCCTTCTTCCTTGATTATATTAGTATTTTCTTCTCTTGGTCCAATGCTGTCAGAAAACACACCTGGAATTAAATTAAAATAATTGCTCTGTAATCTCTGATCAAGGGGATTATTTAAATAAAACTTGTTACAAATGCATCTTTTCAGTTATAAAATAGATAAATATTAAACAAAAAACAGCACGTGATAATTGCTTTCATGTAAAAATGGGATATTGTTTGTCCATCTTATTTAGTACTTAGTTTACCTGTAACTACAATGACAATCATGAGTAGACCCTCCATGTTGGCAGTCCAGAGGTAGTTTGTATTTCTATTACTGTTGGATTTTTTTTTTTTTTTTTTTACCTGAATCATTTGCTTTATATTGTGAATGAAACTGGTGTGTCCATTATATTGAGCAGTAAATGAATGCACCGACTGAAGTTCCATTGTACACTAATATTGTGGGTGTGGTTAGTGATGTCACAGGTTCACCAGGCTCTCTCACCACCACCCCTCAACGATCACAATAACCAGATTTCTGATCACCGGCACCTGTCACTCATCAACGTACCTCATCAACCATAAAAACACACACCTCAGTTCAGTCACTTGTCTAGCATTGGACTAGGAAACAGACCTATTACTGTGATCTTCTGCCTGTGAATTATTTTCACCATACTTAGGCTGCTATTCTCCCTCATGTTTCTCCAAGTGTGTTGTCTTTTCCTGCGATACTCACCAGCATCCCATACTCCACCACAATACTGAGGTGTGTGTAGTGATGGCCAAATGAAGCGTTTCGAAGCATTATTGCTTTCTGATACAATTGTGTCGAAAATGGTTCATTACTCGAAGCTTCATTCATATAGAAATTGCAGCACCATCTCCTGGTGAAGTAAATGTAATGCAACAAAGCTGACAACCATAAAATGCAAGTAGGCTTATATGTTAACGCCCCGTTTATTACGTGTTTACCGTGGCGATCAAAGCTGAAACAGTGTTAGTGCTGTGAAACTCATTTATGTAGGTGAATTTTACAAATACTGATGAATTTCATGTGTTCACCTTGATAATAAAACATTAAGCATGATGTGTGTGTGTAATTATTTCTTTAGACAAGGACAGAAGATCAGACCAGCTTAAAAAAAGTTGGAAACCATCACAGAAATACTAATGGTTTCTATTAAAATACCAATAGGAACCATTGGCTTTTACCATTTAAACCACTACAGAATTCTTTTTTGTAGTGTGTTTGGGACATATTCCATTAGGATTTAATGCCCCCACCAATAGAACCCAACACATATCAGTAGAGACCCACAGAGACCACTATAATTCCCATTACAACCAATAAAATTCTCATGAAAACCATTAAATCCAATAGAATTTCGGTAATGGTTTCTATATTTTTTTTTTTTTTTTTTTAGCAGGGCAGTATCATGTGTGAAAGCTTTATCTTGTTTAGCTGTGGGAAGCAGAACTCTTAACTTGTTAACTGGTGGGACTGATATTTTTGTATGTTGAAAAGGATGTGCTTGTGTAACTGGTTGTACTTGTATAATGTAGCAGAGGGTTTTTGAAGTTTCGGTCTTTGATGCATATTTTTATGCAACAATGTTCATATGTTCTCTAATTAATAATAAAAAAATGTGGCAGAGGGTGTGCTTTGGGTACATGCAGAAGGCTTAGACAAAGTGTTCATTAAATGGTATGGTTTTTATTCAGAAATATTATTTTCTTTGTCTTTGGTGAAAGGTGATATATATATTTTTTTTTTACAATTTCACCAGCTTTAGAGACACCGACTACTGCAACCCACAGTGTTGCCATGGTTTGGCTTCACTTTTATAAGAAATACAGCCGCCAGGTTTCAAACCTGTCAACACTGGATTGGGCTGTCAAAGCAGTCAGGTGGTTCACTACAGGAGTGAACCAGTGTGTTTGCTTCAGAAGTCATTTTCACGTGACTAGTGACATAATGATACAAGCTCCGAAGCAGTGGTTCATTGCAAGGACCGTTCGAGTTTGAAGCAAGCTTCGGAGCGTCGGTGTCAGACGTAACATCACTAGGTGTGTGTGCTCCAACAGTTTATTCTCCAGCCAGTATCTGTAAGAGAAAGATTTTCCTTAATATCATTCCATCATCCATCAACTGCAATGACCAGTATTTACTCAACTGTTTGTTTCTGCTTCTGCTGTGTGACCAATAAAGTGTTTTTGGATTAACTTACCCTCTCGCTCAGTGTGTATATCCTGACCGTGGAATGTGTAGCATACAATTTAAAAGCTGCACAGTTTCTGTAATTCAAGAGAGCATAATGTGATAGTGTTACTGGCCACTCAGAAGGATCTCATACAGGGAGAGGTATTAAAATACATTGAGGTGTGCTGGAGCCTGTTGTAGAGTAGAATACAGCATGTGTGCTGAAGGTCTGAATATCAGAAGTCTTCAAAACTGAAAACTATTTTGGACAAGGCTTGAGGAGCCAAAACCACAGATGTTAACTTTAAGATAGAGAAGCAGCTATAGGCTTAAGTCACCATGATCTCAAAATGGATAATTCTTTTTCTTTTTTTAAGCTGGAATATACCATTATTTATAATGCATGATTTATCTGAGGATTTCTTCTTTTTTATTTATTTTTTATTTGTGTGCCCTCGTAATCTTTTAATCGCACAGGAGATCAGGGACCCTTTCTCCTCTCTTTCAGAGTCTGTGGAAGACATTATCTTTGACACTCTCCCCTGGTTTCACAGATGAGGTTTAAGCCTAGTCCCAGACTAAAATGCATGTTTGAGCTGGTTTTACTGAAAGCAGCTTGTAGCCTTGCACTGACATATTTTAAGATATGTCAGCGCCATTGCTTTGTCTCAGGATGCACACCAGTTATGTTTTTCTATAAGGCATGTTTATAAAAAAAAAATACTTAAATGTCCTAATTTAACTAAAGCTCAATCATGGTTTAATCTAAGCCCTGTCTGTGAAACCAGGCGTCAATGTATTACATAAGCAACTTTGGTATGGGTCACTCACAGGTGAGTCATAAATTCTGGAAAGACTATTTTAATCTGTGCCACTGTTAAACTCTCCTGGAGACTTTTCCTTTGGCATGGTCCTATGCCTCTAAAAAATAATAAACAACCGCTGCAAGCACAATTAGATAAACGTTTTTGTCAGGACTTCACTAGAACAGAACAGGAAAATATATCCTCATATATCCACAATTGAGTTCAAACTGACAATTCTTTCTACAACATATAACTCAATTAATTACAATTTATTAAAATTAATTACAAAACAAGTACATATTTATTCTCTGGAAGCCGGCCTAAATGAATAACCGTGTTGGAAAAGAGTTAAAAAAAAAAATAAAAAAAAAAACGCGTTTCAGACTTGCCTTCTAAGTAGTGAGCCTTGAAATGCCGAGAGATGAGGAGAGAAAAAGTGTTCCAAACAAATACATGTAAGACCTGGCAGGAGCATGTATGTCAGGGAAATGTTTGACCAATGGAAGGGAAATCCTCACTTGTGATATTATGCTGCCCCCTTCTGCTAAAACACAGAACAGCATGTTTTGTTCAGTTGCTTCTCTGCAATGTGCGGTTTATAGTAATACTAATGACTTACTGTAAATGTTGATGGTTCTACTGTATCTCACAAAACTTGAGCTATGCACTTACCTGGCTCCTTTACATTCAGACGGCATCTCACAATATATGACAGCATTTCATTATCAAATGTATGGACTACACCAAATTTGCCAGTTCTTGCTGTGTGATCATCCCACTCTTCCACCAAGGCATTTGCAAGTTCTCAAGTCTTGACCACGTCTTAGGGGGACATATGGTTTCACTGCAACTAGGCATAGCAAGGACGGTCAGCTGTCCTTCCGGTCTCCCTGTAGCACTGTAGTCTTAGGCGTCTTACATTATGGACATTGCAGTTTATTGTTCTGTCCACATCTGCAGTCCTCATGCCTCCCTGCTGCACCCTATGGCATGTTCATGTAACGGACGTAGGCTAGTAAGATCTGTGAATGTAAACCTCACTCCCCTGGCCTCAAGATGCATTCTAGCGACTGATGAGAAACTGTGGTTTTTAGCTTCCTTGTTAGTGCGCCCACCTCCCATGTCGGAGACTCTCGAATCCCGCTCGGAGCGGGTTAGGTAGGACCGGTTATTTGGTGCTGTTGACCCTGATGGGAGTGAGGTTTAGGGGGGTAAGTGTGACGGATGTAGGCCAGTAAGAGCTGCGTGTGTACTGTAAACTTCACTCCCCTGAGCTCAAGAGGTGCGCTAGCAACTGACACTAGAGGATACGGCCCTTGTAAGCAGTAGCACTCCCATGCCAGAGCCCCTGGTTTGAATCCCGCTTGGAGCGTGTCGAGTAGGACCAGTTACATTCACAGTTTGCTGGACTTTTTTCATATTGAATAGTAAATCCTCCAAATGGCACATGAAAATATGTGTATATGGTAAATGCTTTAACAGTAAGTGAGGTTTTTGTACAGTGTTGTTGTGTTTTCCTGTCACTGTGGGCTCCAGGGCACATTAGTACATCGCAGAGTCTGTCACTTTAGCAGAGGAGATCTCCAGATCCACATGGGTTTTCTCTTCATTCAGTTTTGCAAAGAATCGAGGATCTTGATCCAAAACATTCGATTTTTGTAAAACTGCCCCAGTGGCGTGAAGAATAACAAAAAGAAATTCAGGAGCTGATCCAAGATATTGGCGGTACCAAAACAGACTGTTTGCTGAGGAGTAACTACAGGAGAGACTTATAATCTCCCCTTCTGTCCCAAACATATGAGTTTCAACTGGTGTGATGTCATTCCCAAAACTCACACCTGCAGATGAGATTACCATCATTTTTTTAAATTTCATAAAGGAAAGAAATAACCAAATTAAGACAAATTTTAATGGTTTAGATAAAATACTTACAAGCAAGAGAACAAAGCAAAAGCAAAAAACAAAGCATAATGTTTCAGGATGATATTTTAGTTCATCTGCATGTCAAAGTCTTACTGAAATAAACATTTATTCATCATCTAGAAGAAGGTGTCTCTTGCTAGCACCTCCCCTTAAAGCTACAACCCGGAATTTATGAAGCAGATCATATTTATCTGATCCTGCAATGAATAATGAAGCATGTTATATAGTACTTTTAGATACAACTGTACATTCAAAGCACTTTACAATGGAATTGGTTTCTCTCCTCACCCACCGCCAGTGTGCAGCAGCCTTTATAACCTTCCAAATTCACAGCTGTTACCACATTCCCTGTTTGTGGTTTACAAAAGCATGATATTAATTGATTAAAGACACTTCAAAGCAATACATTTGTATGATTTTTGTAAAGCTTCTCTGGCACTTTGTATCACTGGGGTGCTACTTCAAGTGCACAGTAATATAGAGCTGAATCTGACAGAGTTACACTGTTAATAATGAGTTCAGTGGATGTTTGGGATGTAGTCGACTGAAAACCGTCTGGTATATCCTCATCGCTCTTTGACCGAGCACCTTTATACAGTAAATATTTTGGTTCACTGTTAGGATACTGTCTGTACCAGTAAAGCCAAATATCATTGCTGTTAGTTTCATTTGTGCAGCTCAGTGTCACAGACTCTCCTTCTTCTCTGATGACATTAGCATTTCCTTCACTTGGTTCAATTCTATCAGCAAATCCACCTGAAATACAGTCAATCATATATTGTAATATATCATGAGCGAATAAGGATTTTTATTATTATTATTTTTATTTTTTTTGCTATATATTTATTTACCTGAAACTGTGATGAGCATTATGAGTAGCATCTGCCTTTCCTCCATCTTAACTGAAGTCCTCTTCAAAGATCAGAGTGTTTGTTTACTATTAAATTAAAGTGTTAGATTTCCGTTGTTAATTTATTGCTTGTTGATTTATAAGTTAAGAAATATGCTGGACGTGGCTTTATAAAATGAATGAAGTGTTGCTGATGGATGAATGAATGCATTGAGACTGAGTGAGGTTCTGTTGTACTAATAATGTGGGTGTGGTTTAGTGAAACATGGATGCTCTGTGCTTTAAAGGTGAACTAAGTAACTTTTTTTACCTGAAAGGGATACTTCAGGATTTAGCATTAAGCTTTGTATTAGTAGAAAACCTGTAGTATTTTCGAATTACCATGCTTTCCACCTTCATATCCCCCTGAGACAAGAGATTTATGTATTTTTTGTCTGGAAAAAATCCTCCGATGACGCAAAAATCGTCATTTTGCGTCATCGGAGGATTTTCTGGCCAGAGGCTAAAGACTACAGCCAGTAGAAGTGCGTTTTACCATTGCTAAGAAAATTCCCGCTCCTCCGTGAGAGATGCAAGACCCGGCGCGTCTCAGTAATGACGCCACCGGCCTCGCGCCGTTCTCCCGCGACCGTCAGCCTCGTCCTGCTCGCCACAGTAAACATAATGAATGGCGACTGTAGAACGCAAAAGCCGAATCCCAGACATTTTGGGCGATCTCTAAATCCCTGGCAAACTCATCACGTAGGCTAGCCTAATAGCCTTGCTGTTCAACTGCGCTCTCTTACCGGTAGGCGTGGCCTCCTAGGGCAGCGAAGCAAGTGCATACTGGGAGTTGTTGTCTTTCATCCACATAAGCCAAAAATACATTTTCTGGCTTTTCTCAGTCTAGAAAGCTCCAAATAAAAAAAAAATTCTTCACATTTCTTCTACTTAAATGACCTATTTTAAATACACATTCATCTTCCCAGAGCTGAAGTATCCCTTTAACTGAACAGCTTCGGAGTCATTGGAATGGTTATATTACTTATTTCGGGTTGAATGGTGGTCGTTTCGCACCCCCCTGGTGCCCGTGAGCGGAAAATACGCACTTGCAACTTTAAGCCGGCGGGCCGCCGGCCGCTGCGTCAGGAAGTCTCGCGTGATATCAGGTCTCGCGATGTAAACAATTGCTTTACGGCCAAAAGAAATCTGCTAAAATGCTGTCATTATTGCGCTCCCTCACGCTGTCCGAACCCGAATGAAGAAGACGTTTTAAAGAACGTCCCATCTGCTTTGATGTCGTTGATCTATACTATAGCCTCTGGTGTCTGAGAATCAACAACGAGTTTTTACAACAGTGTTGTCAAATATCTATTCCGAAGCTGTGGGGGGAGCTCTAGAGAGAAACCTGCGAGCAAAAAGCGAGAATACAGCGAAGAAGTTCCGAAGCTACTGAGTGCTGCTGCTTTAAAATGAGTTTCGACATCAGGTTCTTGTCCAATGTGAATAAAACATAGCTTGTGAGGTTATGTTGCCCCCTAATGTTGGAACTCAGAACAGCATGTTTTGTCCATTTTCTTTAAAGTGCTTTAAAATGTGCTGTCTGTGTTTGAGTTACATTTATTGACATTTGTTTTTATATACAAACAGTTTAGTGTTGTGCTCACTCTCATGCACAAACACTTATGTTTTATGTCCTCATACAGTTTTTCTTCGTCTTTCAGCCACAATATTTGAACTATATTATAAGAACTTCAGAAGAATAGGCTACCTGTAATATCTGTCAGTATCTGTGTGATTTCTTTCACCGTACATAAAACCTCGACCCCACCTCTCACTTTCTTTCTCCCATTTAAGCAGTTTTTGTACAGCATGCACTATATTTCCTTTCACTGTGGGCTCCAGAGCACAGTAGTACACAGCAGAGTGAGTTACAGCCACAGAGGAGATCTTCAGATCCACACTGCTGTTGTCTTTTCTGTGATGGATTGAGATTCCAGCAACTGGAGGATTAGCTTTAGTAACTGACCCATAATAATCCATTATGAGGAACTGTGGTGGTGAACCTGCGTATTGTCGATACCACTGAAGACTTCGAACAGAAGCAGTGTAGCTACAAGAGAGTGTTACACTGTCACCCTCAACAGCAAATTCATAAGCATTGTACGGTGTGATGAGTTCTGTGGCTCTGGAACCTGCAGTTAATGCATAAAAAAAAGAATAGAAAAATGTAAGTGAAATTTACATCCTCTTTCAAATGTACATTCTCCATCCAAATGCAATCAAATACTTAATAATGCAATGTTGTTTTTTAGCTTGTTTATATATATATATATATAAAAAAGCATTTCTCAGATAGTAATCAGGCTTAAATAAGAGAATCATTATTTATTTGTAAATTACACAAACTAAATTTGTTCTATACTTATAAGATGTTTTTTTTAAGAATGCTCCAGCCTTTGCTCCTACCTTGAGCTGATGATATCAATATAATTAAATAGATGAACATGTTGGCTCAATAATCAGGTTTGAACAGGAGACACACAGAAACATCAGATGATCCAAAGAGACTTGTGAAATATTGACAGTCCTTTATTGTCTCTGACAATGACTGTCTAAACTCCTCCTACTCAGATTTACACCATTCATCTTACACAATATATGATAGACAAGACTTTTGTAATGTTATTCACTCTACACATTTAAAATAATATAGATAGATAGATAGATAGACAAATGAAAAGCTAACATATTTCAGTAACATTAGGGATAATCTTCAACTTAAACATGATATAGATTTGCAGAAAGTGTATTTTTGTTGCTTAAAATTAAGTTTGAAATGAAGACTAATTAATTATATAAATTGTAATGTATTATAAAATTAAGCAAATACATTTTAATTATATACATTTTTTTCTATCTTTTTGGTTCTCTGGATTTCTTTTTATATATTGAAAAGTAAAATGTCAGTAGAAATATCCTGCATGCTTTATATGGTAAATGCTTTAACAGTAAGTGAGGTTTTTGTACAGTGTAGTTTGTTTTCCTGTCACTGTGGGCTCCATGGCACAGTAGTACATCGCAGAGTCTGTTACTTTAGCAGGAGAGATCTCCAGATCCACATGGGTTTTCTCTTTATTCAGGTTTGCAGAGAATCGATGATCTTGATCCAAAATCTTAGATTTTTGTAAAACTTCCCCAGTGCCGTGAAGAATGATGAAAAGAAATTCAGGAGCTGATCCAAGATATTGGCGATACCAAAATAAACTTCTTGCTGAGGAGTAACTACAGGAGAGACTTATAATCTCCCCTTCTGTCCTAAACATATGAGTTTCAACTGGTGTGATGTCATTCCCAAAACTCACACCTGCAGATGAAATGATCAACATTTGACAACATTTTGACAACTAAGACATACAAATAAGTAGAAAAAGGAACCTGGGCCTGAGGGTTGAAATACTTACATGCCAGACAACAGAACAAAGCCAAAACAAACATCATCATTTTCAGGAGGTTGTCTTAGTTCATCTGCAGGACAAAGTGTTACTGAAGTAAATTCATCATCTAGCAGAAGGTGTCTCCAGCTTGCTCCTCCCCTTAAGTTCTGAAGTTATGAAGCTGATCATATCTCTCTGATGCTATATAGTGTTCATGATGATCATTTACCCTCTAATTATTTATTTACATAATATTTTGTAGCAAAGATTACACACATCTTTTAAAGGTTAGTTTAAAAAGACATCTGCGAGTTTGCATCAAGGGCTATAATAATATTACAGTTGTTCTGAGTTTTATATGAGATACATTTCATGTTTGATTATGTTTGATGTTACTGACTGAAACCAATTGTTCACTTTATTCTTTACATTGAAAAAAGTGGTTTTCTTACTCTGCATTTTAGTCTTGTTTTCCAGTACAAATATCTTAACATTCTTAAATCAAGAAACATTACTTGAGAAGCAAAATGACTTGTCAACAAAAAGTCTTGTCTTCTGAATAATATATCAAAATTCAGTGAATTAAATTCAACTCAGTTTAAGCTTAAAACAAGAAAAAATACCTGCCAATAGGGTAAGAAAAAGTCAAGTAAATGTATCTTGGTATACATTTTTTTTCGATATTTGTACTGGAAAACAAGACAAACCACTGTTTTCACTGAAAGCTGCTTGCACTGACATATCTTAAAATATGTCAGTGCCATTGTTTTGTCTCAAGATGCACGCCAGTATGTTTTTTTCAAAGGCATGTTTAAAAAAACTATAGCTTGAATGTCCTAATTGAACTAAAGCCTAATCCTGGCTTAATCGAAGCCCTGTCTGTGAAACCAGGACAAAAATACAGAATAGGAAAATAACTTTTGCAGTGTAATAAAGCCAGCTTACATTAACAATGCACTTAACAATTCCATAGTATCAGTTGAAGTTTTATGTCTTTTTTTGACATTTGTGTTGTTGAGTCCAACTGTGGTTTGTACAGTTTAAGGCTTGTTAAGTAGATGAAAACAGTAAATGTTTTTTGTACAGTGTTACTGTGTTTCCTGTAACTGTGGGCTGCAGAGCACAGTAATACACAGCAGAGTCTGATACTTTAGCAGAGGAGATCTCCAGATCCACATGCCGTTCTTCTTTTCTGTGATTGATGGTTACTCTTGGAACGGGGGGAATAGCTTGAATAGTTAGCCCTGAATCTTCCAGTATAAGGAACTGTGGTGGTGATCCTGTGTATTGGCGATACCAGTGAACTCCACGAACAGAACCGCTGTAGTTACAAGAGAGTGTCACATTGTCACCCTCAAGTGCAAATACTCTCTCACTTTTTGGAGTGATGACTTCTGTGGCTCTGGAGCCTGCAAATTAAAGTGCCATTAAATTTAGTTTTCAAACACTTCCGTTACAATAAAACCTTTTTCCACAATATTATACCTTCAGTTGATGACAGCAGTATCATAATGTAGATCAACATGTTCATTCACTAAACTGGCAAGAACAGCAGCTTCTCCACAGTGTTGTACAGCTCATCTTTACACAGCTGTATAGTGTCTGTGCTAAACTCCTCCTCCTGTCATGACACTGAATCTGAATTACAAGACACCTAAGAAAAGATCAAATGAGCAAATTCACAGCTGTTACCACATTCTCTGTTTGTGGTTTTCAAAACCTTGATGTGTTTTGATACAAATTGATTAAAGGCATTTCAAAGAATTAATTTTATATGAGTTTTTGTAAAGCTTCTCAGGCATTTTGTATCACTGGGCTGCTACTCTTAGAGCACAGTAATATAGAGCTGAATCTGACAGAGTTACACTGTTAATAATGAGTTCGGTGGATGATTGTGATGTCGTCGACTGAAATCCATCTGGTATATCCTCATCACTACTCTGTGATCGAGCACCTTTATACAGTAAATATTCTGGTTCTCTGTTTGGATACTGTCTGTACCAGTAAAGCCAAATATTATTGCTGTTAGTTTCATATGTGCAGCTCAGTGTCACAGACTCTCCTTCTTCTCTGATAACATTAGTATGTCCTTCACTTGGCCCAATTCTATCAGCAAATCCACCTGAAATATTTTAAATATATTAATATATTACATTTTTATATAACATTATCTAATACAGATTCTTTAAGGGGTTAGTTAGTGATTAAAAGTGTATTTACCTGAAACTGTGATGAGTATCATGAGTAGTATCTGTCTGTCCTCCATATTAACCACCCAAGTCCACTTTAAATATTGAAACTGTTAATTTATAATATTATCAAATTGATTTATTTGAAATCTTAAATTAAATTAAATTAAATTAATTAAAACACTTTAATGAATGAAAGTATGAGTAGCTGATGGATGAATGATGCACTGAGTGAAGTTCTGCTGTATACTAATAATGTGGGTGGAGTTAGTGAAATATGAAACATGGTCTTTGCTTTAAAAGTAAATGGTAAGCATTGTTTCTTATCAGCCTGGTCTCATTGTTAATACGTAGGTATTAATACGTAATTTTCAAAGATAGAAAACGTACTTTTTGTACGTTTGGATATATGCTGAAACGTATAATATG
The DNA here is from genome assembly GCF_965113295.1 of Leuciscus leuciscus. NCBI lineage: Eukaryota > Metazoa > Chordata > Actinopteri > Cypriniformes > Leuciscidae > Leuciscus > Leuciscus leuciscus. The sequence goes on from NC_138730.1 coordinate 32,480,171, forward strand.
GACGTATCTGCAACGTTTAAACGTAACATTATTACGTTTTTACAGATAAAAAAACGTAAACTATTTACGAATATTTCATATAATAAAGATAATATATAATTTCCTTTTTACCATTTTATAGATAACAAATGTAAGATCCCTTAACCCTACTCCCACACCTAAACATACCCATTTTATAGACAATATTAAAAGGATAAAAAGTAATGGACAGATATGTGTAGGGAAATGGTAGTTTTATTAACAAAATAACATTAAAACATAGTTTGAGCCACTAATCCTACCCCTACCCCAAAACCTAACCATTTCTTAAAACTACGTAGGCTACAATTATAAAGAAAAACAACAGACAGACACGTATTAATCACAATAATTTATTTATTGAGAAAATGTCAAAACCGGTACCAAAAGTCGTTCACATGACGATGTGTCGCAGTCCTCTATAGCAGTATATCATAGTTGTGTATGAGGTAACGTTACAGAGCAGAATTTAAGTTAATCCATGAAAATGTTAATCCGGTTTCGGTTCGCTGTTCGCTCTGTGAAGGCGCGCGCGCTTCTCCATTTCAAATGTAGCACAGACGGCATGTCGCAATCTGTGACGAAGCATGCGAGAGCTAATGAGCGTTTGATATCACTGCCGTAAAACATGTCGTAACGCTTCGGGCGCAATTTTTGAATTTGAATTCACCACGAGCGCGGGATTTGACGTTTACGGTCTCTGCTGAGAATGGAGATGAAGATCACTGGATAAAGGGCTGAATTTGGATCTGTTTCTTGCAAACAACGTATGGATTCTAAAGATTTGGATTACATCAAGCTAATACAAAATGTCTTTTGTGAATTTATGTTGTGTTGTAGTGTATTATGGGTCTATAGGAGAAAACGCCTTTTGTGTCTCACGGTAAATAAACCAAATATTACAAAATGGTTAAACGATTATCAAAAAGGTAACGTTATTTTTAAGGTTTTAAAGTGTATTCTTGTTTAACGCCATGTAGGCTAATCCCCCGAAACAAGTTTGCAGCAGAAGGCACGAACAGAGCGAACTATTAATAAATGCGACTGAAAATTTAATTGATAAGACAATTGAATGCAATAGAGTCAAAACATTAATGCGACGATTTTAATATGCATACGTTAAATAGGAATACGTACAAATTTGTACGTAGGTAAAGTTGTTTATACGTAAATAAATTACGTTTTTGTGTTGTCAATACGTAAATGTTATACGTTTTAATGCTGTAAATACGTCAGTATTATACGTTTCTGTGTGTATAAAACGTAAATAAATGTACGTATGGTAGAACTACACTTTACGTAAAAATACACACGTATTCTCATGAGATCACGTTGCAGCTATAGACATCAATGAGTATATTGACCTATTGGACTTTTTTGCTTACCCTCTAACCATATTTTAAAACAGATTTAATATATCTAATGCAAATAAAGTAAATTTATAGACTTTCACTTGGGGATACTTTATTAATTATTATTTGACATTCACCACATTCAGATCACTTCTAGTCATCTTCAGAGAACATCAGTTCTACCAGAAAGACTCGGGAGAATAATTCTGTGACAATTATCCATTTATTAGCAACCCAGCAAGCAATAAAGTTCTTTGGCGTAGGCCCCGTCCGTAGCTCGCAATCTGAGGGTCCGGACTCTGCATATCCTGCATGAAGATCAAGGCAGGGGCACAGCCGACCCCCGTGAGGTATGGAAGGGACCATCCTGGTGGTGATGGTGAGGAGAATGGAGGGAAGGATTCAATTTGGAGGAGGTGCGGAGGATGGTGGTGAATTGAAGCGTCAGCATCTGCGAACTCAAACATGAGTAAGTACCGATCTTTTATACCACAAGTGTTGGAATGTGATTGGATATATGAAAAGGTAGAGTGACGTAACAATTAAGTCTTCCTGGCAGAACTTAATGCTAAAGCTTTCATGGAAATGCTTGTAAAATGTGGATTAAGCATAACTTGTGAGATTATGTTGCCCCCTTCTGTTGAAACTCAGAACAGCAAATTTTGTCCATTTACTTAAAAATAATGTTATAAACAAAATGTAATCTTTCATCTTTCTCAGATATAATTCTACAGTAAGTTTTGTTTGTTTTCCTGTCACTGTGGGCTCCAGGGCACAGTAATGCATCGCAGAGTCTGTTACTTTAGCAGAGGAGATCTCCAGATCCACATGGGTTTCTTTTCATTCACTTTTCCAGAAAATCAAGGATCTAGATCTACAATTTTAGACTTTTGTGAAACTTTTCCTGTCCCTGTATATTGTTAAAAGAATAATATAATAAAATAATATTGGCGATACCACTGTAGACTAACCGCTGAGGAGTAGCTACAGGACAGAGTTATACTGTCCCCCTCTGTCCCGAACATCTCAGTTTGGACTGGTGTGATGACATTGCCAAAACTCCTGCCGATAGGATTTAACCATATTACACTCCATTGTCATGAAGAAAAAACAGCACAATACAAGAAGAAAAAATTAAATTAAACATAATGGAAAACATGTAATATATGAATGAAAATATTGAATACTTACTTGAAAAAATACAGAGCAAAACAAAAAAACAGAGCACCATTTTGCAGAATGATGGATTAGTTCCTCTGCTGAACAAACTGTTACTCAGAAAGCAAATACCCACTGTAGCAGAGGAGGACTCCCATTAAAACAATGATCCTTTTGAATCCTTTACAACAAACTTTTCAAACTCTTTCTCAAACTGTAACAATTTCTGAACTGGAATTTACTAAAATAGTCTCACTGATAACCTTTGTTCCATCCATCTCAGAGGACTGGTTAATATTTGACTTAAAATTTTTGTAAATTAAATGTGAAATAAAATCTTTAATCTTTCAGAATTATGCAATAAAAAAACCTCTTATAAAATGAACAACCATCATTTCAGAACAGCAAAAACTATTAAAAAAGAAGTGTCTAAGTACAAATTCTGTAATAAATCTGAATAATTAAGTGTAGGGTTAGTTCTGGCAGGTCACGTCAGTCAAGCTTGCATCAGCTGACTTCTACAGTATCTGTAGGAATACGATGCCTATCACAGCATCCATGTATAAGCTCCTTCCGTATCAACAGCAATCATGTTTCTCAGGAGCTAATTACCCTCCTCCATCCCCAGCTCCTCCTCTCGTCCAGTCAGGATTTGGCCTTCTGATTCCCCTTCGAATCAGACTAAATTCTCTAATTATGTTGTACATTCAAATATTGGATTAATGATATCTGAGTTCTTGCCCAGAACAGAACCATACCGCCAATCCTAACTGTATGCTAAATGTCAATCATCTTTGTCGATAGTGGTCCTGACTCCTGACAGAACTTTTTCCAGAAAAATAATGATCGTGTTAATGTCCATGAAACAAGCTACACAGTACCCTGAGCCCATTTGAAAGCAATTGACTATGCACGTGCACGTGCTCACTGATGTTCATATTTAAATTGAATGAAATAAGAATGTAAGTATGTGTAAAAAGTAGAACTATAATCCTGACTGTTTTTGTTAAATAATATTGTTCTAAGGAACAGTCATAATGTGATCACGAAGATGGAGTTCAAATTAGTAAAATCTTCAATAGAAGGAGAGTGAGAAGATCTGTTCTGTTCTCTGTCTTTACTATTGAGATCACTCTGGTTTTTGTATGGAGTCAGAGTGTTTCCTTTCACTGTGGGCCGCACAGCACAGTAGTACAGAGCAGAATATGACACTGAAGCAGAGGAGATTTCCAGCTCCATGCGTCTGATGTCTTTGTTGTGGGTCATTGATATCCCAGGAACCTGAGGAGTAGCGTGTGTTATGAATCCAGACGATTCCATTATGAGGAACTGAAGTGTTGAACCAGGGAATTGACGGTACCAAAATAAATCGTAAACCGTGCCAGTGTAACTGCAAGATAGGATAACTTTTTCATCTGCTTTAGCAATTACTGTATCATTGTAGGAGAATATGATGTCTTCAGCAGAAGTAACACCTGAAAACAATTAGGAGAACAATGAGCAGGTTTTACAAGAAGAATTCTGCATTGCATACAGGGAAACCTCTTTAAAGTAACAATTATTCTAAATCTTACCTCTAAATGTTATTAGGAGAGATTCTATTAACAGGACTACAGCAAATGTCAACATGATGCTTTACTAGTCAGGAGAAAAGTGCAGGTTTGCTGAAACAAGCATTTCCTTTATGTCATCTTTTTAGAGCTGTTGTTTACTCCTCCTCCTCTAGAGCATTTCAGTCTCATGAGAGGTATTACTCTACGAGGACCATTGGGTTTCACGGTCAAAGGAGGTATCAAGAAATTAAAGTATGAATTTCAAGTATCTCTGTATAGGATTTATTTTGACTGGCTTTAAAATCAGAAAGTTGATTGCAGATCAGTGAGTTTGTTGTAGTGACAGTCTGTGAATGAATCAAATTTTTACACGTTGTGTCATAAAATCCAGTAGTACAGAATGACTGGCCTGATTTGTAAAAACTGTTTTGTTTAGCAGAGGTTTAATTGACATAAATACAGTAGTTACGTATCAAGTTGTAAAGGTTTTGTGTAATATTTGGAGGTGTTTCAGTCACAGTGGGCTGGAGAGCACAGCACAGCAGAGTCAGACACACCAGCCTGATCTCACGGCAATTCGTACGTATTTTACGAGGTGGCAAATTTGTACCAATTCATATGACCTCACTCGTATGAATTTCTTAAGATTTTTGCTAAATCGTACATATTTCACGAGTTTCCCAATTCGTATGAATGACCTACCCCTGACCTCGCCCCTAAACCTACCCATCACTGGGGTTTAGACCATAGACTGTAAAAAAAATATGGACGTAGTGACCGTGACGTCACCCGTAGGTTTCTGAAGAGCATTTTTGAAACCTAAAGTGGGCGGAGCCGGCCGTCGCCATCTTGGCCTTGGGTCACTCCCGAAAAGGGGCGTGAGTGGAGCTGAGGAGCCTGGCTATCTGAAATCACGCCCACCTAGCTCGACGTGATCGAGTTAGCTCAGGCTGGAGAGGTAATGCTATAACGTTATGCTACTGACAGTACCAAGTCTGCGACTGCACAGGGCCTCGCGCTAAAGTGATAGCTGATGATGTAAAGCCAATTAAAAGTTCATATTTTTGCCCTTCGAAATATTATAATAGTTAAAAGACATGGCTACAAGTGAGACTGTGTATCGTGATTCTGTACTATTCTGCTAGTTGAAAATGTATTATGCAGTAACTTAACATTACTCTGAGTGTGTGTGACAGTGATTTATGTGCATAACGTTACATGTCAGTCTATGGTCCGTCAGCGCGGCATCGCTCGTCAAGTTCGTAGAGAGCTTATTCAGTCCATTTTGAATTCTGATTTTGGCCGCCTCTCAAATGGGTTAAACCATAGATATATTGCCTATGAAGTTCAAGTAAATGCGCTAGAAAAATCCACGCTCATTCAAGGGTGTGCATTTATTGCATGGACGGAGAAAGCGCCGACACCTGCAGGATTTCATCTGACGGTAACTTACATAAGCATATTATAATCTATCTGTTCCGTGAGAGCAGAACGAACGAGCCTTTATTGACGTTTTTAAATCTGAAAACTCCAAAAAGCAACGAAATTGTCAAACATCCATTAGTGCATGTTCACAGAGGAAAACAACTGAAATACAGTGCTGGTTGTTCTCTGGAACGATACTCGACGACAACGACGGAATCCTAAGCCGTGGGCGAAGTAATGGGTGTGTTAAATTGTATGAAATAATCCCGAAAAAAAGCACAAAACACTGCAGAGATGGCAAGTTCAACAGCTAACATATATGCTGAGGTGAAGTGACGGCTAGTAACAGCAGACAAACGGCTAGCATTGACATCAGCTGCAATCCAACTGTCACTCAAGTGGCCACACCCTTAATTATGCAGAACTTTAAATATTAATCAACTAAACGGATGAGTTATAAAAAAATTCACCCCCCTCACAGTTGTTATGAAGGGCAAAATTAGCTGTATAGACCAAAGCAACATAGGGAACCAGGCTGTAAACATGTTTTTTTCTGCTGTAAAGTTGGCAATTTTAACATGGGGGAGATACAGATTTGACTCACTTGTGCAGCCAGCCTCAAGCGGCCAGTCAACGAATTGCAGTTTAACTCACTTCCGTGTTGGTTTCAAGAGAGAGACGGGGAGGTTGCCGCTTGGTTTAGACAAATCGTATAAATTCGTACGAATTGGTTGTGAGATAGCGTTGGACACACACACACACACACACACACACACACACACACACACACACACACACACACTGAATTTGAGTCCAATCTGGCATCAAATCTGTTTTCAAATTTAGAGCTGCTGCTTGATCCAAATTTGTATCTCATCAGTATATATTCAGGAAGGCCATTAGAGCGCTGAATGGTAACGGTATGGAGTTAGTTGAAGTGTTTTTTATTCACAGTTGAGATTGACCTGCTCTCCTTCAAAAAAGGCAGTTTTTTTCTCCTTTGGCTGATTAACAGTGTCCTTGCTAAAGCATCATGTGAAGACATAAGAACATAATGCATTTAAAATAAATATATTATCAGTGTCATTTAAATTGGTAACAAACATTAGAAAAGATCTGCAGTCAAATATTTTAGGTTTATTAACTTACTTAAGGACAACAATGAATAAAATCATAATATATGCCTGGTGATCGGGTTAAGCTTTGCTCATTTGTGACAAAGACAAAAAAAATGATTAAGGACAAAAAAAATTATAATAATATATCTGTGCTCTTCAACTGCATGGAAGTTTTGTTTCTTCTAACTCTGCACTGCGTGGTTCTTTTGAGGTCAGCTGGAGTGTTTAATGTCCAATGTGTTCTAAATTCTATTATGTAGGTTGCAATATCACTTTATTTCTGCACAAAGGATCCTTAATTTAAAAAACAAACAAACAAAAAAACAGACATGGGCCAGAATATATATTGTCTTATCTTCTATTGATGCATCTATTTAATTTAAATGACATAAAAGGAGAGAAACCACACTCCATTTGACAGCTTTTCTTTATCTGAAAAACTCAATATATTTTATTTGAGTTATTTCATTTTAACCTAAATAATTATTCGTTTATGAATGTTAAACTAGCCTATTTATTATAATGATCATTTAGATAAATAGACATCTTAATTTTAAAATATGGTTTAATTATGCTATTCAATATATGTTCAATCTGTAGTACTACATTACATATGAGTATAGTGGATGTTTTGAAGCTCAGTTTTTTGTATGAGTGTTGAGTGTGTATGAGTCACAGTGGGCTTCAGAGCACAGTAATACACAGCAGAGTCAGACACACTCATCCTGGATTGTCAGAGGAACTGATGTTAAAGAGGTGTTGAGATTTGCATGAAATCTCTCCTTAAAATCTTCATCCTCATCGCTCGATCCAGCATATCTCTTCAGCATATATTTTGGAAAATGATTTGCTTTATATTGGTACCAGAAAAGTGTTGGGAATGCACTGGTTTTGTATGTGCAGTCCATAGTCACTGTTTGACCTGCAGTAGCAGTTTGAACTTCTGCTGGCTGAGTAACACTATCCTCTGCTCGGCAATCTAAAATCAATAACGAAATATTTGTAAATTATTAAGTAGCCTAAAACTAAGTCATGAAATAGAGATGATGGAATATAGATTACATACCTAAAGAAAATGAATAAAGAATGAGTGAAAATCTGATCCAAGTAGACATTCTGTAATGGCAAGCTATAATTTTAATATCAAAAAAGCAAAGAAAAGTCTCATGTACTGTAAAAGGTGACTTTGGTTGCTTTGAACAAAGTTGAGCTCCACCCACCGGGAAGGAGTATCTTTCCATGTTGTTAAATCAAGTATTACATGTCAAATGAGGATGAGATGTGTATCACTACTGTTTATGCACATCTTCTGGAACATCGCAATGGTTTCACTTAAAGTTATACGTGTTTTGTAAATCTGACTCAAAGGTCTTTTTCTGGCAGATTAATTTTGGTACACAACAGATCTGTTGAGATTTTAATGTTTAAAATTAGAAAATCAGCCAATGCAAAAGTATTTGGTGTATATGGTGTTATAGTAATGAGTAGTCAAATGACCCTCAGTGAATGAAGCATCATCACTAGAAAGAGCATTGTTTATGAATATAGAGAGGGAGTTTTTGTCAAAGTTGAGCTCAAGACTACTTCAAAATAATTTGTAGAGTAACTGTTTGTCGCCCTCTTCTGCATTGCAAGAGTTATTACAAGGTTGCAAATATCATCAACCATCAGGAAGTGTAACTCAAGACCATGAGAGTTTTTGTATGAGTGTTGAGTGTGTTTGAGTCACAGTGGGCCTCAGAGCACAGTAATACACAGCAGAGTCAGACACACACACATCCTGGATTGTCAGAGGAACCGATTTTGAAGTTTTGGTGTGATTTGCAGTAAATCTCTTCTCAAAGTCTTTGTCATTTTGTACATTTGTAGCATATATCATCATCATGTATTTGGGGATTCCATTAATCTTTTGCTGGTACCAGAAGAGATTTGGGGATGGATCACTGGTTTCATACGTACAGTTAATCGTTACTGATCTGCCTACAAAAGCAGTTTGAACTGTTGTATTCTGGTCAACACTCTCCAGAGAGTCACATACTGGAAAAGAATAAGCATTATCAATTCATATTCTGCATGTTTTAATATCTTTATGGCAAATTTAGAGACTCAGAAAGATCCTACTCACCCCAGAAATGCATTATAAAGAAGATAAAATATCTTTCCCAGTGAGCCATTATAACTGTTCTGTGTAAATGACTGAAATATTTAAATCCACTGGAGAGTGTGTAGTTGTTTCAGCTTGTCTTTGATAAACTGTTTTAATACTGTCACACATATATCGTCTGGGAGGAGCTTGATCTGTTGAATCGACACATGTTTTTCTCTTTCCATATTGTTTTCTTTTTAGTTTCAGTAAGTGTGATTTTTTTTATTTTTTTATTATTCATTTAGTTTGTTATTTATAGTATGTATTTTACACAGAACTGTTAATTTATCTATCATTTCACTTTATCTTCTGTTTGAGTTACTGTTTTTGTCAGTATTTCCTCTGAATAACATTTTAGTAGTATGTAAACTTATAGCAAGGTAGGGGATAATTTAAATACAAAGATTATATTGCACTCCCCTGATTAAGAATGTATATATGAGAGGTCAAGTATTTATGAATGCAACCCTTGTCAACACCTAGATTTGAGAAATCTAGATATAAATGTATTTCATATGTTTCAAATGTAAAATATTTGCACTGCATAACATAACAACAGGATAACATTCACTTCAGTCCTGTGTGTGTTCAGCAGGTGTCTCCAAATTCTGTTACAGTCTCTGTGGTTTTCCAAAAGTGGTTTGATGCACATTTGATTACTGACTTTCAAAGCTATATTTTTATGTGTGAGTTTTTGTAAAGCCTATCAGGCACTTGTAACACTGGGCTGTATAGTCGACTCTTCATAGCACAGTAATAAAGAGCTAAATCTGACAGAGCTGCTTCATCAATTGTGAGTGATGTGGATGACTGGGATGTAGTCGTCTGAAACCGATCATTTGATATGTCCTCCTTATAGCTCCATGATTGAGCACCTTTATACAGTAAATATTCGGGTTCTCTGTTAGGATACTGTCTGAACCAGTAAAGCAAAACATAACTGCTGCTTGTATCATATGAGCATCTCAGTGTCACAGACTCTCCTTCTCTTATGATCATATTAGTATCCTTGTCATTCGGTCCAATGCTGTCAGCAAACACACCTGCATTTAAATAATAAAAAATCTTATCGTTTTGAACCAAAGCATCTAAAATGTTGAAAGTGTAAGTTACCTGATACTGCAATAAGAGTCAGCAGTAGACATCTCTTCATGTTGATCAGAACGGTTTTAAATAGTTTTATGTTTACAGATTTATGAATCAATGCTCTGTTTGCTTTTAGGAGTTTTTGTGAATATTCACTTACTCTGTTATTTTGAATGTTGACTTGGATGAAGTAATGCACTGTAGAGGTAGTTTGCTGATATTATAATGTGGGTGTGGTTAGTGCCACTAAGACTCCTCCTATGTATTATGTTATTTAATTATTTATATATTATGTTTTTTTTTTGTTTTGTTTTATAAAAATACGTTTTTTTAAATAAATATTTATAAATATTTTGAATTAGGTTTTTATTTAAATGTTATTTTAATTCAAGTTTAAGGGGTAATATAACAACACTACAATAAGCTTTCATCAGTTAACATTAGTACTAGTTAACATGAACTAACAATGAACAATACTTCTACTGAATTTATTCATCTTAGTTAATGTTAATCTCCATCCATCTTCTTCCGCTTCTCCGGGGTCGGGTCGCGGGGGCAGCAGTCTAAGCAGGGATGCCCAGACCTCCCTCTCCCTGGACACATCCTCCAGCACTTCCGGGGGGACACCGAGAAGTTCCCAGGCCAGCCGGGAGACATAGTCCCTCCAGCGTGTCCTAGGTTTTGCCCGGGGGCCTCCACCCGGTGGGACATTTCCGGGAAGGCGACCAGGAGGCATCCGGAAAAGATGCCCGAGCCACCTCAGCTGGCCCCTCTCGATGTGGAGGAGCAGCGGCTCTACTCTGAGCTCCTCCCGAGTGACCGAGCTTCTCACCCTATCAATGTTAATCTCAGCATTTATTATTACCTTTTATAGACATTAGTTAATGAACGAACATAAATATGTAACTAACATTAATAAGAATATGTTGCTCATTGTTAGTTAATGTTAATGCATTAACAAATTAGACCTTATACAATTTTATCGTTTAAGTTTTAGTCATGTTTTATGGTTTTATGGACTTTTGTATAAAAAAAAAAAAACTTGTTTCAGTTAAATAAAATGCATTTTTTTCCATCTAATATATATATATATATATCTATATACTGTATATATGTATATATAAATATATATATATATATATATATATATATATATGTATATATTTCGCTCTCATTAAAGCAGCTGTTACCATATTGTGGTGTACTGTATATGTACTGGGTTATATGAGAGATAAATGTGGCTTTGTGGGAGATTCATTTGATTACTCTTGTTAATTTTTGTGTGTGAGTTTTTGTAAAGCCTCTCAGGCATTTAGTATCACTGGGCTGCTACTCTTAGAGCACAGTAATATAGAGCTGAATCTGACAGAGTTACACTGTTAATAATGAGTTCAGTGGATGATTGGGATGTAGTCGACTGAAACCGTTGACGGTCTGGTATATTCTCCTCACGGTTCCGTGATCGAGCACCTTTATACAGTAAATACTGCGGTTCTGTGTTTGGATACTGTCTGAACCAGTAAAGCAAGATGTCATTGCTGGTTGTACTGTATGTGCAGCTCAGTGTCACAGACTCTCCTTCTTTACTGATTATCGCTTCCTTGTCTTTTGGTCCAATGCTGTCAGGTAATACACCTGGATATACATTTAGACAACAAAACAGTCCATTTAATAAAACCAAAGCAAAGTGTATATTGTAATTGTATAGTTTGAAGTAGTGCTTGAAGTCATTGCTTAAAACACTGCTTAAAAATGTGAAATTTTGACTTTGACTTAAAAATTTGAATTTGACTTGTTAAAATAATCAAAAGAGTACTTTACCTGATACTGTTATGACAATCAGTAGTAGATGTCTCTCCATGTTCATGCTTTTGATCTGTTCAGATTTATGTTTAGAGTTTTACTTGCTGAATTACTATACTTGGAGAGGTGGTGTGTTGTTTATTAATAATATGGGTGTGGCTAGTGACATCAGGTCCCCCTCTCCCAAACCCCACCCACCACACACACACACACACACACACACACACACACACACAATATACTGTAGCTGATGAAATGTAGGTGAGTTGTAACACTTAGCAAAATATGGATGGAACATTTTTTGCATTCATTTATTGTACATTAATCAAATACATTATACAAAGTATGCTTAAAAAAAACAAAAAAAACAACAACAACAACAATAGCAACTGTGTTCAAGTAGGTGAAAAGCTTTGTGTATAAGTTGTAAATAATACAAAGATTATTCGAGTATTTTGCAAGAAAATACTATTTCAGTCTATTTACTTCAAAATGTCACATTTAATTAATTCAGTGTGTTACTTACTTTTTCTTTGTAATTGTGAAATTTACTAGCAATCCCTGAGTGAAAATGAAACCAAACCAGTTTTTTTCCCGGTGTATATCACATTGAACTAGAGAATCTGTTGATTTAAAGAGACCAGTTCTGTCATTCATCAACATGGTCCCAACACAACTAAACCAGACATGAAATGTTATTTTCCTACATCTGATTTGTTTATTTATTTTTGGCCTGGAAATCACAGTGGTTTCACACCTGTTTAGCTCATTTGTAATTAATTAAATTGATACAACACAGCCTGTTTCACACGCCTGTTTCCCCTATATACTGTAGGAATCTTTCTTATGATTTTGTGTGAGAGAGAGACATCCTGTTCACACTGTGGGCCTCAAAGCGCAGTAATACACAGCAGAGTCAGACACTCGCAGTCTCTGCATTATCAAGGGGACTGATTTTGATGCTTTCACTTCAGAGGAAAATCTCTCCTGGTACTCTGTTCCATTAACTCCTCCTCCATATGAATTCCTTTGTAACACAAGTTTAGGAGATTCATCTGTTCTCTGTATGTACCAGAAGAGCTCTTGTGATGTTGAGGTTGTAGTATATTTGCAGTCCAGTGTTATCAATTCTCCCTCAAATCCAGTAACATGTGTAAGTGGCTGATCAACTGTGTCTTCTGATTGACATCCTGGTAACAAACAAGAATAATTCTGTGACAATCAGCGGTATCATGTAGAAATAAAACCAAATAGTCAAAGAGTAACATATTTCGTTCACATACCAAGAATAACTAATCCAAAAATGACGAATGTCTCCTTGAGCCATTGTTTCATTGTTTGTTCTTCAAGATGATAGAGTGATACCCAAAGAACAGATGAATCAATCAGCAAAAACGGAGTAACTGAGAAAAGAGTGATTCAAAGCTATTATTATATAAGGAAGGGAGGAGCTCAAAACACTGTCAGATGCTCAATGTTATCAGTATCAGAAGAGAGTGCATTTCTCCCTCTCCTGGTTTCTTTAAGGAATTACAAATAGAAGTTTCATTTATTTTTGTCATGTTTCTTCATATTACCTAACACAGCACTGAGAGCACTTCTTTACAAATGTTGGGAGGTCATACATCATGCTTTAGTTATTTAATCTTTCTGGAAAAGTGTGTACATCACAGATATTGATTAAGATTAAGAATGTTTCAAACTAATTATTCTTTAAAGTCATTCTCAACAAAGTTCTTAAAGCAAAGATGATTTGCTTGCTGTTTTTTTTCTTTTTTTTTTCTAATAAGTCATTCCATCACAAGTTGTTCAATAATAATCTTACTATGGATAAGAAGAGATAATCAACTCTAAAAAAGTTTGTAATACACTTTATAAAAATTCTCATTAGTATTGTAAGAAAACACTCATTTAGGTCAAAAACAGCTGTTTTCAGCACGCCATTTAAGTGCATGTGTCTTTAAATGATAATGAGCTTTGCTCACCCCGCCCATCTGTTCTGTGCGTACACAGTTTGTAATAACACAATAACCATAACGCGTTGTTCATTATAAACTTGGGATTATGAATTATATTGAGAACGTTGTACATAGAAAACATGCCGTAATGTACCCTGAGTGTAAACCTTAGCCGCATTCATCGTGAAGCGTGCAATCGATTTGCAAAGATTAATATAAAGGTTACTAAAACGTTACACTCACTTCAGTTCTTCTGGAGGTGCAGTACACTGTTAGACTTTTCAAGGGTTTTTTACAGTAACTTACTGGCAACACTGTTGCCAGTAAGTTACTGTAATTAAGAGTTACAGTACCAAACCGTATTTCAGTTTTGTGTAATACAGTGCATTACTGTAAAAACGAAGCTAATCAGTACAGTGCATTACTGTAAAAACTAAGCTAATCAGTACACTACTGTAATTATTTTTATTTGTACTAAATATAAATTAGATTTGATAATTTTGATATATGATTAATTTTATTTTTATCCTACATAAGTACTACTTTCATACAAACCAATTAGACAAAGTTATCACAAAATACCATTTTTTTATTTAAAACATTTCATATATATCACAAAATAAACATGCCAATGCTGGAAATGATGTGTGAAATTTTTACACATTAATGGGTAAGTTTAGAGACAACATTTTTTGTGTTAATTTTAACTCATTCATTGTGTTAATGATTTTAACAAAGTAAATATGTCAGAGAGGTTAGCACAAAGATGTGTAAACGTGTTAAATTAACACATTATGTGCTGTCCTTCACTGCAAACATTTTTGAAAACATACATAAAATCATAAACAAAACATTAGCATTTGACTAAATGAATGTAGAGTCATTGGTTGTTTAGCTTATACAAGTATTATAATGAAATATCAACCATTACATTCATAAAACTGCAGAATATAAATACATTAAGCATTCAAAAAGGAAATGTCCAAAACAGGACAAAACACAGTTCTTTTCACAATACAAGACACATAACCCCACCTTAAAAATAATTTCACTTATTTCCAAAAATGTGTTGGATTCATGTACACTGGTGGCCAAAAGAAGTATTTAAGTGGCGTAATGTTTTTGAAAGAAGTCTCTTTGATGCTCAAGAAACATTTATTATTATTATCAATGTCTGACTGTCTACTCCATCTTTTCTACAGCATAGGAGTAAAAGTCATCATCAAAATAATCTTTAAAAAGCCAACACAATGTTTTTGTCCACCTTTGAGAATAAATGAACTTCTCCAAAGATTGGTTCCTGTTCAGAACTTGATTGACAACATCAGAGTGTTCCCTGGTCTGCATGCGTGCCCACAAACACAAATGTACTCAGTCCTTCAGAGGAGATCCCGGTTCCAAAACTATATGAGAGAGAGAGAGAGAGAGAGAGAGAGAGAGAGAGAGAGAGAGAGAGAGAGAGAGAGAGAGAATATTAGTGTCACATTATTTTTAACCTCCTTTTTTGTTAATTTTTATTATTATTTTCACAAAAACTTAAGAATATATATTTGTAAACAGCTTTTGTCAATAAATAGCATACAAAAGAACTAAATTAAATTATGCCAGATTAAATTTTAATACTTACAAATCCTAAATTCTGTCCAAAAATGCTGAGATGCATAGAAAGAAGTTGAACGACTGAAATCGATGATTTTAGCCCATTTCAGCTTGTCTGCAGTGAAGGAGTTCCTGTTTGAGACAAATACACAGTAAGATACATGCAAGAAATCACTGTGTGATGATCGTTCTCCTTCCTACAGTAGTTAACCCACCTGTGCGCTGATATTAGGACCTTCCTAGTCAGGTGGAACTGCAATGGTAGAGTCGCTGGCTAATAAAATATAAAAATAATGCAAAAATATAAACTTAAGTTGTTTAGAATGCTAGATTTGGTCTGAATGAATTAGTGAGTTTTACTGCAGTGCTTACCTGGATACATTTAATCTGGTGAGACTGAACAAAGACAATGGTCCATCTTCTGATTGGTTCATTTGCTGTGTAATAAAGTTAGACATAATGCAAAGGTCACTTATTTGATATAAAGTTAGCCAATTTTATAGAGATTTTATAAGATATTGTTAGCTACCTAGTCTGCACCAGTGGCTCAAAAGCAATTTTCACATAGTGTATGCTAATCATTTCAGCAAACTTATCTCAAAATATATCACAAATGGGCTGGCCTACCTCTGGAATCTTGCTAAGTCACTGGCGCGAATTGGCGCTTTGTTGCAGTTGCCTTTAAACACAAAAATGGAAGTAAATATTAAATTCCATTAAAAAACAACAACTATAATATGGTATAGTTTGCAAACTAATGCTAAAACTATAAAGGTTCTCATCAGTAGGCCAACATTAGGATATAAACAGAATTTCACATTAGTTTATTCACATTTATTGTTAATGTAAACGCGCGTTGCTCGTTGGCATATTTTAACTCGACAATTCAATAATCTAACAAAGTGTGTAAAATGAAACGTTAGCTCAGTTTACCATGGTAAAGTTCGTTACCGCCATGTTGACGACGAGTGACGTTAGGCTAACGTTAACGTTATAACATACGTTAAACTGGGCACAATCCTGTCAACATACACAGAATGTTTTTGTTTTGTTTTGTTTTTTTTACCTTGCTTGCTGATCTCTCTCTCGGTGAAGTGAATTCCGTCTCTTCCCCGGGCCAGACACGAACGTCGCGATCCAACAAAAGACAGACCCCATTACCTACACTGGATGTCTGTCTGACGCGACACGACAAATCCCAGACAGTGCAGTGATGCGCCGCGGCCGTTATATTTCAGACGTAGTCCGATACGAGTCCAAGCGCTCGCACTAGTTCTTACAAGGGATAAACAGGTTTGCATTTAAAGGTCCGGTCGCTTCAATGTGTCCAATATAGACAGCCTCTGGCTATTATAGCGTTGTAGACACGTGGTGTAAGGCAACAATTAGGAAATAAAAAGCACGGTGGAATGGTGCCAGCCAGAGAGGCAGTTACGTCAAATACAGTAGTATACAGCAAATTTAAAAAATACAGTAAGTCTCTGTATGTGGTGTTAGACGTCACAGAAAATTCCCATGATGCAATTGGAATCACAGTTATTTACTGTAAAGAGAAATAGCAGTATAATACTGGGGGATTTAAAGTAAATAACTGTAGAAATTACAGAAAAGTCTAACAGTGTAGGAACACGAATAGTTGGTACCGATCCTTTTTTCAGGAGCAGCTTCTTAGCAAAACCAGCTTTATTCTGACCCTCGTTTGTAAAGCAGTCTGGTGAGAAATGATTTGCGCAAACATGAAAGGATTGACGTTGATCGTGGGGAATATTCCCTTCGAAAACAAAACTCAGCCACTGCGTCTTCAGCGGTTCGGATTTAGGAACATCAAAATGATGCTGTGTTTGTTACACCCAAGAACAGAACACCTCAATCGCTTAGACGCCATTCAGTGTATCAACAATGCCCGCGCGGACTATGATGACAGCTCGCTCAGGGCGGGTCTGTGTTGAAACGCTGCTGTCAATTAACAATCGTGGGAGCGATTGACGATGACGATAACGATGACGATAACGAAATGATTCCGTTGACGCACCTTTTTTTTCATCAATGCGTTAAATCTGTCTGTTTTGAGCAAAAAAAAAAAAAGTATCAGCAATGCTGCCGCTTCCTATCCTTGTTTTGGGTACGTCCACCACCCGGCTGCCGCCATGCCGCGCATCAGATTCCACACAACAACAACACACCTGCGGCTGCGGCTAGTCACTCGCCACACATCTTCGATGAGGCGCCGGACTGGACAAAAGCGAAACAAACTGCGCGAGCGAGCGACAGTGCGCGAGAGAGACCGAGTGTGTCTGCGCGCGAGAGAGACCGAGCGTAGGCGAGAGAGACCGAGTGTGTCTGCGCGCGAGAGAGACCGAGCGTACGCGAGAGAGACCGAGTGTGTCTGCGCGCGAGAGAGACCGAGTGTGTCCGAGCATTAGTTTAGTGGGCTAATTGGTACAAAGTAATATATAATTATTATATAACTTAGATTATAACATAAATTATTATTTAACTAATTATATAATAAAGCCACCATTGCCAAAGTAAGAATGTTTTTATTCCTGGCTTTTTTTTAGTAAAACTGTGATTCCACTGTTACCACTTTATCTGTGTGTAATGCTGTAGTAGCTCAAAGTTTTTTGCTGTTTAAACTGTAAACCATTCCTTTATTACTGTGATTACTGGTGAAAATAGCCAATGTGCTGAAATTTTAGAAGAGCATCAATTCATGAATCATGGAAAAAATATAACTTGAAATATGGGGATAAAAGGTTTCTGCCCAATGCGACAATGAAGTAGCCTACAGCTTGGCAGCACTGCATCTCCATCAATGAGAAAGTCTAGTTTATTATGCAAAGGTTTTAAGGTTAACTGTTGTTTTATGAATTGCAACACTTGCTACAACCTGTCAAACCTAAGCCCATTTACAATACTTTTTAACCTAAATTAATTTGTTAAAGACTACTTTTTTTTCTTTTTTTTTTACAAAAATTGACTAAAACTTGACTAAAACCTTTTTGCGTTTTCGTCGACTAAAACTTGACTAAAACCTTTTTGTGTTTTCGTCGACTAAAACTTGACTAAAACTATCAAGTTTATAAGTGACTAAAATGTGACTAAAACTAAAAAAGCATTTTCGTCCAAAAGACTAAGACTAAAACTAAAAGGGCTGCCAAAAACAACACTGCGTGGGAGGGGCGTCCGACCGTGTGACGTCACACGGTCAGACGGCTCGATTTGAGACGGGGGAAAACATATAAGGAGATTAAAAAAAAAACACTGGATGGATTTTTATCATTATATGATGGTTGTGTACAGGCACTGCCAACACACATTTCAGTACAATCAACTTGTAAAAGTGAATGTACCATTATATGACCCCTTTAAGCGATATTTATCAATATATCATTATGTTTGGACTAATTCTAAGAAACAAGAACGTGCAATAGATTGAAGTAGATTGGCCCCATTTTGATGTTAACACAGTTGAGATTGAGAATATAATTCAGTTTTGGTCATCTATATCACCGTATCAAGCTACTATGCTCAGGAATAACTTTAAAACATGATATAAACAAATTGTATCCACCTTATTTTTAATGTAAAAAGTGGGTACGACCATTTGTAACTATGTGTCTGGCTTCCGGTCTCATCCGCTTTCAGTTATTTTAGCTGTAAAAACTGTCTGTTATACAGCTGGTAAGTCCCTCCCATCCGTAAAACCCCAAGTGGACCTCTAGGTTGAAAAATCGTCAATGCAAGTGAATGTGAGAAAATAAATATTTTCTGGTCCCGTTTGAATTGTGCCATGAATGTGAACATATGTTGTCTGTGAATTTTTTATATAATTTTTCATGTTACGAGTTTGACAGTATATTGTATACTTTGGCTAGCAGTTGTGGAAAAGACGTAACGCAAAAGACTACATGTTGCCTATGTGACGTCACGTCACCCCATAACACATTTTCCCTCCACTTGTCAAATCACGGTGCTAATGCTGCGATAATCTATGGAGACAGATCGAGATGCCTGTGTGTTTTGTACCCAAATGTCACCATTCAAACAAAATGGGCTGTTCTTTCTTCAGATTCCCGTCTGATGTAAAAACTAGTTGTAGTCCACAAAGTGCTCTCACACAAAGTCTAACCGTATCAAACTTCTACCCGCTAAATTGTAGCATTCTTCACACGAAAAATTAAATAAAAAATTCACAGACAACATATATGTTCACATTCATGGCACAATTCAAACGGGACCAGAAAATATTTATTTTCTCACATTCACTTGCATTGACGATTTTTCAACCTAGAGGTCCAGTGGGGTTAGCGGAAGGGGCGGGACTTACCAGCTCTATAGTCACGTTTAGTGTTTGTTAGTTCATGTTTGCCTGTTAATTTGAGTTTTCCCTGTGTTCAGTTCGAGTTTCCGTGTGTCTGTATCCCTTTCGTCTTGTCAGCTGTGTCTCGTTTCCCTGATCTGTTCTCTGTGTATTTAAGCCCTGTGTTTCAGTCTGTCGACGCTGCATTTGATGTTGTTCTGTTCACGTTTCTTTGAGCCTGTTTGTGAGTTTTTGAGTTTGGTTAAAGCTGCAGTCGGCAAGTCTGGCAGATTGGGTCGATTAGCCAAAATTTTGAGATGGTGCTCGATGCAGAGCCAAATGGGAGGAGTTAGAGCTCGAGCTCCCCCTTTTCTGGAGCTCCAGCTCCACCTCGCTATATTTAGTGGGCGGGGCTTCACTGCAGCGTCAAATGGGAGGAGCTATAGCTCTAGCTCACCCTCGCTGGATCTAGTGGACAGAACATGACGCGCTATCAAGCCTGTTAATGTTAGTGCGAGTTCAACCGTGATACAAAGACAAGTTTGTTTTGATAGGCAAGATGCTGGCATACATAATATTGTATTTTTCTCTAATATTTGTCATGATTATGAATAATTATTTATCGTTTCTGTGACAAACGCGTAAACACTTAATAAGAACATTGTTCACAGTGTGTTTTTCTAAAAACTGTTGAAACTTTGTTTCTGTGTATTATTTTCTCTTTATTACGATGAACAGTTTCGTTGTTTTCCTCACTTTTTAAAGCCGCTTTGGACAAAAGCGTCTGCGATATGATTATGTAAATTACTAGACTTAAAAGGCAATGTGAAAGGTTACTATCTGGCACCCGTTTATTTTTTGTCCACGGCATTAACGTGTGTGTTATTTGTGAATTAATCTAAATCATCTGATTAATTTATGAAATAAAAAAATAATAAGACTAGGTTACCTAATCTGCCCTTTTTGCACGTAAATGTAAAAGCATAGGCTACTCCAACAGGCCAGTTGTAATTTTTTTTTTGTTATATTGTACATTTAAATGGAATATTGACTGTAATTTTGGATAGACTCAACCTTGATAGGCTATGCATTAAGCTGTTTTAATGAAATGGAAACAAGCAGTCCAGTACTCTAAAACCAGCCATGTGACTTCCCACACTAGAGCAAAAACAAGATAACAAATGTGCTCTGAGATTATCCACTCCAACCAAATTTGGGAGAAGATAATTTAAAAGTCACTTGCTCCACTCTCCCACAAGTGTTGAGTTGGATTTATTTGTTTCTATTAGCCTAAATTAGCAAAATGTTCGTCTAACATAAAATTAATCCTAAATCTAGATAAAATGTTAAAAGATAAAAAAAAAATAACATAAGTAGGCCATTATCCCAAGAACACAACACTTTTTTTCCACACAACATTTTTGGTATAATAAGATAAAATAATACATTTTACGAATATATTTCAAGTACACACTTCACATAACATTGTAATATTTTACAAAACTCAATCAATATTTATTTTCATAGTACCCCCACTGGTAGATTCAAGTTCAAGTTGATTTTATTTATACAGCACATTTTATAACAGCCACTGACTGACCTATAAGTGCTTTACAGAACTACAAAATTAAAAGAGAATAATACTTGCATAACAGCACAACACAGATAAGTGCAGCAAAGCTAATGCCGCGTTCCAGGCAACCTGTAACCCGTGTTTTTCCAACTCGTAACTGGGAGTACATCGATCTATGTCTCCGGTCAGACTCCGGTAAAAAGGAAGGTTTCAGGCGTCATTTATATGTGGAAATAAATCTGATATGAATTGGATGTGCATTTTGGACCTGCCGTGTAAGCGGACAGATCGTACATTCTGTCAATGCGAGTCGTACGTCATTAAAAATGTGTCTTTTTATAACTGTTCGCGGTACAGATATATCTATAACAAATGAAACAACTCTTGTTGACTAACAGAGTACAAATTTTGTTCATGTGTGTTAAATAAAAAGCGATCTGGCGCTGAAATATGTTGCTTTTGAAATCATGCTGAGTGTTCGTAGTCGCTGCTGCTGTCAATTTAGTGACAAGCAATTTCTCTAAATAACGCTGCCAAGCATAGTTATTTAGTCTCTCCCGATAGAGCCCGTTTCCTTACGCTTCCTCCTAATCCATCTTCCCAAGAAACTGTGGCGTATCGCTAAAATGCAAACGCATATCAAGCTGCTCTTTCTCTCTCTTTTGCTATTTCTCTCGGCCTCACTGTAGAAGTAACCATGGCAACGGATAGCGTTACCACATAAAATGGTGGCGCCTTCCCGGAATGCAACCAGGGGGGTAATCGAGCTCTCGATTTCCGTACCACCCCCGGCGGCCGCCATTGGCTAACAAGCCTTCACCTGCTGTTAGCATCCCATTGACTCCCATTCATTTTGGCGTCACTTTGACAGCGAATAACTTTACATCTGAGGCGTTTAAAGACTCCATTTGTCCATTATTTATTTCTAAAGAAACACGACAATGTATAAAATGCTCCATTACCTTGTATCTTACGTTATGGCCCCGTAGAAGCAGTTTTTGTAAAAACAGGCTAACGATTGCATCATAACCACGCGACTCTCTGGAAATTACCGTAGAGACAGGAGGAGAAGCTCGCAGTCAATCGGGGGGACGTGGAGGCATAAAGTCAAGGGAGAAGCCCATAGAGAATCGTAATGTTTCTCCTGCTCCTAGCTCATGGACAGCTCCTACTCACACTCTCCGTCTCTGCAAGTTTCGGAAGGGAATGATTCAGATTTCTCTTGGCACAGCTCCTAGAAGACTTACAACTGTCAGACAGGCTGCTCACGTCACATTCACGTCGTCAAGCTCAGTTTGAGTCTGCGCAGTTCGCTCGGCAATCAGGAAATGAGTGCTTCTAATTTGCTTCACTTTTCTCCGTTGAAACCTATGGGGTCGCTGTGTCCAGTTTATATACTGTCTATGAATGCAACCCTGCGTGAAAAGATCGTTCGTGACGAAAGTTAACCTGCGCCTGCGCGGCCCCGCCCACTAAATCCAGCGAGGTGAAGCTGGAGCAGCTGCGAGGGGAAGAGCTGGAGCTCTAGCTCCTCCTATTTGGCTCTGCATCGAGTACCACTTGAAAATGTTGAATGTTTACAACTCTCATGCCCCTCCCCACTACCAGCGAGCAACCCTCCCATCGAGGTCGTGCTCGTCAGTGCGTCACTGTGAGTGTGTACCTGATTTTCTGTGAACGCGTCCGTCTCTTCAGCATCTATCAACACCATGGACTCGGAGGTAGGCTGCCCTGGCTAATCTATCCATAGATAGCAATAACCGAGGAATTGGAAGCTTAGTAGATTTTCTCTCCGCCATCACGCTTCATGCAATCTCCAGGCGAACTTCAGGCGTGGCGTGTGCATGTGATATTAACGTGCGCGAGTGAGGGGGGATCTGTGGCGTGTGCATGACCTGTGATTGACAGTCAGATCTCACACCCCCCTGCGCTGATTGGACCTGATGATCCGGGAGCGGTGGATTTTTGCAAAACAAATAACACGCTCCAGGTGGAGTTAGAAGCTCGGGTTTTTTCTAAAACCATCTTATTTATGTTGTTCTGTCGGATTATAGTGTCAATTTCACTGAATATGATCAAAAAAATGTTGCCGACGGCAGCTTTAATAAACAATGCTGCAATTTAGATCATGCATCCTTCCCTGCTTCAACCTGCCCGTGACAGTTATGCTGCTTGATATTGCAAACTGTTATTTGTTATAATATTATTTTAATTTGTTATCATAATCATAAATGCTAGTTTGTAGCGCAAATTATTTGACCATTTAAAGCATTTCTGTCAGGTCCATTAAGTCAAGAACACACAGACAATAAAAATAATTTAAGAATTTTTTTATTGAATAGATTGCAAACAGGTTGATGTTCCTGATTTGAATTTGGCGGTATGGCTCTGTTCAGGGAGTCCTCTGACCTTTCATGAGCACCATGAAATAGCAGAGAGTCAGAGGACAGCAGCAGCATAGGGAACGCTCACAGTTTAGGACTGTGAGAGCTAAAATATCCCCCCGTGAACAGAGCAGGCAACATGACAAAGCAAAATGCCACGTTATGCATAAGGAGGAGCTGGGGAGGTGGCGGGCAGCAGTAGCGAGCAGCAAGCATGTATGAGCAAACTGAATGTGCTTTAAATAGGGCGCCTTGTTTGAGCTTGGCCATTGAGCAGCGAGGGGAGTTACCCAGCTAATGCAACTCAGCTGGAGCAGATCAGCTGGCGGGACAGTGTTGAAGCAATGCATTAGCAGCGTCTTGACTACCTGGCCTGCCAGAACTGACGCTGACGCTCAATTTCTGTTTGTTTTCCAGTTATTTATCTACAGCGGCTAAAGCGTTGGAAGTTTACACACATTCACAGAAAATAGCTTAATTCCACATTGCAAAAAAAGGTGGATAAACATCCCATACGGCAAGTTCTTATAGTATATCCTCTCTTCTCAACTCTGTTCATGTACTTTAAAATTGTTGAACAGGTGTTACCACATTCTGTTATTTACAGTCTCAGTGGTTTACAAAATATACATGTGGTGTGATAAACATTTGATAGCTGGCTTTTAACGTTTTTGTAAAGCCTCTCAGGCATTTTGTATCACTGGGCTCCTACTCTTAGAGCACAGTAATAAAGAGCTGAATCTGACAGAGTTACACCATTAATAGTGAGTTCGGTGGAGGTTTGGGATGTAGTTGGCTGAAACCGATCGTCTGTTTTATCCCCTCCTCCACTTGATCGAGCACCTTTCCACAGTAAATACTGAGGTTCTGTATTAGGATACTGTCTGAACCAGTAAAGATAGACATAACTGCTGCTTGTATCATATGAGCATCTCAGTGTCACAGACTCTCCTTCTCTTCTGATTATATTAGTATCCTTGTCATTTGGTTCAATGCTGTCAGCAAGCACACCTGCAATAACAGAGCAATTGCACACTAAACCATCAGCCCTTTTCCATAAATCAAAAAATCATTCTTGTTAAAAACACCATTTGATCTTTAAAGCATGAAATATATTCACCTGAAATTGTCATGAGAATCACTAGCAGACAGGCCTCCATGCTAATACTGTACCTTAGTTTAAATATGTTTCAAGTGGGTTTTGATCACAGCTTTAGGAGGTTTTGCTATTTATCATTTTTGAGATTCATACATATGCACACCCATAAACTTTTGATAAATGAAATTGATGTAGATGGATGCATGGATTTATACTGCAGTGGGAGGTGCTCAGCTGTTTATGAATGGTGTGGGTGTAGTCAGTGACATCAGAGCCAATCATCTATCCCTTTTTCTTTCATAATATAAATATACAGAGCAAGTGTCATTTTAACTAATGTGAATTACTGTAAATGTAATCAATACTTATCAATCTTATGATACGGTGACTCTTTAATGCAATATTTTCTTACTGTGGATCTTAGAATAATCTACAAGGCAAATGGCTGTCTTCCAGTTTTTATTAAACAATCATTGTTCTTCCCTGCAGTTCATATTAAATCAATTTGAAACAGCTTCTATAATTCCCCTTTCATATTTATTATATATTAGTTCAAATATAGGAAGTCAGATAACACAGTGCTAGTTTTGAATAGATTTATTGTATGTTTTTAATTTAAACTTAAAAACAAAAGTAAAGGTTGTAAATGTCTAATTTATTTAGCTGTAAAGCACATGTACAGCAACTTGTTCTAGTTCATTATCATGTCACCAATTCTCTCTTAAACGCACTCCTCAACTGTTCAGCAGGTGTTACCACATTCTGATATTTACAGTCTCAGTGGTACATGTGGTATAATACACATTTGATAACTGAGTTTTAAACCAAGAATTGTGTCTGAGAGTTTTTGTAAAGCCTCTCAGGTATTTTCTATCACTGTGATCCAATTCTTAGAGCACAGTAATAGAGAGCTGAATCTGACAGAGTTACACTGTCAATAATGAGTTCAGTGGAGGTTTGGGATGTAGTCGACTGAAACCGACGGTCTGGTATATTATCATTTCTGCTGAATGATCGAGCACCTTTCCACAGTAAATACTGAGGTTCTCTATTAGGAGACTGTCTGAACCAGTAAAGCCAAACATTATTGCTGTTTGTATCATATGAGCATCTCAGTGTCACAGACTCTCCTTCTCTCTTGGTTATATTCGTATCTTCGTCACTTGGCCCAATGCTGTCAGCAAACACACCTGGAAGTAATATAAGACACTTCACAAATCCAATTATTTCAATGAAACTAAAAAGGAGACATACAAACACACATGCATATAATTGATGTAAAATTGACTCTGTACTCATTGATGTGATGCACTGCTTAACATGTATTTAAGAATTGTTAAAAGTGTGATTTACCTGATATAATTATGAGGATCAATAAATACCTCTCCATGTTGATATTTCAGATCTGAACTGTTTTTGAAAGTGTGGAAAATTGTACTATGTTGTTTTGAATGCTAAATTATACCATACTTAATACTGTACATAAATTATAGGTATGAATGCCCTAGAGAACTGATATGCTTTATATTAATAACGTGGGTGTGGCTTGTGATAAAAGACCCAGGGCCTCAGAGCACAGTAATACACAGCAGAGTCAGACACACACACATGGATTGTCAGTGGAAATGATTCTGATGACACTTTAGAGAGAAATCTTTCCTGCAACTCAATGTCCTGATCTCCTCCATATTTGTTTTTCCTCATCATGTATTTAGGAATGTAATTTGCTGTCTTGATATACCAGAAAAGGTCTGGTGATGTTGTAGATGCAGTATTCATGGATTTCATCCGGTCCCTTTCCACAGGTGTATTAATCAAGCACAATGCAGTCTGCATTCATAATCTAGGTGCTTGATTTTATACACCTGTGGAAAGGGACCGGATGAAACCCATGAATATTTGCATTGTAATGTGACTGATCCTCCTTCAGGTTTAGTTACATGTTTATCTGGCTGATCAACAGTATCCTCTGGTCTGCATTCTGAAAATACATGATAATGTTACAAAAATGGTATTATTCAATAAAAAAAGAACGTAAACTTACATGTAGTAAGTGTACATACCAAGAATAAATAATGCAAATTTTAACGCTTCCAACAATAGTTGCATTGTTTGATTGAGTGGTATCCAAGCAGTTTTTTCCAGTATAGGTCTGAGAGAGAAGTCTGTTATTCAAAGCATTGGTTTTGTTACTGATAGTGAGGAGGATTTCATTGCACTGTCAGATGCACTTGGTTAACAATATAATTATAGAGTGCAAAACTTCAGGGTTTTTATGGTAAATTGCAAAAGGTTGAAATGTTCTCACTGTAAACATGTCCCTACTGTGACATTACTTATTTGTTTATTTTTGGTAACACATCACATATTAATACTGATAGCTGCTTTACCTTTTAAAATGATTGGTTTCCAGGGAGGATTTCCAACACATGGGGCTGAATGTAATTGTAACGTTGTGGTTGAATGATAGGAGGAAGCAGGATCCACGTGCAGCAAACTTTATTAAATAAACACAAAACTAGACAAACTCAGACTAGGAAAACAAGACACAAGAACCAAACAGCCAAAATACAGTAACAAGAACTCATTAAGACAGAGACTAGACACAGGGCTTAAAAATACACAGGCAAACAAGCTAAACAAGATAACAAGGGGGCGTGGTTAATCAGAAACACCTGGGGAGACTAATCAACACTAAACACGGGACAAGACAGAGGAACACAGACATGAATCATTACAGTAATACAGTCAGATAATAAAACATATGGACATTACACTTTCCATTGTTTTGTATAAATACACAAATATTTAAATAATAAAATGAAAACTGTTAATGAATTGTAGGTCAATGATAGGCCATACTTAAACCAGAAGTTATTCCAGAATGTTATTTGAAACATAAATCAACATATAATTTGACACAGTTTCATTATTTATTTTTAATGTCTGTTTTTTCACAATCAGTTAATAATTCTTCCTTAATTTACAATTAAAATGTATTCCCATTAATACAGCATAAAACATAAACAGTGGATATAGGTAAATGTATACTATACTGTGGGGAACCCCTTTTTGATGTTCAACAGGTGTTTACATATCCTCTCATTTATTATCATCTCTGTGGTTTACAAAAGATATGTCCATGGTTCGTTACTCATGTGATTGCTTTTGTTCAAAGCAGTAATAGTGTATGTGAGTTTTTGTAAAGCCTCTCAGGCATTTTGTATCATTGGGCTACAACTCTTAGAGCACAGTAATAGAGAGCTGAATCTGACAGAGCTGCTTTACCAATAATGAGTTCAGTGGATGTTTGGGATGTTGTTGACTGAAACCGATGGTCTGGTATAAGAGACTGTCCGTTGTATGCTCGAGCACCTTTATACAGTAAATATTTTGGTTCTCTGTTTGGATACTGTCTGTACCAGTAAAGATAGACATAATTGCTGCTTGTATCATATGAGCATCTCAGTGTCACAGACTCTCCTTCTCTTCTGATCATATTAGTATCCTTGTTGATTGGACCAATTCTATCAGCAAATGCGCCTGCAATAAAATTTGAAACATCACAATAAAGAACATTAAACCATCAGCCAGTTCCTATTGCCAAAAACACAATGTAATGTTAAAAGTGCTTATTATATACACCTGAAACTGTTATGGCGATCACTAGTAGACATCTGTTCATGTTGATTCCTCAGTTTAAATGGGTTTTGATAATGGTTTTATGGTTAGCTATGTGTCTTTCTTTGAGATAGCATGTGCACTAAACTAAATGTGATAAATGATCAAAATGATTGGATAGATAAATGACTGCAGTGGGAGGGGCTCTGCTGTTATGAATAGTGTGTGTGTAGTTAGTGACTTCACAATCAATGCACAACCCGATATTGTAAAATATA
This sequence comes from Leuciscus leuciscus, assembly GCF_965113295.1. Classification (NCBI taxonomy): domain Eukaryota; kingdom Metazoa; phylum Chordata; class Actinopteri; order Cypriniformes; family Leuciscidae; genus Leuciscus; species Leuciscus leuciscus. Next base: position 32,508,645 of record NC_138730.1, read on the forward strand.
ACCAGGAACAATGTCTGTTTAACTCATATGAATATCTTTATTCCTTTTTAATTCAGAGTTTAATAACTAAATGTAATTAAAACTTTCATGCTCAAAACTGAAAATTCTGTTTTTGGTGAGCAATTGACAAAGGAGTTTCTTAGCTTTTGCGGCAAATAGGCCATGTGTTAAAGCAATAATAACTTCTCGTTCTCATTTAGTGTACTAAGCATTTAGGTTCATAGAGGCATTATAATCGTGGAAGTAATTAGCAATTAAACACTATTCAGGTGCTTATGCAGGATTTTTTTGGTGAGTGTTGAGTGTGTTTGAGTCACAGTGGATGTCAGAGCACAGTAATACACAGCAGAGTCAGACACACACATCCTGGATTGACAGTCGAACTGAGTTTGAGTCCAATCTGGCATCAAATCTGTCTTCAAATTCAGAACTACTACTTGATCCAAATTTGTATTTCATCAGTATATATTCAGGAAGGCCATTAGAGCTCTGAATGTACCAGAAAAGATATGGAGCAGACTGAAGCGTTTCATATTCACAGCTCAGGGTAACCTGATGTCCTTCGGTGGCAGTTTGTGTCTCACTTGGCTGATTAACAGTGTCTTTCCCAAAGCTTCCTGTGAATGCATAATAGCACAATTATACAAGCAATGTCATTTTAATAATGCAGTAATTTACAACAATAAAGGTTTGATTACTTACCATAGAAATTAAAGGCAAAAAATAATAAAACAGGCATTCTGTGAGTCATCTTTGTTTATCTATGCAAGGAAATAGAAAAATGTAATTGAAAGCAGTGTTCCAGCGCTGGAGGAGAAGCTTTGATTCCTGCTTGTCATGTTGATGTAGTGATGATGTTCAACAGCAGATTTTCTGTTGTTTCTGACAAAGGTTTACAATTGTAAATATGAGGTATAGTGTCCTGTGTATGTAGATATCGCCATCTTCAGGTTAAAAAAATATCTTACCTTCTGTGTCCCAAATTCCAGCAGAATTGTAACATAAAATCCAAAAACATTTTAAAATAAAATAAAATAAACAGCGGTTGTTAGTATAGATCCGATTACAGTATCACCTAAAAAGCAACAATGACTTCCCAATTGCTTTTTGTTTTGTTTGTCAATGCTGACTTGAAAGTACACCTGAATATGAATTAAAGAAAAGTTTTAAATAGTACTGTACGATTATGTTGTTTTAAGAGGTTTCCATAAAGTAAAGAATATATTACATAGCAATTGGCAAAGCAGTTGTATAGCATTTGTGGCATCTGTGGTTTTTTAGGGTAATAAGTATTTAGGCTCACATAGGCCTTATAACAGTGGAATTAGTCACATCTCATAGGAGGTTAAGCAACACTCAGATCCTCACACAGGGTTTTTGTGTTTGTGTTGAGTGTGTTTGAGTCACAGTGGGCCTCAGAGCACAGTAATACACAGCAGAGTCAGACACACACACATCCTGGATTGTCAGAGGAATTGTTCCTAATGTGGAATCCATTTTTGAATGAAATCTCTCCTTAAATTCAGGCTCTGTCGTTCCTTTCCCAATGGAAAAGTTACTCAGAATTAATGTTGGTGATCTGTTTAGTTGTTGTTTGTACCAGAAGAGATAAGCATTTGCAGCGCTCATGAGTGTATAATTACACCATAAAGTCACTTGATTTCCCTCATCTGAAGTCTTTTCTCTCAAAGGCTGATCAACACTGTCCTGTCCCCGGCACACTGGAGGAGATGAAGCATAAATTAACAATCATTTACAGATACTCAAATAAAGTGTAAATGACGAAAGGCTGTTCTTACCTAAATCATGTGCCGTAAAGAAAAGAGTAATTATCACCCATTTTGACATTGTTGCTCTTGAGTTTAAGAGAGTGAAGAGAAAAACAACTGATCCGACATCTGAGTCTCTCCTTATGGCGAATCTCTCTTGATATTTTCAGCAACTTCTCAGTCACACAAGATTGTAAGGGATGGTTCCCCCTGGTGGTGAATTCATTGAATTAAACACCTCGCTTTTGAAGTTAATTTGTAACCTTTGAAATAATTTGTATTTTTTTAATTATATAAACCATGGAGTGCAATGTCTTTGACAGATATACACATATAATCAATTTCTGTGTATTTGAATCAAGATGAGTAATCAGGTGAGATCATGTGATTTTCAGTCAAACATCTCTGTTTCTCTTAGTAGTTTTAGATTCTTCATAAGGTTCAGCCTTATAAAAGAATTTTAGGAATTATACATTACTCTTAATACATTTATTGGATAAATCAGACTTTTTCAGGCAGACTCAAGCAGATGTAGATATCTAATGATAATGTAATGTTTAGTCACACATTTGTCAAGCTGTGATGTACTAAAGTCATGTGGGATGTTACATTTCTAGAAGAATATGTATTATTTATCTGTAATTTTTTTTTATCTCTTTCACTTTATTTCATTTAGCTTAAACTTGAATGACATTTCATTTGTAACCACACACTGGTGTTTCCACCAGTGTAATTATATTATGTGAATTATAGATTGTGGATTTGATGTGAGATCAAAGTGAAGTTCAGTTTTTCTAGAGCTTCACACAGACTGTATCACTGGGCTCCAGAGCACAATAATAGAGAGCTGAATCTGACAGTTCTTTCTTATTAAAGTCCTGTGCTGTGAAGAAAAGTGTAATAATTAATCACCCATTTTTTCATTGTTGAATAATAATATATTAGAGCCAATAATAATATTAGTGCTATGATACAAGATCTTAACATGTCTAGTACTGATCTAGAGTAGAGGTGTATTAAAAAGTATAATTATAATAGTTAGCAAGGTCAGTGTCACAAATTTGATAATAGTGACCTAAAAATAGTTATATGAATCTTAAATAATTCTGTCACCCACAGTGGGCTGCAGAACACAGTAGTACGATTGTCAGAGGAACTGATCTTGATGTGGAGTCCAATGTCCAAAGGAGGAGCTAATGATCCTCTAATCATTCAATGGCCTAGGACCTCAATACATTGCAGATATGCTCACTGAATATAAACCCAACAGATCACTCAGATCATTAGGACCATATCAGCTAGAAATACCAAGGGTTCACTCTAAGCATGGTGAGTCTGCTTTTAGCTATTATGCCAGCCGCAGCTGGAACCAGCTTCCAGAAGAGATCAGATGTGCTCCTACAGTGGGCACATTCAAATCTAGACTCAAAACACTTCTGTTTAGCTATGCATTTACTGATTGAGCACTGTGCCGCTGTTCGTCCGACTGTTTGTACTGTACTGTATTTTATTTTATTTTTCTAAACTGTTTTAATTATCCTTATTTCTTTTAATTATTTTAATTTCTCCTATGTCAGCAGGGCATTTAGCCCGAAACTGTAAATGCCCACTCAGAAGGTAAAAGAAAGTGATAATGTGAAAGTGACGTGTATTAATGTGGGTTTGAAAGTAGAACAGTGTTTAAATGACGATATTAAAGTTTTCGTCTGAGAAAGAATGTGAACGCAGTGCTAAAGAAAGTGAAAAGAACGTGTGAGTAAATGAGGGAGAAAAGAAAGTTAAAGGAAAGTTGATAGATGGAAGTCGAGAAAGAATGTGAACGCAGTGCTAAAGAAAGTGAAAAGAACGTGTGAGTAAATGAGGGAGAAAAGAAAGTTAAAGGAAAGTTGATAGATGGAAGTCGTAAGAAGATTGAAGGTTAAAAGAAGGAAAGATTTAAGTCTTAAGGGAATCCTTTGAAGGAAAGATCTATAATAATATTATTTTTTATTTTTAAAAGTACTGTATTTTATTTAATTTTTCTAAACTGTTTTAATTATTCTTATTTCTTTTTATTATTTTAATTTCTTCTATGTAAAGCACTTTGAATTGCCATTGTGTATGAAATGTGCTATATAAATAAACTTGCCTTGCCTTGCCTTGCCTAATGAGGCTTGGTGCATATGGTTACCCAAAAGCATTACAAAATGTATTTAATGTAGTTTAATTTTTCAAGAAAATAAAGTCTGCATACTGTTTCTTCTCTCCCTGCATATTTTATTTTGTGTTGTTTTATTTTTTATAAATGCTGGTAGAAGTTACATTGTGAAATTTTCACTTTCACTTACAGCACATAATAATGACTTTAATGTTAGGTTTGTACAAAGTTATTATATCTAATTTTAAACATGGGCCTTTGAATGTGTTCTATCACTCTTGTTGTAAGTGTCTGCATTGGCAGGGAATGTTATTATTTTAATTGTTATGTGCTTCAGTCTGTTAAGTAGAAGGCATCAATGCCTTTTCAGTTGTGTCAGGTTTTTGTACAGTGTTCTAGTGTTTCCTGTGACTGTGGGCTCCAGAGCACAGTAATACACAGCAGAGTCTTTCAGAGCAGCAGAGGAGATCTCCAGATCCACATAGTTTTGTTTTTCTTTTCTGATCTCAGTGGTGAATCTGGAAGACTTCTGAGCTTCTTTTGCACCGTCTGAGATGAGCTCAAGGAATTCAGGAGCTGTCCCGGGATACTGACGGTACCAATGAAGTGTACGAGCAGAGGAATAACTGCAGGATAATTTAACACTTGAACCCTCGACAGCAAACTCCTCTGTTTCGGTTGGTTTAATTTCATTTCCATACGTTGCATCTGCAAAAGTAGATCAAATCTTTAATGAACTGGTGTTTCAATTGAATCTATTTGAGATGTATCAGCATACAATGCAATATACAACATAAAGGAATATACTTTATACTTGACAAGTATTATGGCTGCTCAGAATAATTGATGTAGATGCAAAACACAAAACACTTTATTACTTACATGAAAAGGCAGAAAGCAGAAAGATAGAATGGAGTATCATTGTGTGTGTTTCTTATGGTCTGTCTAAAGTTTAACAATATCTCACCAAACATCAAAGCTTTAAACCCTCCCTCTTCCAGAGAGCTCTATGAGAGAGCAGATCAGTTTCATGTTCATAGTCCACAGTGTCATCACTACTGCAATAGTGAATAGCACCCTCTTGTGTTTTTTTTTACAATCTCTGTCATATAATATAAATCCACAGATCTCAACCTACAGAATATGATCTGCCTTATTTTGCAAATACTTTGGCTGTTTCAGTATTTTAGATACATAAACCATCAGCAGTTATTCTCAGTTTAGATGTGTATATGTACACAGCACAAATTTAGGGATTTATTTTTAGAGGTGCTAAAACAGGTATTCATCTGGTTCTGTGTAGTTGGCACAGCATAGACAAAAAGCAAGTTGAACTGTTTAGTCATTGATTTACATCCTAGAGTACAGTGTGAATAAATATCATTAATAGTATTAAGAAAAATAAGCATACTTTATCATATCACTGCTTAGTTTTCACCTTCACATGTGACCCTGGACCACAAAACCAGTCACATGGGTAAAACATTTTTTAAATGAGATTTATACATAATCTGAAAGCTGAATACATACGCGTTTTATTGATGTATGGTTTGTTAGGAGGATAGGATAATATTTGGCAGAGATACAACTATTTGAAAATCTGTAATCTGAGGGTGCAAGCAAAATTGAAACATTGAGAAAATCGGCTTTAAAGTTGTCCATTTATGTTTATGATTGTGCTGCATTCACTCACAAAAATAAATGTTTTATATATTTACAGTAAGGAATTTACAAAATATCTTCATGGAACATGATCTTTACTTAATATCCTAATGATTTTTGGCATAAAAGAAAAATTGATAATTTTGACCCATACAATTGTTGGCTATTGCTACAAATATACCCGTGCGACTTGTGACTGGTTTTGTGGTCCAACCAGGTTCACATATTTATTTATATATTATAAATTCATAATCTACCTTTAATTCAGATAGATTTTATGGTAGGAAATTAGTTGTGCACGTTCAGCTGTCAGGTTTTTGTACAGTGTTCTTGTGTTTCCTGTGACTGTGGGCCTCAGAGCACAGTAATACAGAGCAGAGTCAGACACACGCACATCTTGGATTGTCAATGGAAATGATTTTGAAGTTGTGTCGAGATCGCTGTTAAATCTATCCTTGAACTGGTTGTCATCAGTACCGAATCTGTTCAGCATGTATTCTGGAAATCCATTCACTTTTTGCTGATACCAGAAGAGATATGGTGAAACATCAGTGGTTTCATATCGACAGTTGATTGTTACAGTTGCTCCTTCAACAGCAGTTTGAAATGTACTTTGTTCAACACTGTCCTGAGAATCACATCCTGTAATGTATAACATCACTGATGAGGATCCCATATTCATATTAGAGGATTATTACAGCATGTATATACTTACAGAATTTGACTTACCCCAGAAATATGTGAGAAAGAAGACTACAATTTTGTGCCAGTTTGCCATCACAGTAATTGTTAAATAATACTTGTTCGAAACAAAAACTTGTCAACAAAAACTTGTTGAAATCTATAGTAGACTCTTGTTTCAGCCTCTCTTTGATAAGGTTGTACTAACACTGTCACACATGCAGAGAACTTCATGAGTCTGACTGCACCACAGTTCCTGAATACTGAATGTCTCCTCCTCCTTAAGAATTCTTGGTCTATTTTTGAGACTTTTCAATGTTCTGATGTTTGTTTTCTCAGTCTCTTCACAGTTTTTGGTTCAAACACAGATCCACTATTTTTCTAGAAGATAGAAGATAGAGCACTTAACATTATTGTACTTACAGTAGGTATATGTGAAAAATAAGAGACTTGTACATTAAAATATTGTATTTAATGTTGCTCAACTACTATGTTTTTACTATAATTGAATTACAATTGAGTATTGATTCATTATGGTTTGTCACCAATATATGTCAGAGAAATGTGAGTGTTGAGTGTGTTTGAGTCACAGTGGGCCTCAGAGCACAGTAATACACAGCAGAGTCAGACACACACACATCCTGGATTGTCAGAGGAACTGATCTTGATGTGGAGTCCAATGTTGCAGAAAATCTCCCCTTAAATTCATTCTCAGTAGTTCCTTTAATAACTGTAGATTCACTCAGAATGAATGTTTGTACCAGAAGAGATAAGCATTTGCAGAACTCATGAGTGTATAATTACACAGTAAAGTCACTTGATTTCCCTCATCTGAAGTCATTTCTCTGAAAGGCTGATCAACACGGTCCTGTCCCCGGCACACTGGAGGAGATGAAGCATAAATTAACAATCATACAGATACTCAAAGTGTAAATGATGAAAGACTGTTCTTCTTACCTAAATCATGTGCCGTAAAGAAAAGAGTAATAATTGCCCATTTTGACGTTGTTGGTCTGAGTTGGAGAGTGTGAGAGAAAAACAACTAATGCGACTCCTTATGGAGAATCTCTCTATCCTTAGTAGCTTCTCTTGATTATTTTCAGCAACTGCACAATCACACCAGAATGTAAGAGGTACTTCCCCCTGGTGGTGAATTCATTGAATTAACCACCTCAGTTTTTGGAACCTTTGGAATAATTTGTGATTATTTATTTATATAAACCAAAGAGTGCAATGTCCCTTTTTTTGTACAAATTGTGCATAATATGACATTACTGTAAAAAGATTGCATAAGATTGCAAAAGGTTGCATAGAATACATATCTATGTAGGCCTATCTGAATTGAGATGTAGTTAGATGAGATGACAGGCTAATGTGATTTTCAATCAGACATCTCTTTTTTTCTTAGTAGTTTTAGATTCTTCATAAGGTTCAGCCTTATATAAGAATTGGAGAAATAGCACATTCGTCTTACGTTTGCTGAGCTGACTACATTACATATTTTCATGCTGCCAGCAAAGGTTTCTTAATTTGTTTTTGTCATTTAATCTTAAAATATGTTTGTTTATGGTTTGTTATATGTATCCATCTATGATTAAAATAAAAAAACCTCACAAATTTAATTAGGAACTTAAAAATAGTTCAGAATCTTAATTTATTTATTTTTTGTCATAAAAGTGTTGAATAGCCTACTTCAAGATCTAAATTCTATAAGAATTTAAGAATTCTCTTAGAATAACTTAAATTCTAAGTTATTATCTATTTTATGTTTTTGTATGAGTGTTGAGTGTGTTTGAGTCACAGTGGGCTGCAGAGCACAGTAATACACAGCAGAGTCAGACACACACACATCCTGGATTGTCAGAGGAACTGATCTTGATGTGGAGTTCAATGTTGCAGAAAATCTCTTCTTAAATTCAGGCTCTGTAGTTCCTTTCCCAAAGGAAAATTCACTCAGAATGAATGTTGGTGATCTGTTTGATAGCTGTTTGTACCAGAAGATATAAGCATTTGTAGCTGTGGTAGAATAATTGCACAGTATAGTAACTCGATCTTGTTCAGTTGCATTAATTTCTCTTGAAGGCTGTTCAACATTGTCTTGTCCCTGGCACACTGGAAAAAAGATTTAACTATTTATAATTTACATATATTGAGTACTGTAACTAAAACAGATACTGAGGTGTAATTGATTGTTTTTCTTACCAAAGTCCTGTGTTGTGAAGAAAAGAGTAATAATAATCAGTTTTTGCATTGCTGAGATAAGGAGATTATTTTAATATATTCTAATGAATGCGTCTCTCTGTCTTTACTGTAGCTCTCTGTTTCCTCTCTGCTGCTCTTCTCTTGATATTTCAAGTCTTCAAGTAAGTCCTCACATGCACAGTTGATGGCACTTTTAAAGGATGCTGCCCCCCAGTGGTGAAATTGTGTATCTCTAACACATAACCACTTTATGTATACATTTTGTAGCAGTGGACATACAGACGACACACTTTTTGAAATAATGCCATAGGGCTAGATTTACTAACAGCATGCACTAGCGCAAACCCTCTTTTGGTGTTAAAAAAGGTCAGGATTTCCTAAGACATGCAGTGAAAAATTAGCAAAGAAAGGGTGTGGACAGTTATTTTTGCAGCTGACCTCATTGCTTGTGCTTTTAGAGTAGCTTTCCTTTCAGACGCAAAATGTGGGGAGAGCATTTAAATAAATCATTCAAGGTGATTTACTAAAGCAAGTTCAAAAAACGAGAAGGAAAAAATATCGGGATAGCTTTTCCCAGGTGAAAAGAGCTAATGAAGGAGAAAGACTTTGAAAGGGACGCTGAAGTTGCCTGCTTTCTTCTCGACAGGTAAGTCAATGTTACGGCCTAAATTACAAGCTTTTTTTCATTGCTTGGTTGTGTAATTCATTATATAGGCAGCATAACAGTAGAACATATAGTTAAACTCGATGACGTGCTATTTTAAGATATGTTGTCATAGCTTATTGGTACATAACGGCTACCGTAGTTGCAACACGCATTTGAAAAGCGAGGCGCTAGACAGCACTATTCATTTGAATGCAAAATACAATTTCACCACTAGATGGGAGAAATTCCCATACAGTGTACCTTTAAATTTGCGCATTGTCTGTAAATCACCCCGGAACTTTCCGGTCTCATATCCACTTTAATAGAATTGTGATCTAATTGGCCTTGTTTAGAAAATCTGCCCTTTTCAAAAGTAATTTGTCATGGGTTGGGTGTAAAGTCCAAGGATAATGCATGATGCAGGATGAACAATAATATTAGACGTTTAATAAACACAAAGAGCGATAGCATAGCCTATGGAGGATGGCATTGGCAATCGAAGAAACGGGAAAAGGAGAACAAATGAGAAAAGAACAAATGAGAAAACCACGACAATGACTCAAACACAGGCAAATACAGACAATGAAATCTAAGACTAGAAACTAAACGGGGTCGACTAACCCCTCATTTACCCCTCATTTACACTGCACACCTCTGCGGCGCATTACGGCTGCGACACGGCTACCGGAGCTGATCGCGCCCATTCTAGTCAATGCTTGTGTTTACACCGGCCGCGACGCGGCGCGTTTCAGAAGCTTCCCAGAAGCGGCTCTCCGCGCCGCTTCGCTATATATAGGCGCCTAGTCTATTTTTGACGGACGCGCGTCAAAGTCGCACCGGAAATACAAACTAAAAGTAAAAAAAACATTGTCAAATTCAAAATAAACACCATGTGCAAACTCCCAAACGTATTACACACCAATATCCTTGGTAGAAACCATAGACTGTATGGGAGAAACCCAAAAATCAAGAAAAACCACGTCGGACAGGCAAATCACGTGGTCTCGCGCATCCAGTCGCTCCGCTACTGAAATGCTTCTGGTGTGAGTTGGCACGGCGTGGAGGACGGAATAAAACCTTGTCGCAGACGCAATGCACCGCACACGTGTGCTGTGTAAATGAGGGGTTACACCGCACACGTCTGCGGCGCATTACGGCTGCGACACGGCTACCGGAGCTGATCGCGCCCATTCTAGTCAATGCTTGTGTTTACACCGGCCGCGACGCGGCGCGTTTCAGAAGCTTCCCAGAAGCGGCTCTCCGCGCCGCTTCGCTAAATATAGGCGCCTAGTCTATTTTTGACGGACGCGCGTCCAAGTCGCACCAGAAATACAAAATAAAAGTTAAAAAAAAACTGTCAATTTCAAAATAAACACCCTGTGCAGACTCCCAAACGTATTGCACGTATATTGGCCAACTTCCCCATGGTACTAGAAACCCTCGAAATCAGAAAAACACGTCGGACAGGCAAATCGCGTGGTTTCACGCATCCAGTCGCTCCGCTTCTGATATGCTCCCGGTGTGAGTTGGCACCGCGTGAAGGACGGAATAAAACCTTGTCGCAGCCGTAATGCGCCGCAGACGTGTTCAGTGTAAATGAGGGGTTAAAGCAGCACTGCGTAGAACGATCGGTGTATGACATCAAAGTACCGCGAGAGCTTTTCAAAAGCATACAGAGCCGTCTGCTCTCTTATCGCTCTCGCGGTACTTTGATGTCACACACCGACCAGACCAGTCTTTCCAGCGCCGCTTCAAGTCGAACACACCTAACATGACTGTGACATCATGCTGTTTGCAGTCAGTTGAGGAAATACAGTGAAATAAAATAAATCAGCAGGTGTCACAGTTAAAAACAGAACAGAGGCCACAAGTCTTCATCAACACTGATGATCAGTTTTACACTTGAATTTGCACTTTTAAAATGCTTTGTAGTCAGTAATAATCTCTTACATTACCGTAAACAGGTGTTGCATGAAATATTATGGGTAGCAGTTACAGTTATGTTCAAAGTGAAAAATGAATTTGAGTTTTTGTACAGCTTCACATAGACTTTGTATCACTGGGCTTCTACTCTTAGATCACAATAATATAGAGCTGCATCTGACAGAGCCAGATCTTTATTAATGAGTTCACTGGATGATTGGGATACAGCCGCCTGAATCATTAAATACTGAAGCTCTCTATTAGGATACTGTCTGTACCAGTAAAGTCTAACATTACTGCTGCTTGTTTCATATGAGCAGCTCAGGGTCACAGACTCTCCTTCTCTCATGATGAGATTTGAACCCATATTTGGCCAAATCAGGTCCTCAGCTATCACACCTGCAAACATGAACAGAAAGAAACGTGTTACAAGATCATGTGTTGAGATCATGCATATAAATGATACACATTACATTTGAATGATCTATATTGCTATAATATAGTGGAAAAGGTATGGAAGTAGAATAATGTCAAATGTTTTTGAAATAAAAAGCCTGTTGAATTGCACTACTTGAAAAAAAATAGGCATTGCATTAACCATGCTTGCATTTTAATGCATTGTATTTTTAGTGCTTACATTTTTATGGGCTGAAATTCAACATGGTTGAATATTTAAGCTGTGAATATTTCAATTAAAAACATTTCAAACACCTTTTCATTATTAAAAATTCAATAATCCATATTCACCTTTCATATTTCACTTCCAAAATATTCAAACTGTTTAAAAATACAACCAATAATATTCAACAGGCAATTTTCGGTCCATTTTATTTCGCTTTGCAAATTCGCTTCCACAAATTCAGTGGTTCAAATTCGACAGTAAATTCAACATTGACGTCCAGGAACTGCAGGAAAAGCAGAAGATTGCCGAGCATACTCTCCATCTGCTGTTAGTCTACCTCACCATCAGATGGTGCAAAAGCGCTTGTTGTTGACGAAGACATTCATTCATAAAATGAAAATGATTATCTGTGTCAGTATATGCGGAAAAGATGATAAACACACAAAAGCTGTGTTTATGTTTCATTCAATAACTTCATTGTTACTTTCCCTGTGTATTCTACATGTCATCAGCTTTCTCTACCATGAACAGGATTATAATCGGTTTCCGTCAATGGTCTCATACTCAAGGATTTCCCTTCCGTTGATAGTGATATGAAAGACCAATCTTGCACCTTATTAGGGAAGTAGGCTGTAGGCTATTATATAGGCTACAGGCAAGAAGATGGACTCAGAATATGAACTTAACGCGCAAAGTTTCATGCTGAGCGTTTCGTGATATACTAGCATAAAATCAACATATATATATATATATATATATATATTAGTATGCATACGTGTATTGCATTAGCTTAAACTGTCACAGCACTTGCATATTGTCCTCCTATTGTTAGTTTAACTGTAAATCGCTTTGGATAAAAGCGTCTGCTAAATGACTAAATGTAAAAATTGGCTTGACATTGGACATTCGCACATTTAGGGACCGTCTCTAAAGTTGCATACAACATTGGCATACACGTTTCTAACTTCAATAGCAAACTTAAATTTATTTGAATAAATATCAAAAATCCAAAGGGTGCACATTATGCCTGACACTAAATGAACACTTTACAGTAGGTTTTATGACTGTAAGTCATTCTATTCAAATGCTATCGGAGTTAGAAACGTGTATACCAAAGTCGTATACACTTTAGAGACGTCCCTAAATGTGCGAATGTCCAACATCAAGCCATCTGTATGCCAGTCTATCACTGGGAAACGCTCAGCATTAAGCTTTGCGCGTTATTCTGAGTCCATCTGCCTGCCTGCGAGTTTGGTCTTTTACATCACTGTAGTCCATTAAGCTACGTTAAGCGTTGTATATGTCCAGCAGGGGAATCCTTAAGTATTGAGGGAAACCCTAATAGCCTGCATGCAGCACATCGCCACAATATAAAGTTAAGGCAACTAAACAACCAAGAGAAATATATGTCAACCTCAAAAATGTAACATTGGATCTGTACATCCGCATCGGGGAATAACATTAATCTCGTTCACGGTAGAGAAAGATGCATGTATAGGCTACACAGGAAAAGTAACCGTGAAGACACTGAATTTAACATAAAACAGCCGTCATAATAATCACAAATACACTTACGTTGCTGTAAATGAGTTTTATGAATTAATTACTTGTTTTAACTGTTGCTGGTCTTCAACACACGCTTTTGCACCATCTGATGGTGAGGTCGACTAACAGCAGATGGAGAGTATGCTCGGCAATCTACTGCTTTTCCTGCAGTTCCTGGACGTCAATGTTGAATTTACTGTCGAATTTGAACCACTGAATTTGTGGAAGCGAATTTGCAAAGCGAAATAAAATGGACCGAAAATTGCCTGTTGAATATTATTGGTTGTATTTTTAAACAGTTTGAATATTTTGGAAGTGAAATATGAAAGGTGAATATGGATTATTGAATTTTTAATAATGAAAAGGTGTTTGAAATGTTTTTAATTGAAATATTCACAGCTTAAATATTCAACCATGTTGAATTTCATCCCATAAAAATGTAAGCACTAAAAATACAATGCATTAAAATGCAAGCATGGTTAATGCAATGCCTATTTTTTTTCAAGTAGTGCAATTCAACAGGCTTTTTATTTCAAAAACATTTGACATTATTTTACTTCCATAAAAAGGTTGGTTCCTTACTACAGGACATGAATAAAATCAAACTCAGGTGTTTTTCCATGGTATGTTAAAAAGATGAGTTTGTTGGAGCTCTCAGTCCTCTGAGACTAGAAAAAGTCAGAAAAGCCACCTCTATGCTGGTCAGTTTCTTACAGTGACTCTCTGCAATTCAGTCTTTGGCACTAAAGAACTTCCTGCTCTCTGTGAAATGCTGCCCTGCATTTGCATGTCTATCTACTTTGATGATGTGTTTCATCAGATTTGTTCAGCCCAAGAAAAGTTTAAGTGAAAGAGTTCATTGTTTTTATAAGACACTTCCGATTAAAGAAACCATTCACAAAAAATTGACAACTCTACCATTATATATTCTGTTATTATTAATAATATCATAATAGGCTATTACTTTGATCATATTCCCTAAAATCATTGTGATTGTGTTCAGCTAAAAATGTTTTGCAGAATTTTTGCAGAACATTTGAATCTTTAGTGATTAATCTGAAAGTGCCAGTAATGTATGTAACTGGGCTTTTAATTTATGATCTTTTTGGTCTGCACATCAGCAGTGAGATCTTCTCTGACAATATATTTATTGTGCTGTATATAATATATGACAGGAACTGGTCTGTAGTAGAGCTGCCTGTTTTTTAGTGAAAGTGAGGCACAAGTGATCACAGTGGGCTTCAGAGTACAGTAATACACAGCGGAGTCAGACACACACACATCCTGAATCAGCAGTGGAACTGTTCTTGATGCACTGTAAAAAATGATTTTTTGGTGAAGTAAATAGGCTACTACTTAAAAAAAAAACAATGTAATTTACATGAAAAAGTTAGTTCAGGCAAGAATTAAAAAAACTAAGTAAATGCCATATCAGTACTTAATTCAAGCGAGTAGAAATGAAAGCGTAAATATCAACTCAATAAAATTAAGTAAAAATTACTCAACTTTTCTGATACTGGGGTTCCCATCATGCACTGGACCTTGAATAATTAATGAGGTTCATTTTTCACTGGTTTCCAGCTGTATTTACACTGTTTTATCATTGCTTTTGTTGTCAGGATTAGTAACTTGCCATTTTGTGACATTTCGAGTAAATTTTCTGCTCAAAATGACACATTCAAACACAAAAACGATCCATCAAATGTTACCGTCATTGTGTATTGTCATACCAAGTATTGAGGTCTTTGCATTCACATGATGCTTAATATCTGACATGATATAGTATAAATTACTTAGATAATCTAAGTAAAACACATACTATAAATGACTGGTATAATTCAATATTATTGTTTGAGTGAAATGTAATGCAAAGGAAATTTCAACTAAATCGATAATAATCAACCCTTTACTAGCCAAGTTAAAATGACTTATTTTCTTTGTTACTTTCACTTAACTAGGTTAAGTAAAGTTAACTTAATTCCATATTCCAAGTACATTTAACTTAAAGATTTCTAATTAAAGCTACTGATAAATATGTTTAGGTTTTTACTTGTCAAATCTTTGTAAATTTACTAGCATTTTCTGAGTGGAAAAAGTTGCCTAGCTTTTTTCAAGTAAATCCTACTCCAATTTTTTTTCAGTGTGTGGAGTCCAATGTTGCAGAAAATCTTGTCTCAAAAATAGGTTCAGTGATTCCTTTTCCATAGATTCATTTGCTCAAAATGAACTTTGGTGATCTGTTTGGCAATTTTTTGTACCAGAAGAGATTTACATTTGTGATGGTGGATGTGTAATTGCACATTAGAGTAACTTGAGCTTGTTGTTCATTTAAAGTCATTTCTCTTGTAGACTGCTCAATTCCCTCCTGTCCCCAGCACTCTGGAAAACACATTTAACATTTTTTTAAATTTAAAAATAAGAATAACTCATATACTCAAAATACTTTATTACTTACATGCAAATGCAGAAAGCAGAATGACAGAATGGAGTATCATTGTTTTTGTTCCTTATGCTCTGTCAAATAGACTCTCTAACAGACGCTTAACAAGCTCACATCAGATGTCAAAGCTTTAAACCCTCCCTCTTCCAGAGATCTAAATGAAAGAGCAGATCAGATCTGTTTCATAGTCCACAGTGTCATCACTATACGCTGATTTCACGCAGCCGTTATTTTGAAATCGAAAGCGAGGCTCCGGTGGGAAGAAAACCGGAAGTGTCGCCTTTAATCACAGGAGAGTCGTGAATGTGATAGCGTATTGTAGTGTTTAATGTTGTGTCAATTCTAAAAATGTACAAACATTTCTTTCCTACTTTAGACTATATACAGTGAAATTCATTTATAAAAAAAATTTGTTTTATATATAATTCAGAATGTAAAAAACGAAGCAGGAATGAACTATACATATCCTATATTGGATATTAACATCCAATATGTCAATCGCGGCAGCAGCTTCAGGTTGGTAATCCAAGGCATTGTTGTTTATCTTTACTTCCGGGGTTCTTCCCACCGGAGCCTCACTTTCGATTTCAAAATCGTGGTTACTTACTAACTTGTACAACATGCTCAGAACACAAACAGAATGTGATCTGATTCATTCATCAAGCTTTGGTTGTTATAGTAGATCTATATATCAGGTATTCATGTTATGGTCCTGTACAGTCACCACAGCTTAGACACAAAAAAGCAAGTTAAATTATATTTAAAACAACAACTAGTCAGTGGTTTGGAGAACATCCTAAGAGTACAGTGTGTAACGAACTGCATTAAAAGCATTAAGTTATTTAAAAAAAAATCTAAATCTATCATACCACTGCTGATAGTTATATAGTATGTAAACATAATATACCGTTAATTCAGATAGATTTATGAAAAGAAATGAGTTGTACACCTTCAGCTGTTGTCAGGTTTTTGTACAGTGTTCTAGTGTTTTCTGTGACTGTGGGCCTCAGAGCACAGTAATACACAGCAGAGTCTGACACTGTAGCAGAGGAGATCTCCAGATCCACACGTTTGATTTATTTTTCTTATAGTCTTAGTAGAGAACCTGGGATCTACCTCAGATTTCTTAGTCTCTTTCACACCCTCATGTATAAACACAAGGATTTCTGGAGCTGATCCGGGATACTGACGGTACCATAGAAGTAAATATGCAGAGGAATAACTGCAGGATAATGTAACAGTTGAAGCCACTGCAGCAAACTCTTCACTGCGGTCTGCTGTGATTTCATCTCCAAAACTCACACCTGGAAAAGAACAAAAGAACATTTTAATTTTCAAATAGTTTTAGTTTTGAAATTGATTGATTACAAGGATTTGAATCAATTAATACTAGTTAACAATTATATACAATTTTAATGTTACTGTCTTTGTCATTGTGAAAAAATAAATTTAGGATGTAGTAAATATTTGTCAAAAAAAAAAAAAGATTTAGCATTTAAGATGAAAAATTTTTTGAAAAAAATATATACGTATATTCTAAAATTAGAAATGCAAATGCATGTAAAACATGCACAAATGCACTTACATGCCAAGGCAGAGAGCAGAATGACTGAATGAAGTATCAGTGTGTGTGTGTGTGTGTGTGTGTGTGTGTGTGTGTGTGTGTGTGTGTGTGTGTGTGTGTGTGTGTGTGTGTGTGTGTGTGTGTGTGTGTGTGTGTGTGTGTGTGTGTGTGTGTGTGTGTGTGTGTGTGTGTGTGTGTGTGTGTGTGTGTTCACTACAGCAGGACTGAGCTTTGTGACAGTCTAGCAAGTGTAACAAGATCATCTATGTTAAACTCCTCTCCTTTCATCCTCTGTCAGTTTGATGAAAAACAAAACAAACAAAAAAACTCACATATACACACAATTTAAAAACAAATATTATATTTAGTATAAAATGTCATATCTGCTCACGCAGGTCAAGAAATAATCATTTTTATGCAGGTTTACACAAAAAAATTAAGATAGATTTTAGCATATATACCTTATGTAAAACTAAAATGTATAGAGCAGATGAAATTATGAAATCATTTTAAATATATATATATATATTTAATTACACAGTCAGTATATTATTGCTGTGGGATAGAAGTCAACAGCATGTGGATTTGCACTTAGTCATATAATTGAGCACTTCCCCTGTTTTTGTATGAGCATTGAGTGTGTTTGAGTCACAGTGGGCTTCAGAGCACAGTAATACACAGCAGAGTCAGACACACACACATCCTGGATTGTCAGAGGAACTGATCTTGATGTGGAGTCCAATGTTGCAGAAAATCTCTCCTTAAAATCATCCTCAGTAGTTCCTTCACCAATTGTATATTTATTTAGAATGAATGTTGGTGATCTGTTTGGGAGCTGTTTGTACCAGAAGAGGTATGGATTATTACTAGTGGTAGTATAATTACACCTTAAAATAACTTGATCTCCTTCACTTGCAGGCATTTCTCTATAAGATTGTTCAACCCTGTCCTGTCCCGAGGACACTGGAAAAAGAAAAAAGTTAAAGTCATTGACATGAATTATTTGCAAAGTAAACTTAAAAATTTAATAACCTAAATGAAAGGAAACTCTTTCATCAAATGTTTTGCTTACCATCATAATGTGCTATGAAACACAGGGAAATCAAAGCCCATCTAAGCATACTTGTTCTCTGAGGTAAAAGAACTGAAATTCACTCAACAGTGCTTTTAAAAAACTCTGTGTCTCTGTCCCTGTTTCACTGAGATCTACTTTAGTTTATCATGTCACATGATCTACTCACACACGAAGGGAGCAATTCTGACCTCTTGTGGATAAAGTTTAAAATTACTTAAAATGTGTTTTTTTGGAAACCAAGAACAATTTTTCACAAAAGTAGGATTAGCCTAGTAAAATATTTTTTTGAACACATGCTTGATCCCCTCTACTTATCTCTAGGTGTGCAAATTGTAAAGCCATTTACTCACTGTATATACCACTGGGCATCATGCACCTGTTTCTCTTTTTTCTTTGCAGATTATTGTAAATTATCTGAAGAAGGTGTGCCTTGACTGTGTAGATGCTAATGAGTGATTTCTGCCATAATGCTTTAAACTAAACTAAACACTTTTCTAATATTCATGCATTTGTAGTTAATGTGGCTGCTTTGAATGGGCAAGAAGATGCTTCTGCCAGAGGGGTCTGTATATAATTCAAGATTTAAGGGTGCCATTTCTCCTGAACTGTGGAACACTAGTAGGTTTTTGTACAGTGTTCTAGTGTTTCCTGTGACTGTGGGCCTCAGAGCACAGTAATACACAGCAGAGTCTGATACTTCAGCAGAGGAGATCTCCAGATCCACACGGTTTTGACTTTCTTTTCTGATCTTAGTAGTGAATCTTTGATCTACTTCAGATGGCTTCACATCTTTTGCAGTGTCTGAAATAAGCACAAGGTATTCAGGAGCTGATCCGGGATACTGACGGTACCAAAGTAAAGACCATGCAGAAGAATAACTGCAGGATAATTTAACAGTTGAACCCTCGGCTACAAACTCCTGTGTTTTGTCTGATGTAATAGTATCTCCATTACTGGCACCTGCAAAAAAAAGTGAAATAGTCTCAGAGGGTTCAAATATTATCACTATGCTGGTAAAATGTGAGCATTTCAGAAGTTAATTCACTTATAGTGCACATTAATATATTAAGGCCACAAATAGGACAATATATAATTATAAAAAATTACTTGACATACTTTATTGTGATAATTTAAGGACATCATTGAAGTGATGGTACTTACACACTAAAGCAGAGAACAGAATAACTGAATGGAGGATCATTGTGTGTGTGCTTACAGTCTCAGCTTGAATGATCTTATGACGGTCTCTGTCAGGTTCAGTAAAATACGTTAAGCTCCTCCTTCCTCACCTCCTGGGGAAAGGAGTGCATCTAAAAATCTGTTTATTACTGTCACACTGTTGCTTCATAATGTCAAAAAGACAGCGTATCTTTTATCTAAAGATTTTGACAAAAGATTTGCATTTAATTTCGTAGTGAAATTGATCTTTTTGAAATTAACAGGCAGAATGTGTAATGTACGGCAGATTCAATATCAGTTTTTTTTTGTGTGTTCTTGTGTTTCCCGCACTGTGATCTGCAGAGCACAGTAATTCACAGCAGAGTCTGATACTTCAGAAGAGGAGATCTCCAGCTCCACACGTTTGATTTCTTTTGTAGCTTTTAAATACAGACGAAGACCAGGCTCAGATTTCCTTAAATATTCAGTGACGAGAGTAAAATCTCTGGTTTTGTTCTGAGATTCTGGCAATACCACTGGAGAGAGTTAGTGACACCAGTTGTACTGTAGTTACAGGAGAGAGTCACATTTTCACCCTCAATAACATGTTTTTCTAAAATAAATGGTTATCAGCACTAGCGTTTCTGTGAAAAAGCAATGGTTGGTGGCTGTAGAGAAGCGCCCCTTACGAAAAAGAAGTTTATTCAAGTGATCTATTAGTATACTTCTTTTAAACTAAAAATAAGGAAGTATACTTTCAGTCTACTTTTTATGTACTTCTCAGAAATATACTTTATGTAGTTCTCAGAAATATACTTCAAATTGCACTTAAGTATACTTGACTTATACTGACAGAAAAGTGTAAGTATATTTGGACTATACTTGTTGATCGAGATATACTTAAAGGTATAATTAAGTATTCTAAGTATTCTTGGCTTGTACTTGTGTTTACTATTTTGATTGAGTAGCTTATTAAATATATTAAAAAAAACAACAACATAATATTACACACTGTCTTATAAAGTAACATGTTCATATTTATATAGTAACAAGCTTTCGGGTGGAATAGCTTATAGAGTAAATAAAATAAGCATGGAACTGAACCTGATCTTGTACACAGCGATAATAATAATTTAACGTTTATTCAAGTGTTTATTCAAGTATTCAAGACCTCTATATGGCGTTTATTGACCTTACAGGCGCTTGACACCATTCACCGTCCAACCCTTTGGAAGGTTTCGAACAAGATAGGTTGTCCTGAAAAGCTAATCAGCATTGTGCGTACACTACATGATGGGATGAAAGCATCTGTACTAGTTGATGGAGAATACACCAAGAATTTTGAGGTGAAAACTGGAGTAAAGGAGGGTTGTGTAATAGCACCCATGCTATTCTCAATATTCCTAACAGCAGTGCTGCATTTGGTCAGGAAGAATGGTAATAAAGAACCAGCTGCGATGGGCGGGTCATGTAGTCCGCTTGGAGGACACTAGGATTCCCAAGCAGATCATGTACTTGGAGCTGGAGGCTGGCAAGCACACACAGGGAGGTCAGATGAAACGATACAAGGACACTCTACATCACAGCCTTCAACAGTGTTTCATCAAAGCCAACAACTGGGAGCAACAAGCTCAGGACATGAAATTATGGAGGAGCACTATCCATCGTGGGGTTCAAATATTTGAAGAGCAACGGAGAAACAAAAGAGGGCAGCTCGTAAAGCTAGGCAAAGCGCTGCTGTCATGACACCTGCTGTAGCTGATCCGAGCAACACCTGCCCTCACTGCCATAAGATTGGCCGATCTCGGATTGGACTTGTCAATCATCTGAAAATACCCAACTAATGCAAGCAGACATCATAATGAGGGATTGCAAACGACGACTGGACAAAGTAACTGAGGAGTCACAGGGTTTAAATAACAGGGAGAACTAATGAGTAACTAATAGAACAACTGGTGAACCAAATCAGTAAATAAGGAAACAAGCTGGTACACACTGGGAAACTATAGGTCAGAGAACACATGGCAGGGAAACAGAACAACACAATGAACAAAACATAATCCTGACAGTATGCGTGTCATAAAAAAATCATTATACATTATATCAAACATTGTCATACATTTTTGCATTAGCAGTGAGCAGCACTTTATAGCCATTGCAAATGTTTACTAATGTCACATTGATGCATTTAAAGAAAAGTAAATAGTTTGTAATTATATAATTATTTAGAATTAATTTTCACTGCTGCTTGATCCAGTTGAGAGTTTATTGAGCATGTAAACTGGGAATCCACTGGTTTTATGTTGGTACCAATAAAGATAAGGGTATTGGTCACTGGTGCTGTAAGTGCAGTGAAGTGTAACCACGTCATGTTCAGAAGCTGTTTGAACTCCTGTTGGCTGATTAACAGAATCTTGTGTATTGCACTCTGTCAGGAAATATAAAAGAAAGTAAAGAAACAAATCGGTTTTCAAGTGTATTCTGATGCAAGTATAATAAGGAATAATTTAAACTAAAAGCAGTTAGGCTACTTTACTGCAGCCAATAGAAGTAAACTCTTCTGCCAGATTAATTTATTTTACATATTTTCCCATCGCCTCCCCGGCCTGATAAATGAACTTGTTCAATGTCAAAATAAAATAACTCACAGAAAGAATGTTAAGAAGAAGAAGAAGAAACTTACTGTACATCTCCATGTCTTATGGCACTATAATGTTTACAAATACAGGTTCTCAATTCTCTTGATGTTTCACCAACATACAACAATCCACATGGGCAATGTAGAACATACATGACATTGCATGAATTACAAGTGATGATACTTTTTATAAATATATTTTTGCATGGTTTTCTTTTATGCCTAAAATAATTTACTTCACACAGGTGTTACCACATATTTTCGAAATCGAAATTAACAGTAAATGCTTACATCTTTTCTGTCCTTCTGACATAATACAGACATGAAATATGTGTATTGTAATGTGAGTCTTTTATATTCTAATATTTTATGTCCTTTTTTTTTTTTTTTTTTTGCATCAACCATGCAGCTGCTGTTTTTTTCCTTATGCAAATAAAGAAAGAGGCAAAGAAAGAGAAAAATAAATAATAGACTAATATGTGCAGTTTCTTACAGTTTTTCTCAGTTACTTTGGACATTTCTCGAATCATTCTTAACATTTGCAAACCAGTAAGAACATTTTGCAAAGCAATTCATACAAACAGCCCCACATAATGGATTACCTGCAAAAGCCTGTGACTTGCTCAAAATCCTTAGTTTTAAGTAAGTACTTACATCAGTGAACATATCAGTGCCATCAGAATGACAAGTCCTTGAGTTAACAAGCAAGGTAGTCTAAATTAATCTTATTAATATAACAGTGTACTCCTGATGTAAACTATGGTGACAGTTTAGATATACAGTATATATATATATATATATATATTACTGTACATACATTATGTGTTACAGTATAGTATGAATGTATATACTGTATAATGCAATACAGTAATAAGAACTGTTATAGAAAGTATACAGTATTACAGCACAATGTACATTGTTGGATTACACACCTGTTCTGTCCACAAAACATTTGAATTTTTGAGGACACATTGTTCTCCCAACATTCGGCTGCCCTTCGGCCCGCCTCGGCCATTGTAAGGCCATGAATGAGAACATGGTCCACAATAGTTTCTTATTTCTTATTCTTATCTTATTTCATCAGAAACATGCATATGTCCTTCCTTGGTCTCTTACCTCTTCCTCTGTTTTGCCTCCCTACCCTTCCACTTACTTATCTTCTTCTTTCTGACTGTTGACCCTGTTTGTTTTCTTGTTGTTCTTCCATTTGTCAGAAATTATAACACTGTGTTGTGCGCTGTCTATGCTTGCCAACCGAAGGGTCTTGAGATGCACCTCTGAGCTATTTTAGAGAACTGGTTGAACATTGATTGATCTAACACTTTACATTCCCCTTATTAGTGAAATTCAAGATTCACCTGTGCTATTCATCAATTCAGCACAAATTTACAAAAAAAAAGTATATTAGAAATGTATAGAAAATATGCTTAATAGACTATGACAACTAGTTCAACCATTTTGCATTTAATGACTTATACAATTAACTATTACCTTGATGTTTTGGGGGGTTAGACTATTCATCAGAGAACCAGAATAATACATTTTGATCAACATGACAAAGTAATTGCTTATGTATAGGAAACCGCACACAATTGTACAAAATCAATTGCATGAACATACCAAAGTATTAGCAATATTTTCAAAAGAATGATAAATGGCTTTTATGACGTGCACAAGTGACTACACTGTAAAAAAAAATTACATCCCCAAGTGAAAAATTTCTAGTGACTGATAACATCTAAATTTTTCAATTAGTCTGAAGTATTATTTCTCATTGAGCCAATGTTAACAGACTATTGCAACAAGAATTGCACTTGGGCCAATTTAAAAATTTAGATGTGACCAGTCACTAGAAAATTTTGACTTGGAGAGGTTAGAATTTTTTTACAGTGTAGATGATGTGGAGGTTGAACAAGTTTTGAGAATTTCAATTGTGATCTGAGACTGAGGAAAAACTGTAAGAACATGTAACAACACTGCTGCCCTGTGGCAGAAATGTGCCTGCACAATATGATTATCATTTGACACTTTATATAGCATATTTGTGTCAAAATCTATTAGGCTGGATTACTTGGTGCATGACAAAGTGAAGGAAAGTACTGTGTGTTGTATGGATGTGATATCATTTTCAACTTAAAACGGTATCAGCGATATCCTTGCTCTCTCTCACTGGGTAAAGTGTTTTTGTATAGAGCTGATGTGTTTCCTGTGACTGTGGGCCTCAGAGCACAGTAATACACAGCAGAGTCTGACACTTCAGCAGAGGAGATCTCCAGATCCACATGGGTTTGTTCCCTTTTAGTGAGTTTTAACAGACAGTCTTGGATCTACATCAGACTTTTTGGTGATTGTTGTACCATCAAAGATGAGCACAATCAATTCAGGAGCTGATCTGGGATACTGATGGTACCAGTATAGATAATCTGCAGAGGAATAACTACAGGATAATGTAACATTTGATCCCTCCTCAGCAAAAAGCTCTGTTTTCTTCGGTGTGATGTTTCCAGACACAGCAGCTGAAAAAAATACAGAAAAGGTATATTTTTAATTAGCTTTGTTTTAATTAAACTCATCATTAACAATAGATAATACAAATAACATTTAAGTTTACATACATGCCAGACTGTATATGAGAATAACTGAATAAATATCCATTGTGCAGTGCACTGTGTTCACTTTAAGATGATTCAGACTGAATTGTTTCTATAGAGTCTGAAGTGATCAGATTGTGTCAGATCTGTGTAGTCCCTCCTATCTGAGACACATCATAAGTTTTACATTTCACACCTGAGGAACAGAACAACGATCCAGTTACAATCTCTAATGTTTTTGTCTGTTTCTTTTTCTTATGTATTGTACTACAGCGAAAATTGATCTATGATCAATTTGATTATTTGAGAATAAATATAGCACAATATAATTTCTATCAATTTTAAACATTGAATTATCCGATTTCACTTCAATTTCCTTTAAAAAATGTATTTAATATATTTTGTAATATTAATTTTAATCATAAAGATATATTCATAAAAGACATTTAATATTGTATTGCAAACGTAATAAATAAATAAATGAATAAATAAATATTTCTGATTTCTCAAACTGGCAGCACATGAAGTGTATAATGTAAGTAGTCTGGCAAATAAAACACACTAATGCATCTTTATAGGTTTTATATTCTCATATAAATGTTCTCAAATAGTTTTTTTCTTCTCACATGTGTCAGGTTTTTGTACAGTGTTCTAGTGTTTCCTGTGACTGTGGGCTGCAGAGCACAGTAATACACAACAGAGTCTGATACTGTAGCAGAGGAGATCTCCAGATCCACATGGTTTTGCTTTTCTTTGTTGTGTTTAGCAGTGAATCTGGGATTTACATCAGACTGCTTATCTTCTTTTGTTCCATATACGATGGGCACAAGTAATTCAGGAGCTGATCGTGGGTATTGACGGTACCAGAATAAAGTCAGTGCAGAAGAATAACTGCAGGATAATGTAACACTTGAACCCTCAAATGCAAACTCTTCAGTTTTGGTTGGTCTAATTTCATTTCCATATGTGGCACCTGCAAAAATAAATCAACTTTTAATCCTCAATAATTTTTTTATTTATAATGAGTAAAGTGTGATCAGTGATGTTTCAGTTATATGAATACCACACTAATTAAAGCTCCTCACATTGTGGTTGTTTAGAATATTTAGATGCAGCACAAGAAAATGAAATACTTACATGCAACGACAAAGAGTGGAATAATAGATATGAGCACCATTGTCTGTGTTCACTGTAACAGACTCTGAAGGGGTTTCACAAGATCACAGGAGTCAGTGCTTAGAGACACACCTCTTCCAGTAAATATAACTCAGACCTTGAATGTCTTGAAAGGGAAAATAATTTGAATGTAATGGGGATAATTGTTTTAAAAAAAAATTTTTTTCTAAAGAAACTATTTATTTATAAAATGGCCGCATATATTAGGGACTCATTTCTGTTCCGAGTGCAGTAGCCTAATACAGCAGAGTCAGACATATGAAGGTTTTGAAATGTATTTTTTGTGGCATCTGTTGTGATGAATGAATGCAAAACAACAAACTTCCAAATGTAAGTTAATTATACTGATCATGAACAATTGTAGAAAACAAAGGGTTCTAAACCCTTTTGCCAGTGTGTCGTCATTCCTGAGTTGTTCAGTTTGGTGTGATATTCATGGTGGAAAAATGTAAGGTTCACTCAAATACCAGAACTCTTTATCTCAACAGCCTCTAGTGGAAATGTATGAGCA
Organism: Leuciscus leuciscus; assembly: GCF_965113295.1. Classification (NCBI taxonomy): domain Eukaryota; kingdom Metazoa; phylum Chordata; class Actinopteri; order Cypriniformes; family Leuciscidae; genus Leuciscus; species Leuciscus leuciscus. The sequence continues at coordinate 32,534,985 of NC_138730.1, forward strand.
CTACGCTCTTATCTGCCTAAGACAGACATAAAAAAAGTATTGGGTTAAACATAACTAAAAGATAACATAACTAAAATAATTGTATTAACTCATCACTCTTATGACCATTGGCATAAAACCTGAAGTTTGGATGTACTCTGGTAACTGAAAATAGCAGCATATGTGCTATATTTTATGTTGGGTTTGGGAAAGTTCTAAAAAAATAAAATGGTAGAAAAATATGAAAATATGCTGAAATGATTTGCTGTTATCATGTATCTTTTGTTATTGTTACCTGAAACCTGAAAATCCGATAACATCAGCAATTTTCTGATTTCTGTAAATAAATATAAAACTAAATGTATATTGCAGCACAGGGTGAAGTCCGTATATGCATTAACTACGATTTGAGACACATAAATGTAAATTTAATATAAAACTATGTAAATGTAGTAAACTATGTAAAAAACTATGTAGAAGCTGATTTACTTTTAGCTTCTGACCAAGGCTGTATCTCAATACTAGTTTTACTTGATCTTAGTGCTGCGTTCGATACTATAGATCACACAATACTCTTAGATCGACTACAAAATTATACTGGTGTTCAAGGACAAGCACTAAGCTGGTTCAAATCATACCTATCTGACCGCTACCATTTTGTCTATTTAAATGGAGAAAAATCGATCATAACTCCAGTAAACTATGGAGTGCCGCAGGGATCTGTATTAGGCCCTCTGTTATTTTCCATATATATGATGCCACTTGGAAATATTATAAGGAAACATGGAATTAGTTTCCATTGTTATGCTGATGACACTGAAATATATATTTCATCACGGCCGGATGAAAACGCTAAATTTTCCAAATTGACAGAGTGTGTTAAAGATATAAAAGATTGGATGACGCGTAATTTTCTTTTATTAAATCCAGACAAGACAGAGGTAATACTTATCGGTTCAAAAAACCGCCCACAAAACCTCGCACAATACAACTTTAACATCATAGGATGTCCTGTTACTTTATCCTCTACAGTAAAAGACCTGGGTGTTATACTCGATTGCAACCTGTCTTTTGAAAATCATATTTCATATGTTACAAAAACAGCCTTTTTCCACCTTAGAAACATTGCTAAGCTACGTAATATGCTATCAGTTTCTGATGCAGAAAAGTTAGTTCATGCATTCATGACCTCGAGACTGGATTACTGTAATGCTTTATTAGCTGGTTGTCCTGCATCCTCAATAAACAAGCTACAGTTAGTACAAAATGCCGCCGCAGGAGTTCTTACGAGATCAAGAAAATATGATCATATAACACCGATTTTATCATCACTGCATTAGTTACCTATAAAGTTCCGTATTAATTACAAGGTATTGCTACTGACTTATAAAGCCCTCAACGGCTTAGCTCCAGTCTATTTAACGGATCTTCTATCGCCCTATAATCCATCGCGCTCTTTAAGATCACTAAATTCAAGGCTTTTGGTCATACCTAGGATATCCAGAACCACCAAAGGAGGGAGAGCATTTTCACATTTGGCTCCAAAACTCTGGAATAGTCTTCCTGATACTGTTCGTTTGCTCAGACTCGCTCTCCCAGTTTATAACTAGATTAAAGTCGCATCTCTTCAGCCAGGCATTCATATAATCCTACAGTTCAAACTACAATCCGGCCTCTAGCTCATAAATGCTAGAGGAGAACTGGCCCCCGACGGAGCCTGGGTTCTCCCAAGGTTTTTTTTCTCCATTAGGTCACCTGATGGAGTTTTAGGACACCATTAGGTCACTTGATGGAGTTTTTCGGTTCCTTGCCACTGTTGCCTTTGGCTTGCTCAGTTGGGGATATTTTGGGGATATTTAATTTAATTTTATCAATCAATAAATTCCTCTTGAAACAAACTTTGTTGTATTATTTTAATTTAATACTGTGAAGCTGCTTTGATACAATCTGTATTGTGAAAAGCGCTATACAAATAAACTTGACTAGACTTAAATGGCGCTCTGTGGCGCGCCAGGATTTTGAACACGGTCCTGAGCCGTTGCTGGGCGCCGCGGACAGACGACGAAAGGCGCCGCTGGTGTGTGTACTCTCATAGAGAATAATGAGTTTGAATTTAAAAGACGTGGCGCTGCGCGGCGCTGAGCTGCGCGTCCGGTGTGCGACCCCCTTAACTTTATAGCATTAAACAAAAGTATATCTAAAAATATTGTTGTACAAATGTCCAAAAATTCACTTTCACTTACTTTTAATCAAAAATACCAGAAGAAAGGCGCAAAGAATCATCATGTTTGCTCGGTGAGAAGTTTAATGATCACTCTGCTTTTACTCAAACCCACACAAGCTCCTCCTGCACAGAAGGAGAACACAGCACTGACATGAACTGCACCTCTGTGTGATCAATATTTGGTATGAAACAAATCTAGAAATCTCATTTAGTTTATTCACAAAATGCAGTTTATTGTATTGCTATAAAAAAAATAAAAAATAATAAAAATAATAACCCCAATGCTCGTGGGAAATGGGAAATGTTGCTTTGGCAACTAGCTGAAATTTGTTTTTGTTTTTCAAATATTTTATTTCAGTTGACATTTAGTATATTTCAAGTAACAAAAATGTGTTTTTATGATTTTAGTTTAAAGGAGTCATGACCTGTAATTTTCACTTTTCCACGAGAAAAAATGTATGTTATGATTGCCTAACGATTATACACTGGCCGGGAAGCCGATATTTAAAAGTGAAGCGTTTGTTTACCCCTGGGTTCGTCAACCAGCCCACGTGCACGCGCACTCAAATACGTGATGTTAATTTCTGCGCCGACTTGACGTCAAGTCGGCGCAGGATATACCATATATGGACACCGCAGACCTATGCTGCAGGAAGCCCGCCCTGACCCTCTCCCCCTCATATTCAGTCGAGCGCCGCCATGAATTCCGATTCGAAGTACGCACTCGACCGTGAAAGATGCAGAAACGTGGTGCACACGTGAGTTGCTCTGTTGTTGACTGCCAGAATCAACATGGAAATGTTTTTTTCTCTCCCAAGAACGGACCAAGCTATCAGGGACCAGTGGATTAAATTCATTTTAATGACGCGGTTCCTACAACCCTTCCCACTGGCTTAGGTGTCTGTGCTAAACATTTTACAAAAATTGAGTTGCAATGATAAGATCTTTATTCACGCGATCAACAGACTGTCTGTCATCTGCTCAGTCAGCTCATCATGCTGCAACCTTTCATGTGATGGAATAGATTTAAATATAATGCTTTAAACGCTACTTTTCACGATTTGTTAATCTCGATAGCTGTAATAGTAAAAACGTAGTAAAAGTTTTCGACAGAGTTCATGTAATACTATTAGCTATTTCATATGCAAGCATGTCAGCCAATCACAGCAGTGGGCGTTTGCACTGCAGTCTCACAGCAGACACGCCCCTTAAAACAGAGCGTTCAAATCTGAGGCTGAAATCAGGCTTGGAAAAATGGCTTTTATTTATAAATTATGACCATTTTTGATGTAAAAATCATACTAACATTATAAGGGCACCCCAGGCAACATTATAAAATAATAAAACAATCCAGTTCATGACTCCTTTAAGATATAATAATAAAACTGCTTTGAAGAGCTGAATGATGTTATGATATATCGCCCTCTTCTGGTGCTCAGTAGGTTTATATATAGCAAGTGCATTATTTTGACAGAAATGTGCACTGAAATGTGATTTCTGCTCATATCATAATACATTTATAGTAATAACCAAATACATTCAATGCATGTGTTTTGACAGCATATTGATCACTGTGGATTTTTTTTGACAAGAAATGCCTAAATATAATAGGCTTAAGTTCCAGTCAAATTTTAAAATTGGGTAAATCGATTTATGATATGAAGTGAAATATTTTAAAATGATAGACTTAATCCAAAGACAAATCAAGAATATTTAATTTAGGACTGTATTTCCAAGTTTTTTGAGTGTGTTTGAGTCACAGCGGGCTTCAGAACATAGTAGTACACAGAGTCAGACACACACATATCCTGGATTGCCAGTCGAAAGGAAGTTGTGCTGAGATTTGCTTGAAATCGCTCCTTGAACTCTTCATTGTCTTCAATTTACTTGGGAATTCCATTCAGCAGAAGTCATTTGCTAATATTTGCCATCATCCATAGCAGTGTTGTATGTCAGTCTGCTTATCTGAGTAACTGAAACTGCCTCTACTTTCAAGCCACTCGTATCACAATGTGAACTCTCACTCTCTTGTTCCAAACAGATGAAACTGGGACTGTCTTGCATCTCAGTTATTGTCATGTTTGTGTTTAGTTTCATTCATGGACTGTTAGTTTGTTTTTCTTCAGTTACCGGCTCCCTTTGTTCTGATTTCCGGCCACTCATTAGTTACTATGGACACTCATGCCATCAACAAACCTGTTCGTCATTTAGTTAGTTATCATTGTATATTTAAGTTCCTCCTTGTATTCAGTTGATTATCGGGTATTGCCGTGTCTACATGCTGTTTTGTTGCCTTCTTGCCAGTGAATTACATTAGTTTGTTTGTTTAATAAATATTTTGTTTATTTGAACTATTTTGGGACTCTTTCTCATCATCATCTGGCCTAAACATTACAGTTATTGATCGTCTTGCAATTAAATGACCTCAGATGACTTCAGCATTATATTGCTATTATATATTTTGCAGTGTTTGACTTGTTGCTATCCAATTGTTCTGTATGTTGTTGTGGACTTTAAGATGACATAGATACAGGTCAGATTATTAAATAAATTCAATGCAAACTTTAACTGTAAAATAAATGTAATATCCACATATTAATTTATACGTGGTTGACTATAAATTATCTCTTACTTAGTAGATTGACGGTACTTAATGAACAAGCTCCTTTTAAACATTTGTTGAAACCACCATTAAGTGTAGTTTTTTATAGCATGTAAAAATGGACACCTTTGTGTAATTGAAATGCAATACTGTGAATCAGGTTTTTGTACAGTGTTCTAGTGTTTCCTGTGACTGTGGGCACCAGAGCACAGTAATACACAGCAGAGTCTGACACTTCAGCAGAGGAGATCTCCAGATCCACACGTTTGATCACTTTTGTAGCTTTTGAAAACAGACGAAGACCAGGCTCAGATTTATTTGAATATTCATTGACAAGAAGTAGGAACTCTGGTTTTGCTCCAAGATACTGGCGATACCACTGGAGAGACTGAACATTGCCAGTAGTGGCACTGTAGTTACAGGAGAGAGTCACATTTTTACCCTCAACAATATGTTTTTCTGAAGACAAAGGTTGAATTGTATCAGCCAAAGCAGTTTCTGTGGAAAAGAAAAGTCTTTAGTCAAGCAATACAATTATATAACAGAGCTTTCTGTTATATTACTGTTATATAATATTGATAACAATTATTCATAATAAACATATTGAATGAATATTTCTTACCCATGCAAAGTTGTATTATTATCCAGGTAAAGAGAAACATGATGTCTTCAGAGAGACAGTGATGGAATAGATTGTATGTGAATAACTGTTTGACTGTCTCACATTCTCAACCGTGTGGATCAGCTCCACCCACTGCTGGAGGATGTTGACATGAAAAAAAGCTCATGTCAGAAACTGCACACTTTAGAGCTCTTAGTTTTTGTAAGGATGTCTATGTAATATATGAGTTACAGTGGGCAGCATAACACAGTAAGCACAGCAGTGTCTGATACTCTGAGATTCTGAATTGACAGAGAAAAGAGTTTGTACATTTCTAACATGTGAGGGTCACATTGTAACATGACCATATGAAAGCTTAAAATGTTATCTGATCTAATCAAAAAAAATATACAGACAAACTAATACATTTTGTCAATAAAATACAATTATTAACTTTAATGGAATTTATTCGTAAAAACAAATGTTTGAGTTTGACAACAAACACACTGCAAACACAGCTATACAGCATAGTTCAAAACATAATAATAATTCATAATTTCTGAACTTTAACTCTCAGGGCCCTATCTTGCACCCAGCGCAATTGACTTTGTACACCGACGCATGTATCATTCCTATTTTGCACCCGCGCAAAGCGGACTTTTCCCTCCACAGACGCACGTCGGTTAACTAAGAAATACACTTGCGCTCCCAGGGGCGGTTCAGCGCAAAGAGGAGGCGTGTTCCGGCGCAAACGTTCCTTCATGCTATTTTGCACGTTTAGAAAACAATTCAGGCACAAGAGTCATTTATCCCGCCGGTATAATAGCAACAGCGCCCAAGACCCGCCCACAAAGTTACTTGCGTTTCAGATCGTTAAAATAGGGCCCTCAGTCTTTATTCACCTTTTTTTCATGGTTTGGATAGAATAGAATTGTGTATTCTATTAGGGGCACAATGTAACGCTGTGTTACAACATGCCCCACCTGTGCAACTGAGATTTAAACTCTATTTTGCAGCTGCTTGAACCAGTTGAGAGTCTACAGAGCATGTAAACTGGGAATCTTACCAGAATCTTGTGTACTGCACTGCCAATAAATATAAAAAAGCAAACAAATCAATTTTCACAGATGTGCTAAAGACAATACAAATTTGTTACATTTAACAAGTTACATGCCGAGAACAGCAGCCAAATAAAGCAAATTCCTCACCCAGATTAACATAGATTATAACAGTCTAATAAATATTCCAGTGCAGAAATGTTTGCAGAGGTTACACACATACAGTGCGATCTTAAATTAATATTTCCCACCAACATCACAGATTATGCCACACTGTGGCCAACTTCTGAAATCACATTGTTTTTGTCCAAAAAAAAAAACAAAAAAAGACAAAGTGGAAAGTTTTTACCTTTTTTTTAATCTTTTGAACTGTACTGAAAATATGTATATTAATTGTATTGAAATAAAATATGGTCACATATGAATGTAGAAAACATGTGATTTTGCATTTGCTGCGGAGAAGTTTGAATTCTATTTGAGCAAGACAATGCCCGGTTAGTTTGTCAGTGTGAGACATTTAATGGTCAAGAATATCCAAGAATGGAATTATTGATTATGTAAACTAAATGTAAACTAAAAGTTTTGTCAATCTCCTTTGTCATATTAAATTTTAACATGCATGTAATTGCAAAGGACAAAGGAAGATTTGTTGTAATCTGTGTCTTTTTTCTAATTATATTATTTTATTAAATAATTGTATACTAATAAAAGCTGAATATTTTATATAAAAGTTTTAATTTCATATCAATTTTTTAACAGGCCTAATTCAACCTCACACAGGTGTTACCACATATTTTATTACATTAAATTGGGGTTGTGATTGTGGTTTTCACTAGATTCGTTCAAAGTGAAAAGAGCTTCAGGTTTTTTTACGACGTGTTTCATGTTTTGTATCACTGGGCTACAACTCTCAGAGCACAATAATAGAGAGCTGAATCTGACAGACGTACAACAGTAATAGTGAGTTCAGTGGATGTTTGTGATTTAGTCGACTGAAACCGATCATCAGTGGATCGTGCACCATTGCGTAATAAATACTGCGGTTCTTTGTTTGGATACTGTCTGTACCAGTAAAGCCAAACATTATCACTACTTGAACTATATGAGCAGCTCAGCTTGACAGTTTCTGTTTCTTTAGAGTTTTTTTCTGTCCCTTTATCTGGCTCAATGTTGTCTCCAGTCACCAAACCTGTCAACAATTAAACATAAAAAGTGATTTTTTTTTAATATATGAAAGCAATGTTGACAAAATAATATTGCAAACACATTTCACAGCACTTACAAAACAACAAATATATATATATATATATATATATATATATATATATATATATTATATATATATATATTGTATTTAAATATGCTGTTTTAGTTCCATCAGTGATTTTCACTTCATAATTAATGTACCTGTTCCCACAATGAGAATAAGTATGAGGCATCTGTCCATGTTGAATCAGATCAGCTCAGTTCTCTGTTGAGGCTCTCAGTTCTCTGAGCTGTAAGTCACTGAAGATCACACAGAAACACACACAGGAACTTCCTGATTTATAAAGGTTTATATACTTGATGTCTTTGCATTTGTCAGTCTGACTAATTTCCTCTCATGTCTCATGAACATGGAAATATTAACTGATGGAACTATAAAAAAAAATTACTTTGTGTAGTTATTTAGCTAGCTTTTTATATATTATATAACCATAATTTGGAAAAAAGCAAGAGCTCTGAATATATTCTCTATATATTATGAGAATCATTTGAGATATTTTAATGTTTTTTGTGACATTTTCTTGAATTACAGGATTTTCTAAATTGATTTGTCAAGGACAGTAGACAATATTGTAGGGTTTTAATGTGTTTCATCTTTATATTGCCAAATATTCACTGACTTTTGAATGTTATTTTGTTTATATTTTTATCCTTTTTACAATAAGCTGATTAAATGATTTGTCTACCTTTTGATTTTGGTAGCTACCTATTTCTCTGACCTATATGTTGTTATTGGCAGTTACAGCTTTTTTTCTCACTGTCATTTTCCCTGTCTCTGTGTTTCTCATTATAACAGGTTTTTGTATAGAGCTGATGTGTTTCCTGTGACTGTGGGCCTCAGAGCACAGTAATACACAGCAGAGTCTGATACTGTAGCAGAGGAGATCTCCAGATACACATGGTTTTGTTCCTTTTTATCAACTTCAACAGTGAATCTTGGATCTACATCAGACACCCGAGCTTCTGTTGCACTTCCAAAGGTGAGTACAAGAAATTCAGGTTTTGATCTTCCATACTGACCATACCAGTGGAGATAATCTGAACCTCCAGGGGAAAGACTACAATATACTGTAACATTTGAACCCTCCTCATAAACAACATCTGTTTTGTTTGGCTCGATGACATTTCCAAAAACAGCAGCTGAAAAAGCAAACATTTGTTAAAATACATTTGTAACTTTTTAGTGAGAGATTTCAAATAAAACCTATTAATATATATATAAAATAATAATATCCTAATTAACCAAATAAACACACCTGCTGAGGCACAGAAGAGAATAACTGAATGAAGATCCATTGTACAAGTGTTCACTGTGAGAAGAGTCAGACTGAATCGTTTCATCCTCAGTCTCTTTCAGACACGATGAGATCATGTCAGATCTGTGAACTCTGAGTCCCTCCTCTCTGAGCAACATTATGAGTTATGTTTTGTAAATTCAGTTATGTTGTTCGTTGTTACAGTTCCTTTAGTTATTGTCTGAGAACACTGCCATCTTGTGGCACGTTATACCTGCACAATGTGTTATTTGTACAAAGTACTTAAACTATAGGTTCCTGTAGACTTGGTATTGGACTCATTACATATTTATAAAATTATTTACATATTCTACTTTATGTACTGTGTTAATCACAGCTCTCTTAGTCTTTGTCTTTGTGTATCTTTCTTCTTTCACTATATAAGGAAAGGTTTTTGTACAGTGTTCTAGTGTTTCCTGTGACTGTGGGCCTCAGAGCACAGTAATACACAGCAGAGTCTGATACTGTAGCAGAGGAGATCTCCAGATCCACACGTTTGATCTCTTTTGTAGCTTTTGAAAACAGACGAAGATCAGGCTCAGATGTATTTCTATATTCAGTGACAGAAAGTAGGAACCCTGGTTTTGCTCCAAGATACTGGCGATACCACTGGAGAGTAACACTAGTGCCGCTAGTGAGACTGTAGTTACAGGAGAGAGTCACATTTTCACCCCCAAAAACAATTTTTTTTGAAGTAAATGGTTTTATTGTATCACCAAAAGTATTTCCTGTGAAAAAGCAAATAAAATTAATCAAACAATTAAACAGATTTATACAATGTGTGCAATTTAACTATTTAAATTTATAAGCCTTTATTTTTTTAATAATAAATATATTGATTGAAAGAATATGTCTTACCCATGCAAATTTGCATTATTATCCAGGTAAAGAGAAACATTGTGTCTTCAGACAGACAGTGATGGCAAAAATAATATTTGAATAACTGTTTGACTGTCAGCAGTGTGAATCAGCTCCACCCACTGGAGTGGTTTATTCTATAACAGTAGGAAAAAAATATTGCTCATGTTAAAAAGTCAGAGCTCTTAGTTCTGTCAGGATGTTTATGTGTTTCAGTCACAGTGGGCTTTAGAGAATATAGTAAACAACAGAGTCAGACATCCTTGATTGTCAGAGAAACTGAGCTTGAGGATTTGTTGAGATCTGCATGAAATCTTTCCTCAAATTCTTTTTCACTGCTGCTTGATCCAGTTGAGAGTTTATGGAGCATGTAAATTGGGAATCCACTGGTTTTATGTTGGTACCGATAAAGATAAGGGTATTGGTCACTGTACTGTACTGTTAGCCCGGACTTTATATCTAATAAAATTTAAATATTTAAGTTTGATTGCATTTCTAATAAAATATAAGTAGATTCTACTAATTTGTGGATAATTTGAATATGTGAGTAAATGTAAGATAGATGGACTCAAATTATGAAGTTTTTCTCCTGACCACACCTTCCACACAGTGGTTTGATGCTGCGAGTCAACATCATTTTGTCGTGGTGTGTGTGGATTCAAGGAGCTGTTAATGAGAAGTTTGGAACATTTGTTTTTGCAAGTTCTATGGAATTTTTTTCTCGACATTTAGCCTACCTTTTTATCGTTTCTTTGTTTTCCTCGAGAGTCCGTTTGTGAGCAGTGAAAATCAGTGTTTGTTTGTTTTTTAGATAGCTAGATTTCTCACTCACGTGCAGCCAGCGGACATCGCCGCGCTTGTCTGACTGGCGAGTTCAACGTACGTTTTTTTTTTTTTTTTGTCTTTTCCCGTTTCTTTTTTCACTCGAGGAGCTGTTGTTGAGACTGAGAGTGTAGGCTAACTGTTTGAACCTCCGGCTGGCGCCGAACACCGCGAGGACACGGCTATTGATTGAAAGAGTAAGTTAAACTTAATTAATGGGTTGAATACAAAAACGTATGTATGTACTACTGTTTTATCTAAGTTCATAGCCCTCTTAACTACAGACTATCTTGTTTTGTGTTTACAGGCTCAAACATGTAAGTTATACATGAACAGAACAATTTCCGTGTTTACATCTGAAATGCATGTACATTTAAATCACTTTATGCACAATGTTTATGGCTCACAATGGCTTATCCTGCCATTCACACTAAAACTCCAGATTGTCATGTGTGTTTACTGAGACCTGTTCTGAGGCTGATTAGTGTATTCATCTGCATATTGCAAAGTGCACAATAACATGTAAACCATAAAGTCAGGTGCCATTATAAAGACTATAACTTTAATGTTTGTTCTTAACAGAAAAGTTGTCAACGACAAGCTTTGACATCAGCCTGATGGTACTTCAGTGTCCAGCTCTTTCTACAGTAAACCAGGTATGTATAGGTGCATCCACACCATATTGTATTTAAAATAATTTTGTGATTCCAGCTTGTAAAAAAAACGCTCCCGTTCTCGTAGAACTCGTAATTGTAACCTGTAAACTGGGAATTTTCTGAGAGCTCCTACACTGTAAAAATAAAAGGTGACTGGAGGAACCTTTTGGGGTTCTTCACTTTGCCACACCGGCGGAACCGTCTGTAGATCCTCTAGGCACCCTTTAAAAAGGGGCGGTTCTCTGAAGAACCACACAGGTTTCCTGAGGAACTCTTATATTAGGCACTGTGTGGAACCACTTTGGGTGCCTCCAGGAACCAAATTTCTTTCTTTTTTTAATATTTAATTTCATGTTGTTACTATGTTACTACTACTTTGACTTCTATTATAATAAACAAATTGAAACAAATACAAAATAAGAATTGTTTATTACATATTTGATATTCATTTTTATACATACACTTCCATGCACATGGGAAAAAAAGCTTAAAGATTAAAATCAATGAATACACAAAAAAATTGTATAATACATAAGCAACATAAATAATCAACCATGTATATACAATAGATAAACAAGAAAATACATCTCAACAAAATGCATGGAAACACATATGTTCCACGAAATAAATTAACATTTAAATTGACTAATTAAAAATGTCCATTTTCACTTAACTTTAAAACATTTGTGTTTCAGTCCGAAGGTAAGTCTGACATCACTGTTTCCAAGTCCAAAAGCTCTATCAGACGCCAAAAAACAAACAAACAGTGCTGAAAATTATGATCCTAACCTTTATCTCTATACCGAAATCTCAGATGGTTTAGTTATTCAGCTATTTTGAATGATAAAATGTTCAAGTCTGGGATGCCGTTAGACTGGAGACTGTAATGTACACTATGGCTTTTGAAAAGCTTAAATGTGTGACTTGAATCAACAGTGTTCATAAATGGTTGAGTATTCTCATGAAACAAGATAGAGGAAGTAGAAGTAGAGGCTTCGACCTGGAAACAGTATTAAGGTGCAGTAAAATGATCTGTTGTTCTGTGAATGTTCACTGGTGAATTCATTCATTTCAATAAGAATTTACATGGTCAGCAATTTCGTTTGTGGTCAAAAATGTCACTATGGGACCAAGTTGGTGTGAGGTACTTAACGAGTTAGAAAAGTGAAAAGGTACAGCAGATTCGGTTTCCGTTTGTTTTTCCTCTGTTCTGGTGGATGGTCCAGGCACTTCAGTGATTTTCAGGTCTACAGGAGGATTTTTATTCTTGTTCAAACTTGTATTCAGCTTACCGAGATCCCTGAAAAGTACAAAATTTACTGTTAGTATAAGGTTATTAAAGTGATGATAGTTGTGAAATTTAAATAATTTCCTCAGCCTTGGGACGTTCCAAACCTGTTTGACTTTCTGTCTGTGGAACCCAAAAGCAGATCTCAGGCAAAATGCAACCCCAGTCACCATTCAATTTCACTGCATGAAACACAAGCAGAAAAAAAAAGTGTAAATCATTCATGAAACCATTCTTATGTACACTTGTCTAGTTCAATTCAATGCAACAGTTTATGTAAAAATGGTTAAGCTCCAAAAATGTCCCAGAAAAGATCCTAAAAATAATCAATGAGTTCACAACTCATATGTTATAATGCAGTGGTTCTCAACTCCAGTCCTCGGGACCTGTTGCTCTGCACATTTTGTATGTCTCTCTTATCTGACACACTCAGTTCACTTCATGGAGTCTCTCCTAATGAGCTGATGATCTGGTTCAGGTGTGTTAAATAAGGGAGACAAACAAAATGTGCAGAGCAGCGGGTCCCGAGGACTGGAGTTGAGAACCACTGTTATAATGGGTTGTGTTGTAAGTCTTCTGAAGCCATATAATAACTTTTTCCTTTTTTTTTTTTTTTTTTTTTTTTTTTAAAACACTAAACTTGAATAAAATGTCTTATTCAAATGCAAATGATAAAGATATAAGAAAAAATGCATAGCATTATTTGTGAACCAAACCTGTGATATTATTTTTCTGAGTAACATGAATGAGATTTGAGAGCATGAGGGAATTTTCATGAGCATTTTCAGAGAATAACTGATTAAAAAAACACAAGTACACAGTCAAACAATACAATTTCACACCGAGAAAGTTCATAGTAATAAAGTACTTGCATGTGGTGTAGTAGGTAACTTACTGTAATTCAATGTTGCCTCAGAAATGTTCAGATTATTTTAGAAATGTAGCCTAATGGTTGTTCTGGGGAAACAAAAGAACAAAGCTGATTATTCACAACATAATATTTATTGACCAGTAAATGGCTTTAAAATGGTATCTGAGAGAATGAGGGCACATGTAAAGTAAAGTTAGGCTAAACAAAAACAGACCAAACTATATTAACCTGCTTTTGTTATTCATAACAAACGCCAATGACGACAGCAGCAATCAGATAAATTAGTTAAGCTATATCAGCAATTTGTACAGAATATGTTGAATTGAATGACTAAATCAATCTAAGACAATAAGTCAATAATTTGCATTTGTTCATTAGATCAACGTAGTTAGCATCGCGGCTAAAACCTTCATATCAAATACTGTGCAATAAACGAGTGGTAAACACTAAAAACGTAGTAATGTATGATAAATTTAGTTTATATATGTGTTTGAATATATAGTGAGTACACTGTATTTATATTTATTTGGCGAGTTTACAAACCTTGTAACGGAGAGCTGAACAAACGGCGGAAGCTTTCATGAGGAGAGCCGTTACTTTCAAACCCGATGACGTCGATCAGCTGAGCTTTGTTGCGCGCGAGCATCACTGAAGTGACGACAGCAGAGCAGCAGTTTCGTGACAGAATTAAACTTCTCTCCTCCTGGTTCTTCTTCTTCATATTATTAATATTATTATTATTTAGTGTTGTTGTTTAATGTTTAAATTACTTAATAAAATAGGCCTATACTAAATAAATGTAAGCTACCCAGGTGAAAATGACGTAGGCTACTGTTAAATGTATTAAAAATGCATTAAAGTATATTTGTATTGTAGGTCTACTAAAAACACACTCAAGTACATTTTTAATACATTTAATAGTATGTCTTTTTCACCTGGGTATGTATACTGAATCAAATTTAAGTAGCCTATAATAATAATAATAATAATAATAATAATAATAATAGGATAATAATAATCTTATTCTGGCCTCACTGAACCATTGGGTTCCTCCAGATGCTGGCTTTAATATAAGAGATCTTCCAGGAACCACTTAAATGTTAAAAGATCTTCCAATAACCCTTTTATCGCATTCAAGTTCCTCTATTTTCCCCCAAAGCACTTCGAGGTCTCATGGTAATGAAAAGGTGACTCCAGAACCTCTGAACTAAATACAAAGTGCTTAAAGGATCCCAAAAGTTCCAGCAAGAACCTCAAAGATTGTCAATGCTCCTCCAGTAACCCTACTATAGGAGAAAGAGCTTTGAGGCTCCTAAATTACATTTTTAAGTTCCTTGAGTATCCGACAGGATATTTGAGGCTCCTTTAGTTTTTACAGTGTACTTTTACCACATGATCAGTGTACCACTCTAATACTGCTGATTAATTTAGCCGTGGATAGTGTTGCCTTTAAAATGAATAATTTCCAGTCAAAGAACATGAACGGCTCAGAGTACAACGTCACATTTTGTCACCTAGAAATTACAGTAATACAACATGGCGTGAATGCAGCTTATGACTTTGAGTATTTTACAACAGAAAAATCTGACAATGTATTTGTCTATTTTTTTCTTCTATCTTTTTCTTCCTCTGTTAGGATGCAGCTGACAAGGACTCATACAGACAAACTCCAGTGAGAATCCTCTGCGTTGATCAAGAAAGTCCTCAGCTAAACCCATCTGAGGACAGATTTGGAAGGATGTTTGGTGATGGATGAACTGACCAACCTCAGGCCTTCTGTGTCCTTTTTTCGGACTGATTTACGCCCTGCCCTGGAGTACCCTAACTGTTTGAAAAACTATTAAAATTTTATTCAGCAGGTAATGCTCAGCCTGGGAAAAGGTGAGCTGGCACCTAAAATTAAATACTGACAATATTGTGAGCAACAAACCATATAGTTACCATTACTTAATTTTTTTAGGGCAACCAGTGTGCTCCAATTTTTTAAGTAGATTCAACTTGTCTGGGCTAACAGTGTGTAAGTGGAGTGTAAAATGTCATGTTCAGAAGCTGTTTGTTGGCTGATAAACAGAATCTTGTGTATTGCACTCTGTCAGGAAATATAAAAGAAAGTCAAGAAACAAATCGGTTTTCATATATCTTCTCAAGTAAGGATACAATTTTGTTACACTTAACAGTTAAGTTACTTACCAAGTACTGCAGCCATTAAAAGTAAATTCCTCAGCCAGATTAACATGTTTATGTACAGCAGGAAATATCAGACTGGAGATTACCAGCGCACAACTGTTTGTAGAGGTTACACACATACAGCAGGAACTTCACTGAGCATCTCAACCATGATGGAGGTGGAAACTGCTCAACACAGTTGCCAACTTCTGAAATTACATTGTTTTCATTAAATTTTAAAGTGTTCTTTTGAGAGACAAAAGCTGAAATAATCATTGTCTGACTTTCTGTAAAATGAAAACAAATGTTTTTAAATTGTATCATCCTTTATTGATTGACTTTTCTTTATACATATGGGTATTTTGTCATGCTGAAATAGTAAAGGATCCTCCACAAACTGCTACAGCAAAACTAAAGAGCATGCAGGTCTCTAGAATGTTATTGATAAAAATTATAAAGACAATTTAGATAAAAGTGTCTTAAATGAATAAATGTAAACTTACTGGAATAGCAAAGCCTATTACTTTAAAGTGATTTTTACATACTTATATAGCTATATATAATGCATGTGGCTTTGTTTTTTGAGAACTAGATTTGAGCATTGACAGTGGCTTGTCATAAGAAGCTCAATAGTCACTGCCTTGAAAATAAACCCAACAGACCCAACAACTGGTTAGATGTTGTTGGAGAGTCACCAGAGCCATTAACTCAATAGGAGTGGTGCTGAGAGACGCAGTCGCTTAAAAGAAGTCCTAATATCGTGTGAGATCTCAGCACCCCTACAACAAATGACAGGCTTAACTGAACTCTCTCTGCTGCTCCCTACTGCATGATGACAATTAAGCAATTATTTTAAGAATGTATAAAGTGCTTAAGGAACCACATGGAACGTGATATCTAAATCTGTTGATGTTTCCCTGAAGTTTTTTAACAGGCCTAATTCAACCTCACACAGGTGTTACCACATATTTTATTACATTCAGGGCTTGATAGATTGTGGTTTTGATTTTGGTTTTCCCTAGATCGGTTCAAAGTGAAAAGAGCTTCAGGTTTTTGTACGACATGTTTCATGTTTTGTATCACTGGGCTTGAACTCTCAGAGCACAATAATAGAGAGCTGAATCTGACAGACGTACAGCAGTAATAGTGAGTTCAGTGGATGCTTGTGATGCAGTCGACTGAAACCGAGGGTCAGGGGTGTCTTCATAAGCACTCCGGGATCGTGCACCTTTGTATAATAAATACTGCGGTTCTTTGTTTGGATACTGTCTGTACCAGTAAAGATAAACATAATCACTACTTGTACTATATGAGCAGCTCAGCTTGACAGTTTCTGTTTCTTTTGAGTTTTTTTCTGTCCCTTTATCTGGCTCAATGTTGTCTCCAGACACCAAACCTGTCAACAATTAAAAAATGATTTCTGAAAGCAAGGTTGACAAAATAATACAAATGACTTTCACAAGAATACAAGTGACTAAATTAATATAAATTTCGTCTTTGGGGATTGAGAATTAAAAACAAAGTAATTATTTATGTACAGAATTTCATTAACTATTTGATAATGTACCTGTTCCCACAATGAGAATAAGTATGAGGCATCTGTCCATGTTGAATCAGATCAGCTCAGTTCTCTGTTGAGGCTCTCAGTTCTCTGAGCTGTAAGTCACTGAAGATCACACAGAAACACACACACAGGAACTTCCTCTTCACTGAACTTCCTGCTGTGGTTTATGATTTGATTTTAAATATTACAGACTTTTGCATACAACACACATGAGAAGCATGTGAATTAAATTGTCTTGATGGAGTTCTGCTGTTTGAATGTGTGCAAACATGATAGTGATGACCATGATGGTGCATAGAGTGTACAATGGGAGTATTTCTACAAAAAAAAAAAAAAAAACCTTCAAATAAGTCTAAGTGCCACAATAAAGCCCAACTATTGGCCAGTAAAACCCACTGTACACCGAAATACTATACCAACGTTCTTTTATTAAGACTATATTGGTTTAGATTCCTGTATTTTTCACTTTGTCGAGTTTCCTTATATTATAAGCATACATATCATAATATATGAACTAATGAAAATTAGATATAAAATATGTAATTTTACATAATGTTATTTTTATTTATAGGGTTAGGTTTTTATTATACAAATATATTTTCAATACAGTTTATACAATATTGTAACGAAGAGGCAGCAGAGTTGGATCCATGTGCAGTTTTTATAACAGCAGTAAGTGTGGTACAAACAGGCAGGGGTCAAACACCAGTAATAGAGATATCCAAGACAGTACAGAAACATAGTCAAAAGGCAGGCAGCAAACAATGTAGAGAATATCCAGGCAAACAAAGCAGAATCACAAGGGCATGCAGAAGAGGGTCGACACAATGAAAGCAGTCCAGGGTCAGAAACAAGAAAACTGCTCAGAAATGTCAGCATGGTCAAACCAAAACTTCAGTGATAGAGTGGAGAGTGACTGAATAAATAGTCCAGATGATAAGCAGCAGGTGTGCAGGTAACCAGTGCCAGGCACAGGGTCATGGGAAATGGAGTTTAAGGGATGACGTCCATATTCAGGAGAGGGAGTCCTCTGGTGGTGAGTGGGAGGAACCACACAGGCTTGATTTGTGACAAATATAAACATAGTATTGTAGAATGACCATTATATTCTATTATATAAGATTTGAAACAGCAGTATCTTCATGTGAATCTCACAAAATTGATATCTTCACTTTAACAAAACAAAAATGTTAAAGACTTAAGCATATTTTGTCATGGTTTGGTGTAGGTTGAAGACAGAGGCCAATGGCTCCAATACATACGTTTTACTAATCACTCAGATAGGCACATACAGGCAGAAGGTTTACACACACCAAACTCAACGTGACTATGACTGACTAACCATAGACGAGAACGGACAAGGACTAACTGAACTGAGGGAACTAAATACACACTGATGAACATGGATTACAGAAACACAGGTGGAACAGATAATTAACTAGACACAGGTGAATTAACTGAACTGATAATGATGGAAAGACAAGTCCAATGAAAAAACTAAACAAACACAACAGAAACCCAACACTGACAGTCCTGGATGGGACCAGAAGTGAAGGCTGGACGGGACCAGCGGCGAAGGCGGCTCTGGGCTGGACCAGCAGCGAAGGCTCTGCGGGTATGCCGTTAACAGTCACTGGCTCAGCGGGCATGACGTGAACAGTCTCTGGCTCGGCGGGCATGATGTGAAGTGCAGGCTCGGCAGGACTGACGTGAAGTGCAGGCTCGGTGGTGGCCATCTTGTCCGGAGACACTGGCTGGGCGGCGGCCATCTTGTCCAGAGACACTGGCTGGGCGGCGGCCATCTTGTCCAGAGACACCAGCTCAGGAGACGTGGCGGCGGCCATCTTTGCTGAGGACTCAGGTTCAGGCATGGCGGCGGCCATCTCTGCTGAGGGCTCAGGTCGACGAAGAAAGCTCTGAAAAAAAGGTCAATTAGTTCTTCTCATCCGGACTCTGGATGAAGACAGGAACAGGAGACACTGGATGGGCGGTCTCGGCGGAATGAGACTCAGGATGATGGAGGCTGGTTGAGCAGCGATGGGTTGAGCGGCGATGTTAAAGTCAACCTCACCCACAGTGTAGGCTGAGCTGCTCAACAAAAGCATGTAATCCAGATAATGAACAAACGTCCCCAGGATCGCTGCTGCTGGAGCTTGCTGGTGCAGATGATCGTCCAACCCGTACCAAAACAGTCTTTTGGACATCATCTGCCCAGCTTACCCTGTCCGAGAGCTCCAGGAACTCGGTGACATTCCTCTATGTGACGGCCGTCCTGGAAACAGACCGTTGGAGTTGGCAGAGGTGATGAGTATGCCTAGTGATGTTACGTCTGACACCGACGCTCCGAAGCTTGCTTCAAACTCGAACGGTCCTTGCAAAGAACCACTGCTTCGGAGCTTGTATCATTACGTCACTAGTCACGTGAAAATGACTTCTGAAGCAAACACACTGGTTCACTCCTGTAGTGAACCACCTGACTGCTTTGACAGCCCAATCCAGTGTTGACAGGTTTGAAACCTGGCGGCTGTATTTCTTATAAAAGTGAAGCCAAACCATGGCAACAGTAGTCGGTGTCAGTAGTTGGTGTCTCTAAAGCTGGTGAAATTGTTTAAAAAAAAAAAGATATCACCTTTCACCAAAGACAAAGAAAATAATATTTCTGAATAAAAACCATACCATTTAATGAACACTTTGTCTAAGCCTTCTGCATGTACCCAAAGCACACCCTCTGCCACATTTTTTTATTATTAATTAGAGAACATATGAACATTGTTGCATAAAAATATGCATCAAAGACCGAAACTTCAAAAACCCTCTGCTACATTATACAAGTAGCCTACAACCAGTTACACAAACACATCCTTTTCAACATACAAAAATATCAGTCCCACCAGTTAACAAGTTAAGAGTTCTGCTTCCCACAGCTAAACAAGATAAAGCTTTCACACATGATACTGCCCTGCTAAAAAAAAAAAAAAACTATAGAAACCATTACCGAAATTCTATTGGATTTAATGGTTTTCATGAGAATTTTATTGGTTGTAATGGGAATTATAGTGGTCTCTGTGGGTCTCTACTGATATGTGTTGGGTTCTATTGGTGGGGGCATTAAATCCTAATGGAATATGTCCCAAACACACTACAACAAAGAATTCTGTAGTGGTTTAAATGGTAAAAGCCAATGGTTCCTATTGGTATTTTAATAGAAACCATTAGTATTTCTGTGATGGTTTCCAACTTTTTTTAAGCTGGTCTGATCTTCTGTCCTTGTCTAAAGAAATAATTACACACACACATCATGCTTAATGTTTTATTATCAAGGTGAACACATGAAATTCATCAGTATTTGTAAAATTCACCTACATAAATGAGTTTCACAGCACTAACACTGTTTCAGCTTTGATCGCCTCGGTAAACACGTAATAAACGGGGCGTTAACATATAAGCCTACTTGCATTTTATGGTTGTCAGCTTTGTTGCATTACATTTACTTCACCAGGAGATGGTGCTGCAATTTCTATATGAATGAAGCTTCGAGTAATGAACCATTTTCGACACAATTGTATCAGAAAGCAATAATGCTTCAAAACGCTTCATTTGGCCATCACTAAGTATGCCAATCTTGTCCCGTTATGTGGTCCGTTCTTCTGTCATGGTGTGGTGTAGGTTGAAGAAGACAAAGAGGCCAATGGCTCTAATCACTCTGATAGGTACATACAGGCAGAAGGTTTCCATTACCCTGACTCTGACTCACCATAGATGAGAACAGACAAGGACTAACTGAACTGAGGGAACTAAATACAGACACTGATGAACACTGATTACAGAAACACAGGTGGAACAGATAATTAACTAGACACAGGTGAATTAACTGAACTGATAATGATGGAAGGACAAGTCCAATGAAAAAACAAACACAACAGAAACCCAACACTGACAAGCTGTGCTTGGAGTGAGTTGTTTTATTTGTGATAATGCAATTCATTCTCAAATGCCAAATTGTGCGGACATAATTATTGGCCAGGTTGTCATACAAATAATGAACACATGCAAAAACAAGAGAAAACCAACCAAATATAAATGAAGGATTATGTTGTAGTCAGTGTATGCTTTTTCCTGTGTGCTTTTTGTTGTTTTTTTTGCGTAGTAAAATAAAACCTGTAGCTGTTCTTCCTTCACATTTACAATGCATTAAATATTCTCCTCATATTTTGATGGTTTAATCAAACTTGATCATCGAGCACAGCTATTTGACAATTGTGGCCTTTTCTCATTAGATGGGAAATCAATTGAGAGAGTGTCTTCATACAAGTACTTGGGGATATGGATAGATGATAAGCTTTCCTTCAATTAACATATTACTGCTTTAGTTAAGAAACTTAAAGTCAAGCTCGGCTTCTATTACAGAAACAAATCTTGCTTTACTTTTAGTGCTAAGAAGAAACTTGTGGAAGCTACTTTTCTGCCTGTAATTGATTATCTATATTGTACATGCATGCTGCATTTTCCATCCTGCGTCATGTTGATTCAGTTTACCATGCATCACTACGATTCATAACAAATACAAAGTCCCTTACCCATCACTGCATTCTTTATGATTTAGTTGGTTGGACATCACTTAAAATTCGTAGACGACAGCACTGGTATATCTTTATTTATAAAGCTATACTTGGCAAATTTCCACTGTACCTCTGTAACCTCCTCTCTGTCTGCTCTGGTATCTATCAGCTACGCTCCTCAAAGTGGTTGCTTTTTAATGTGCCACGAGTTAAAACCGAATTGGGAAAAACTGCTTTTTCTTATTTAGCACCTTGGGGGTGGAATAATCTACAAAAAGAGCTAAAGTTAGAAACTCTTATGTCCATAAATGAATTTAAAACTACTGTAAAGAGTGTTGTGATGGAGACATGTTCTTGTTTTTCTTAAGAGTCTCATTGTGTTTTATATTTTTATTTTTAACATTTTGTACTTTTTTTTTATTGTGAAAATGTAATTTGGTGTTTGTTATGTATGCATTTGTTGTGATTTGGCTGCTACCTTGGCCAGGGGCCTGTACCATGAAGCCGGTTTAGGTGGCTAGCCAGCTATGTTTCAGTTTAGTTTCCGCCAACCCTGGGTTTTAGGTACTATGAAAGTAGCTTGGCTTTAATCGGTGTTCGTTGCCATGGTATCTTACGCTGCACGGCTAACCTGCTCCGGGGCAGGTTATGTTCTGGATTCAAGATCTCAGACTGAAGTTTGACCAATCAGCTGAGAGCAAAGAAACATATAGGTGACGTAACTTATTCCCAGTGTCTGTTACAATGACTTCACATTTGCTTCCAAATCCTGTGACATCTCAGCGCAAATTGTTTGACGAGCACTTCGTAGAGAAAGAGTTTTTAGCCAGACAAAATCCCCTTGCCTTTCCTGATAGTTATTTGTGTGAAAGATACAGATTTTCTGCGGAAGGAATGTCTTATCTTTGCAAACTTCTTGAGCCGCACATAAAGAATTTAACACGTCGAATTCATGCACTACTGTACCGCAAATATTGCGTTACGTTTTTTTTGTTGCAAGTGGTACATACTTGCACGGTGGGTGACATACAGAAGCTATAGGGGAAAACACGGTTTGTCGAACCATTCGTAAGGTGGTCCTCGCTCTGCAGGAGTACATGAATAGTTTCATTAATAGTGTTCCCCGGACATTTATCGGCCATGTCCATAAAAGAGGGCTTTTATAAAATTGCCGGTAAGATATATTGATAGGGTGACATCACATGAACACATTTTATTTTATTTTTTTCAAAAAGCAAATTGCACAAATGTACTATACAATATAATACATGTTAAGAATTATTTTAAATCTTTATTATTATTCTGTTAATCTTATGATAGGATTCCCTAGCTTTCTTAGTAGTACAAATACGTTCTATATTTATGTAAAATTATGTATGTATGTGTAGCCTATGTGTAATATAGCCTATAGCCTATTTTTATAATATATAAAAAATGTGCATGTATCATTTTTTATATATTATAAAAATAGGCTATAGGCTATATTACACATAGGTTACACATACATATATAGTATAATTTTACATAAATATAGAACGTATTTGTTTAACTTACACATTAACAATCAGCAATCTTTCTCCAACAGTCTTCTCTTGCTTTGGCAGCAGAGACCGTATTGTTTCGAGCTTGAAATACATATTTAAATTCATCGTAATTAATTCTGAATGATTATAGGTGTGTTCGACATCGGCTGCGGCTGGATGTAACCGATCGGCGAGAGTAGCCGCGTGCAGGCGGGGAGGAGCTGCAAACGGAGACGTGAAGTCGGACACTTTCTGGTTCCCGTAGTGACAGCTCACGTGTTGTTTGCATACTTTACCACAGCTGCAGTGAAATAAATGCAATATTTGCCAAATAATACACAGATGTTTCAGAGACATTTTCATTCAATACTTTATGTACTGCTTCATACAGCGTCTGTTTGAACAAGAATAAAGTTCAACATTTAGCTACTATCAATGAAGTGGAGTCTACGTTTTTTAAGCAGTTTTAATTTGATAAACATGACACAATATAACATGACAACGACATGAAAAGAGTGTTCACTGTTATAATAAACTGATTTGAGAGCTTTAGAGGAACTAAAGGTGTTCGAATAAACACGAAACACACGTGATCGTTGTCATGCGGTGAATCCGGCCAATCGTGGAACAGCTGTGTCGTCATCAGCCCACGTGCAGCCCAGTGCAGCCGCTCTTGAGAAGCTGCGCTGGCCTGGCTGAGTTCTCCGGCTACTCTCGATTTGCTCTCGCGGTACTTTGATGGCATACGTCACAGTCACGTGGCGTCGGCGCTGTTTCAAGTCGGACAAAATTTCTAACCGGCATGCACTGCTTTAAGTCAGCCGCCGATCGGTCTGCGCAGAGCTGCATGAAGTCGAACAAGCCTTATCTCTTGCTCCTCCGCGGGAAAATATATCGCTCACGCTCTACCCGCGATTGGTTGTTCAGTGTCGACGTCACTCTTTTATGTGCACGCGCGCGTGGAGTAATCATAGCTTAAGGATCAAAGCCTGAGTTGACAGAGAAAGTTGATGAGCTGCATCATGGTACCATTAAAGCCTGATTACATCGGTTTGGTTTTGTCAACTCAAAACTAATCCTGTAACGCCGAGTTTGTTCAGGTACCTTCATGGTACAGGCCCCTGGTCTCTCTTGTAAACCTCTCTTGGGACCTCCTGGTTAAATAAAGGTATAATAAAAATAATAAAAAAATAAAAAATGTAAAATAAATATCCCCTCCTGGCCACTACTGTATTTTTCACATGAGAATCATTTGAGATGTTTTATTGTTTGCTGCATTTGACCGTTTTCTGAATAACAGATTTTACAAGTTCATGGATTTAATGTAATTGAATGTAATGTAAATCTTTCACATTGCCACACAAATTCAGGCCTTATAATTTAAAAGAAAATAAATCTGTTTCTGCCTTTTGATTTTGGTAGCTACCTGCATTCATTGGTTCTATTACTTTTCTGACATATATAATACTGTAATTGTCAGTTACATCTGTCTTCATCCCTGTCTCTATGTTTCTTTCTTCTCTCTCATTATAACAGGTTTTTGTAGAGTTTATGTGTTTCCTGTCACTGTGAACTCAAGGGCACAGTAATACACAGAAGATCTCCAGATACACATGGGTTTGTTCCTTTTTTTCAGCTTCAACAGTGAATCTTGGATCTACAGCAGACAACTGAGAATCTTTTGAAGTACTTTCGGTGAGTACAAGAAATTCAGGTTTTGATTTTCCATACTGACGATACCAGTGGAGATTATCTGAAAATCTGGTGGAGGAAAAACTACAGGATAATGTAACGTCTGAACCCTATTGCAAAATTAAAACTAAAGTAAAATAATGCAATTAAATTAAATTAAAATTGAGATAATATTAAATTGCCATGGCCCTACAGAGGATAAGTGTGTTTGAGATTGATGGATAAATTATTTTAAATTGATTGTATGATGAGCATTTTAGTCAATTTCACTTTTACCCTCAGTATGATTTTTGCTTTTATAATGATGATCCAAGGAGGAGCTTGTGGATGAAAGGTTCTGTGGTCAAAGGTAATATTGAGTAACTACTGCCCTCTTATGGTTAACTGCAAGTATTGCATAGCTGAAACAGTCATCTCATAGAGGAATGAAGGACC
Source organism: Leuciscus leuciscus (assembly GCF_965113295.1). NCBI lineage: Eukaryota > Metazoa > Chordata > Actinopteri > Cypriniformes > Leuciscidae > Leuciscus > Leuciscus leuciscus. The sequence goes on from NC_138730.1 coordinate 32,560,444, forward strand.
TCATTGTATGGTTTTAACATTTATCTTTTATGCTGCCACACAAATTCACATTGCAATTGGCTGTTTGATTCAATTTAGAATTGTAATGTTTTAAACATTGTTGCATTAGATTCATTACATATTTTTATACTAGCTTTCTTTTCACCATCTCTGTGTTTCTCTCATTGTAACAGGTTTTTGTACAGCGTTCTTGTGTTTCCTGTGACTGTGGGCCTCAGAGCACAGTAATACACAGCAGAGTCTGATACTGTAGCAGAGGAGATCTCCAGATCCACACGTTTGATTTCTTTTTCTTTTCTAGTCTTAGTAGAGAACCTGGGATCTAGCTCAGATTTCTTAGTCTCTTTCACACCCTCTTGTATAAACACAAGGATTTCTGGAGCTGATCCGGGATACTGACGGTACCATAGAAGTAAATATGCAGAGGAATAACTGCAGGATAATGTAACAGTTGAAGCCACTGCAGCAAACTCTTCACTGCGGTCTGGTGTGATTTCATCTCCAAAACTCACACCTGGAAAATAACAAAATAACATTTTAATTTTCAAATAGTTTTAGTTTTGAAATTGATTGATTACAAGGATTTGAATCAATTAATACTAGTTAACAATTATTTTAAATTTTAATGTTACTGTCTTTGTCATTGTAAAAAATAAAATTTAGGATGTAGTAAATATTTGTACATTTAAAAAAAAAAAAAAAAGATTTAGCATTTAAGATGAAAAATTATTTGACAAAATATATACGTATATTCTAAAATTAGAAATGCATGTAAAACATGCACAAATGCACTTACATGCCAAGGCAGAGAGCAGAATGACTGAATGAAGTATCATTGTATGTGTGTGTGTATGTGTGTGTGTTCACTACAGCAGGACTGAGCTTTGTGACAGTCTAGCAAATGTAACAAGATCATCTGAGATGTTAAACATGTTAAACTCCTCCCCTTTCATCCCCTTTGATGAAAAACAAAACAAACAAAAAACCTCACATATACACACAGTTTAAAAACAAATATTATATTTTGTATAAAATGTCATATCTGCTCACGCAGGTCAAGAAATAATCATTTTTATGCAGGTTTACACAAAAAAATTAAGATAGATTTTAACATATATAACCTACCTTACGTAAAACTAAAATGTATAGAGCAGATGAAATTATGAAATCATTTTAAATATATATATATTTAATTACACAGTCAGTATATTATTGCTGTGGGATAGAAGTCAACAGCATGTGGATTTGCACTTAGTCATATAATTGAGCACTTCCTCTGTATGAGCATTGAGTGTGTTTGAGTCACAGTGGGCCTCAGAGCACAGTAATACACAGCAGAGTCAGACACACACACATCCTGGATTGTCAGAGGAACTGATCTTGATGTGGAGTCCAATGTTGCAGAAAATCTCTTCTTAAAATCAGGCTCAGTAGTTCCTTCACCAAATGCATATTTATTTAGAATGAATGTTGGTGATCTGTTTGGGAGCTGTTTGTACCAGAAGAGATATGGATTATTACTAGTGGTAGTATAATTACACCTTAAAATAACTTGAACTCCTTCACTTGCAGGCATTTCTCTATAAGACTGTTCAACCCTGTCCTGGCCCGAGGACACTGGAAAAAGAAAAAAAGTAATTCATTGACATGAATTATTTGCAAAGTAAACTTAAACATTTAATAACCTAAATGAAAGGAAACTCTTTCATCAAATGTTTTGCTTACCATCATAATGTGCTATGAAACACAGGGAAATCAAAGCCCATCCAAGCATACTTGTTCTCTGAGGTAAAAGAACTGAAATTCACTCAACAGTGCTTTTAAAAAACTCAGAGTCTCTGTCCCTGTTTCACTGAGATCTACTTTAGTTTATCATGTCACATGATCTACTCATACACAAAGGGAGCAATTCTGACCTCTTGTGGATAAAGTTTAAAATTACTTAAAATGTGTTTTTTTGGAAACCAAGAACAATTTTTCACAAAAGTAGGATTAGCCTAAAATATTTTTTGAACACATGCTTGATCCCCTCTACTCATCTCTAGGTGTGCAAATTGTAAAGCCATTTACTCACTGTATATACCACTGGGCATCATGCACCTGTTTCTCTTTTTTCTTTGCAGAAGATTATTGTAAATTATCTGAAGAAGGTGTGCCTTGACTGTGTAGATGCTAATGGGTGATTTCTGCCATAATGTTTTAAACTAAACTAAACACTTTTCTAATATTCATGCATTTGTAGTTAATGTGGCTGCTTTGAATGGGCAAGAAGATGCTTCTGCCAGAGGGGTCTGTATATAATTCAAGATTTAAGGGTGCCATTTCTCCTGAACTGTGGAACACTAGTAGGTTTTTGTACAGTGTTCTAGTGTTTCCTGTGACTGTGGGCGTCAGAGCACAGTAATACACAGCAGAGTCTGACACTTCAGCAGAGGAGATCTCCAGATCCACACGGTTTTGTTTTTCTTTTCTGATCTTAGTTGTGAATCTTTGATCTACTTCAGATGGCTTCACATCTTTTGCAGTGTCTGAAATAAGCACAAGGTATTCAGGAGCTGATCCGGGATACTGACGGTACCAAAGTAAAGACCATGCAGAAGAATAACTGCAGGATAATTTAACACTTGAACCCTCGGCTGCAAACTCCTGTGTTTTGTCTGATGTAATAGTATCTCCATTACTGGCACCTGCAAAGAAAAGTGAAATAGTCTCAGAGGGTTCAAATATTATCACTATGCTGGTAAAATGTGAGCATTTCAGAAGTTAATTCACTTATAGTGCACATTAAGGCCACAAATAGGACAATATATAATTATAAAAAATTACTTGACATACTTTATTGTGATAATTTAAGGACAGCATTGAAGTGATGGTACTTACATACTAAAGCAGAGAACAGAATAACTGAATGGAGGATCATTGTGTGTGTGCTCACAGTCTCAGCTTGAATGATCTTATGACGGTCTCTGTCAGGTTCAGTAAAATACGTTAAGCTCCTCCTTCCTCACCTCCTGGGGAAAGGAGTGCATCTAAAAATCAGTTTATCACTGTAACACTGTTGCTTCATAATGTCAAAAAGACAGCGTATCTTTTATCTAAAGATTTTGACAAAAGATTTGCATTTTTTTTTGTGTGTGTTCTTGTGTTTCCCGCACTGTGATCTGCAGAGCACAGTAATTCACAGCAGAGTCTGATACTTCAGAAGAGGAGATCTCCAGCTCCACACGTTTGATTTCTTTTGTAGCTTTTAAATACAGACGAAGACCAGGCTCAGATTTCCTTAAATATTCAGTGACGAGAGTAAAATCTCTGGTTTTGTTCTGAGATTCTGGCAATACCACTGGAGAGAGTTACCAGTGACACCAGTTGTACTGTAGTTCCAGGAGAGAGTCACATTTTCACCCTCAATAACATGTTTTTCTAAAATAAATGGTTATCAGCACTAGCGTTTCTGTGAAAAAGCAATGGTTGGTGGCTGTAGAGAAGCGGCCCTTACGAAAAAGAAGTTTATTCAAGTGATCTATTAGTATACTTCTTTTAAACTAAAAATAAGGAAGTATACTTTCAGTCTACTTTTTATGTACTTCTCAGAAATATACTTTATGTACTTCTCAGAAATATACTTCAAATTGCACTTAAGTATACTTGACTTACACTGACAGAAAAGTGTAAGTATATTTATACTTGTTGATCGAGATATATACTGTAAATGATTTCTGTTGTTTTCACAGCATTATACTGTTTTTCTCAACAGTTTCTTGCTGTATAACCTATGTACAGTATGTTACTGTAGATTTTGTTGCTTTCACAGTATTATTTTGTATTTTCAACAGTTATGTACTGTGCACACAGTTGACAGTATGTTACTGTAGATTTTCAATGCATTCTGGGAAATTATTAGTTACTGTAAATCTAAATACAGCAGTGCAAATTGACCGCGAAAAACACCACACACAATTCCACAAGTAAAATTACTAGCCTACTAACGTTATCCTTACATAAAACTGGGTGACCATTAACAGTCTTAATTTCTGTCAGAGGGGGGTGCATGAGAGCGCATTTTAATGAGTTTTTCTGTTGTCAGTGCATCGTGTAGACCTGTCGTTTCTGCCGACCTGGAACTTCGTCATATGGTAAGTAATAAATCTTAATATTTGTATGCATGGATTCTAGCTAATAACTTTAAAAGTGAGTAGCTGACCAGGATTTAGATATTTAATTTAATTTATTCTCAACATTTTACTATAAGCTGTGTACAATATGATAGGAGACTCTAGGTTTCAATGTAGTTTGGGACATTGGGACATGTAACTGTAAATTTAAATACAGTAGTACGAAAGTACCGCGAGAAATAACCACAAGCTGCCGTTTATGAATAACTCTTCAGTTCTACCAGAAAGACTCGGGAGAGTTATTTCAATAATCCATACATTTATTGACAGCTCAGCAAGCTGATAATCTACAAAGTCATTTGGCGTAGGCCCCGTCCGTAGTGCATAGTCCGAGAGGATCTGCAATTCCTGCCTAAAGATGAAGGCAGGGGCGCAGCCGACCCCCCTCCTGGGAGGTATGGACGGGACCATCCTGGTGGTGGTGGGGAGGATGGGGGTAATCGTCGCTTCAGTATCTGCGAACTCAAACATGTGTAAGTACCGTGCTTTTATACAATAAGCATAATAATATGATTGGATAGAAGTGAAGCAATAAGTGACGTAATAATTGAGTCTTCCCAGCAGAACTTATGCTAAAGCTTTCATTTCCCTGAGTAACGTTGAGAGCGCAGGCCTTTGCATCGCGTCGCTGTGTCTGTCGGCGAAGTTTTCGCCATAAATATCTGGTTAGTGATGAATCTTTATATTTTTTTTTTTATGCAAACTAAATAGTAGCAGGTTAATGTTAGTTTAGAAGAACTGCCCGCGGCTTATGTTCTATAACGCCTGGAACGCGGATTACCTTCATGTTGATAGCTAGCCTACTTGATTAATAAATGTAATTTTATAAACATAGATTGCATTTGTAGCCTCTTATAAGGTCAGAATGATCTAATAATTGTGTTATTTACCATTTTAAGTCGGTGGAAGCGCCTGCGCGTTCATTATTTTATATATCATACGGTTGGGAATTGAAAATCGATCAATGTATCCTGAAATTGGATATCCAAGGTTAGGATTCGGATTCTTGTTATAAAATTAAATTTTCGATTCCTCTTATTGATTTATTCGCGATTATTTTTGTCTAAATCAGAATTTTCTTTTACACGTCTGTGAGGACCTGACCTGGCGATCTGCCAGGACCTTGTGCAGTTACCTCAGTCTATGTTCATTTTGTTACAAATTGATTTCTATTAGTAACACCAATGGCTTTTTATTTTGCACAAGTGATGGTTTAGAGCTTATCCCCTATTGTGATGTGACTTATTACAGATGATGCGACATATTGTGATCACTCTTGATTCAGTTGGAAAATATTTAAAAAAAAATTGTGTTTACAGGTTTCTTGTCAGGATAAATCCTGAAAATTCTAAATGAACATCACAGTTCCAGGTGAGCAGAAAGAGGCCCTGTCCCAAATGGCGCACTTCATGCGGACTTTCGGTCTCGTGGACTTGAATTGCGCGTGCTCGCTGAGTCTACGAGTCCGTAGGCCGTCTCATTCAGCATTTTAACGCTCTGAAGTGTGCTCAGCAGCGCCCCCTTTGTACCCTTGAAGCGGTCTTCCACGAAGCCCGCATAGATGCAGGCTCCACGCACTTTAACTACCCAGGAATCCTTGCGAAAGGCCAATCAGACAACAGATGGGAGGAGATTTCACTCACGGATAATTGTTGACATGGCTGAGAAGAAAATATTACTGTTTTTATGACCTAAATGTACATTTTACCAGTTGTTACCTACAGTTTATACAAACATTATGGTCATCGACCAGTGGTTGATGTCTCAAACATAATAATAGCGTGTTTAATAATACGATCGCATTATGATTCATTAAATAAATAGAACCGAATGGCAGGGCTTTACTGAGTCATATGTAAACATAGTATGAATATTGAAACCTGTAAATTGAAAAAAATATATTTAAATTATGTTTTAAAATTGTAATCATAGTTCAAATGGAACATTATGTATTATTATGTACAACTGTATACATCATTTAAATAAGCATGATTTATCTATTGTCTAATGCCCAGGTGATATGCATAATATCAAAATATAGAAATGTAAAATTAGGCTGTGTAGTGGACATGCAGATAAGACGTCGGAGCGCAAAAATGTGATTTCTCCTGTCCAACAACAACCAGACCGTTATTTCCGGCATGCCGAGCGAGTCTGTCCCAAAAATACCTCTCAATGCGCCCTCGTGGACTCGCGCCAAGGGCCCTATAGGTCTGCACTACATGACGTCACCAAAGTGTGGACTCTGAGGAAGTCCACAAGTCCGGAGTGTGCCATTTGGGACAGGGCCAGAGTTGTTCGGAGGAAGACCATGGCCTTGAATCCACAAGGGACTTAGCAGAATATGATTGGCAAAATCATTAAGGTAAGAGTAATGTGCAGCGATGTGCAGCGGAGCCCATATCTGTAGAAATTATTTGTGTCTGTATCTGTATTTAGAAAAATCCAAAAAGGGTGGAAATGACTTAAACCATACATTTTTCAAATTGATAGTCTGTTTTAAAATGTAATTATGTTCCCTTCACAGTTTCCATTTAACAAATATGCCTTGTATAAGTCAAATAATTTGTATTTAGGGGTTCAAGCATGAAATGCTGAAACCCTATTGTAATTGTAAGGATTCGTAAAACGCATCGTGCAGGACAAACCGTAAGGCCTAGAGACGTGAAACCTGGCCAGATGGTAGGCCTCAATTTGGGGACAACCTATCAGAGTATGACCCCAATTGGCCCATAGGTGGCGCTACAGCAACCAAAAGTACTAAATCGCTCACAACTCTTAGACCGTTTGTCCCAGGATCAAGTGTCTTATATCGTTGGAATCCTTGGCTCAAGGCGGATAAAATGGCTATCTCCGATTTGGATATAGGCAGGGAAAATTTTCTGCTATGTCGGATTTTGTCCAAAACCTACTTTTGCGAACTAGTCCCTGGTTTTTGGCCCGATCGGAACCAAACCAGTCTAGGACAATTCTCTGGACTCTCTAGATCAATAATTATCGAAAAAAAGTTGAACTTTTGCATTTGGGTGGCTGTAACAGGGTCATTTAGAAAAGGGGCGTGGCAAAATACACTAAAAAGCCTATAAATCCCAAATGAAAACTCAGAACTTCACAAAAATTGATGAGCATATGTGTCAGAACATGGTGAGGAAGCATGCAGAGTTTCATGGAGATCGGACCATAGGTGGCGCTATAACTGGCAAAAAGCCTTCATTCTTATTAGGGGTTCAAGCATGAAATGCTGAAACCCTATTGTAATTGTAAGGATTCGTAAAACGCATCGTGCAGGACAAACCGTAAGGCCTAGAGACGTGAAACCTGGCCAGATGGTAGGCCTCAATTTGGGGACAACCTATCAGAGTATGACCCCAATTGGCCCATAGGTGGCGCTACAGCAACCAAAAGTACTAAATCGCTCACAACTCTTAGACCGTTTGTCCCAGGATCAAGTGTCTTATATCGTTGGAATCCTTGGCTCAAGGCGGACAAAATGGCTATCTCCGATTTGGATGTAGGCAGGGAAAATTTTCTGCTATGTCGGATTTTGTCCAAAACCTACTTTTGCGAACTAGTCCCTGGTTTTTGGCCCGATCGGAACCAAACCAGTCTAGGACAATTCTCTGGACTCTCTAGATCAATAATTATCGAAAAAAAGTTGAACTTTTGCATTTGGGTGGCTGTAACAGGGTCATTTAGAAAAGGGGCGTGGCAAAATACACTAAAAAGCCTATAAATCCCAAATGAAAACTCAGAACTTCACAAAAATTGATGAGCATATGTGTCAGAACATGGTGAGGAAGCATGCAGAGTTTCATGGAGATCGGACCATAGGTGGCGCTATAACTGGCAAAAAGCCTTCATTCTTATTAGGGGTTCAAGCATGAAATGCTGAAACCCTATTGTAATTGTAAGGATTCGTAAAACGCATCGTGCAGGACAAACCGTAAGGCCTAGAGACGTGAAACCTGGCCAGATGGTAGGCCTCAATTTGGGGACAACCTATCAGAGTATGACCCCAATTGGCCCATAGGTGGCGCTACAGCAACCAAAAGTACTAAATCGCTCACAACTCTTAGACCGTTTGTCCCAGGATCAAGTGTCTTATATCGTTGGAATCCTTGGCTCAAGGCGGACAAAATGGCTATCTCCGATTTGGATGTAGGCAGGGAAAATTTTCTGCTATGTCGGATTTTGTCCAAAACCTACTTTTGCGAACTAGTCCCTGGTTTTTGGCCCGATCGGAACCAAACCAGTCTAGGACAATTCTCTGGACTCTCTAGATCAATAATTATCGAAAAAAAGTTGAACTTTTGCATTTGGGTGGCTGTAACAGGGTCATTTAGAAAAGGGGCGTGGCAAAATACACTAAAAAGCCTATAAATCCCAAATGAAAACTCAGAACTTCACAAAAATTGATGAGCATATGTGTCAGAACATGGTGAGGAAGCATGCAGAGTTTCATGGAGATCGGACCATAGGTGGCGCTATAACTGGCAAAAAGCCTTCATTCTTATTAGGGGTTCAAGCATGAAATGCTGAAACCCTATTGTAATTGTAAGGATTCGTAAAACGCATCGTGCAGGACAAACCGTAAGGCCTAGAGACGTGAAACCTGGCCAGATGGTAGGCCTCAATTTGGGGACAACCTATCAGAGTATGACCCCAATTGGCCCATAGGTGGCGCTACAGCAACCAAAAGTACTAAATCGCTCACAACTCTTAGACCGTTTGTCCCAGGATCAAGTGTCTTATATCGTTGGAATCCTTGGCTCAAGGCGGACAAAATGGCTATCTCCGATTTGGATGTAGGCAGGGAAAATTTTCTGCTATGTCGGATTTTGTCCAAAACCTACTTTTGCGAACTAGTCCCTGGTTTTTGGCCCGATCGGAACCAAACCAGTCTAGGACAATTCTCTGGACTCTCTAGATCAATAATTATCGAAAAAAAGTTGAACTTTTGCATTTGGGTGGCTGTAACAGGGTCATTTAGAAAAGGGGCGTGGCAAAATACACTAAAAAGCCTATAAATCCCAAATGAAAACTCAGAACTTCACAAAAATTGATGAGCATATGTGTCAGAACATGGTGAGGAAGCATGCAGAGTTTCATGGAGATCGGACCATAGGTGGCGCTATAACTGGCAAAAAGCCTTCATTCTTATTAGGGGTTCAAGCATGAAATGCTGAAACCCTATTGTAATTGTAAGGATTCGTAAAACGCATCGTGCAGGACAAACCGTAAGGCCTAGAGACGTGAAACCTGGCCAGATGGTAGGCCTCAATTTGGGGACAACCTATCAGAGTATGACCCCAATTGGCCCATAGGTGGCGCTACAGCAACCAAAAGTACTAAATCGCTCACAACTCTTAGACCGTTTGTCCCAGGATCAAGTGTCTTATATCGTTGGAATCCTTGGCTCAAGGCGGACAAAATGGCTATCTCCGATTTGGATGTAGGCAGGGAAAATTTTCTGCTATGTCGGATTTTGTCCAAAACCTACTTTTGCGAACTAGTCCCTGGTTTTTGGCCCGATCGGAACCAAACCAGTCTAGGACAATTCTCTGGACTCTCTAGATCAATAATTATCGAAAAAAAGTTGAACTTTTGCATTTGGGTGGCTGTAACAGGGTCATTTAGAAAAGGGGCGTGGCAAAATACACTAAAAAGCCTATAAATCCCAAATGAAAACTCAGAACTTCACAAAAATTGATGAGCATATGTGTCAGAACATGGTGAGGAAGCATGCAGAGTTTCATGGAGATCGGACCATAGGTGGCGCTATAACTGGCAAAAAGCCTTCATTCTTATTAGGGGTTCAAGCATGAAATGCTGAAACCCTATTGTAATTGTAAGGATTCGTAAAACGCATCGTGCAGGACAAACCGTAAGGCCTAGAGACGTGAAACCTGGCCAGATGGTAGGCCTCAATTTGGGGACAACCTATCAGAGTATGACCCCAATTGGCCCATAGGTGGCGCTACAGCAACCAAAAGTACTAAATCGCTCACAACTCTTAGACCGTTTGTCCCAGGATCAAGTGTCTTATATCGTTGGAATCCTTGGCTCAAGGCGGACAAAATGGCTATCTCCGATTTGGATGTAGGCAGGGAAAATTTTCTGCTATGTCGGATTTTGTCCAAAACCTACTTTTGCGAACTAGTCCCTGGTTTTTGGCCCGATCGGAACCAAACCAGTCTAGGACAATTCTCTGGACTCTCTAGATCAATAATTATCGAAAAAAAGTTGAACTTTTGCATTTGGGTGGCTGTAACAGGGTCATTTAGAAAAGGGGCGTGGCAAAATACACTAAAAAGCCTATAAATCCCAAATGAAAACTCAGAACTTCACAAAAATTGATGAGCATATGTGTCAGAACATGGTGAGGAAGCATGCAGAGTTTCATGGAGATCGGACCATAGGTGGCGCTATAACTGGCAAAAAGCCTTCATTCTTATTAGGGGTTCAAGCATGAAATGCTGAAACCCTATTGTAATTGTAAGGATTCGTAAAACGCATCGTGCAGGACAAACCGTAAGGCCTAGAGACGTGAAACCTGGCCAGATGGTAGGCCTCAATTTGGGGACAACCTATCAGAGTATGACCCCAATTGGCCCATAGGTGGCGCTACAGCAACCAAAAGTACTAAATCGCTCACAACTCTTAGACCGTTTGTCCCAGGATCAAGTGTCTTATATCGTTGGAATCCTTGGCTCAAGGCGGACAAAATGGCTATCTCCGATTTGGATGTAGGCAGGGAAAATTTTCTGCTATGTCGGATTTTGTCCAAAACCTACTTTTGCGAACTAGTCCCTGGTTTTTGGCCCGATCGGAACCAAACCAGTCTAGGACAATTCTCTGGACTCTCTAGATCAATAATTATCGAAAAAAAGTTGAACTTTTGCATTTGGGTGGCTGTAACAGGGTCATTTAGAAAAGGGGCGTGGCAAAATACACTAAAAAGCCTATAAATCCCAAATGAAAACTCAGAACTTCACAAAAATTGATGAGCATATGTGTCAGAACATGGTGAGGAAGCATGCAGAGTTTCATGGAGATCGGACCATAGGTGGCGCTATAACTGGCAAAAAGCCTTCATTCTTATTAGGGGTTCAAGCATGAAATGCTGAAACCCTATTGTAATTGTAAGGATTCGTAAAACGCATCGTGCAGGACAAACCGTAAGGCCTAGAGACGTGAAACCTGGCCAGATGGTAGGCCTCAATTTGGGGACAACCTATCAGAGTATGACCCCAATTGGCCCATAGGTGGCGCTACAGCAACCAAAAGTACTAAATCGCTCACAACTCTTAGACCGTTTGTCCCAGGATCAAGTGTCTTATATCGTTGGAATCCTTGGCTCAAGGCGGACAAAATGGCTATCTCCGATTTGCTCGCTCTTCGGCGCCAATTTCGAGTAAATTGCATTTTTTTGAAAAACCTATTTTTGCGAACTTCTCCTTGGTTTTTCGACCAATTGGAACCAAACCACTGCAAGAATATTCTCTGGAGTCTGACAATCAATAATCATCCCAAAAATTCAAAATTTCAATTAACGGTCGATAAGGGGAACCAAAATCTTTGATAGCACCAGGGCCACTTTTACTAAAACGGTTATAAATTGTGAACGGAAAGAGATTTTTTTGCTAAACTTGGGACACATCTTCCTGAGCTCAATCTGAGATCACTTGAAAAAAATCGCAACAATTGGCCAGTAGGTGGCACAATAAAACGGTTATAACTTGTGAACGGAAAGAGATATTTTCACAAAACTTGGGACACATGTTCATGAGCTCATTCTGAGGTCACGTGAAAAAAAATCATGAGAATTGGCCACTTGGTGGCGCTATAAAATGGTTATAACTTGTGAACGGAATGAGATATTTTCACTAAACTTGGGACACATGTTCATAAGCTCAATCTGAGTTGACATGAAAAAAATCGTGACAATTGGCCACTTGGTGGCGCTATAACAGTGAAAAAATTCATGAAAATAGCTATAAGCGCACCCAAACGTTAGTCTACTGAAAAGTGGCACGCAGTGTCTTTGTCCAGGGTGCCATCATAGTCTATGAGAACATTGGTGTATCTCAAAAAACTCAGTATACGTCATTGGCACAAAGCCTTGAAGGAGCCTTAAAAGTTTCAAGGAAGCCCATGTTTTTTTCACAGGAGTGACCTCCTAAGAATCCTTGCCGAGTCCAACAATACCAAACATGCCAGGTTTCGCCTTATGGTTTTTGTAAGTGTCATTTAGAGCTTTAAAAAATTGTGGTTATCTTCAAAGCCGTTAGTCTGATCTAGACAACAACAAAAAAACAAAGGAAATTTGAAAACATAGGTAAATAGCTAAACAATAACGCCAAAATGTTAAAATTATGATAGGAACTGACAAAAAAAAGAAATTAAATCCAATCAATTTCACCCATGGATCATTTTGATGCTCTCACATGTTTGAAATGAACAATGATGGATTGTGATGAAATTTGTTTTGAATTGGGACTGGCGAATCCCCGTCCATACTGTCAATGACCATTCACAAAGACCCGCCCACTTTAGTTACTGTTGCTATGTCTGACAAGCGACGCCACTCTCACACCACACCAAGTTCTCACGCAGTGAAAAATACATTGCGGATCAGAGAGGAGACTGCGCGCAGACAGACAAGTACTTTTGATATGAAACAAATGGCGCTTTTCCACTACACAGTGTAACACAGTGTACTTTTTCCACTGTGTAAAAGTTGTACCTGTACCTGCTTCCAGGTACTTTTTTTCGTACCACCTCCGGCGAGGTTCTAAGCGAGCTGGGGCGAGCTGAGGCAATACTAAAATGTGACGTGAAAACACGGCAGACTGCTGACTGGTCAGAGAGAATCGTCACTATTAACTGTGTCATCATTGCACACGCCAGACGGAGTATCCTGAATAAAAAACAGCAAAAACAAAAACATCCAAAAACAGCATACACTTGATTTCCTCCATTGTCCTGTGTGTGTGGCAGCGGATGTATCTCGCGTAGAAGATTAAGTCACAGCAGTTTCCTGCGGCGTCGCTATGACGACCAGGTACTATTGTGGAGGTACTATCTGCAATGGAAAACGGAGCGAAAAGCGAGCCGAGCCGAGTCGAGTCGAGTCGAGTCGAGTCGACTCGAGTTGAGCTGGTACTGGTAATGGAAAAGCGGCAAAAGTCTCACCTTTCAAATGTAGTCACTTTTTAGAGACATTTAAACAATAAATACTGTTTTGTGACTCTTTAATGTGTCTGACAGATCGCTGTAGACTCGAGGCTCAGTTAAAGCTGCTCGTGAACCAATCATCTCTTCCTTCTAGTTAATTTATAGCATTAAAATAAACATGAATGAACATAAAAGGAATGTTGTTTTAAAGTGCTAAGACGTCAGTACACTTTGTTTTTCAAATTTAAATCCTCCAATGTTAATCTACTAACTCTCCTGACTGCTTTGTGGGACAAAATGGCGGATTATGATTAGTCAGATCGCCTGTCAATCAAACTCCCTGCAAATGGTCAATTGAGAATGCCCGTGCGCACAATCCTGATCTAATCGACAACTTTGCAGTTGCACATAGGAAAGCCTGGAAAATCCCGCTATAATGTAAGAGAGCATCTTTTTTATGTATTTGGACCTAGGCCTAACAATGTGTTATGGTGCGCTATCACCAGTGTTTTTTTGGTTTTTTGGTGAGCGTAGGCTACTCCTGATTTTGTTAGTCATCTCATCTCTTATATGCTGTGTATGATCATATCCTGCCCTATTTATGGTAGCCTACTCGCTGACATTACGTCATCAATGTCATCAATTGCGTCATCAAGGGGCCCGCCTTGATAATCCTACTTAAAGGAGTTGTATGTAAGAAATGTATTTCAATTAATCATAAAATGGCCCTGATATATCACTAGACATTAAGAAATCATGTTCATTTCAAATACTTATATCACTGACAACAGTAGTCCGGGCAGAATATTGTCATTTTAAAATTGAAGTTGCAGCCCTCAACTGATGTTGATGTTGTCATGTTGTGTTTTGGCCTGAAGCGCCACCCTCCACCTATCTACCAATCACGAAGTCAGTAGTGTTTCGGCCTCAGGGTTGCCAGTTCTGCTCTAGTTACCACAGCTACGTAGCAGCCTACGTTCCTGCAGCCTATCTGGCAACCTCGAGTCAGGGGAAGGGGGAGGGGATACACCGCTCTACAGTAATTTGAAAGTGATTACAGTACCAGTTTTGGCCACAATCTTAGGAGCCGTATGCCGTGTGTTGGCTCGTTATGCCACTGAATATAATTGTCTAAACTCCTTATCAAAATTACATATTTACAACAAATTTAACACATATATATTGGCACACTTTGAGTACTACTAATAAAAGTGGTGGAGATCAGGCAAGACTGTAAGAAGACTCAGGCAAAAAGGTGCAATACCTGTCAAAAAGCTTTGAAAACCATATATTTCCTATGTTAAATGGCCTGTATTGGCTGTAAATGGTCTTTTCCATCATATATGTCAGTGGTTAAATGCTTGCTAAATAAAACTTAATAACTTTTGATGCTTTTGTTCTTAAAGGCCTTAAAGGCCTTAACTGCTTGAACCCCGATAAATGCTGCTTGCAGCTTTAATTTTATATTATAATTGTAACATCTCTTTAAATAAGTTTTAATTAAAACATGAAATGGTAAAAATAGGGTTGAGTGATATGGTCAAAAATCATCTTGATAAAATGTTTCATATCAGTCAGTGTTGATCATTATCACAATCAATGTCAAATATTTATTTATTTTAAGTTTTAAATGTTCTCAAACATACATTAAATAATGAAGACAACAGGTAAAGTTAAAATATAATGAAATGTAATAGGGGTGGGAATCTTTTGATTCAACAATTCGATTCAAATCGATTCTTTGGGTCACGATTTGATTCAAAAGAGGCGGTACTTTTGAAATTGGGAATTCTCTTTTGAATCAAATTTCAATTTGATATATGCATAGAATAGATTTAAAATCTATGATCAAATCTAAAATCAAATCTATGCATATATCTAAATGAAATTTGATTCAAAATCGAGAATCGAACAGAAGAGAAATGATCAGCAGCTACTGTTAGCCCCAATCAAGCGGGAGTTATTTAGTTTAAATTATACACACCTCATATCTGCGTTAATTTAATCTAACCCGCTGCCGCTCAGCGTTCACATTCACCTCTCACGGCGTGAGCTCACGCACCTCTTTTTCATCATTAAAATTAGTAAGCTTAAAGTCGACAGACATCTATGAAAGGAACTGACTATCGTAAGCATTGTAAGCCTAAATTGATCGTAGAGACCATTGGTGGTAATTGTTCTATAATCAATTTAAGGTTACAATGCTTTGGGGAAACGCAGCCCTGATCAGTGGCCGATTATTTGGAGTCAGAGATATAGAATATGGGCCATTGCCTTCTCAATATTTATTACTTTAGCTTCTGATACAGGACATGTTCATTCTCTTTTATAGAGTATTTGTTCGTTACCACAGAAAACCGCTTGCGTGTCCATGTTGAACGCGTTTCTTATATGTAAAAACTAAAGTATTAGCCTACCTAAGCTATTTTCTGTGAATGTGCGAGACTTCCGGTTCATTACCCGCTATATGGAAATAACGAGATGAATAACAAAGTGCTGTAAATAATAAAAATATTTGTGCTACAAACTAGTGTTTACAATTATGACAAATTCAATACATCAAAATATCAAGAAGCATAGCAAGCTTTTTTGTACAGCTAGAAATAACTATAGGCGTATGACACCGGAAGCCAGACACATTTCATTTATAAATGGCCGTGCCCACTCTTCCGTGAAAAATAAGGTGGATACCATAGGCAAAAAAAATTCTCCTAAAAAGGTGTTGATAATGTGAGTTAGGTTTTTTTGATTATTAGTTGTTTTTTTGTTTGCCTCTGATTGATTTGTGCTTATCATTCCTTGCAGGATTATCAGAAATGCTGTCGCTCTTCTACCACTAGTCACCATCACTACCCTCCTCACCTGGCCTTCATCCTCACCTGTCTTGCTTTCTTTCTAAGTTTCTTTTTGACCTGTTCAGGATCATTTTTGCATGAATTGAAATACATGAATTGTTCACTGATCTTAATTATTAAATATATATTGTTCATTAGTCTTTTAAAACAGATTTTTATTGTTGTATTATATTACATTTTTATTACTAATGTATTGTTTAAAAATACACAATAAACCTTGTTGTGCAGTTAAAGCTTCAATTGTTCTTTTTTCTATTTCCCATTAACTGTTAAAATAATATTCCTACAGATTTTCTACATATTCTACAGGTAACACAGTAGCACTATAAAAGTAATAGAATAACATTTCATAGCTGTATAATACTATACAGTATTATTAAAAATCAACGGTGTAATACTGTGCTTTAACATGGTAAAAAATTACAGTAAAATAATGTATTTAATTGTACAGTATGCTTAACACTACTGTATTTAGTGTTACAGTAATTTTACTGTTGAATGAAAATACAGCAACTACTGGATAATTGTTGCCAGTAAGTTACGGTTAATTCGACAATACATTTTTTACAGTGTACTTAAAGGTATAATTAAGTATTCTAAGTATTCTTGGCTTGTACTTGTGTTTACTATTTTGATTGAGTAGCTAATTAAATATAAAAATAAAAAAAACATAATATTACACACTGTCTTATAAAGTAAC
Organism: Leuciscus leuciscus; assembly: GCF_965113295.1. NCBI lineage: Eukaryota > Metazoa > Chordata > Actinopteri > Cypriniformes > Leuciscidae > Leuciscus > Leuciscus leuciscus. The sequence continues at coordinate 32,577,348 of NC_138730.1, forward strand.
ATGTTCATATGTATATAGTAACAAGCTTTCGGGTGGAATAGCTTATAGAGTAAATAAAATAAGCATGGAACTGAACCTGATCTTGTACACAGCGATAATAATAATTTAAAGTTTATTCAAGTGTTTATTCAAGTATTCAAGACCTCTATATGGCGTTTATTGACCTTACAGGCGCTTGACACCGTTCACCGTCCAACCCTTTGGAAGGTTTCGAACAAGATAGGTTGTCCTGAAAAGCTAATCAACATTGTGCGTACACTACATGATGGGATGAAAGCATCTGTACTAGTTGATGGAGAATACACCAAGAATTTTGAGGTGAAAACTGGAGTAAAGGAGGGTTGTGTAATAGCACCCATGCTATTCTCAATATTCCTAACAGCAGTGCTGCATTTGGTCAGGAAGAATGGTAATAAAGAACCAGCTGCGATGGGCGGGTCATGTAGTCCGCTTGGAGGACACTAGGATTCCCAAGCAGATCATGTACTCGGAGCTGGAGGCTGGCAAGCACACACAGGGAGGTCAGATGAAACGATACAAGGACACTCTACATCACAGCCTTAAACAGTGTTTCATCAAAGCCAACAACTGGGAGCAACAAGCTCAGGACAGGAAATTATGGAGGAGCACTATCCATCGTGGTGTTCAAATATTTGAAGGGGGCGCATGCGCGCAGTTCATGGAGTAGTCGCTTTTTACAGAGCTCTTCTCCGCTGACTCTAGATTTTGAATGTTTTTGTAAATTAAGTACCATCAGTTCACCTAACAGGCGATAACAACCTTTTGAGAGTTACCAGTTGTCAGTTGTTTTGAATATTTCGTGAAGTTTAAGTGGATTGAGCGCGATTATTCGGTGTGCGCAAAATGGCGTCGAAGAAATCTTCAAAAACCGTTGCAGCTAAGGAGGACGTCAATCCAAGTGATTCTATCGCACAGGGAAATGTGAACGCGATACTTGCTGCAATTGGTGCCCAAGGAGATGATTTAAAAAAACTGATAGAGGACAAGATGACAGCTCTAAGTGTTCGCTTGGATGCGTTGAACGTCACGCTGGTTAACTTGCAGTCAGAACAGGCCGGCATTAAACAAAAAGTGGTGGAGATTGAAGGTGCCCTGAACGGGACTGATTTACGCCTCGGTGCGGTCGAAAAGGTGTGTGAAGATTTGCGTGCGGAAAATAAATATCTTTGGACTAAACTGAATGACTTGGAGGGACGCTCTCGCAGGCTAAACCTCAAATTTGTGGGAATAACCGAGGGCGAGGAACGGGGACGCCCCTCTGTGTTCATTTCAGACTTGATCACTGAGCTCTTCGGTCGAGACAACTTCCCTAAACCTGTGAAAATCGACCGAGCTCATCGGGCTCTGCTACCCAAGCCGTCTGAAGGACAAAGACCTCGCACTATAATCGCACGGATCCACAATGATCGGGATAAAGATTTAATCCTTCGTCTGAGCCGTGAAAAGTTTCCTCTGGAATATAAAGGAAAGCGGATTCACATCTTCCCTGACTATACTCCGGAGGTGACCGCGAGGCGACGTGCTTTCAGTTCAGTCACGAAAGCTCTACGTGAGGCCGGATTGAAATGGTCCCTGCGTTTTCCAGCGAAACTGACACTGCATCACAACGGGCGGGAGCGCACTTTTGAATCTCCTGAGGAGGCTAAGAAGTTTGTTGATAACTTGTCGAATGACTCAGCGTAACTTTTATGTGTGACTCTACTCAGCTTGATCTGAGTATGGTCCTCGATTATCTGAAGTGGACTATTTTTGGATTATTTTGTTATTCTCTTTTCATCGTGGTACGTATTTCAGTTGAATGATTATTTGCGCGGCGGAGAGCAGCTTTATTTCTGTGGGTGTGTGTTAGCCTACTCCTTGTGTGTTTCGTTATTTCTGCTCTTTTTGGGGCTAAGGTAAGCTTAGTTTAACGTTGCACTCTTGTTGTCTCCGAGCTGATGGGGAATACTTGCTGCTTCGGTTCTTGGAGCAGCTGTGGGGAGTTTTTGAGTTCTTTTTTTATGTTTTGTGTTGCACCAGATAATGCTACGATTATTACTATTTTTGTGTGTATGTTCTTTAAGATGCCGTATGAGTAGTGACACTACTACTAATAGTAATAGCGATGCTGAAGTGAATATTACATTTGTAAGTTGGAATGTAAGAGGAATGGGGCACCCGATTAAAAGGGGAAAAGTTTTTGCACATTTAAAGTCATTGTCGGCTGATATTATTTTTCTTCAGGAAACCCATATTAGACCCAGCGAACAGGTTCGGCTTAGGGCAAATTGGATCTCACAAGTTTATCAATCCACTTTTTCCTCTAAAGCCAGAGGGGTGGCTATACTTTTTAGGAAATCTATTCCTTTCCGAATGCAATCTGTGGTGTCTGACCCAGCGGGAAGATATATTATTGTATCCGGATGTATTAATAATTTCCCGATTACATGTATTAATGTTTATGGACCAAATATAGATGATCCTGCTTTTTTCAGGAAATTATTTGGACTTATTCCAGATACTAACTCGACTAATGTGATAATTGCTGGAGACTTTAACTGTTATTTGGATCCTCATCTTGATCGTCATTCTTCACAAGTTCCTCATCCTATTCAATCGGTTGGTGTTTTAAATAATTTGATAAAATCCATGAATCTTGTGGATATATGGAGATTACTTAATCCGACTGCTCGTGATTATTCTTTTTTTTCTCAGGTTCACAAATCCTATACACGTATTGACTACTTTATTATTGACTCCAAACTAATTCAGGGGGTGACTCAGTCCAAGTATAATAATATTTTGATTTCTGATCATAGCCCTGTTTCTATGGGTCTGAAAATTTCACTACCAAAGGCGCAGTATTGTTGGCGTTTCAATCCTCAATTATTAATGGATAAACAATTTCAGTCTTACATGTCTAAGTGTTTACACCAATTTTTGGAGACTAACGACAAGGGGGATGTTTCAGACTCTTGTCTGTGGGAATCATGTAAAGTAGTGTTGAGAGGTCATATTATTGCATATGAATCCTCTTTGAGGAGGGAGAAGCGTAAGCGCCTGGCTGAGATAGAATCAACACTTCCATCTTTAGAACAAATGTTCCGTTCATCTAAAGCTCAGAGTGACCTTAACGCTATTCTTAAGTTGAAATATGAATATAACTCTATTTTGAGTGATCATGTCTCTAATTTGTTAATTAAACTTAAACAGAAACAATTTGAATTGGGTGATAAGGCAGATAAGCTTCTTGCCAGGCAACTAAAAGGTGTGCAGGCTAGTAGGGCCATTCATCAAATTAAATCTCAGAATGGTACTTTAGTAACACATCCTAAAGAAATCAATAATCGTTTTGTTGAATTTTATAAGCAGCTTTACTCATCCAACTGTTCTGAACTGAACATTACAGGACAGCAATTCCTTGATGCGGTGGACTTTCCAAAACTTAATGAATGTGCCAGAGAGGAATTAGAGGAACCGTTTACTCTCTGTGAAATTTTGGAGGCAATTAATTCATTTTCTAATGGTAAAGCCTCAGGCCCTGCTGGGTTTGGGGTGGAATTCTATAAGGCTAATGCAAATGCAATTGCTCCTTTGTTACTTAGAATGGTAAACCATTCGATTGAGAAGGAAATATTTCCCGACTCTTTTTATGAGGCACATGTATGTCTTTTGAAGAAAAAAGACAGAGATGTTACGGAGCCTTCTAGTTATAGGCCAATAAGTCTTCTTAATTGCGATCAAAAAGTAATTACCAAGATTTTGGCCACCCGTCTGAATAAGCATGTGGCCTCGTTAATTCACCCAGACCAAACTGGCTTTGTCCCAGGACGATTTTCTTTTTTTAATTCACGTCGCCTGCTAAATATTTTGTACAGTAATCAGAGTAAGAGCTCTAAGGCAGCTGTTCTTTCTTTAGACGCTGAAAAGGCCTTCGATCGAATAGAATGGAGTTATATGTTTTCTGTGCTGGATCGGTTTGGCTTTGGTGAGAATTACAAACGAACCATAAAAATGCTTTATTCTTCTCCCAAATCTGCAATACTCACTAATTCGGATAGGTCTGCTTTCTTTCCTCTTCAGCGAGGTACACGACAGGGCTGTTGTCTAAGCCCATTGTTATTTGATCTAGCTTTAGAACCCCTGGCCATCCATCTTCGTAATCATTCTGAGATCAGGGGTATATCATGTGGTCATTCTGAGGTTAAACTTTCCTTATATGCAGACGACCTGCTTTTATATTTGAGTGACCCTTCTTCTGCTTTGCCATTTTTAATGGAATCACTTGAGGTTTTTGGCTCTTTTTCTGGTTATTCTGTTAATTGGGAGAAAAGTGTTTTCATGCCCTTGGGGGAAGGGTTGGATGCTCAGTTTCGGAGGTCATTACCTTTTAGAGTAACAGAGGATAATTTCACTTATTTAGGGTTAATCGAAAAAATTTAAACAAATTTTCACTCTAAATTTTGCAGAAGCCATAAATAAGTTAAAAATATCTATTGATAAATGGAGGGTGCTTCCGTTATCTTTAATCGGTCGGGTCAATGCTATTAAAATGGTCTCTCTACCTCGTTTTGTTTATCTTTTTCAGAACCTGCCTATATATTTGCCACATTCCTTTTTTTAAACAATTAGATTCTGTCATTTTGCCATTTATTTGGGGTTATAGAGCACATCGAATTTCTAAGGACCATTTGCAGAAGCCAAAAGAGTTGGGTGGTCTAGCGCTACCTGTTTTCCGTCGTTATTATTGGGCTGCTAATGCCAGGGCTATGATGTTCTGGCGGCTTAGTGATCAAGCTGCTGATAAACTGATGGACATCCAACCCAGGTGGCTGTACATGGAGGCTCGGTCAGTTGTTGGTAGCTCTCTTGCTGCTATTCTTTTTTCGAACCCTGTACCTTTAAAGAAGTCACAATGTAAAAATGTTGTTGTGCTCAATTCCATTAGAATTTTAAATCAACTGAAGACTGTTTTGAATATTACGCGTTCCTCAGTGCGCCAGTCCATCTGTGATAATCATAATTTTTTGCCTGGCCAGTCAGATAAGGTATTTTTACTGTGGAGAAGCAAAGGACTGACCATGATTAAGGACTTCTATATTGATGGAAAATTTGCCACTTTCGAGCACTTGTATAAAACCTTTGATCTTTCCCAATCACAATTTTTCCGATATCTACAGGTGCGCCACTATATTAAACATTCTTTTACTGAGTTTCAGGAGTTACCTCAGGATCATTATCTGTATGATCTTTTTGGTCAACCCCCTAATGCCAAACAATTGGTGACTCGGTTTGTTTCTTTGTTTGCATCTCATTTTTCAGTTCCTTCAGATCACATCAAAGCAGCATGGGAAAATGACACCGGAATTAATATCTCAAACGAGATTTGGGAAGAAGGGCTGAAGCGAATCCATACCTGTTCTGTTAATGCAAGATTACAACTTATTCAGTTTAAAGTGTTGCATAGATTACACTATACCAAATCTAAACTTAATAGAATTTACCCTTCAGTTTCCCCGTTATGCGATAGATGCAAGAGCGCTGATGGGACGCATGCTCATACTTTTTGGTTTTGTCCTGAGATTTCTGAGTTTTGGCAGAATATTTTTCTGTGGTACTCAAACGTTGTTGGAGAAGATATCAGTCCAGATTTGGGGTTAGCATTGTTTGGATGTTCTGACCCTATATTAGCATTGACATATTCTCAGCAACTGTCTCTTATGTTTGGTATGGTGGTGGCTAAAAGGGTGATCTTGATGGACTGGAAGTCCACTGTACCACCCAGCTTTCATAAATGGCTCGCTGAAATGGTTGCTGCCCTCAAGCTCGAAAGGATTCGTTTCTCTAGAGTGGATGCTTCTAAAAAATTTGATAAAGTCTGGGGCTCCTTCCTTAGACATCTTTCTAAGAGTTGAAATATGTTTGAGCCTATGTAATATGGATAACTTCTCTCTTTTATCTCTTCACTCCATTGTTAATGTTTTGTCTTGTTAAAGTTTATGTATGGTTTTAAGGTGTAATTTTTTTTTTCTATCTGGTGGGGTGGGGGTGGGGGGGGGGGGGTTTGTGTGTGTGTGTTTTTTTTTTTTCTTCCTTTGTTTGTTTATTTTATGTATAACATACTTTTTGTATACATTTTGTGCATCTTTCTTTGTTTTGTGCTTGTATAAAAACTGTCATAAATAAAATTATGAAAAAAAAAAAAAAAATATTTGAAGAGCAACGGAGAAACAAAAGAGGGCAGCTCGTAAAGCTAGGCAAAGCGCTGCTGTCATGACACCTGCTGTAGCTGATCCGAGCAACACCTGCCCTCACTGCCATAAGATTGGCCGATCTCGGATTGGACTTGTCAATCATCTGAAAATACCCAACTAATGCAAGCAGACATCATAATGAGGGATTGCAAACGACGACTGGACAAAGTAACTGAGGAGTCACAGGGTTTAAATAACAGGGAGAACTAATGAGTAACTAATAGAACAACTGGTGAACCAAATCAGTAAATAAGGAAACAAGCTGATAGACACTGGGAAACTATAGGTCAGAGAACACATGGCAGGGAAACAGAACAACACAATGAACAAAACATAATCCTGACAGTATGCGTGTCATAAAAAAATCATTATACATTATATCAAACATTGTCATACATTTTTGCATTAGCAGTGAGCAGCACTTTATAGACATTGCAAATGTTTAGTAATGTCACATTGATGCATTTAAAGAAAAGTAAATAGTTTGTTATTAATTATTTAGAATTAATTTTCACTGCTGCTTGATCCAGTTAAGAGTTTATTGAGCATGTAAACTGGGAATCCACTGGTTTTATGTTGGTACCAATAAAGATAAGGGTATTGGTCACTGGTACTGTAAGTGCAGTGAAGTGTAACCACGTCATGTTCAGAAGCTGTTTGAACTCCTGTTGGCTGATTAACAGAATCTTGTGTATTGCATTCTGTCAGGAAATATAAAAGAAAGTAAAGAAACAAATCAGTTTTCAAGTGTATTCTGATGTAAGGATAATAAGGAATAATTTAAACTAAAAGCAGTTAGGCTACTTTACTGCAGCCAATAGAAGTAAACTCTTCTGCCAGATTAATTTATTTTACATATTTTCCCATCGCCTCCCCGGCCTGATAAATGAACTTGTTCAATGTCAAAATAAAATAACTCACAGAAAGAATGTGAAGAAGAAGAAGAAGAAACTTACTGTACATCTCCATGTCTTATGGCACTACAATGTTTACAAATACAGGTTCTCAATTCTCTTGATGTTTCACCAACATACAACAATCCACATGGGCAATGTAGAACATACATGACATTGCATGAATTACAAGTGATGATACTTTTTATAAATATATTTTTGCATGGTTTTCTTTTATGCCTAAAATAATTTACTTCACACAGGTGTTACCACATATTTTCGAAATCGAAATTAACAGTAAATGCTTACATCTTTTCTGTCCTTCTGACATATACAGACATGAAATATGTGTATTGTAATGTGAGTCTTTTATATTCTAATATTTTATGTCCTTTTTTTTTTTTTTTTACAATTCATACTGCATCAACCATGCAGCTGCTGTTTTTTTCCTTATGCAAAGAAAGAAAGAGGCAAAGAAAGAGAAAAATAAATAATAGACTAATATGAGCAGTTTCTTACAGTTTTTCTCAGTTACTTTGGACATTTCTCGAATCATTCTTAACATTTGCAAACCAGTAAGAACATTTTGCAAAGCAATTCATACAAACAGCCCCACATAATGGATTACCTGCAAAAGCCTGTGACTTGCTCAAAATCCTTAGTTTTAAGTAAGTACTTACATCAATGAACATATCAGTGCCATCAGAATGACAAGTCCTTGAGTTAACAAGCAAGGTAGTCAAAATTAATCTTATTAATATAACAGTGTACTCTGCTAGTATTTCCTGATGTAAACTATGGTGACAGTTTAGATATACAGTATATATATATATATATATACTGTACATACATTATTTGTGTGTTACAGTATAGTATGAATGTATATACTGTGCAATACAGTAATAAGAACTGTTATAGAAAGTATACAGTATTACAGCACAATGTACAGGGGTGGTGGCGCAATGGATAAGACACATGCCTTTGGCGTGAGAGACCCGGGTTCGAATCCACTGTGAGACACCAATGTGTCCCTGAGCAAGACACTTAACCCCTAGTTGCTCCAGAGGCGTGCGACCTCTGACATATATAGCAATTGTAAGTCGCTTTGTATAAAAGCGTCAGCTAAATGAATAAATGTAAATGTAAATGTACATTGTTGGATTACACACCTGTTCTGTCCACAAAACATTTGAATTTTTGAGGACACATTGTTCTCCCAACATTCGGCTGCCCTTCGGCCCGCCTCGGCCATTGTAAGGCCATGAATGAGAACATAGTCCACAATAGTTTCTTATTTCTTATTCTTATCTTATTTCATCAGAAACATGCACATGTCCTTGGTCTCTTACCTCTTCCTCTGTTTTGCCTCCCTACCCTTCCACTTACTTATCTTCTTCTTTCTGACTGTTGACCCTGTTTGTTTTCTTGTTGTTCTTCCATTTGTCAGAAATTATAACACTGTGTTGTGCGCTGTCTATGCTTGCCAACCGAAGGGTCTTGAGATGCACCTCTGAGCTATTTTAGAGAACTGGTTGAACATTGATTGATCTAACACTTTACATTCCCCTTATTAGTGAAATTCAAGATTCACCTGTGCTATTCATCAATTCAGCACAAATTTACAAAAAAAAGTATATTAGAAATGTATAGAAAATATGCTTAATAGACTATGACAACTAGTTCAACCATTTTGCATTTAATGACTTATACAATTAACTATTACCTTGATGTTTTGGGGGGTTAGACTATTCATCAGAGAACCAGAATAATACATTTTGATCAACATGACAAAGTAATTGCTCATGTAGGAAACCGCAGACAATTGTACAAAATCAATTGCATGAACATACCAAAGCATTAGCAATATGTTCAAAAGAATGATGATAAATGACTTTTATGACGTGCACAAGTGACTAGATGATGTGGAGGTTGAACAAGTTTTGAGAATTTCAATTGTGATCTGAGACTGAGGAAAAACTGTAAGAACATTTAACAACACTGCAGCCCTGTGGCGGAAATGTGCCTGCACAATATGATTATCATTTGACACTTTATATAGCATATTTGTGTCAAAATCTATTAGGCTGGATTACTTGGTGCATGAAAAAGTGAAGGAAAGTACTGTGTGTTGTATGGATGTGATATCATTTTCAACTTAAAACTGTATCAGTGATATTCTTGCTCTCTCTCACTGGGTAAAGTGTTTTTGAGCTGATGTGTTTCCTGTCACTGTGGGCCTCAGAGCACAGTAATACACAGCAGAGTCTGACACTTCAGCAGAGGAGATCTCCAGATCCACATGGGTTTGTTCCCTTTTAGTGAGTTTACCAGACAGTCTTGGATCTACATCAGACTTTTTGGTGATTGTTGTACCATCAAAGATGAGCACAATCAATTCAGGAGCTGATCTGGGATACTGACGGTACCAGTATAGATAATCTGCAGAGGAATAACTACAGGATAATGTAACATTTGATCCCTCCTCAGCAAAAAGCTCTGTTTTCTTCGGTGTGATGTTTCCAGACACAGCAGCTGAAAAAAATACAGAAAAGGTACATTTTGAATTAGATTTGTTTTAATTAAACTCATCATTAACAATAGATAATACATATAGCATATACATACATGCCAGACTGTATATGAGAATAACTGAATAAATATCCATTGTGCAGTGCAGTGTGTTCACTTTAAGATGATTCAGACTGAATTGTTTCTAGAGTCTGAAGTGATCAGATTGTGTCAGATCTGTGTAGTCCCTCCTATCTGAGACACATCATAAGTTTTACATTTCACACCTGAGGACAGAACAATGATCCAGTTACAATCTCTAATGTTTTTGTCTATTTCTTTTTCTTATGTATTGTACTACAGCTAAAATTGATCTATGATCAATTTGATTATTTGAGAATAAATATAGCACAATATAATTTATATCAATTTTAAACATTGAATTATCCGATTTCACTTCAATTTCCTTTTTTAAAAATTATTTAATATATTTTGTAATATTAATTTTAATCATAAAGATATATTCATAAAAGACATTTAATATTGTATTGCAAACGTAATAAATAAATAAATGAATGAATAAATAAATATTTCTGATTTCTCAAACTGGCAGCACGTGAAGTTTATAATGTAAGTAGTCTGGCAAATAAAACACACTAATGCATCTTTATAGATTTTATATTCTCATATAAATGTTCTCCTATAAATAGTTTTTTCTTCTCACATGTGTCAGGTTTTTGTACAGTGTTTTAGTGTTTCCTGTGACTGTGGGCCTCAGAGCACAGTAATACACAGCAGAGTCTGATACTGTAGCAGAGGAGATCTCCAGATCCACATGGTTTTGCTTTTCTTTGTTGTGTTTAGCAGTGAATCTGGGATTTACATCAGACTGCTTATCTTCTTTTGTTCCATATACGATGGGCACAAGGAATTCAGGAGCTGATCGTGGGTATTGACGGTACCAGAATAAAGTCAGTGCAGACGAATAACTGCAGGATAATGTAACACTTGAACCCTCAAATGCAAACTCTTCAGTTTTGGTTGGTCTAATTTCATTTCCATATGTGGCACCTGCAAAAGTAAATCAGCTTTTAATCCTCAATTATTTTTATTTATTTATAATGAGTCAAGTGTGATCAGTGATGTTTCAGTTATATGAATACCACACTAATTAAAGCTCCTCACATTGTGGTTGTTTAGAATATTTAGATGCAGTACAAGAAAATGAAATACTTACATGCAAAGACAAAGAGTGGAATAATAGATAGGAGCTCCATTGTCTGTGTTCACTGTAACAGACTCTGAAGGGGTTTCACAAGATCACAGGAGTCAGTGCTTAGAGACACACCTCTTCCAGTAAATATAACTCAGACCTTGAATGTCTTCAAAAGGGAAAATAATTTGAATGTAATGGGGATACATATTTATTTATAAAATGGCCGCATATATTAGGGTCTCATTTCTGTTCCGAGTGCAGTAGCCTAATACAGCAGAGTCAGACATATTATGAAGGTTTTGAAATGTATTTTTTGTGGCATCTGTTGTGATGAATGAATGCAAAACAACAAACTTCCAAATGTAAGTTAATTATACTGATCATGAACAATTGTAGAAAACAAAGGGTTCTAAACCCTTTTGCCAGTGTGTCGTCATTCCTGAGCTGTTCAGTTTGGTGTGATATTCATGGTGGAAAAATGTAAGGTTCACTCAAATACCAGATCTCTTTATCTCAACAGCCTCTAGTGGAAATGTATGAGCACTACGCTCTTATCTGCCTTAGACAGACAAAAAAAGTATTGGGTTAAACATAACAAAAAAATAACATAACTAAAATAATTGTATTAACTCATCACTCTTATGACCATTGACATAAAACCTGAAGTTTGGATGTACTCTAGTTACTGAAAATAGCAGCATCTGTGATATATTTTATGTTGGGATTGGGAAAGTTCTAAAAAAAATAAAATGGTAGAAAAATATGAAAATATGCTGAAATGATTTGCTGTTATCATGTATCTTTTGTTATTGTTATAATTATATTAATATAGTGTTATAAATAATGTAAACATTAATTAGAAGGTAATCAGTACTTAATTTGTTTCACATCAGTTAAGTGCAGGACTGATTTCAAGAATCATAAGACACATGATTTATTGTTGAGAGGGTTTTTGTACAGTGATGATGTGTTTCCTGTCACTGTGGGCGTCAGTGCGCAGTAGTACAGCGCAGAGTCTGATACTTCAGCATTAAAGATCTCCAGGCTCACAAGATTTTTGTCCACTTTTGGTAAAATGCGAGGAGGAAGAGGGTTACTTGTGGCTCCTTGTGGGTAAATCCAAGCCAGGAACTCTGGTTTGGATCTGGAATATTGGCGATACCAGTGCAGATTATTTATGGTTCCTTCATATTTACAGGAGAGAATGGCTTTTTGTCCCACAGATGCAAGTGTCCTGTTTGTCTGTGGTGTTATTGACTGTGCCATTGTGTCACCTGCAAACCGTAAAATATAAAACATCTCATCAAACTGAATTTGTATCATTAACTTTATAGCATTAAACAAAAGTATATCTAAAAATATTGTTTGTACAAATGTCCAAAAATCATAAGCTTCACTTACTTTTAATCAAAAATACCAGAAGAAAAGCGCAAAGAATCATCATGTTTGCTCTGTGAGAAGTTTAATGATCACTCTGCTTTTACTCAAACCCACACAAGCTCCTCCTGCACAGAAGGAGAACACAGCACTGACATGAACTGCACCTCTGTGTGATCAATATTTGGTATGAAACAAATCTAGAAATCTCATTTAGTTTATTCACAAAATGCAGTTTATTGTATTGCTATTTAAAAAAACTAAACAAAAAAAACTATAATAATAATAACCCCAATGCTCGTGGCAAATGTGAAATGTTGCTTTGGCAACTAGCTGAAATTTGTTTTTGTTTTTTAAATTTTTTATTTCAGTTGACATTTATTATATTTCAAGTAACAAAAATGTGTTTTTATGATTTTAGTTTAAGATATAATAATAAACCTGCTTTGAAGAGCTGAATGATGTTATGATATATCGCCCTCTTCTGGTGCTCAATAGGTTTATATATAGCAAGTGCATTATTTGACAGAAATGTGCGCTGAAATGTGATTACTACGGTGGCCGAGAGAGCTCAACGCGCTGCAACTGAAGAAAACACATGCAAATAGAAAAACACCTGCAAATTAAGGAAACATCTTCATCAGTTTCACAACACATGTGTGCTCCAAATACTCACAACACAACCAAATACAGAAACGCGCTGCAAAAGTTCAGAACACAACCAAATACAGAAACACGCTGCAAAAGTTCACAACACAAACAAATACAGAAACGCGCTGCAAAAGTTCAGAACACAACCAAATACAGAAACGCGCTGCAAAAGTTCAGAACACAACCAAATACAGAAACGCGCTGCAAAAGTTCACAACACAACCAAATACAGAAACGCGCTGCAAAAGTTCACAACACAACCAAATACAGAAACGCGCTGCAAAAGTTCACAACACAACCAAATACAGAAACACGCTGCAAAAGTTCACAACACAAACAAATACAGAAACGCGCTGCAAATAGGACAGAACACAACGGAAATGTTTCCGGGGAAGCCAATAAGTGACGGACCCGACTGGGACGTGCGTACAGCTGTCTACTTTAATTTTATTTATTATTTTATTTTTGTTGCAAAACATACAGAGATTACACATTTATGACATACAACTTTGTATAGCCTACAATATACAAAATGTATTTATAATATGTTCAATGTCATAAGAATACTAATCAGAAAAGAACAAGCTGAAGACTAAAATAAATTAAAGAAAAAAAGATAGAGAAAAAGAACATGAGGGAAAGATATTAATATATACATCAGTTACATTGTACACATTCATGTTATGTTAAAATAAGTTTCATAAGAAATGTTAGAATGAAGGGTCCAAATCATAGACAGTATAGAAGAGGTCCAAATATGAGACGGCGCTGCGTTGTCATGGGAACATCCCAGGTGAAAATAATGAGGAAATTACATTGGCTTTCGTTGCTCCCTTCATCAAGTCCGTTCCAAACGGCTACATAAAGTGCCCCGCTCCCTCCAAAGTGCCCACTTCAAGGGCTCTGCCGTCTGCCCTTTTAAGGGAGTAACGTTAGGGCATTGGTAATGCTCACGAGCAATAAAAAACGTCCCAGCCGGGTCCGTCACTTATTGGGTTCCCCGGAAACATTTCCGTTGTGTTCTGTCCTATTTGCAGCGCATTTCTGTATTTGGTTGTGTTCTGAACTTTTGCAGCGCGTTTCTGTATTTGGTTGTGTTTTGAGTATTTGGAGCACACATGTGTTGTGAAACTGATGAAGATGTTTTCTTAATTTGCAGGTGTTTTCTATTTGCATGTGTTTTCTTCAGTTGCAGCGCATTGAGCTCTCTCAGCCACCGTAGGATTTCTGCTCATATCATAATACATTTATAGTAATAACCAAATACATTCAATGCATGTGTTTTGACAACATATTGATCACTGTGGATTTTTTTGACAAGAAATATCTAAATATAATTTATAGGCTGAAGTTAATGTCAAAAATTGGGTAAATCGATTTATGATATGAAGTGGAATATTTTAAAATGATAGACTTAATCCAAAGACAAATCAAGAATATTTAATTTAGGACTGTATTTGCAATTTTTTTGAGTGTGTTTGAGTCACAGTGGGCTTCAGAACATATAGTAGTACACAGAGTCACACACACACACACACACATCCTGGATTGCCAGTCGAAAGGAAGTTGTGCTGAGATTTGCTTGAAATCGCTCCTTGAACTCTTCATTGTCTTCGAATTTACTTGGGAATTCCATTCAGCAGAAGTCTGATATTTGCTAATATTTGCCATCATCCATAGCAGTGTTGTATGTCAGTCTGCTTATCTGAGTAACTGAAACTGCCTCTACTTTCAAGCCACTCGTACCACAATGTGAACTCTCACTCTATTGTTCCAAACCGATGAAACTGGGACCGTCTTGCATCTCAGTTATTGTCATGTTTGTGTTTAGTTTCATTCATGGACTGTTAGTTTGTTTTTCTTTAGTTACCGGCTCCCTTTGTTCTGATTTCCGGCCACTCATTAGTTACTATGGACACTCATGCCATCAACAAACCTGTTCGTCATTTAGTTAGTTATCATTGTATATTTAAGTTCCTCCTTGTGTTCAGTTGATTATCGGGTATTGCCGTGTCTACATGCTGTTTTGTTGCCTTCTTGCCAGTGAATTACATGAGTTTGTTTGTATAATCAATATTTTGTTTATTTGAACTATTTTGGGACTCTTTTTCATCATCATCATCAACATTACAGTTATTGATCGACTTGCAATTAAATGACCTCAGATGACTTCAGCATTAATATGGCTATTATATTTTTGCAGTGTTTGACTTGTTGCTATCCAATTATTCTGTATGTTGTTGTGGACTTTAAGATGACATAGATACAGGTCAGATTATAAAATAAATTCAATGCTAACTTTAACTGTAAAATAAATGTAATATCCACATATTAATTTATACATGGTTGACTATAAATTATCGCTTACTTAGTAGATTGACGGGACTAAATGAACAAGCTCCTTCTAAACATTTGTTGAAACCACCATTAAGTGTAGTTTTTTATAGTATGTAAAAATGGACACCTTTGTGTAATTGAAATGCAATTCTGCGAATCAGGTTTTTGTACAGTGTTCTAGTGTTTCCTGTCACTGTGGGCACCAGAGCACAGTAATACACAGCAGAGTCTGACACTTCAGCAGAGGAGATCTCCAGATCCACACGTTTGATCACTTTTGTAGCTTTTGAAAACAGACGAAGATCAGGCTCAGATTTATTTGAATATTCAGTGACAGAAAGTAGGAACTCTGGTTTTGCTGCAAGATACTGACGATACCACTGGAGAGACTGAACATTGCCAGTAGTGGCACTGTAGTTACAAGAGAGAGTCACATTTTTACCCTCAACAATATGTTTTTCTGAAGACAATGGTTGAATTGTATCAGCCAAAGCAGTTTCTGTGGAAAAGAAAAGTCTTTAGTCAAGCAACACTATTATATAACAGAGCTTTCTGTTATATTACTGTTATATAATATTGATAACAATTATTCATAATAAACATATTGAATGAATATTTCTTACCCATGCAAAGTTGTATTATTATCCAGGTAAAGAGAAACATGATGTCTTCAGAGAGACAGTGATGGAATAGATTGTATTTGAATAACTGTTTGACTGTCTCACATTCTCAACCGTGTGGATCAGCTCCACCCACTGCTGGAGGATCTTGACATGAAAAAAGGCTCATGTCAGAAACTGCACACTTTAGAGCTCTTAGTTTTTGTAAGGATGTCTATGTAATATATCAGTGACAGTGGGCAGCAGAACACAGTAAGCACAGCAGTGTCAGATACACTGAGATTCTGAATTGACAGAGAAAAGAGTTTGAGGATTTGTAGGGGAGAGCGGGGCACAACCTAACCCTTTTTGACTTTCTCAGTTTGTGTAAATCCACTTGGGGTTCGGAGAATAATTTTTTTCCCACATTCATTTCACACATGTCTAGTACAATTATGTGGTTTTGATTCAATTAATACAGTTCATTAATGCTTTTTTTTCTTTATTTACCCCAAAGGAATGTAAGTGAAATGTGACAACATGCCCCATAGTTGGGGTACATTTCTAACATGGGAGGGTCACATTGTAACATGACCATATCCATATGACAGCTTAAAATGTTATCTGATCTAATCAATAAAAAAAAAAAAATAGAATAGAATTGTGTATTCTATTAGGGGCACAATGTAGCGCAGTGTTACAACACGCCCCACCTGTGCAACCGAGATTTAAACTCTATTTTGTAGCTGCTTGAACCAGTTGAGAGTCTACAGACTCAAAGCATGTAAACTGGGAATCTTACCAGATTCTTGTGTACTGCACTGTCAATAAATTTTAAAAAGCAAACAAATCCATTTTCACAGATGTGCTAAAGACAATACAAATTTGTTACATTTAAAGGGATACTCCACTTTTTTGGGGAAATTGGCTAATTTTACAACTCCCCCAGAGTTAAACAGTTGAGTCTTACCGTTTTCGAATCCATTCAGCAGAACTCCGGGTCTGGCGGTACCACTTTTAGCATAGCTTAGCATAGATCATTGAATCGGACAGGACCATTAGCATCTCTCTCAAAAAAATGACCAAAGAGTTTCGATATTTTTCCTATTTAAAACTTGACTCTTCTGTAGTTACATCGTGTACTAAGACCGACGGAAAATGAAAAGTTGCGATTTTCTAGGCTGATATGGCTAGGAACTATACTCTCATTCCTGCGTAATAATCAAGAAACTTTGCTGCCATACCATGAGTCCAGCAGGCGTAATATGACGCAGCGCCTGAAAATAGTCCCCAGCTCGGTAACTTCCAACGTGACCAGGACTAAGTTTGTCTAACCTATTAGACCTATTTTCAGGCGCTGCATCATACCATTACGCCTGCTGGACTCATGGTATGGCAGCAAAGTTTCTTGATTATTACGCAGGAATGAGAGTATAGTTCCTAGCCATTTCAGCTTAGTGAATGGATTCGAAAACGGTAAGACTCAACTGTTTAACTCTGGGGGAGTTGTAAAATGAGCCTATTTCCAAAAAATGTGGAGTATCCCTTTAACAAGTTACATGCCGAGAACTGCAGCCATTAAAAGCAAATTCCTCACCCAGATTAACATAGATTATAACAGTCTAATAAATATTCCAGTGCAAAAATGTTTGCAGACGTTACACACATACAGTGCGATCTTAAATTAACATTTCCCACCAACATCACAGATTATGCCACACTGTGGCCAACTTCTGAAATTAGATTGTTTTTGTCAAAAAAAATAAAAAAATAAGACAAAGTGGAAGGTTTTTACCTTTTTTTTTAATCTTTTGAACTGTACTGAAACATGTATATTAATTTTGTTGAAATAAAATATGATCACATATGTAGAAAACATGTGATTTTGCATTTGCTGCGGAGAAGTTTGAATTCTATTTGAGCAAGACAATGCCCGGTTAGTTTGTCAGTGTGAGACATTTAATGGTCAAGAATATCCAAGAATGGAATTATTGATTATGTAAACTAAATGTAAACTAAAAGTTTTGTCAATCTCCTTTGTCATATTAAATTTTAACATGCATGTAATTGCAAAGGACAAAGGAAGATTTCTTGTAATCTGTGTCTTTTTTCTAATTATATTATTTTATTAAATAATTGTATACTAATAAAAGCAGAATATTTTATATAAAAGTTTTAATTTCATATCAATTTCTTAACAGGCCTAATTCAACCTCACACAGGTGTTACCACATATTTTATTACATTAGATTGGGGTTGTGATTGTGGTTTTCACTAGATTCGTTCAAAGTGAAAAGAGCTTCAGGTTTTTGTACGACAGGTTTCATGTTTTGTATCACTGGGCTCCAACTCTCAGAGCACAATAATAGAGAGCTGAATCTGACAGACGTACATCAGTAATAGTGAGTTCAGTGGATGTTTGTGATTTAGTCGACTGAAACCGATCATCAGTGGATCGTGCACCATTGCGTAATAAATACTGCGGTTCTTTGTTTGGATACTGTCTGTACCAGTAAAGCAGAACATTATTACTACTTGCACTATATGAGCAGCTCAGCTTGACAGTTTCTGTTTCTTTAGAGTTTTTTTCTGTCCCTTTATCTGGCTCAATGTTGTCTCCAGTCACCAAACCTGTCAACAATTAAAAATAAAAAGTGATTATTTTTTTATATGTGAAAGCAATGTTGACAAAATAATATTGCAAACACATTTCACAGCATTTACAAAACAAAACAAAAATTATATATATATATATTTATATTAAATATTGTATTTAAATATGCTGTTTTAGTTCCATCAGTGATTTTCACTTCATAATTAATGTACCTGTTCCCACAATGAGAATAAGTATGAGGCATCTGTCCATGTTGAATCAGATCAGCTCAGTTCTCTGTTGAGGCTCTCAGTTCTCTGAGCTGTAAGTCACTGAAGATCACACAGAAACACACACAGGAACTTCCTGATTTATAAAGGCGCATACTTGATGTCTTTGCATTTGTCAGTCTGACAAATTTTATTAGATATTAACTGAAGGAACTATATAAAAAAATTAAAAAAATCTTTGTGTAGTTATTTAGCTAGCTTTTTATATATTATATAACCATAATTTGGAAAAAGCAAGAGCTCTGAATATATTCTCTATATATTATGAGAATCATTTGAGATATTTTAATGTTTTTTGTTACATTTTCTTGAATTGCAGGATATTCTAAATTGATTTGTCAAGGTCAGTAGACAATATTGTAGGGTTTTAATGTGCTTCATCTTTATATTGCCAAATATTCACTGACTTTAGAATGTTATTTTGTTTATATTTTTATCCTTTTTACAATAAGCTGATTAAATGATTTGTCTACCTTTTGATTTTGGTAGCTACCTGTTTCCATTATTACTCTGACTTATATGTTGTTATTGGCAGTTACAGCTTTTTTTCTCACTGTCATTTTCTCTGTCTCTGTGTTTCTCATTATAACAGGTTTTTGTATAGAGCTGATGTGTTTCCTGTGACTGTGGGCCTCAGAGCACAGTAATACACAGCAGAGTCTGATACTGTAGCAGAGGAGATCTTCAGATACACATGGTTTTGTTCCTTTTTTTCAACTTCAACAGTGAATCTTGGATCTACATCAGACACCCGAGCTTCTGTTGCACTTCCAAAGGTGAGTACAAGAAATTCAGGTTTTGATCTTCCATACTGACGATACCAGTGGAGATAATCTGAACCTCCAGGGGAAAGACTACAAAATACTGTAACATTTGAACCCTCCTCATAAACAACATCTGTTTTGCTTGGCTCGATGACATTTCCAAAAACAGCAGCTGAAAAAGCAAACATTTGTTAAAATACATTTGTAACTTTTTAGTGAGAGATTTTAAATAAAACCTATTAATATATAAAAAATAATAATATCCTAATTAACCAAATAAACACACCTGCTGAGACACAGAACAGAATAACTGAATGAAGATCCATTGTACAAGTGTTCACTGTGAGAAGAGTCAGACTGAATCGTTTCATCCTCAGTCTCTTTCAGACACTATTAGATCATGTCAGATCTGTGAACACTGAGTCCCTCCTCTCTGAGCAACATTATGAGTTATGTTTTGTAAATTCAGTTATGTTGTTCGTTGTTGCAGTTCCTTTAGTTATTGTCTGAGAACACTGCCATCTTGTGGCACGTTATACCTGCACAATGTGTTATTTGTACAAAGTACTTAAAGGTCCCATGACATGCTACTTTTTGTAGGCTTTAATATAGTCCTTAGTGGTCCTTAGTACTGTATCTGAAATCTCTTTCCAAAAATGCAGCCTCGGTGCAGAATTATAGCCACTACAAGCCAGTCCCAGAATGAGCTTCCTTCAGACGGGCCGTTTCGGTGTCTGTAGCTTTAAATACTAATGAGGAGGAGGAAGGCGGCGCAAGGTGGAGGGTGGGTGTGGCCTTGACCATCTTGCGCAACGGTACCATGCATGTTTGTTTATGTTGGATATATTGCAATGGCACGAAGACACGCAGTCGTTCAAGCATTTCAGTTTGACCCAGAATCTGATCCAGATGGAGAAGCAACGGATGAAGAAGTTGCAACTCAGCGGCTCCAGCAGGACGTTTCCGAATGGTTAGTTTAAAATATTATGTCTGGATACGGTACTTTATTCGGATGGTTTACAGTTATCATCATGTAGCTAACGCGAACCTACTGTTGCCTTTTCATGAGAGATCTGTAACGTCTGTAATTTATCTTATTACAATTACATCAAGCTCTGCGATCTTGAAATGCGGATATCGCGCGCGCCATATAACCAACAGGAAAACGGTTATCCAAATAACAAAGAAATGTACAGCACTCGCGTTACAGTGTGTGTAACTTGATGCTGTCTAACCTTCACATTAGCGCAAGTAACTGCATAGCTGCATAGCTAATGTGACAGCCACATTCTACGTGTAAGAAGCTAGGTAACCATAAACAGTAAAGCAACACACTTATATAATTTGTTGACTTACTTGTCCGTCGTTCAGCAAGCCCAGCTCTGTATTGACCATTCGATGTTCATTTGTACATCCAATTATTGAGCAATTATTATGCTTCGCTCGCTCAAAAGCCATGATATCTCTCGTGGACAAACTAAAATCGCGCGCGCGCGTTCTACTTCCTAGCTCATTTTCTCATGGGCGAGAAATATTCTCTGGGCGGGCAAAGCAGAGAAAGGGGAGGTAAGATTTCTCCTTATGACGTCATAAGGAGGAGATTCAAGATCAGCCCGGTTGAGCTTCCATTTTCTCAAAGGCAGAGAAAAATAGCAAAAGCTCGATTTACACCGATTAAAATTTTTAGAAACTTGGGGGCCATATACAGGCTAGGGGAACTCATATTAATGTTAAAAAACCTCAGAAAGTGGAAATTTCATGTCATGGGACCTTTAAACTATAGGTTCCTGTAGACTTGGTATTGGACTCATTACACATTTATCAAATTATTTGCATATTCTACTTTATGTACTGTGTTAATCACAGCTCTCTTAGTCTTTGTGTATCTTTCTTCTTTCACTATAAGATAAGGAAAGGTTTTTGTACAGTGTTCTAGTGCACTGTTAGACTTTTCAAGGTTTTTTTTACAGTAACTTAATGGCAACACTGTTGCCAGTAAGTTACTGTAATTAAGAGTTACAGTACCAAACCGTATTTCAGTTTTACAGTACATGGTACTGTAATTGTGTAATACAGTGCATTACTGTAAAAACTAAGCTAATCAGTACACTACTGTAATTATTTTTATTTGTACTAAATATAAATTAGATTTCATAATTTTGATATATGATTATTTTTATTTGTATCCTACATAAGTACTACTGACATACAAACCAATTAGACAAAGTTATCACAAAATATATATATATTTTTTTTTTAACATTTCATATATATAACAAAATAAACATGCCAATGCTGGAAATGATGTGTGAAATTTTTACACATTAATGGGTGAGTTTAGGGACAAAATTTTTTGTGTTAATTTTAACTCATTCATTGTGTTAATGATTTTAACAAAGTAAATATGTCAGAAAGGTTAGCACAAAGATGTGTAAACGTGTTAAATTAACACATTATGTGCTGTCCTTCACTGCACACATTTTTAAAAACATACATAAAAGCATTTGACTAAATGAATGTAGAGTCATTGGTTGTTTAGTTTATACAATTATTATAATGAAATATCAACCATTACGTTCATAAAACTGCAGAATATAAATACATTTTTAAGCAGTCAAAAAGGAAATGTCAAACACAGGGCAAAACACAGTTCTTTTCACAATACATGACACATAACCCCACCTTCAAAATAATTTCACTTATTTACAAAAATTTGTTGGATTCATGTACACTGGTGGCCAAAAGAAGTATTTAAGTGTCTTAATGTTTTTGAAAGAAGTCTCTTTGATGCTCAAGAAACATTTCTTATTATTATCAATGTCTGACTGTCTACTCCTCCATCTTTTCTACAGCATAGGAGTAAAAATCATCATCAAAATAATCTTTAAAAAGCCAAAACAATGTTTTTGTCCACCTTTGCAAATAAATGAACTTCTCCAAAGATTGGTTCCTGTTCAGAACTTGACTGACAACATCAGAATGTTCCCTGGTCTGCATGCGTGTCCACAAACACAAATGTACTTCTGTCCTTCAGAGGAGATCCCGGTTCCAACACTATATGAGAGAGAGAGAGAGAGAGAGAGAGAGAGAGAGAGAGAGAGAGAGAGAGAGAGAGAGAGAGAGAGAGAGAGAGAGAGAGAAAGAATATTAGTGTCACATTATTTTTAACCTCCTTTTTTGTAAATTTTTATTATTATTTTCACAAAAACTTAAGAATATATATTTGTAAACAGCTTTTGTCAATAAATAGCATACAAAAGAACTAAATAAAATTATGCCAAATTAAATTTGAATACTTACAAATCCTAAATTCTGTCCAAAAATGCTGAGATCCATAGAAAGAAAGACTGAAATCGATGATTTTAGCCCATTTCAGCTTGTCTGCAGTGAAGGGGTTCCTGTTTGAGACAAATACACAGTAAGAAACATGCAAGAAATCACTGTGTGATGATGATTGTTCTCCTTCCTACAGTAGTTAACCCACCTGTGCGCTGATATTAGGACCTTCCTGGTCAGGTGGGACTGCAATGGTAGAGTCTTCTGCCTAATAAAATATCAAAATAATGCAAAAATATAAACTTAAGTTGTTTAGAATGCTAGATTTGGTATGACTGAATTAGTGAGAGTTTTACTGCAGTGCTTACCTGGATACATTTAATCTGGCGAGACAGAACAAAGACAATGGCCCATCTTCTGATTGGTTCATTTGCTGTGTAATAAATATAAAGTTAGACATGATGCAAAGGTCACTTATTTGATATAAAGTTAGCCAATTTTATAGAGATTTTATAAGATATTGTAAGCTACCTAGTCTGCACCAGTGGCTCCAAAGCAATTTTCACATATTGCTAATCATTTCAGCAAACTTATCTCAAAATATATCACAAATGGCCTAACGTTACCTCCGGCATCTAGCTATAAGTCACTGGCGCGAATTGGCGCTTTGTTGCAGTTGCCTTTAAACACACATAAAAATGGAAGTAAATATTAAATTACATTAAAAAAATATGTTATAGTTTGCAAACTAATGCTAAAACTATAAAGGTTCTCATCAGTAGGTCAACATTATCTACAACCAAAACATTTCACATTAGTTTATTCACATTTATTGTTAATGTAAACGCGTTGCTCGTTGGTATATTTTAACTCGACAATTCAATAATCTAACAAAGTGTGTAAAATGAAACGTTAGCTCAGTTTACC